>NC_060045.1:12370306-13042714 GCF_905333055.1 Maniola jurtina
ATGGTTATAGATTTATTGATACCTAAAATAGGCCGTATTCGTCCCTCACTGATGATCATCACAATTCATAGTCTGTAATTCTAGGGTACTTCCAGAAGTCCTAGAAGGCTGAAATTTGGTATGTAGACTAGAAATTGCATACAAACTACAGGAAAATTAAGAAATTGGCAATGCCCCCCCTCTACGCCTCTTATGAGTAAAGCAAATCTGTAAATTCTGTCGCTAGAATTCTGATATTTTCAGGATAAGATGTCCTTGGCAAATTGATTAAACTCATTGAGTATCAATTGTCTAGCTTTTATAGTTTCAGATTTATTGACAGTCAAAACTTCTAGTCTGTAATTCTAGGGTACTTCCCGAAGTCCTAGAAGGCTGAAATTTGGTATGTAGACTAGAAATTGCATACAAACTACAGGAAAATTAAGAAATTGGCAATGCCCCCCCTCTACGACTCTTATGAGTAAAGCAAATCTGTAAATTCTGTCGCTAGAATGCTGATATTTTCAGGATAAGATGTCCTTGGCAAATTGATTAAACTCATTGAGTATCAATTGTCTAGCTTTTATAGTTTCAGATTTATTGACAGTCAAAACTTCTAGTCTGTAATTCTAGGGTACTTCCCGAAGTCCTAGAAGGCTGAAATTTGGTATGTAGACTAGAAATTGCATACAAACTACAGGAAAATTAAGAAATTGGCAATGCCCCCCCTCTACTACTCTTATGGGAAAAGCAAATCTGTAAATTCTGTCGGTAGAATGCTGATATTTTCAGGATAAGATGTCCTTGGCAAATTGATTAAACACATTGAGTATCAATTGTGTAGCTTTTATAGTTTCAGATTTATTGACAGTCAAAACTTCTAGTCTGTAATTCTAGGGTACTTCCCGAAGTCCTAGAAGGCTGAAATTTGGTGTGTAGACTAGAAATTGCATACAAACTACAGGAAAATTAAGAAATTGGCAATGCCCCCCCTCTACGCCTCTTATGAGTAAAGCAAATCTGTAAATTCTGTCGCTAGAATGCTGATATTTTCAGGAGAAGATGTCTTTGGCAGATTGATTAAACGCATTGAGTATCAATTGTCTAGCTTTTATAGTTTCAGATTTATTGACAGTCAAAACTTCTAGTCTGTAATTCTAGGGTAATTCCCGAAGTCCTAGAAGGCTGAAATTTGGTGTGTAGACTAGAAATTGCATACAAACTACAGAAAAATTGAGAAATTGGAATTTTACCCCCTCTACGCCTCTTATGAGAAAAGCAAATCTGTAAATTCTGTCGCTAGAATGCTGATATTTTCAGGATAAGATGTCCTTGGCAAATTGATTAAACGCATTGAGTATCAATTGTCTAACTTTTATAGTTTCAGATTTATTGACAGTCAAAACTTCTAGTCTGTAATTCTAGGGTACTTCCCGAAGTCCTAGAAGACTGAAATTTGGCATTAAGTACAAATTTCAAGAATTATGAACAACAGATAAATTAAGAAATCGGGTCCCCCTTCATCCCCTCGTATATGAGATGCATATCTGTAAAATCTGTTGCTCGAATACTAAAGTTTACATGACAAGATGTCCGTGGCAGATTTATCAAACGTACCAAGTATCTGTGTTTCCTGAAGTCCTAAAAGACTGAAATTTGGTATATCTGCTTCAAAATTGAGTTGCAAGATTCCACCCGAACAAATATACTTACATACGAGTACATTGCAAGTTGAATAAAAGCTTTTAAAAAAAGAGGTAACGATAGAGAGTGGGCCATGAAAATGATGTACCTACAAGAAATAGATCCAAAAAAAATTTAGGGCACCTGCCAAAAAGAAATGAAATCCCATCAAAAACATTTCATGTAAAAAGTTAGCCAAGACTCACAAGTTCATAATGTTTTCACTGTTAAAAAGTTATGAGATCTCTAGTAGAGCCAAGCCCCTAGCTGATCTTAGATTTGTGCTGGCCATGGGACCTATCCCAAGTCCAAAGTAATATAGCTCTTAAATGTTCTTGACTATATCACATTTATAACAATAAATAACAAATCACTCTACTTACAAGCTCTGATTCTACAAACCCTATATCTTGGTAAAAAAAGTACGGCTTGGCCGTTTAATGTTCGTAAAACTATTACATGACATAACATATTAAACGTTAAAAGTTATTAAACGGCCAAACCGTACTTTTTTTACCAAGATATAGGGTTTGTAGAATCAGAGCTTGTAAGTAGAGTGATTTGTTATTTATTGTTATAAATGTGATATAGTCAAGAACATTTAAGAGCTATATTACTTTGGACTTGGGATAGGTCCCATGGCCAGCACAAATCTAAGATCAGCTAGGGGCTTGGCTCTACTAGAGATCTCATAACTTTTTAACAGTGAAAACATTATGAACTTGTGAGTCTTGGCTAACTTTTTACATGAAATGTTTTTGGTGGGATCAAAATTACTTGAGAAGTCGTCGGCTTTCCCTCGGCCTTCCAATATGACTCGGCCAGTAATTGCTGTATTTCTTATGTATTTATTTCAGGCCTGGACTGTTATGTTATTATATGTCTATCATTTAATGAATAAATTATTTGAATAAATAATGTTGAGCAATTTCAACTAATGTTTCAGACAAAGTCGATGAGGATAAATACCAGATACTAGGTGAAAGTGATCCCATCTCCAGCAGTGATCTGCCAATGGTGGGCGGGACAAACGTGATGACCACATTCACTACTGCGATTAAAATACGGTTGTTAATAATTATATTACTAAATATTTTTATTCAATTAAACTTTTACAAGTGCTTTTGAACCGTCAAAATAAACTACCACTGGTGCGGAATGCTGCTCCTACCAAGAAGAACCAGCAAGAAACTCGGCGGTTACTCTTTTCAAGTATTCAATTTACAATTTACAATAATATGCCATACAAGCAATTGCAGCCCCGCGTATTGCTGATGTTTTTTTGTCATTTACATAATCTTTGATTGCATAAGATTATGCTTTTTTCTGGAGCATACTTTTAATAGATTTTTTAAACTTGTGTAAAGGCAAGTCTAAAATTGACTGTGGAATTTTTATAAAATATTACACTCCCACAAATGACTTCCCCACTTTCCTGAGGCGGAGCGTAGGATTTCCGAGGCTGTTACGGTTTCTAGTTTGCCTGTCGCGGAAAACACCGATTTTTTTGGAACTGGAAAAAATACGAAAACTGTGAATTTGTGGATACATCACCAAAAAAATTAACATGTGTTCATGAACAAATAACATAATTAGTACCTATTTTCAATTTCTTTAATTTCAATAATTTATATCAAGTGGGGTATCATGTGAAAGGGATTTACCTGTACCTTCTAAAGCAGAGTTTTATTTATTTTTATGCATAATAGTTTTTGATTTATCGTGCAAAATGTCGAAAAAATTCCCGAGTACGGAACCCTCGGTGCGCGAGTCTGACTCGCAATTGACTGGTTGTTTCGATGCATAAGATGAGATGAAGGTCTCGCAGTCCTGTGTCTGACTTGGGTAAGAGAGGACACCGCGCCGTCTTTGCTGATTTCGCTCATCTTACGGCATATCTTGTAAATATACGGCATTTTGAATACCTACAGAAGGTACTTAAAATGCCGTACATTTCGATTAAATCCTCCAGTTCTGCATTCTAATTGAGACTCACTCTTTCTATAACAATCCTAGAGAGAGTTGTACAGAGTAACGATAAGGCACGACGTTCACACCAAGACCTTCCCGACTATCTTTTATTACTTCCCACATTAAACACACAAACAACTAACTTTAGAAGGAAACTTAAAAACATAAAAGAACACTCACAAAAGAAGCTAAATATTTAAATGTCTTTGAATCTTCTGAATAAGACTAGAACAAAATAATATTACTACATATTTTGTCGAGTAACCAACAGAATCAAAACATAAATCTCATTTTTTCCCTTAGATTCTTACATTTTAGCTCAATCGAACATGAAAATTAAAGAGATGTGGGCAACTCTTCAAACGTTTGGTTTGGATGGCGATAATTTTGCAACAATTATAGAAAACATAGCTCTTTTGTTACGAACAATGACTATAAATATCTACAAAAATGAAAGTAAGACCAATTTTATTTGTTCATATACGAATAATAATAATAATAATAATTAATTTTTTACTTATTTTATCAAACTAGGATTACTCTTGGAAATAGACAGCTGCTTTTTTAATAGGCAAGATTAAAATCTTAGTTATGTGTCTCAAAGGTTTATAATGTTTATCAAAGGTACGCCTTGGCTCTACTGGATTATAACAATTGTCGCTGGACTATGCTACTTCTACGTTTACATCTTCTCTTTGGTGTGGTTAGTCTTCGTCCGCTATTCAGTAACTGAGAACTTCGTGGCAATTACTGTTGCTATATCACTCGCTGCTGGCAGCCACACTTGCATTACAAAACTTCTATTTATGATGCTACACGTGTAAGTATATTTAAGTATTTTTAAAGTCCGTATCTCTAGAGAAAAAAGGAACCCTCATAGGATCACTTCGTTGTCTGCCTGTCTGTCTGTCTATCTGTCAAGATCCGTCAAGGTAATATAAACCTACATATAAGTAATTCACTATCTATAGGATACTTCCCGTCGACCTAGAATCATGAAATTCGGTAGATAGCAATGTCTCATAGACTATACAAGTAAAGCAAAAAAACCAAAAATCGTAAATTTGTGGTTACATTACACATACCTACATACAAAAAATTTAAAAGTGTTCTTTCCTGTAAGATGATACGGAATCCCTCGTGTGCGACTTGCACTAGACCGGTTTTTTTTAAGTCAACCTACATCAACCCGAAAGGGTTGACTACTAACGATGATACTAATTTACTACTTAATTAGATGATATTAATTTATTTATTTTTTGATACTAATTTAATACTTTCTATTATAACAGAGACCATATACAAGAACTTGTGCAAAAATTTTTGACATTCGATGCTCAGATTATGCCAGAAACAAGATTTGTAATTAATTTACGAAAAAACCTACGCGCTGTCAAGAAACGAGCTCTTGTGATTTGGATATGTCTTATTGCAAATTGTGTAATATACATGTTGATTCCTTTATTGAGCCCTGGCCGTCATTTGCCTGCAGATTTATATATTCTCTATGGTAAGAGGGATACGAGATCTAATTTGAATAAGTATAAATATTTTTTGAGAGACACAATTTAACTGTGCTGTTTCTACTTATTTTAAATTTTTCTTAGCTTTCTAACAAATGTCTTTATGTTCTGCAGGTTTGGAACCTATGCTGGAGTCGCCTAACTATGAAGTACAATACGTTGTGTTCACCTTTAGCGCAGGCTTTTGTGTATACGTCATGGTAAATGTACTCGTATACGTTATAGTAATCGTCGGTTACATTGAAGCTCAACTTCATACGTTAAGTGAAGAGTTAAATATCCTTTGGGATGACAGTCAAAACTTCTATAATGAAGTCAAACACAAAATACATAATAAAATACACGCAATACATCAGAAAGAAAATATTGAAAATGATTACATACGAAAACGTCTCAATTCCATCGTACATTATCACGCTACGAACATTCAGCTTTTCCGAGAATTTAATAACGAAATTAGACAAACTTTAATCGTTGAATACAGCATAATGGTTTTCGCTATAATAACAATTCTGCTCGGAGGATTAGAAAATACATATCTACAGCTGCCGTTTGTCTTTGTACAAATATTTATAAACTGCCTTTCTGGACAACGACTGATAGATGCGTGTGACGAGTTTGAAAATGCCATATACAGTTGTGAGTGGGAAAATTTTAATGCGTCCAATCAAAAAACTGTTCTACTGATGCTCTTAAATTCGCAGAAGACTTTGATGCTGTCAGCTGGTGGTGTGGCGGACTTAAATTTTATTTGCTTGATGACAATATTGAAATCGTCGTATTCAACTTACACGACTTTAGAATCTACTGTTAAGTATTAATACTTAAGAATATTTCACTTCAAAGAGTTTTCAACCCATTGCCGGCTCACAACTGAGCACAGGTCTCATCTAGAAATGGGAAGAGTTGGGTATAGTCCATCACGCTGGCCTAGTGCGCATTGGCAGACTTCACACACCTTCGAGAACATTATAGAGAACTGTAAGGCCTGCACATGTCCTCACGATGTTTTCCTTTAGCACATAGTTAACTACGAAAAGTTAGAGGTGCGCGCCAGGAATCGAACCACCAACTCACTGAACGTTTAGGACGACGTCTTTACCACTAGGCTATCACCGCTTGAAAATCAAAACTTAACAAAATAGGCATAAACATTAATTGCGTGTGTCATATCTAAAATTCCCGCAGTAATCACAAAATTAGGCCATAATGGCTATTGAATTTTATTATTTACTATAAATATACATATAGAATACTATATATAGGCAAAAACGAGATGATCCATACGATAATTGAAACGAATAAACTGTCATCGTACTTCTGATGTAGTCACTTCTAATGATTGATCTAACCACTAGTAAACCTAGTAAAATAACGATAGGACCTTTAGGCGAAAACTCAAACAATGGCTCACACAAAATTGTTTTTATGACATAAATGAACTATCTCGTAACTAATACTTACATATATGACCTCAATTCCACGATAAACTATGTACCTATGTTCTTGAATCTGTAAACTTAGTTTTAATTTGACATACGATATCTACATACATATACTTACTAAGACATACCTACTTAAAATCGTAACTATTAATAATGACAAACGTAATATTATGAATTTTATTAACAAAACTTAATTTTACTAGAAACACTTCAATCTTCACTTAGATGTATATCAACAAATCGATTGAAAAAGATAATACTAGTAATAAAAAAGAATGAAATTGACAATATTGCTATTTAATAATAATAATTTAACATTAATTGAATCTTAATTTCCAATAATAGTCGTAGATAATAATTTAATGATTATGGTATAATAAAAATGTAATATATTGTGAATTGCGATGCCCTGGCAGGGCGTCATGTACCTATATTTAGCTTTAAGTTGACTAAAATATACATGACAGCAATGAAATAAATAAAAACTAGTATGATTACTAACTACATAGATGACGCTAGTAGAAACCCGAATCGCATTTGTCTTTCATAACTTTAGAAAGCGTAAATACATAGTTATCATTTATTCTAATTTGCAGGAACATTTTACGTTATTATTAGCATAGATGAAGGACAAAGACATATTGATTTAAAACTTTGCTAGCAGGTGAGTGCATTAACATTGTCCAATGTCATGTATGTTCACCAACTTTCCTAGCATTTAATTACTGTATCCAAATCAGACTTAAGAGTGACCATAAAGCTATTATTATGGGAGGGACTTTTTAATTTATGGCCTTAGAGCTTAGCCCGGCCATCTACCGATTTAAAGAAGGTAAAATTACTTTAGGTGGCGTGTGGTGGGTTTGTAGAAGTGTTTTGCGGAGTTATTTTACCTTAGGTATTCTACCCTCCATGGGTAGAATACCTAAGGTAAAATAACTCCACTTTCCGTTATAAAAGCGATAGAACACTTAAATAAAACTGACGTCATTGCAGTAGCTTGCATATGCTGTAGATATATTTTAATGGTTTGTTTAAACTAAATGTATGTTTAAATGTGAAAACTAACAAATCCTCACCAATGGAGCAGTCTGTTTGTGGAACTTATACATAACGACGCATGTGAGCCGTGTTGCCAGTGATGGCATGTGGATCCGAGACATAATCGCTAACTATGGGCCTCATAAGAAAGCTCAGAGTCACTCAACCAGCGATGAAGAGAGTTATATGCTTGTGTTAGCTTTTCAAAAAAAACTATTTTAAATAAAATAATAAAACAGATATTTGACTCATTCGACGTCACACGATCTCTTCCGAGCAGCCATTTTGAATCGATTTGTATAAATACGGCTGCTCGATCATTTTTAAGCCAGTCTCGTTCCGACTCGAGACTCAACGACTATTAAATACTTTTGTGTTTAGGTCGCTATTTTGATTGAGTGGTTGCAATAGCAATTGCGCCCCGATCAAATTAATATTGCAGTTAGGTTATTTGAAGATTAAAAACTCTTGATAAGCCTCTACGCGTTGCGGCTTATGTCCTCGCGCAAGCTTAATATGAAAGAACATTTAATAACTGATAAAAATAGTTAAATTATAACGCCCATTTTGGATTAAGCTTACAGTTCAGAAGTGGGATAGAATTAACGCAAAAATCCACTTAAGCATACAAAATATAGTTCACAAATGAATATAGTTCGAAGTTAAGGGACAACCCTGGTCCTAGAATAAAATGTGTTGGGACAACCCTGGTCCACTCATCCCTTTAAGGGACAACCCTGGTCCTAGAATAAAATGTGTTGGGACAACCCTGGTCCACTCATTCAACACCCTTTAAGGGACAACCCTGGTCCTAGAATAAAATGTGTCAGGACAACCCTGGTCCCGTAGTATTACGAACAACCGTGCCCCTATTAGTATTCTGGACAACCTGGCCTAATATTTATTTTCGTCGCTCGAGGTCGAACGACCCAATTTAGATGGCCGACTGTTAGCTTTTCAAAAAAAACTATTTTAAATAAAATAATAAAACAGATATTTGACTCATTCGACGTCACACGATCTCTTCCGAGCAGCCATTTTGAATCGATTTGTATAAATACGGCTGCTCGATCATTTTTAAGCCAGTGCTGGCGTCCCACCTGCATCTCCGTACGAGGCTGTGCGTCTACAAGACGTACGTCCGCACGCGACTCACTTACGCGGCCCCAGCTTGGTACGCGCTACTAAGCGAAACGGACCGCAAGTCGCTGCGGGCGCAGCAGTCGCTAGCGCTCCGCACCATCGCCGGAGCTCCACGCTTCGTACGGAACGCGGTCATCTCCAGGGACCTGCGCATGGAGAGCCTCGACGACCACGTTCGCCGCCTGAGCACCTCGATGTTCGCGCGCGCTGATGGAGCGCAAGCCCAGCACCTGCGGGGCATCGCGCCATACCATCGGCGTCCGCCGGACAAGTTAGGTCTGCCACGTGACCTGACCACCTGAATAGTCACCACTGCTTCCCCGCCGCTGGCTGACGGGCGCTCGCCGGAACATCGCCGGCGGGCTCGACCTCGCCGAGCCGCGGGCGTTAGCCTCAAGGACATCCCACGCCGCCGCAGTAGCCGATCGCTCGCGAACATCCGCGGGCTCGATCGCACTGCCGTGCGGCCACTACCGGACATGACAATCCGGAATTGACACCCAGACCAGTGGTCCAACCCCGTGCCCCGCCCGCAGTCGCAGGCGGCGTAGCCACCACTGAAGAGGGCCATCGCCCTGACCAGTCACCCCGGGACCCGAAAGGGTCCGCGTGGACGACCTCGAGATGAGATTTTAAGCCAGTCTCGTTCCGACTCGAGACTCAACGACTATTAAATACTTTTGTGTTTAGGTCGCTATTTTGATTGAGTGGTTGCAATAGCAATTGCGCCCCGATCAAATTAATATTGCAGTTAGGTTATTTGAAGATTAAAAACTCTTGATAAGCCTCTACGCGTTGCGGCTTATGTCCTCGCGCAAGCTTAATATGAAAGAACATTTAATAACTGATAAAAATAGTTAAATTATAACGCCCATTTTGGATTAAGCTTACACTTGGATTTTCTCTTCGCGATGAAATCAGAAATGAGGAGACCCATAGGAGGACCAGACTAACTGACACAGCTAAACGGGTTACGAAGCTGAAGTGCCAATGGGTAGGGCATATAATTCGAAAACAAATGATGTTGGGGTCCTTCGAAGAAAGCGCAGCGATGGGAGACCCTCTACTAGGTAGACAGACGACATTAAACGAGTGTCAGGAGCCACTGGATTCAGGTGGCGTAAGCCCGTGGTGCGTGGAAATCTCCACAAGAGACCTACGTCCAGCAGTGGACGTCTATCGGTGGACACTGATGATGTAGGTCGACGCAGCACCCAAAAAGATACCTATTAAGATCTGAATATCTCATGGAACAAAAATCTGAAATGAGTTCGGAAAACAGTTCGGATTTTCTATAAAAGTTTTAAGGTCTGATAACAGTGGTTGATATTGTTATTTATTTTTATTGTATTTTATTTTATTTTTTACTGTCAACACTTACATCTATAAAAGCATTTACCTACGACAAAGTACTGTCCTTTGTCTAGTACAAAATGTGGTCACCGAATGCCTTAACTGTGTTTTCCTGGTCAGAGTCAGACGTGTGCTTAGATAGTCACAACTCTGCAGGCGTTTTTGAGGAGAAGGCAGTAATGGCCTTCACATACCTTAGAAGTATTGTACATTAGCAAGGCGTTTGCCTGAGGAGATGCTAAAGCCAAAATGGACATCTTTATTGAGTATAGTAAGTATACAATTAAAAACTATGGATCGATCCAACTATCCCGTGGGTTTGGCATTTGTATTGAATTATGTAAGTTATTAATTTGAAACTGCCAGAACTTGCAGAACTGCAATAGACCTAAATAAACAAGCATATCTAACACATCATAAGACGTATCTTACTCAAAACGATGATAGCACTAAGCACCTATCTTGTTTCATTCTTTTTAGTTTATTTTACTTGTATACCAAGTAGAGTTCAAGTTGTTTCATTTTTCCGTAGTCGGGTCATAGTTTTTTCAACTTTGGTTTTATTTGACACGTTATTAACTAAACTCAGCGGTTGCTCTTTTCAAAGATTCGATTTACAATATTATTATGCATTATGCCATGAATACAAGTGGGTACTAACTTCTAACTGTCCTCCGCGTTGCTAGAGCGAGGTAATTTTATTAAATAGCTATTTTTACCTTACTTAGAAATGAAGAAATCCACATAGTATCTTTTACTAATATAAGGTTTATACCTGTTTCATAAGCTTATTTTAATCTATGGAATGGTCAAATAAAACATTAACATCCTTTCTTAAATGAATTTATTCTCAATAAACTATCTTTTCTTCTTCTAATGTAGGTATGTACATTAACGTACATACATACATACATAGACCTACATAGTCGGGTAAACAACATCAAAATCGGAACTGTTTCTGTGGACTTCCGAAGAAAAGGCTTCATTGACTCCACTATAATAATGTTGAGCAAATTGAACGTTATGCCTGCCTGCGTATAATGTGGCGCTTAACAGTGAAATTAATTTTTCAACTAATGTTTCAGACTAAGTGGATTACGATAAATACCAGTCTGTAAGTGAGAGTGATCTCTCCAGCAGTGAATCTGTGTGAGACTCAGTGGGCGTGGGAAACATGATGAACACACACTCACTACTGCGATTAAAATACGGTTGTTACTTTGCCGTACCTACTACTCCGTACTACACCATTTTGTAACTTAGTATTTTCGATAATCCTTGGTCAAGAATCAAGGTGGATCACTTCATTGTCTATCTGTTCGTCTAATGTCTACCTGTCGTGTCTGTCAAGAACTGGTAAGAAAATCGAAACATACAGGGTACTTCCCGTTGACCTAGAATCATGTTTGGCAGGCAGGTAGGTCTTATAGCACAGGTAAAGGAAAAAATCCGAAAACCCTGTTGTGTTTTGTGGTTACATCACAAAACAGAAAATTGATTGCAAGACGTGCTTCGCCATGTATTTTTAATTATTTCTTTTACACGTCATTTTTAGGGTTCCGTAGCTCGTTACCGAAAAAAGGGACCCTTATAGGATCACACACCGTTGTCTCTCTGTCCTTCTGTCGTGTCTGTCAATAAACCTACCTACCTTTACCCTACCTACTTCCCGTTGACCTAGAACCATGAAATTTGGCAGGTAGGTAGGTCTTATAGCACAAATAAAGGGAAAAATCTGAAAACCGTGAATTTGTGGTTACATCGTAAAAAAAGTTAAAATGTGTTCATGAATAAATAATAATTAGTATTTTCAATTTTCAAAGTAAGATAACTATACCAAGTGGGATACCATATGAAAGGCATTTACCTGTACATTCTAAAACAGATTTTTTTTTGATTACATTAATTGTTATGCATAATAGTTTTTGATTTATCGTGCAAAATGTCGAAAAAAATACCCGAGCACAGAACCCTCGGTACGCGAATCTGACTCGCACTTGACTGGTTTTTATTTCGATGCATAAGCTGAAGGTCTCGCAGTCCTGTGTCTGACTTGGGTAAGAGAGGACGGCGTCTTTGCTTTCGCTCATCTTCTCGTAAACGTCAGTAGGTACTCAAAATGCTGTACATTTCGATTAAATCCTCCAGTTTGTTCAAAACGACATCCCTCTCTCACCTTTATTCCCCTTAAATTTAATTGCATTCTAATTGAGACTCACTCTTTCTATAACAATCCTAGGCAGAGTTTTACAGAGTAACGATAAGACACGACGTTCACACCATGACTATCTTTTATTACTCCCACACACACACACACAAACAACTAACTTTAGAAGGAAACGTAAAAAAAATTGGTTGTCTGTAAAGTCGGTTTACTGAAGAAGAGTTGAACGTGACAACAAAGGCCGATTGTGCTTCTTTGTCGCTCGTTCCGCGCTCTCGCTTGCACTTCAAGCCTTACATGGAACGCCTCAGAGCGAGGTAACGCCGCATGAGTCATGTTTTTTCGTGCGTGCAGCCGGCTCTATCGAATTATAAGACGTTGTCACGTCAAAATACAAAAGAACACTGACGAAAGAAGATAAATATTTAAATATTTCCGAATGAAACTAGAACTAAGTGGCAGCATATAAATATTACTATTTTGTCGAGTAACCAACAGAATAAAACGTAAATCTAATTTTAGCTGAATCGAACATGAAAACTAAAGAGATGTGGGCAACTCTTCGAACATTTAGTTTGGATGGCGATAATTTTGCAACAATTATAGAATACATTGCTCTTTTGTTACGAACAATGACTATAAATATCTACAAAAATAAAAGTAAGACCAATTTTATTTGTTCATCTAAGAATATTCACTAATTTTTTACTTATTTTATCAAACTAGGATTACTCTTGAAAAGTAGACAGCTGCTTTTTTAATAGGCAAGATTAAAATGTTAGTTTTGTGTCTCAAAGGTTTATAATGTTTATCAAAGGTACGCCTTGGCTCTACTGGATTATAACAATTGTCGCTGGACTATGCTACTTCTACGTTTTCATCTTCTCTCTGGTGTGGTTAGTCTTCGTCCGCTATTCAGTAACTGAGAACTTCATAGCGATTACTGTTGCTATATCACTCGCCGCTGGCACCCACACTTGCATTACAAAACTTCTATTTATGATGTTACACGTGTAAGTATATTCAAGTTCCATATCTCCAGAGAAAAAGGGAACCCTTATAGGATAACTTCGTTGTCTGTCTGTCTGTTTGTCTGTCAAGACCCGTCAAACTAATCTAAACCTAACGGTAATTCACTCTGCTATAGGGTAATTCCCGTTGACCTAGAATCATGTTTGGCAGATGTAATGTCTTGTAGACTATTACAAGTAGGTAAAGGGAAAAATCCGAAAATCATGAATTTACAAGATTGCATATAAAAAAATTGTACCTACAGAGTTATTTCTTGTACGATGATACGGAATATTATGCGAGTCCAACTTGCACTATACCGGTTTCTTTAAGTCAACCTACAACAACCTACTAACGATGTAAAAAAACTAATTTAATACTTTCTATTATCACAGAGACCATATACAAGAAATTGTGCAAAAATTTTTAACATTCGATGCTCAGATTATGCCAGAAACAAGATTTGCAATTAATTTACGAAAAAACCTACGCGTTGTCAAGAAACGAGCTCTTGTTATTTGGATATGTCTTATTGCAAATTGTGTAATATACATGTTGATTCCTTTATTGAGCCCTGGCCGTCATTTGCCTGAAGATTTATACATTCTCTATGGTAAGAGGGATACGAGATTTAATTTGAATATGGTATAAACATTTTTTGATCGAAAAAACTGTAGTGACCTGGGGACCCTAATAAAGCGCTGGGAAGCCGTTTCCACACAAACGTAGTTTGAAAAACTCAATGAGGTTCTAGCAACAAAATATCTGTGTCTGTGTTTTCCAGATTTCTGTAATTTCAAAGCTACATATCCGCACAAGATTTATGTAAATGTTTGACCTCGTGTAACTTTAAAACTATACGTATATTTGTACAGAAATCTGGAAAACTACAAAATTTTGCTAATTAACATTGCAAACTACTTTTGGAAGGAAACAACTGGTGAGCGCGCTAGGGTTTCCTCTCCAATACATTTTTATATTTGAGAAAAGATTAAAACAAGTTAACTAAGTATGCTATTTCCAATTTTTTTTTAAAGAATACTAGTCATACTAATCATTACTAATACTTCCCTTTCCCCTCCAATTAAGCGTATAGCTTGTGCCAGGAGTGGGTACGACAATAGTGCAACGGGTGAGGTTTGAACCGCCGACCTATCGGAATTCAGTCCGCTCTTCAACCGTTAAGCTATCGAATTTGAAGTTGATGAAGACATTTTTAACAAATGTCTTTATGTTCTGCAGGTTTGGAACCTATGCTGGAGTCGCCTAACTATGAAATACAATACGTTGTGTTCATCATTAGCTCAGGATTTTGTATATACGTCATGGTAAATGTAGCCGTGTATGTTATAGTAATCGTCGGTTACATTGAAGCTCATCTTCATACGTTAAGTGAAGAGTTAAAAATCCTTTGGGATGACAGTCAAAACTTCTATAATGAAGTCAAACACAAAATACATAATAAAATACACGCAATACATCAGAAAGAAAATATTGAAAATGATTACATACGAAAACGTCTCAATTCCATCGTACATTATCACGCTACGAACATTCAGCTTCTCCGAGAATTTAATAACGAAATTAGTCAAACTTTAATCGTTGAATACAGCATAATGGTTTTCGCTATAATAACAATTCTGCTCGGAGGATTAGAAAATACATATCGACAGCTGCCGTTTGTCGTTGTACAAATATTTATAAACTGCCTTTCTGGACAACGACTGATAGATGCGTGTGACGAGTTTGAAAATGCCGTATACAGTTGTGAGTGGGAAAATTTTAATGCGTCTAACCAAAAAATCGTGCTATTGATGCTCTTAATTTCGCAAAAGACTTTGATGCTGTCAGCTGGCGGTGTGGCGGATTTAAATTTTATTTGCTTGATGACAATATTGAAATCGTCATATTCAACTTACACGACTTTAGAATCTACTGTTAAGAATAATACTTAAGAATATTTCACTTCAGAGGGTTTTCTTTTCTGTTTAATTTTGTTTTCTTGTAATTTCTTAACCTAAAGATGGGCGTTAACAACTGTAACACAATTTATCACGAATTGCAGTTTGTTATCGTTCCTTAATTTTAAGGCATCAATGTACCAAACTAAGATTAAAGTAAAGCCTTACCTGCTTTTTATTCTTTTCTTTCTAGATAAAAAATGTTAACAACTGTAACACAATTTTTAACTAATGCAGTTTGTTACCATTCCTTAGTTTGAAGTCATCAATGTTAGAGAACAATAAAAACTTTTTCATTCTTTTTACCCGACTACGGCAAAGCCGAAAGGAAGGGTTATGATTTTAGCGTAGTTTAGTTTAGTTCCACCGTAGCACCTAAACTACTGGGCCGATTTTGATGAATGAGGTGTCAATCGATTCGTTATACAGGCCCGGGTGACATAGGCTACATTTTATACGAAAAAAATCGGCCAGACAGATGTTACATCAAAAAAAAGTGAGGGTCTTAAAATTTTTTTAATTGCTATTGTGTCGAGTGAGATTTCTAATGAAAGAGGAGAAAATATTGAGTTCATAAATATAAATATAGTTATTATTAAAATATACCAAGCGAATATATAAATATTTCAATATTAGAGTAAAATTATTCTTCTGTCGCTTGATATATTTTAATGTTGTTGTACATTTATATTCATGAGCTCAGAATTTTCCTCTCTTTCATTTGACATCCCACTCGATACAATAGCAAAAACAATTTTTTAGAGACCTCCATTTTTTTTTATATTGTACCTACCTAACATCCGTTAGGTCAATTTTTTTAAGGGTAGAAGGGGGAACTCCGTCTTAGGCTGTGTCACCATTTGCCACCAGGTCTGATTGCATCCAAGCGTTATAAATAAATAAAAAAATAAAGAAAAAAAAAATTGAACCAAAAATATTTAAGGAGGTGAAACCCACTTGGTAGCTCCTGTACAAAAGGCTGACGATTTGGGCGCGCCCAAAAGTCATGGCCGATTTTCGCAACTTTGTGACTCCCATTTTCTTATGTCATGTTTAAATTGTCAGATCATATCGAAATGCCCACTTTTCTGCATGTAATTAGCTTACCTTGCCTTAATCTGACGCGCTCGAGTAAATCCCAAAATCCCAGCTTGGGCTCCCCTACTATTGGTGTCATGGTTACGGAGATTATGGATTATTCCTTAAGAAAGGTGTCAAAAGGGGTCTTAATAAGTTGTAGGTACCTGTCTCCTAATTTTAAGATGAATATTAAAATTAAGTTGCATGGATTAAGTTTTTTCATCGTTCAAAATAACATAGTGGATTTTTTTATTCAGTGTGTCTGAAACCTAGCACTGAAGTTCTCTGTGTAACACCAACTTGTACTGAAACTACATGTAATGGACCTATAAATACATTGTAGCGTTTACTGTTTATTTCAATTAATTTCATATCTCTTACAGTGAACGAACGTACCTATTTGTTTTTATATTCACCACTCTCCCACACAAAATCATAAGTATAAATAACTAATTATTAATGTAAGAAAATATCACTAAATGTAGTGATATTTTCTTATTTTTAACCCCCGACCCAAAAAGAGGGGTGTTATAAGTTTGACGTGTGTATCTGTGTATCTGGGTGTCTGTGTATCTGTGTATCTGTCTGTGGCACCGTAGCACTTAAACTAATGAACCGATTTTAATTTAGTTTTTTTTGTTTGAAAGGTGGCTTGATCGAGAGTGTTCTTAGCTATAATCCAAGAAAATCGGTTCAGCCGTTTGAAAAATATCAGCTCTTTTCTAGTTACTGTGTTACCTTCACTTGTCGGGGGTGTTATAAATTTTTAATTTACACTTGTATTTATTATATTATAATAATTACATTTGACAGCTCTATAATTTCACAGGTTAACATTTTACCACCATGAAACTTAAGAACATGTGGGCAACGCTTCAAAAATTTAGCTTGGCTGAAGATAGTTTTCCAATGATAATAGAAAACGTCGCTTTTTTGTTGAGAGCACTGACAATGAATATCTACAAAAATGATAATAAAAGTTAGAAAAATATTGTTAGCTAGATAATGTCCACGACTTCGTCCGCGTGGCTTTAAGTTTTTATAAATCCCATGTGAAATCCTTGCGGGATCAAAAGTAGCATATTATGTCCTTCGCCAGGATCTCTGTACCTTTGTACAAAGTTAACTAACACAGGCAGATACACTTTCGCATTTATAACATTAGTATGACTAATTAAGAATCCTTACCAATATTTTACTAATTTTTTGACACGTTTTAACTCACTTTCTTGTCAATCTGTTTGTTTGCTTGTCTGTTCGGAACAAACTTCCCGAAGAGCTACTGGCTTGAAACATAGGTTGGAACTGGATGACAATGCAACAATAACTTGCTTTTTTTTTGTAGTTTAAGTATTTGTTCAGTGAATGTTTAAATTCACAATATTTATCAATTTCATACCATACCATATTCCAGCAAATAAACACTTCTTACTCTTATTCTTATTCATAGGTTCACCATGGTTCTACTACGTTATATCAATCGTCGGTTGCACCTGCTACTTCTATTTTTACGTCTTCAGCATGCTATGGTTAGTGTTTGTCCGCTATTCGATAGCTGACGACTTCATTGCGATGGCTGTGGCCATATCTCTTACCACTTGCAGTCTCACATCAGTATCGAAAATTTTATTTATGAAGTTACATGAGTAAGTATATTTACTTAAATAGTTTAAGATCTGCGTATCGAGCTATCCAAATACATTAATCACACTAATATTATAAAGGCGAAAGTTTGTATGTGTGTGTGTGTGTGTGTGTGTGTGTGTGTGTGTGTGTGTGTGTGTGTGTGTGTGTGTGTATGTTTGTTACTCCTTCACGCAAAAACTACTGGGCGAATTTGGCTGAAATTTGGAATGGAGATAGATAATATCCTGGATTAGCACATAGGCTACTTTTTATCCCGGAAAATCAAAGAGTTCCCACGGGATTTCGAAAAACCTAAATCCACGCGGGCGAAGTCGCGGGCATCGGCTAGTTAATTCTAATTTCTTTCAACACAGAAGCGTCATACGAGAAATTGTTGAAAAATTTTTGACATTTGATGCACAGTTTGCAACTGGAACTAGATTTGCAAAAAACTTACGAAAACACCTTCGGGTAGTTAAGAAACGAGCTCTTATGATATGGATATTTCTCGCGGCGAATGCTGCAATATATTGCATTATTCCTTTTTTAAGGCCTGGCCGACATTTTACGACGGATTTATACATCGTCTATGGTAAGAAATATTGAACTTCGATCTTTCGATATGAAAGTTGAATCTCACTATCTCTCATCGTTCTACCCTGGATTTCTTTTCCTAGGTTCACTTATGTAACCAACTTTATATTGATGGTCAAAGTTTAATGATAACTAACGTAACTTTTGTCACCAGTCAATAGTTATGCTACTGGATCGTAGACTGACTGACTAACCAACCAACCAATCAGCTTAAACCAATGGATTTGGAAAGCATTTATGTCTCTTCATAACGTAGAGCTCCATTAATATAGGATTTAAAGAAATACTACCAATACCTTTGTTTTTAAAAATCTTCAAACCAGATGAAGTCTTGAGACCTAGTTGTTTATACGAAACGTTTTATGAAATTCGTAAAATTAAATTCCATATGATTAAATTTCTATTCAAAGTTGTACGATTGATTTTTTGTCAGGTTTAGAACCTATGCGGGAATCTCCGAACTATGAAATAGCACAAATAGTGAACAACATAAGCGTAGCGTATGGTGTGTACACAACGGTTAATGTTGCCGTTTATGTGATGGTAATGGTGGGTTACAATGAAGCGCAACTATACACAATCAGTGAAGAATTAAAAAACCTTTGGTATGACAGTCAAAATTTCTACAATGAAATGAAACACCAGATACGAAATAAAATAAATGGAACATACTTAAAAGAAAAAATTGTAAACAAGTTCATACAAACTCGTCTAAAAATTATTGTTCATAATCACGTTACAAATATTAATCTTTTCAATGAATTAAACAAACAATTAAGTGATACTACCTTCGTTGAATACAGCTTAATGTGCGTTGCTATAATATCTGAACTGCTCGGAGGATTAGAAAATACATTTCTCCAAGTACCGTATACTATCGTCCAAATATATATGGATTGTCTTTCTGGACAACGGTTAATAGACGCTTGCAATGAACTTGAAAATGCCATATACAGTTGTGAATGGGAAAATTTCGATGTGTCCAATCAAAAAACGATTTTACTGATGCTCATAGTTTCCCAAAAGACTCTCATGCTGTCAGCTGGTGGAATGGCAGATTTGAATTTCAGTTTTTTAATGGTTATTTTCAAGTCGTCTTATTCAGCGTACACGACTTTGAAATCTAGTATTCAGGAATAATAAATACTTATGAATGTTTTCTTTTGTTTTTTATTTTTCCGTACATAAAATATACAATTTGACATCTCAAGGATACTGTTAGATATAGGTCTGCCAATCCGCTTTTGATCAGCGTGGTAGATATGGCCAACCCCTTCTCATTCTGAGAGGAGAACCGTACTCAGAAGTTAGCCGGCGATGGGGTGTTTATGGTGATGATCAGTATCAGACAAAAATTTCACGCTTGTGTGTCAAATCAAACAGAGGGGTTTTAAAAAAATAGCGAGCAAACGAGCATGCGTGTCACTTGGTGTTAAGTGATTACCGCTGCCCATGAACATTTGCAGCACCAGAGGTACCGCCGATACGTTGCCGGCCTTTCACGAATGGTCTGATGTTGTCTATTGGTCTGCCCCTTGAATAACCGCATGTAATCTAGTATAGATGGGAGTTGATTCCACAGTTTGCATGTGCGTGGCAAAAAGGGTCTGGCACAACGGGAGGTCGATGTGCACCAGGCACCCAGGTGGTAAGAGTGGAAATGCTTGCGATGGCGTGCGGTGCGGTAAGTATTTTGTGTGACCAGAAAGACACTACCAGCAAACGGTATGCCTAATGCCGCTACATGAGCTTTTAGTTGCTTTATTTGATAAAATTTTGGTCAATAAACTTCAGGCTGTAATTTCTCAGATGCAGTAGCTCGATTCCGTAAAACCAGCATCAATCATCATTACTCAAATTGTTGTGATTGGCTGAATTTATGGTATTCTTGTTGCAACAATGCATTGTAACCAATAGTGAGCGAGCATCTACCAATCAAAGGTGTAGCTGTCATTTTACCGCAATCAACCTACAAGGGCCTTACCGCGGTAATTTGACAGCTACAGTGTGGCGATCGAAATCACTTCTGATTGGCTGACACTCTCTCACTATTGGCTGAAAGTCACTGTTGCAGCAAGAATACCATAACGCGACCAATCACAACAATAATTGTGACTGTAGCAATGAGTTATGCAATTTTTAGGGTTCCGTACCTCAAAAGAACCAAAGGAACCCTTATTCACTGTGTTAACTGTAGCAGTCTTATTACAATTTTTAAGTCATTTTTGTTTATAATACCTACTTTCCTACACAGTTTTTACTCAAAAATAAAAATATTAAAAACCTAATTACCTGCCTACTATTCTTTTATTATTCTGATGGCATTTAATATGAACCTACCTGATTGACACGAAAATTGCTTAAAGAGTTTTAATTATTATACGAAGTCGAATGATTCTTCAACTATTAATTATTATTCTATGAAATGAAAATCGTTCAAGCAGCTATTTTTATATCCAGCTCTCTGTCTATGCTTATAATAAAACTATAACTGGACGATTTCTGTGAAATGCTCTGGGACCATCCCACTGTTGGGATTTAGCAAAATGATTCGTGATAATATCTCGCATGGCCGGCGGCAATCCGTCCCCAATAGTTTCCAAGAAAACCGACCTAAAACTGTGCTAAAGTTGAATCCAAAAGTTCGTGATTTCAATCAAACAATTACAATAAAGTTTCAACAGTATTTATTGAGTTTTTTCGCCTTTTTAACCCCCGACCCAAAAAGAGGGGTGTTATAAGTTTCACTTGTGTATCTGTGTATCTGTCTGTGTATCTGTCTGTGGCATCGTAGCTCCTAAACTAATGAACCGATTCTAATTTAGTTTTTTTTGTTTGAAAGGTGGCTTGATCGAGAGTGTTCTTAGCTATGAACCAAGAAAATCGGTTCAGCCGTTTAAAAGTTATCAGCTCTTTTCTTGTTACTGTAACCTTGTCCCCGTGTTATAAATTTTTTATTTACACTTGTGTAAAGTTTTATTTCGTAAAATCTTACACGTAAACTTTTACAAGTACTTTTGAATCGTCATATAATATGCATGTAATTGTAGTACGTGCTTCGCGATAATTTTTATTGATAATTTTTTTCCGCGTCATTGATGCTAGTCCTCTTTCAGGCTCGGTTAAGAGAAGACGATGTCTGTGCCTCTAGCACTAGTTACTAGAAGCGCCTGGCGCCACAGTCTGTAGTTTTCCGGATTTCTGTAAAAATGTTTAGTAACATGGCACCAAAGAGTTACATACAAGTCTTTGAGCCGTGTGAAATCTGGCAAACCACAGGAACACGTATTTGTTTTTAGTGGGTATGTGTCTCCAAAATTTCATTTAGTTTGATTGGTTGATATTAGAATGAGAACCAAACTACGTTTCTACGGAGCGCACTACGAAAAACTCCTCTCAAACACACTCACGGGTTACGAACTTGTAAAAGTAGAAAGAAACATAATATAAGTATAAGTAAAAGAACACTCACAATAGAAGTCAAATAAATGATTTTCGGAAAAGACTGGAACTAGTAAGTAGCAGTCGATCAATATTACTATTTGGTCGAACAAAACAAAAGTTCATTAACCCCCGACCCAAAAAGAGGGGTGTTATAAGTTTGACGTGTGTATCTGTGTGTCTGTGTATCTGTGTATCTGTGTATCTGTGTATCTGTCTGTGGCATCGTAGCGCCTAAACGAATGAACCGATTTTAATTTAGTTTTTTTTGGTTGAAAGGTGGCTTGATCGAGAGTGTTCTTAGCTATAATCTAAAAAAATTGGTTCAGCCGTTTAAGAGTTATCAGCTCTTTTCTAGTTTTCTTGTAGAAAAGAAGGTTAGATAACCGTTAGGTTCATAATATTATGTCAATAGACAAATTTCAAGCTGTCAAGATGGACGTTGCCTAAATACATAATTATTTATTTGAAAATGATGTTTTGGAAAACTCAGATAATTTGGATCGTCGGGGGTGTTATAAATTTTTAATTTACACTTGTTTTCTTTCTGACATTTTAGCTGAACCGAACATGGCAATAAAAGATGTGTGGGCAACTCTTCGAACATTTAGTTTGGATAATGATAGCTTTCCGGCTATAATAGAAAACGTTGCTCTTTTGTTGCGAACAATGACTATAAATATCTATAAGAACGAAAGTAAGACCAATAATTATTCTTTTTGATTTATTTTTAGGAATATTCACTGAGTAATTTCTTTAAACTTTTTTCTAAAAAAAATAATGACGCATTTCGCGGCGATTAAGGTGGAAGCGACGGGCCTGCCCTGCTAAGAAATTAGCTGTAGTATCCACTAATTCTGACACATTAGTCGATATTAGAGCTAATTTCTTAAACTGGACCCTTTCAAGTAAAGATTTTTATATAAACCTGTGAAGATGATACTGCCATGGTCGCAATTGAAAATGCCATAGGTAAGCCTACGTTGTCGTATTAGTTTAAAAAATGCGAAAAACCAAATTAAATTTGAATTTCGCGGGCAGGCCCTTATGCCCCTTAATAGCTATCTCGTGACTGTGACAGAAGGGCTGGCTCATTTTTTTTAACCGACTTCAAAAAAGGAGGAGGTTCTCAATTCGTCGGAATCTTTTTTTTTATGTATGTTCCCCGATTACTCAAAGACGCCTAGACCGATTTGGATTTTTTTTTTGTTTAAAAGGGTATACTTCGCAGGTGGTCCCATATAAATTTGATGAAGATCTGATGAATATCTTCGGAGATGGACAACAGAACTCCTCAATGGATAAGAGTAAATTGCTCACGATCAGTGTAAAGCTTAGTAAACAGTAGGATTTTAACTGTGCATACCATGTTATAGTACAGTGGGGCCACTAAAGATTGTAAAATAAAAAAAATTCAAAAGAAAAATAAAACCGACTTCAAAAACCACAACACTAAAAAGTAAAAATAATTTTTGTTTCTACATGTATAATGTACTCGTATGTATGAAGTCGGGCGAGCTTCACACTTGGATTTCTAGTTTCTTTTTTTATGCTCGCTTGACTTCATACATACATTACACTTGTAGAAACAAAAATTATTTTTTACTTTTTAGTGTTGTGGTTTTTGAAGTCGGTTTTATTTTTCTTTTGAATTTTTTTTTGGGCAAATTCATCCTTTGTCTTAAAATGAGCCAGCCTTTGCTGGCTGTTCAGCGTGGAAATGCAACCAGTATTCTTGACACCATTCCATGCGGCCATGATTTGTCCAGTAATTAGATAAGGCTTAGGTTTAAGTTGAGAGCTGATTTTGCCCTAAACATTTTCCCTTTATCGGCAGCGTGGTCAATTCAAGTAGTCGAAGCTATGTCAGGAATTACTATTGCTTCTTGCGCTTTTAAGTTGATGAATACTTTTTTAATTATTTCAAAACAAAAACATTTCTAATTTTATGGTGTATCATAATTTATAATATTTATCGAAGGTACATCTTGGATCTACTGGCTTATAACAATTGTCACTGGAGCGTGCTACTTATACGTTTACGTATTTTCTGTGATGTGGTTGGTGTTCGTCCGCTATTCGGTAGCTGAGGACTTCGTTGCGATTGCTGTTGCCATATCACTTGGCACTGGCAGCTTCACTTGCATTATAAAACTTCTCTTCATGAAGCTACATATGTAAGTAGTAAGTACATTCAAGTATTTTTAAGTCAGCCTTTTTTTCGTGGAGAAATCCCCACGGATAACCCCGCCTCTGGAGATGCATGCAAGTTATGTCGGACTCTTACTGACTAAACACCCAGGCCATGGTGTTCCACGCATCGCCTGGTGGTTGGGGTACGGAACCAAACGGGGCCAGCGCGGCGATGTCTACTAAAGTAGATCCGTCTCTGGGACCAGTAAAATTTTCCTGCACAACATCTGAGGCGCATCAGGAACACAATGGTGCGCCTTCTGACTCGAGGATGACCTATCGGGCAAAGAATCCCGTGTATGTAGCCTGGAAGCCATCGCAAGGGGGCAGGTGGCGATCATGGGCCACACGCCTGCACGACTCGAGCCTCTCCCTTTTTTTTAAGTCAACCTACATAAAATTAGTATTCAAATAATTTAAAGTTGACTCCTACTTGAAATTATTTGAATACTGTAAGTTGATTAACAAACTTATAAAGGGACTAGGGTTCCAAATGACACACGGAGAGACCGAATACACAAAATTAGAACACAAAATGTACGTTGTAAAGTGAAATCAGTACGTTGGCCCGTCCAGAGTTAATTTAGCCATCGATAGTAGCTGACAGGCATAGACCTGTCAGAGCGAGAGCGGTGAGGTGACGCGACTACGTTCCAGTTTACGTTACTAATTTTATACTTTTTAACCCCCGACCCAAAAAGAGGGGTGTTATAAGTTTGACGTGTGTATCTGTGTATCTGTCTATGGAATCGTAGCTCCTAAACTAATGAACCGATTTTAATTTAGTTTTTTGTTTGAAAGGTGGCTTGATCGAGAGTGTTCTTAGCTATAATCCAAGAAAATCGGTTCAGCCGTTTGAAAGTTATCAGCTCTATTCTAATTACTGTCGGGGGTGTTATAAATTTTTAATTTACACTTGTTGTCAACACAGAAGCCACATACGTGAAACTATTCAAAAAATTTTAACATTTGATGCACGGATTGAACCAGGAACAAGATTTGCAATTAATTTACGAAAAAACCTACGTGTTATTAAGAAACGAGCTCTTGCTGTTTGGATATTTCTAATAACAGATTGTGTATTGTATATCTTTACGCCTTGTTTGCGGACTGGTCGTCATATGCCTGAGGATTTAATTATCCTATATGGTAAGAGGGATACGAGATTTCTATACAGTTACAGTTTACAGTATTGTTTTGTACATATTTTAATATTTAATATATGATGTTTTAATTCAACAGGCTTAGAACCTATGCTGGAGTCGCCTAACTATGAAATAGCACTAATCGTGAATATCATGTGTGTAGGCTTTCTTGTTTACGTAATGGTAAATGTAGCCGTATACCTTATAGTAATCGTCGGTTACAATGAAGCGCAACTATACACGATAAGTGAAGAATTAAAATTCCTTTGGGACGATAGTCAAAACTTTTACAATGAAATCAAGCACAGAATAAATAATAAAATACACGCAATCGATCTAAAACGAAAAATTGAAAATGACTATACACAAAAACGTCTAAACACTCTCGTGGATTATCACATTACAAACATTCATCTTTTCCGAGAAATAAATAACGAATTTAGTGAAACTTTGGCTACTGAATGCATCTGTCTAACTATTGCTATAATTGCCGATTTTCTCGGAGGATTAGAAAATAGATATCTTCAAGTGCCGTATGTCGTTGTTCAAATATTCATAAACTGCTTTTCTGGACAACGATTAATAGATGCTTGTCATGAATTTGAAAATGCCATATACAGTTGTGAATGGGAAAATTTTAATGCCTCCAATCAAAAAACTATTCTGCTCATGCTCCTAACTTCGCAAAAGACTTTGATACTGTCAGCTGGTGGTGTGGCGAATTTAAATTTTACTTGCTTAATGATGATAATGAAATCGTCTTATTCAGCGTACACGGCTTTGCAATCTAGTGTTCAGCATTAATTACGCTTTTGAAATCAAATATAATTACTCATTTCACATTACCTTTTAATATATGCTTGTATGTATGCTTAATTAAATATAAAGCAAAAAATTACTTTTTATTTTCTCAAACTTTCTCACACATTTCAACTACACTACACACACTAATAAGAATTCCCAGTAGTCGGCACAATGTGGGCAGTAAAAGTGTAATTTGCTCAGATAAATATTTGAATCAGATACTGAAAAGCAGTCATGAAAAATCGATCATGTAAATAAAGGTCTTCAAAGAATCAACAGTAAGTAGATCCACAGAATAAATATAATGAAACACGTTCGTAGCAGCTGTCGTTTATCTGGTAATTTCGAACACAATAAACAATTATTATCACAAGAAATTATTATTGTATTGTAAAATAACAGATCCCTTTTATTATAGAATAACCTTAATTATTATTAACACCGTATAATCATTAAACATGAAACTTCAAGATATGTTGGCGACTCTTAGAACATTTAGTTTGACTGAAGATAGTTTTCCGATGATCATAGAAAACGTCGCTCTTTTACTGAGAACACTGACAATAAGCATCTACAAAGATGATGAAAAAAGTGAGTCTAATATGGTTAAGAATCAATAATGATGTAGCATTATTCTCGCTTTGTAGTTTTACTCGTTGTTTAGTGAATGTTTAAGTTATTTCACAATGTTAATGAACTTCATAGGTTCACCCTGGTTCTACTATGTCATATCAATCGTCGGTGGCATCTGTTATTTCTACTCTCACGTCTTTAGTATGGTATGGTTGGTGTTTGTCCGCTATTCGATAACTGAGAACTTCATTGCGATGGCTGTGGCCATATCCCTTACATGTTGCAGCTTCACATCTGTACTGAAATTTTTCTTCATGAAGCTACATGAGTAAGTATACTTTATCAGTTTAACCTAAGTAACTCTTCAATTTAATGATAATATGAAAAAACATTAATGAATTCTGTTACACAGAAACCACATACGAGAGTTTACTGATTTTTTTTTAAAATTTGATGTACAGCTTGTAACTGGAACTAGATTTACAATAAACTTACGAAAGAATCTACGGACAGTTAAGAAACGAGCTCTTATTATATGGATATTTCTCGTAACAAATGCTGCAATATATTGCATTATCCCGTTTTTAAGACCTGGCCGACATTTTACGGAGGATTTATACATTGTGTATGGTAAGAAATATTCAATTTGACTAGATACCACTCAATTTTCTTAAGAATTCAACATGAACTTACTTACCTTTTAAAAAACTGTACCACTATTTTCATTTTAAGCAGATTAAACGAGTATTAATTTTGTTTGTCAGGTTTGGAACCCATGCAGGAATCTCCCAACTATGAAATAGCACATATCGTGAACATCTTGAGTATAGGCTATAGTGTCTATACAATGGTTAATGTAGCCGCATATGTTATAGTAATCGTTGGTTACAACGAAGCGCAAATATATTCAATTAGTGTAGAAATAAGAAATCTTTGGGATGATGGTCAAAACTTCTACAGTAAAATAAAGCACCAGATACATAACAAAATATACGGAATATACTTAAAAGAAAAAATTGTAAACGAGTACATTAGAATTCGTCTTAAAACTATTGTCTATTATCACGTTACAAATGTAAATCTTTTCAAAGAATTAAATAACCAGTTTAGTGCTATAATGGCAATTCAATACAGCGTAATGGTTATTGCTATAATAGCTGAACTACTCGGAGGATTAGAAAATACATATCTACAAGTACCGTATACCATCGTTCAAATATCTATAGACTGTCTTTCTGGACAACGGTTAATAGACGCTTGCCATGAACTTGAAAATGCCTTGTACAGTTGTGAATGGGAAAATTTCAATGTGTCTAATCAAAAAACGATTTTATTGATGCTAGTGATTTCGCAAAAAACTCTTATGCTGTCAGCTGGTGGTATGACGAATTTGAATTTCAATTGCTTGATGATAATATTGAAGTCATCTTATTCAGCGTACACGACTTTGAAATCTAGTATTCAAAATTAATAAAACACTTCAAAATAATTTTTTTTGTTTTTATTTTTTCATTAGATATGCCTGCGATATATAAGTAGCATAATATGCTTCTTAAATAAATGAGAATGCTTTATTCTGTTGCTGCGAGATTTAACAGGGCTCTCTCCGTCACTCGTTTCGTACCATTTCATACAATCGTAGATCCAATTTCATTTGAATATCAAGCAACCAAAGTCCATGAAATTTTGCAGACATATTCTAGAAACTAATATCTGTGTCTGTGGTGTTTTAGATTTTTCTAAAAATATGTAGTTTTAAAATTGCAGGGGCTCAAAGATTTGTATGAAAATTTTAAGACCGCGTAACTTTGAAACCGAATATTTTAACAGAAATCTGGAAAACCACAGACATAGATATTAGTTTCTAGAATATGTTTGCAAAATTTCATGGACTTTGGTTGCTTAGTATTCAAATGAAATTGGAACTACGATTGTATGAAATGGTACGAAACGAGTGACGGAGAGAGCCCTCTTAAGAACAAAGACGTGAAAAATCTCATGTCATCCCATAGGAGTCATTTGTTTTGCTGGGGCTCAATTGCGTTAGAATGACAGCTTCAATGTCACGATCTCAATCACCTCTGATTGACGCTCGCTCACTATTGGCTACAATGCATTGCTGCAACAAGAATATCATAAATTCAGCCAATCACGGACACTGCCAAGTGCCAACAAATACCTATAATGCGACGCCATCAAACGGCACCCCAGTAGTAGTGCCGCAAATGTGTTTCTACCATTATTATTTTATATTCCACTACGTTTCTGTCTTCTATCCTGATCGCATTAAAAATTTCACATTAAAACTTCTTGAGTGACGCGAAAATTGCTTTAAGCGCCTTAATTATAGGAGAGCTTCGTCATTTTTTTTTTTGTTATTATAAAGAGACAGAAAATTATTTCTATAGCTTTGGATTAGTTATAAAAAGGATAAAGCATAGGATAAAGTAAGTTCAACATTACGGTTTTGCACTTTACATTATAGAAAAAATCTCTCTTATTACCCGACTGCGGACTGCGGCAAAGCCAAAAGGAAGGAAGGGTTAGGATTTTTACATTATACGGCTCGTGGTCCGCGTGGTCTAACTGATTTCAAATCTTTAGCAGATGTCTACGTCATAATAGCTATCTGCATGCCGAATTTCGGCTCGGTCCTTACAGCTCCAGTAGTTTAAGAGGGGTCTCTCCGTCACTCGCTTCATACAAAAGTAGTTCCAATTTCATTTGAATATTAAGCAACCAAAGTCTATGAAATTTTGCAGACATATTCTAGAAACTAATATCTATGTCTGTGGTTTTCCAGATTTCTGTTAAAATATTCGGTTTCAAAGTTACGCGGTCTTAAAAATTTACATACAAATCTTTGAGCCCCTGTAATTTTAAAACTACATATTTTTAGAAAAATCTAAAACACCACAGACACAGGTATTAGTTTTTAGAATATGTCTGCAAAATTTCATGGACTTTGGTTGCTTAATATTCAAATGAAATTGGAACTACGATTGTATGAAGCGAGTGACGGAGAGAGCCCTGTTAAGCTGTGGGTTGATAGATCAGTCAGTTAGTCAGTCTTTGTAGTAATTTTGACATAAAAAACGTCAATGTAAATACGATTATTAGGACGATAAAACAGTGTTTGAATCAGATAACATCAACTACCGACAACGTAAAATCGATCGCATTTAAATGAAAGAGCTGAAAAATCAACAAGTTTTTGTCAGTAAGTAAACCTACGTAATGCGGCTCAGTAGAGAATACGTCCATCGTCTAAAAATAAAATAAACTATCTATCCCGCTCCGCCGGCGTCGGTAGGTAAGTAGGCTTAATCTCTACAAATCCTTTCTAGTGTCGGCTATGTAAAAAGTACTCTGTGCAGGGCTTTCTCCGTCACTTAAGTACTTCATACAATCGTAGTTCCAATTTCATTTGAATATTAAGCAACCAAAGTCCATGAAGTTTTGCAGACATATTCTAGAAACTAATATCTGTGTCTGTGGTGTTTTAGATTTTTCTAAATCTATGTAGTTTTAAAATTACAGGAGCTCAAAGATTTGTTTGTGAATTTTTAAGACTGCGTAACTTTGAAACCGAATATTGTAACAGAAATCTGGAAAACCACAGGCATAGATATTAGTTTCTAGAATATGTCTGCAAAATTTCATGGACTTTGGTTGCTTAATATTCAAATGAAATTGGAACTACGTTCGTATGGAGCGAGTGACGGAGAGACCCCTCTTAAGGGCGATTACGCACTGCATCTGATCCGAATCCGTGAAAATACGTTCCGAAGTAGTTACATAGAACTATTTGTATGGTAACTTACGCACTAGCTCCGACTTCGGTCGTCTGTGAGAATATTTCGGATCTGACCCAGATTCAAATCGGATGAATGACGTAAATATGTCAAAGATGTGCACTGAATAGCTTGGAATTGGATCAGAGATCGGATTAGTGCGTAAGCAATGTCCGAATTCCGTCCCCGTTTTTTATATCCGTATTTTCACGGACTCGGATCGGATGGGTGCGTAGTTTAGCCGTCATAGCTTAGTGGTTAAGACGTCCGCCTTTTATTCAGGAGATCGGCGCAGGTGGTTCGATCCCAGGCATGCCCCTCTAACTTTTCGGGAGTTATGTTTCAATAAATTAAATATCACTTGCTTTAACGGTGAAGGAAAACATCGTGAGGAAACTTGCATGCTTGAGAGTTCTCCAGAATGTTCTTAAAGGTGTGTGAAGTCTGCCTATCAGTAGTGCCCCGGCGATTATCAAGATGACCAATTTTGTTTAAAGGTTTCCAACAAATTCAAATTTCTAGACTATTTGATCTGTCCATTGATATAGCTACCTGTCAGTCAAATTTGCGTTTTATATAGACATCACATACCTACCTACCTAGAACGTACCTATAAGCACAACTCACGATGAAACTAAATCGATGTATTTTTCGTGGAAGCAATTTTCATAAAAATATAAAGAGCCATGCGAGAACTTCTAAGCAGTAGTCGATTACGGAACAGCCTTAAATCATGTGAGTTCTTACAAAATAAGCCAAAGGTACCGATTCTGATACTGACTAAGCTATTCGCATCTTTTTCTAATCAATACAATAAGAAAAAGACAGACCAACTTGTTTTCGGTTTCAAATGCAGGTCTTGGGCATTTTTGAATTTGTAGAGTAGCACTAAAACTTTGAGTTGTTCATTTAAAAATCATTTTTCATCCTTTTTTAGCAATATTTATTTAAAAAAAATCAGATCAGTATCGATGCCAATATCAATAATAATACCTAAAGCTAAACTTACAAAAATTACATCGTTAACTTTTTTACAGATACTGAGTATTAATGTATCTCAATTAAACATGAAACTTATACAAGAACTCTGGGTAACTCTTCGATCATTTGGTTTGGATCATGATGACTTTACAACAATGATAGAAAACGTTGCTCTTTTGCTGCGAACAATGACAATTGATATCTACAAAGACGGTGTTAAACGTAAGTAAACATCCATACATGTCGCCAAGGCGACATGTATGGATGGATTGGTGACGGATTAGACCGGCCCGTCACCACTACCGGTTTCCCGTGTAGCAGAGACTTCCAGTAGAGTAGAGTAGAAATAAGTTTGTATTCTCATCCAATTCTTACTGAGTGCATTTGAATTTGAACCTATCTTGTGACGAGCCTACCCGCGAACTGCCGATAGATAGCGATAGATATTGTAAAATTGTTTTTCTGTCGCTCGGTGTATTTTAACATTGTACTAGTCTATATCTATATTTATGAAATCGGAATTTTTTCTCTTTCATTTGATTTCCCACTCAAAAAAAATTTTTGAAGACCCCCACTTTTTGGACGTAACATCCGTCAGGTCAATTTTTTTCGTATAAAATGTAGCCATGTCACCTGAGCCATAATAAAGCTTTGTTGCACACAAAACATGAAATTACCAAGAGAAACAAAGAAACTAAAAACAATTGTGTTAGCTTTTCAAAAAAACTATTTAAAATTTAAAATAATAAAACAGATATTTGACTCATTCGACGTCACACGATCTCTTCCGAGCAGCCATTTTGAATCGATTTGTATAAATACGGCTGCTCGACGGGTTTTAAGCCAGTCTCGTTCCGACTCGAGACTCAACGACTATTAAATACTTTTGTGTTTAGGTCGCTATTTTGATTGAGTGGTTGCAATAGCAATTGCGCCTCGATCAAATTAATATTGCAGTTAGGTTATTTAAAGATTGAAACTCTTGATAAGTCTCTGAGCTTTGTGGCTTATGTCCTCGCGAAGGCTTAGTATGAAAGAACATTTTAATAACTTATAAAAATAGTTAAATTATAACGGCCCTTTTGGCCTAAGCTTACAGTTCAGAAAGTGGGATGGAATTAACGCAAAAATCCACTTAAGCATACAAAAGATAGTTCACAAATGAATATAGTTGGAAATTAAGGGACAACCCTGGTCCTAGAATAAAATGTGTTGGGACAACCCTGGTTCATTCATTCAATACCCTTTGAGGGACAACCCTGGTCCTGGAATAAAATGTGTTGGGACAACCCTGGTCATGTAGTATGGACAACCCTGGTCTATTCATTCGACACCCTTTAAGGGACAACCCTGGTCCTAGAATAAAATGTGTCGGGACAACCCTGGTCCCGTAGTATTACGAACAACCGTGCCCCTATTAGTATTCTGGACAACCTGGCCTAATATTTATTTTCGTCGCTCGAGGTCGAACGACCCAATTTGGATGGCCGACTGTTAGCTTTTCAAAAAAACTATTTAAAATTTAAAATAATAAAACAGATATTTGACTCATTCGACGTCACACGATCTCTTCCGAGCAGCCATTTTGAATCGATTTGTATAAATACGGCTGCTCGACGGGTTTTAAGCCAGTCTCGTTCCGACTCGAGACTCAACGACTATTAAATACTTTTGTGTTTAGGTCGCTATTTTGATTGAGTGGTTGCAATAGCAATTGCGCCTCGATCAAATTAATATTGCAGTTAGGTTATTTAAAGATTGAAACTCTTGATAAGTCTCTGAGCTTTGTGGCTTATGTCCTCGCGAAGGCTTAGTATGAAAGAACATTTTAATAACTTATAAAAATAGTTAAATTATAACGGCCCTTTTGGCCTAAGCTTACAATTGTATGCAAAGGCAGCCTTATTGCTCAGAGCAATCTCCACCAGGCAACCTTTGGTGAAAGGAAAAACTATAGTTGGGTTGCATAGCACTAACACGCAATAACACTGTAGGTAATGGTGATTTCTTTAATTTCACAATCATTATCATGTTCGAAGGTGTGACCTGGCTCTACTATATCGTGACCATCGTCGCTGGGGCGTGCTACTTCTACGTATTCATTTTGTCCAGCTTCTGGCTGGTGTTCTTCCGCTATCGGAAAAGTAAGAACTACACTGGCATGGCTGTAGCCATGTCACTTACCTGCTGCAATGTCACTTGTATTACAAAACTTGCCTTTATGATCCTAAATGTGTGAGTATATTCTACCTTCTGCACATGGTGAGTCTTTCATAGACAAAATATGGGTAGGAATGTGCTATACCCATTAGAGTCTATAATGAATTAATGTTCTGAATACAATGAAATTCGTATTCGTTTCCGTATCCGTCCGACAGACAGACAAAAATTTCAAAAAAATAGTTTTGGAGTCTACATCGATAGCAATTTTTTCTCTGATTAAAATTTCCAAAACATATTTAATGTACAGAAATCGTCCAGTTAGAGTTTTATTGTAAGTATAGATTACTCTTTTTTTTTACGAGTAACTTCACCAACAACTTCTTTATTTTATTAGGGTTCAACGGATTCAAAATTTTATCAACTGAGACGCCCACAACTGGGCATAAGTCTCTTGTAGGTAATTCGATACGACATGGTCTTGCGCCACCTGAACCCAGCGGCTCCCTGCGACTCGTTTGATGTCGTCTGTCCGCCAAGTGGAGGTCTTCCAACTCTTTGCTCTCTTTTAACAGAAAGCCCATACGAGAAATTGTAGATAAATATTTAAAATGCGACGCACAGATTGAACCTGGAACAAGATTTGCAATAAACTTACGAAAAAACCTACGCGTTGTCAAGAAACGAGCTCTTGTTATTTGGAACTTTCTAGTATGGAATTGTGTGGTATACGTCTTGATCCCCATGCTGAGGCCTGGACGTCATGTGACTGAGGATATATACATCCTCTTTGGTAAGATGGATTGCAAATTTTATTTTTTTTGATTATGAGTGAAATGCATGTGAAATGTGAATTTGGATGAGGGTGTTTTTTTTTTTTTTTGAAGATATTCCTGATGCAATTTATACTTATAATTTTTTAGTGTTGTTGAAAAATTCAATATAATTTATAGCTAGCCTAATCTAATTACTGTACATGCCGGCATGGAATAGCAAGAATACTGGCAGCATATCCAAAAAATGAGCCAGAACTTTTAATACCATTATTTTTTTTAAATACCACTGAAAAATGGAACTCTCAGTGAGAGAGATAGGCATGTAGGTATAAGGTATAAGCATATTTATAAAATCATTACTTTATTTAACAGCTTTGGACCCTATGCTAGAATCGCCTCACTATGAAATTTATCATATCTTGAACACCATAAGTGTGGGCTTCTGCGCATATATAATGGTGAATGTCGCCGTATTCGTCATTGTAATCGTTGGATACAATGAAGCGCATTTATATACCATGAGTGTGGAATTGAGGAATCTCTGGAAAGACAGCCAAAACTTCTACAGCAAAGTGAAGCAAGACTTACGTAATAAAATATTCGCTATAAACATGAAAGACAAAATTATCAATGAATATATACGACTTCGTCTAACTTCTATGGTGCAGTATCACGTTACAAATATTCACCTTTTTCGTGGCCTAAATGGTGAATTCCAAAATATTTTGGCCCTTGAATATGGCTTACTTTCTGTTGCTATAATAGGTGAACTGCTCGGAGGATTAGAAAACACATATCTACAAGTACCATATACTACTGTTCAATTATATATGGACTGCCTTTCTGGGCAAAGATTAATAGACGCTTGCCTCGACTTTGAGAAAGCCCTATACGACTGTGAATGGGAAAATTTCAGTGCGTCCAATCAAAAAACGATATACTTGATGCTGTTAATGTCCCAAAAGACTCTGATGCTGTCAGCTGGTGGGTTGGCGAATTTGAACTATATGTGCTTAATGGCTATATTGAAGTCAGCTTATTCAGCGTACACGGCTTTGAAATCTAGTCTCCAACATTAAAACAAAGAATACAAACTTACCTGTTTCTTTTTTTAATAAATTTTTAAGTACACCTACTATGTTTTGTTCTTTTATTTCTATTCCTTCCTGCTATAGCTAAGCCCTTGGTCTGACCCAAAACTTGGAAGAACCTTCTGGATTCAGAAGTCTTCACCCATTTGTTAATGCTATACTCGAATCTAAAATGCAGTTTTGAGTATTCGGATCTGATCAAGTAAATTAATTATATCAATCAATCTGCTGCGAGGAAAAATGAAAAATCGGTGTATAAAGGAGAACCTAGCAAAGTACAGCTTTTAAACGAGGGTTAAGTAAGGAAGTTGAGATTTTGCATCTAAGTTTTCTCTATATAATGTGGACCTCTACTACGAAAGGAGTTTCAGACATCCTACTCAAACAAAGTGCACACACACACACACACACACACACACACACACACACACACACACACACACACACACACACACACACGCACACACACACACACACACACACTAGTAAGATTTCCCATATAGATATTCGTATATTTTACTTTTGTCTACTACGAATAATATTTTCTAAAACAAGTTAATTTTATTACGTTATTTTTGAGTTCTCTTTAACTGTTATCAAGAATACTAGAAATAAAGCTAATATAAAATGTATAGTTTACTTTTAGAATTGAATGGTCAAGGAATTTGATATAATTTATTTAGCTTGAACTTTTCTCGTAATCGCTTAGTCCACGTACATATTTAATCTTACATTGCTGAATGTTATACCGCGTGTATATAAACAAAATGCAAAAGCATTTAAATCCGTTTGTTTTAAAATATTAGAATGGTCCGTGAAAAGAAAGTGTGAATTGAAAGGTAAGCATATAACGAGCATAAAGATAAAAATTAAAAATTAAAAGATTCGTAAGCCAAAACTGTGTTTCTCGAAAAACTCCATGTTATGGGCGCTATAATGGATGAAAATTTAGGGATATCCCTTTTTATGTTTTTGTAGGTTTGGAGCCAATGCTCGAATTGCCGAATGACGAAATAGTGCAGATCCTAATCAATGTCGCAGTTTTCAGATTTGTTCCTGTACTTGTGCTATAAGACCTACCTACCTGCCAAATTTCATGATTCTAGGTCAACGGGAAGTACCTTATAGGTTTCTTGACAGACACGACGGACGGACAGACAGATAGACAGGCAACAAAGTGATCCGGACCCTTATAGGGTTCCGTTTTTCCTTTTGAGGTACGGAACCCTAAAAAGTGTCAGTAATATCTTTGATTATAGGTAAGTAGTAAAATATTATATGCTTTAAAAAAATATACGTCGTTTCATTAACCTTATATGTAAAAATCCTTTCAGAGAATTTCTCGCATATCCTGATTGGATTTTGTGTATGGTTAAGTTAACAAAAACATTAATACTCCATGAAATAAGAAACCAGTTATAAAGTTGAAATAAGTTTTACTACCTAAATTACTTTTGAAGATTGTTCCCTTTTTATTTATACTACGCAAATAATATGGTGCATTGTAACAAAAAAAGTAAAATTAAAAATAGATCAGATTGTTTTTTTTTTTCAAAATAGAAGAATTAAGTTTCTGTTGTGAATCTGTTTCATCATTTTTCATCTACCGTCGACTGCATCGTTGTATATGCCGAATACGTCGTCTTCATCACCTGCATTAAGCAAGCGTAGCTCAGAACCGCCATTCCACCTGCTGATAGTGTTAGAGTCTTTTGAGAACACTGCAGCATAAAAAGCACCGTCTTCCTATTGTCAATATTGAAATTTTCCCATTTGCATTCGTACAGTGAGTTCTCGAAAACATTACTGGCATCGATCAACCTCTGACCGATGAGACACTCCATGTAAAGCTGAACGAAAGTGTACGGCAGTTCTAGATAAGTGTTTTCTAATCCACCCAAGAGTTCTGCAACCGTGCCGAGAAATCTTAAAATGAATTCTACTACAAAAATATAACGCAGATCCTTCTCTACGCTGTTCCTAAGATTTATGATCAATACATGAAATCGAATCACGTCTTGCAAACGATATTTAATAAATAAATTCCTTATTGTATTCTCCAAATCATTTTCATTTACAACTTCTATCTCCGTTCTGTATTTGTCATAGAACTTTTTACTGTCATCCCAAACGTTCAATAATTCTTCGCTTAGAGCCTGCATCTGAGCTTCTAGATAACCAACTACCGTTAGGATAAACATCGTTGTGTTTGATAGAGTACAGACAGCAAAACAGACGCCCAATATCAAAAACGCCATCGCTATTTCATAGTTAGGAGATTCAAACATTGGCTCCAGACCTGGAAAATAATAGATATTAAGTTGGTTTTTCTTTAGAAGCAGAAATAAAATCACCCACAAATTGGAGTGCCTTAGTGCCAAAATTCTTACATCTTCCTGATTTCATCTTTACCTTTACCGTTATTTCATCTTTATCTTCTTTTTACCAAACTCAATGTTATTCTACACAATTTTAGCAACTTCAATGAAACTGATCTGTGTGAACCAGTTTATAGTTGCTGACGTTATTCGCTCAGAGATCCATCACACTAATATTATAAATACGAAACTGTGTCTGTCTGTCTGTCTATCTCGTACCTTTTCATGGTCAATCCACTTAACCAATTTTGACATGAATCCCGAAGACGAATATATGCTATTTTTTATCCCCGAAAATCAAATATAAGAGTCGTAGAATGAAGTTGCTCGCATCATCTTTTTCTTCTTCTTAGTGCCATCCCCTATCGGAAGTTAGAAACTATGTATTAAGGCTAACTGGATTTGTTCACCGTTGCCAACAGTGACTTTCTGCTCATATTGGACCACTGGTCTAGGTTCAGGCTAGGGTTTTCATCTACGACCAGGCCTACGTTTTTTTTGCCTTGTATAAGAAGATGCATTATCTAGTCCTACACAGGGCTATAATCGTGTTTGTGAATATTGCTGATGCGACAAGTTACTAGTGGGACCCACCCCGGCTTCGCACGGGTACCTTAATACACTTTTCGTAAGGATCTCTAATTTTTTAGAAATTAAATATAGCGTATCTTACTCAAGAATAATGTAGCTTTCTAATAGTGAAAAATTTTTTAAAATTGACTCAGTAGTTCCGGAGATTACCCCCTACAAACAAACTTACAAACTTTACCTCTTTATATAATAGTGTAGAGTGTAGATTAGTACAGATATCATGTGTGTACTGTATTTATCTAACCGTAAACAACGAACAGATCCTCAGTCAAATGTCGACCAGGTGTAACAAAGGGTAGCAAAATGTATATGATCCCATTCATGACGAGTGACGTCCAGATGATGGTTGCTCTCATCTTCACAACCCTCAAGTACTTAAGCAAATTCGAGGCGTATCGTGTATGCGGTATGATCAGGGAATCACATCTTAAATACTCGTCTACCAGATTTTTTACTGTATCTCTGTAACAATGACATAAAAGATAAAGAACTTTTGCTTGCTGCTCTGCACAAAAAATGGATTTGAACTTTGGGAGACTTTGATACTGGTGTGGATTTAGAGGCAGGATGGTTTTATATTTAGTAGCAATAATGGACATGTAAATTGTAAATCAATAGTGTCAGACTGATTACTGAATTTAGTGATATGAATTTGGCCTTTCCTCCATACTCTGTACCTTGGAGAGCCCCTGTTATCATCACTAATATTTGATTAAAAACCATTTAACCATATAAAATAGGTTGAGCAGGCATTAACACTTGTCATTAGAGGCAAAAAATTATAAGCAATCGGAAGTTGTTTCCCGAAACTAAGTATAATGTCAATTGGTGATGCTTATTGTTTGCCTTTTCTGTAGATGTCTCTTGTAACAGCGCGAATGTGAGCTATATCATGAGAAGGTAGTACCATACACTTACGAGTAGAGCTGCATATAAATAAACTTAGAGGCGCAACCGCTGCATGCGCCGATAGAGAACTCCACGGCTGCAGCCGCATAGTCTCCAGTCTCTCGGCATCGCACGAACGTGAACCAGATCGCGGAGAAGATGTACGCGTAGATGTGGCATCCACAGCATATTACGTTCAGTAGGTAGAAGATCCATGGGATCCCTGGAATGAATAGTGTCTACTAATAATACTTACTAATACTATATATGAAAAAGCTGTGATAGCCTAGTGGTTAGAACGTCCGCCTCCTAATCGGAGGTCGGGGGTTCGATCCCGGGCACGCACCCCTAACTTTTCAGTTATGTGCGTTTTAAGCAATTAAATATCACTTGCTTTAACGGTGAAGGAAAACATCGTGAGGAAACCTGCATGCCTGAGAGTTCTCCATGTTCTCAAAGGTGTGTGAAGTCTGCCAATCCGCATTGGGCCAGCGTGGCAGACTATGGCCTAAATCCTTCTCATTCTGAGAGGAGACCCGTACTCAGTAGTGGGGCGGAAATGGGTTGATCATGATGAATACTATATATTATATTATTATTATAGTAATACCTACTAATTTCTTTCTTATTCTTCAAATATAATGTATAGTACGCGTAGGTCGAGATGGCAATAGGGGTATGAGGCAGGGGGGACACCCCACACACCCGCACATCACCCGCGCTATGCCGCACGGTAATAGCGCGGGGGCTGCCCGGGTGTGTGAGGCAATCCGTGTTTTGCCATCTCGACCTGTCGCGTACTATACATTATATTCGCATTCGCAGAATAAGAAAGAAATTAGTACCTACAGCGCTCTCTCTCAAAAATCTCATTGAGCGCTAATCATTTTGAATCGCCAACCAATCTGCAATTGTTCAATTTGCCGAAGTCAAACTTGCGTAGAAAGTCTTGTGTGGCGCGTATAGCTTTCTTTTCGCTTGCCTTGTGCTCCGGTTAGACAAGGCATGCTGCATGTTGCATACTTCATACACTGCCCAGGGAATTATAGTGTAGCAAAATAAGCTTGTTCAACTGACGGCCGATGTTGCAGATGTATTCTGGAGTGAGCACCGCGTGTGCCGTGTAGGATGACCTTACAAGCTGCATGACCAATGACCTAATAAAGAAGATGGCGAGAAGCGGGTGGATCAGGAAGGCGATAGAACGTGTCTTGCGCTCTAGCGTGTGATGTGGTGGTGGCGCACTCAAACATGCTAATGGATTGCATTAGAGTTGCATATTTTGAATTTAGGTACTTACGCTTATATTTTCTATCAATGTTAATACAATTAACTCTCAACAGGACAGCTACGTTCCACAGCATTGTGGGCAGGTCGCAGTGTTTTAAACCAAATTTACGGAAATATTTCCTCATATTGCTTAAACAGAGGATATTATAAGTGAATTTAAACCAGCGATATTGTGCTGAGCGTCAACATCGCTCATAAGGGGGAAAAGGAACCAAGGATCACTTCTTTGTCTGCCTGTCCGTCAAGACCGGTCAAGGAATCAAAACCTACAGGTATTCCAGTCGTCCGAAAACCGTGAATTTGTGTAACATCAAAAACAATGTGTTTTTTCTTGGACGATGGTACGGAACCCTTCGTGTGCGACTTCAACTCGCACTTAATGTTTTTTTTTTTAATATGACTTGTAGGAAATCCTCCAACCATAACATAGCTAATATAGACTATGTTTGGAACATTTCTCTCGTTCTACCCACAATTTTCAACACGTGACATTGCGCATATTAACAAAAACAGAAATACAGTTCACTTTCGCTTGGTAGATGCTTTTGACGATTCAACAGAACTTGTAAAAGTCTAATTGAATAAAAACATTTTGAATTTTTGAATCTTGCGCCGGATGTTTTTATTTTAATGTGTAGGTACGTAGGCACACTTTCTGACTTTTATTTGCAACTGAATTGAAATGTCAGCCATATCTACTATCTAATCTGAGGATCTATTTACTATGCCAACCCATTAGGAGGGCGTTAGGTGCTTTTCCAAACACCATTAAGCAAACAGAACAGCGAATGCAACATTATGGAGCAAATCTACCGCAGACTAACCTTGAATTCATAGACCTACGACGTCCAAGCGACCAAGGACCAAGGACTCTTAAGACAAAATAATTAATTTATATCAACGTTTGCGTGAATTGTTCATGAAGTTGTTATATTGTATTTTATGTAATGCGCGACCGATTATTTCTTTGCGGCGGAAGACGCCAAAGATTTGCAGATTTTTTAGGGTCTGGAAACGTTCCGACGGACTTTAATACTAAGCGTCCGCTGTACTCGATAATTTCTGCAGCTTTTTCATCAACAAAGCGTTGCTCTCTCTGACGCTACCTATTTATTGGCAATAAATGTTTTGATAATAATTTAAGTGTTTTTAAAGTTATCGTGGTCAAAATTTAGTTGATTGAACCACAGACACAGAATTATTAATTTATAAAACGTTGTCTACATAATTTCATTGAGCCAAAACTACGTTTGTATGGAAACTGGATAGAGTGACGGAGAAGCCGCCGTTAAGTTCAAACCATTACCTGAGACCATCGTTCTAAGACAATGAAATTATACAATTAGACTAAACAAGACCGGCCAAGTGCGAGTCAGACTCGCGCACTGATGGTTCTGTACTCGGGTATGTTTTCCTACATTTTGCACGATAAATCAAAAACTATTATACTTACATAAAAATAAATAAAAATCTGTTTCAGAATGTACAGCTAAAGCCCTTTCATATGATTTCCCCCTTTGTATAATTATCTTTCTTTGAAAATTGAAACGCATTTTTTTATACAAGATTAACCACAAATTCGCGCTTTTCCGATTTATTCCTATATTTATACTATAAGACCTACCTACCTGCCTTTCATGATTCTAGGTCAACGGGAAGTACCCTATAGGTTTCTTGACAGACACGACGGACAGACAGACAGACAACAAAGTGATCCTATAAGGGTTTCGTTTTTCCTTTTTAGGTACGGAACCCTAAAAATTAACCCTATAATATAATATGATACCTTACAAATTGTGGCCGCATTATTGCCTATGACAAAAACTTTCTTGTGACAAAATTACTAATAATTTCAATTTACCGCCTAACGCTTTAAAGAATACAAAAAAAGACACTATTCTTTTATTCTTTCGGCATTTTATAGGAACACAATGACAAGAAAATTGTATATAACTAGCGCCCTAATTATACGAGCGAGTATAGTGCTCTGCTCTTTAGGTACCTAGATATTAAATATGAAGGGAGAATAATTGTTCAAGCAATTATGGCAATTATTTCCTATCGAGCGAGACTATCCCTAGTAGATACATATTTTATATAAAAAAACGATAAGTGCAAGTCCAACTCGCACACGAAAGGTTCCGTAGATCCTACAAAAAATCTCAAACCAGTATTTAATTTTATTAAGGTGGATCCGACGGGTCTGCCCGCGAAATTCAAATTTAAATTGGTTTTTCGCAATTTGTAAACTAATATGACAAAGTAGGCTTATGGCACTTTAATTGCGCCAATGGCAATATCATGCTCACAGCTGTTTATATAAAAACCTTTACTTGAAAGGGTCCAGTTTAAGAAATTGGCTCTAGTATTGACTATTTAGTCGACCTGTGAGGATGATGCTGCCATTGGCGCAATTAAAATGCCATAAGCCTACTTTGTCGTATTAGTTTACAAATTGCGAAAAACCAAATTAAATTTGAATTTCGCGGGCAGACCCGTCTCATGCCCCTTAAATGGATCGCTCCAACAGCTGTACAACACCGCAAGTTAATGACGGACAGCATCGTCTTGATGCAATTTAGTAATCATATTTTTGTCGTGAACACTAATTTTATATTATTTTTTGTGCTGAAACCACAAATTCACGGTTTTCGGATTTTTTTTCCTTAACTTGTGCTGCATATTACAACCTGACGGCAACGAAGTGATCCTTTTGAAGTACGGAATTCTAAAAATTTACGTGTAATCATTTTTTACAGCCCACTTCCCACGTTTCTGAGCCCACTGTGTTCGTTTTGAATCGATTAAATTAGATTCGATTAGATTAGAGGAATCGTACGTGAACGCGACTTTAACTTGAACAACATAACTTGAACAACAAAAATGTCAATGTCAAATAAAAATTCAAGCTGCAAATGTCAAAGGTCAGTTGTCAACTTTTTAGTTTTTTGTCGGTGATTGTCAATAAAAATAAATAAACATTGGTTCAAAAATTTGTTTTAATTGCATAAAAATCATGAATACCAAAAGAAACACGCACATTTTTGACTTGTACTGGGAAGATATTTTAGTGTCGAAAATCTTGCCGTATCTTACTATAAGAGAATGCTTCCAATTTCGCTGTGTTTCCAAAACATGTCTCCAAATTGTAAATATGTATTTTGCGAAGCTGAAATCATTGAAACTGATGAACAAAGGGTTTTCGCCACACACTTTTGAAGTAAGACCACCTTTCTACTATTATAAAATTATGATTGCTTGTCTGTTTAATTGTTTTTGCGTGAATCACAAGTACACCAATGGATGGTACTTTTACAGTTTGAAAAGACTTGTTGACTGATTTAAGTTTGACCATAATAATTTTTTAAAGGGCCCGACTCGGATTTTATGCAGGCTAGCTCCATTTAATAAATCAATAAATAGAAGTTTATCTCACTGAGCAGCAGATTCAGAACTAGATATTATAAAAAACTAAACTGTGAATCACTTCTACAAGATTTCTACATCACCTGAAACCTTGCAGCAGCAGTTTACATAACAAATGCCTGCTAGCTATCATACTCACAACTGTTGCTGGCCTGCACCACAGCACTGCACCTTTTCCACATGACTGCAAAGAAGCAGGCTATTCTGGTGTCAGCAAACATTCCCGATGCACTATAAAAGTGGGGCAGCTCCATCAAACATTACACCAAAAGCATTAAACTTCAAAAGTAAAAGTAAAAGTATTTAACTTTTTCTTTCTTAGGTCTTTGCAGCAACATGTACAAAGCTAAGAGTTCTCAACTTAAGCAGATGCAAAAATATCACAGACGCAGACTTAATACCCATCCTGCGGCAAAATCGTGGACTAACCAGCTTGAATTTGAGCTTCTGCTATAACCTGACTGCTAAATGTTTGCAACCCGCCATACTGTATTGTAACCAGTTGAAAATATTGAAGCTGGGAAAGTGTGCATGGTTAACCACAGGTGCTATGGAGGCATTAGCATTACACCAGAGCAAGCTAGAAGACGTAGATTTGGGATACTGCATCAACATCTCGGAGGGATGTGTACTGGTCTTTATTAAGAAATTTAGACAAATAAAAACTTTAAACTTAGAAGGCAATAAGCAGATTACTGATAAATGTCTGTACACTATGTCCAAGTACAGCAGTGAATTGAAGTTACTTAATTTGGGTGCATGCAGTGAAATTACTGATAAAGGAGTCCTGTACGTACATTTTTCACAAACATTGTATTTTTAGTCATGTATTCTATCCTAACTTCTTACTGAGTCATCACACTAATATTATAAAGGCGAAAGTTTGTGTGTGTGTGTGTGTGTGTGTGTGTGTGTATATATGTTTGTTACTCCTTCACGCAAAAACCACTGGACGGATTTGGCTGAAATTCAGAATGGAGATAGATAATATTCTGGATTAGCACATAGGCTACTTTTTATCCCGGAAAATCAAAGAGTTCCCACGGGATTTCGAAAAACCTAAATCCACGCGGACGAAGTCGCGGGCGTCAGCTAGTTACTTAATCAACCCATTGTTGGCCCACTACTAAGCACAGGTCTCTTCTCAGAATGAGAGGATTGAGGCCATAGTCTGCCACGGTGGCCAAGTGTGGATTGGCAGACTTCACACAGTTTTGAGAACATTACATAGAACTCCCAGCCATGCAGGTTTCCGTATGATGTTTTCGGCAGATTTTTTCCTCAAATGCTAACTTGACAAAATTAGAGGTGCCCTAAGCTCTTTAAAAATAAAATTTTGTATCAATGCTTATTTTTTTACATTTTGTTTTTCAGGGCTTTAGCATTACACTGCAATAATCTAGAGGGCCTACTGGTCAGAGGATGCCTCAAAGTGACAGAGACAAGTCTGCGGCTCTTGAGGAAAAACCGGGTTCACCTTGACAGAAGGCCGGCTGAATATCCTTTACCTATTTATCCAATATAAGAAAAATGTTTGGTTGTCGCTGCATTTCTAAGGCGCATTCATGATATCATTCCAACTATGATTTTAAATTGAATACAAGTTTAGTACATTCTAACCGTACTGCATATATTTACATATACATATAATTGCTGTGCATGCAAAAATCCGCTATGTATTTTTTGAATTTACATTTGGTATGTCGTTTTGTTGGTTTTAAAAGGTGTGCATTTAGCAACACATTCTTTGGTGTGTGTGCTAGTTTGAGAGATAACCTTTTTAGTTACGTGTTTTTGATCTAAAAGTAAAGCAAATTTTTTTCAAAAATTTTAAGTTTAAAAGAGTCTACTGAAAACTTTAGATTTTCTACATAGCGGAATTTTCATGCTTAGCGATGATATTCGACATTTAGCCCTAATTCACACGAGCGTTATAACAGCGTGGCGTTAAAACCCGGCGTTGGCGGGTATTAACGTTGTACGCGTTAAAAAAGCGTTGTCGTGTTGGGAATGCATTTGTTCTATTTCAACGCTTTTTTAACGGACGTTAAAAACCTCACGTATGAATGAGGCCTCAAGCGGGTACCATGTCAAACGCCTGTAATACGTGCAGCAAAACGCTAATCTGAAATTGTAATTGGCTAAATTTATGGGACTGATTCTGCGATTTGCGACAGTACATTTTAGCCAATAACGAAAGAGTGTCAGCCAATCAAGAGTTTGCTATCATAGTTTGTCGTACATGCGGTTGAAAGAGGTTGTGCCATATTATAAGATAATTTATGCTTGTGCTCATTTGGTTGTTTAAATTTTTAAACTTTAAAAGATTAGTTACGAAACAAAATGTTTACAATTTTTCCAAAATAACAGCCCCAAAGCAGAGCGAAAAAAACTTTTCTAACCAAGGACCTATGTAGACCTAGACTACACTTAGACGCCTCATTGTGGGCTGCACTGCAACTCGTTTTCGCTTACAACTTGATGTCATAGAACACAATTTTTTAACCCCCGACCCAAAAAGAGGGGTGTTATAAGTTTGACGTGTGTATCTGTCTGTGGCATGACGTGTTAGCGCCTAAACGAATAAACGGATTTTAATTTACTTTTTTTTGTTTGAAAGGTGGCTTGATCGAGAGTGTTCTTAGCTATAATCCAAAAAAATTGGTTCAGCCGTTTAAGAGTTTAAGAAGGTTAGATAACCGTTAGGTTCATAATAATATGTCAATTCACAAATGTCAAGCTGTCAAGATGAACGTTGCCTGAATACATAATTATTCATTTGAAAATGATGTTTTGGAAAACTCAGATACTTTAGATCGTAGGCGCGGAATAGTCCAAGAAAATCAGTTCAGCCGTTTGAAAGTTATCAGGTCTTTTCTAGTTACTGTAACCTTCACTTGTCGGGGGTGTTATAAATTTTTAATTTACACTTGTATTTGAAACACTAATTCAGTTCAATATTTTTGACTCGTCACGACACTCATTTTCTATAAATAAATCACATCAACAACAATTGTACAAAGTTTCAACTCATTCGGATGTGCGAACGCATTGACGTCACGTGATTTGTTTCCACCTTGACAACCAAGTTAGCACGATGTACAGAAATTTCTAAATACTAATTTCAAATAGGTACTTACATATCAAAATTGCGGAACCGTCTGATTACGAACCTGCAAACGGCGCCTTAGCCCACTAGGCCATGGTTTACTTAAAATCCTGCGGGTTCCACTATTTTAGGGTTTCGTACCTCAAAAAGAAAAACCGGACCCTTATAGAATCACTTTGTTGTCTGTCTGTCTGTCCGTCCGTCCGTCCGTCCGTCCGTCTGTCCGTCCGTCCGTCCGTCGTGTCTGTCAGGAAACGTAAAGGGTACTTCCAATTGACCTAGAATAATGAAATTTGGCAGGTAGGTAGGTCTTATAGCACAATGACAGGAATAAATCTGAAAACCGCGAATTTATGGTTACATCATTTAAAAAAAATTTAAAATGTGTTTCAATTTTCAAAGTAAGATAACTATACCAAGTGGGGGGTATCCTATGAAAGGGATTTATCTGTACATTCTAAAACAGATTTTTATTTATTTTTATATAATATAATAGTTTTTGATTTATAGTGCAAAATGTTGGAAAAAATACCTGAGGACGGAACCCTCAGTGCGCGAGTCTGACTTGGGCGGGTTTTTGATATATAGTATGTAGGTATAGTACGCGATAGGTTGAGATGGCAATCGGGGTATGGGGGGGGGGAATACACCCCCAACCCCCCTTATACCCGGACACCACTAACCCAGCTCACCCGCAGTGACGTGTGGATGTGGAGTGGTGTGGGCGTCCCGACTCCGGTTGCCATCTCAACCTGTCGCACACTATACTTAGCTATTTAAAATTATTTAGAAATTTCCTTGAAGTAAAACACTAGCATATAATAAGTCATAAATGTACAGAAAACTTAAACTGAACTTTAAATTATTGACAGAAATAAAAGTTAGCCTATTATAAAACCGTTTTAATAAATTAATAATAATTGTCAATAATTTAGATACCTATAGCTACAAATTTTGTGTACAACTGATGTTAGCTTTTAAGTATTGTGATTTGTGTGTTGTAATTGTTATAAATGTTATTAATTAAGAATTACCTACTTATTATTATTATTTTGTTAATGTAACACGTACATTTATTTGTGAGGCATCCTATTACGTATTGCTAATATTTATTTAAGTAACTATAGCTCCTATATTTTTATACTTTTGTAGGTATAATTTAATTATGTGGTAGCTGATCTCACAGAGCTTGTAAGAGTATACCTACTATATGTAAGCCACGAAAGCCGAGACAGTGTGCAATAGGCGAGTTTTATATGGTGTAATAAGAATGCAAGCAAAAACTATAAGGTTATTATTATACTACCATACACAATCCAATGCTAATAACCATTTTTCTTAGCTTGTAGTTTTCTGATTTAGTATTTTTCAAACCTGCAATGTATAGCGTGCCAAACTCGGGTCAATGCCCCACCTGTGACGTGGCATTGACTCCGAGTGGCCTATTTACCTAACGTTCGTTGACCTCTAGCGTCAGTCAGATGTTTTATTTGCAATATTGAACTTTTAATATAATATACAGAAAGCTTTTTTTGTCTCACCTTATCAGTACTCAGTACAGTAGAGCCTCAATAGCTCAACGGTCATAGGAGTGGACTGAATTCCGAAAGGTCGGCGGTTCAAACCCCAGTCGTTGCACTATTATCGTACCCACTCCTAGCACAAGCTTTACGCTTAGTTGAAGGGGAAAGGGGAATGTTAGTCATGATCAAAAATGGCTAATCATCAGTACTATCGCCTGTCTTCATTTTTGCTAGCGTTCTGGTTACACCTTGTATTATTGATATAAGTAACATAACCACCGAAATTAATATATTATGTAGAGGCGTATTACTGCGCATCACACTAATATTATAAAGGCGAAAGTTTGTATGTGTGTGTGTGTGTGTGTGTGTGTGTGTATGTTTGTTACTCCTTCACGCAAAAACTACTGGACGGATTTGGCTGAAATTTGGAATGAAGATAGATAATATCCTGGATTAGCACATAGGCTACTTTTTATCCCGGAAAATCAAAGAGTTCCCACGGGATTTCGAAAAACCTAAATCCACGCGGACGAAGTCGCGGGCGTCAGCTAGTAATCTCATAATCTGAAGTCGTATAACAGATTCGACGATCCTCAAAATGTCCCGAGCATTTAGTCCAAAGCTAAACGTTCGGGGGCCAGTCCAGTAGTAGTCCAAGGCCGAACCTTAATTTTTCAATTCGGTTTTTGACTTTGAATTTTGTATTTGAATGTGTTAGAATAAAACAATATTTTTTGTATTGTTTGTGTTAAGTATTTATAAATTTGGGAAATAAATGTTTATCTAGATGTAAAGAAAGTTTAAGATTAAAAAATTATGACTGTTGGTTAATATATAATTACCTAGATACTAAGAATCTAATCATAATATGCTTAAAGTCCATCAAAAAATCAAGTGCGAGTTGGATTCGCACATGAAGGGTTCTGTACCATTGTACAAGAAATAACTCTTTAATTTTCAAAGCGGCAATTTAGAAATTTTTATTAATTATTGTTATAGCTGCAATAGAAATACAAAACATGTGAAAATTTCAATTTACTGTCTATTACGGTTTACGAGATACAGCCCGCTGACAGACAGACGGACGGACAGCTGCGGAGGCTTAGTAATGGGGTCCCGTTGGCACTCTTCGGGTACGGTACTCTAAAAACAGATCTCAGCAGCTGGGCTTGTGTATGACCTGCGCAAACCACCACGTTGCAACTTCAGACTGGACTACTTGTTTTGTTCCTACAGTCCGACAAGGCTCTTTTGGCACTTGAGTGAGGGCGCTGTTGTAGCTTTATGCTGACACAGCGAAGGCGAACTATCAAGATAACGGCTTTACTTCCGATTTTGGCCACGCGCCAAAAGAGCCTTGTCGGACTGTACGATGCGCTTTAATTTGAAGGTAGTCGAAAATCCAAAGCGATATGAAAGAGCTATTTTATTTTTTCAAAAAGGCCAAACAATAACATTTAAATTGTGTGTATTTTCGCCTGTTTTTCTAGTCTCATTGTATAGGTATTCATAGTTAAGTACCATAAATGTAAATATTATCTACAGCAGTGATTTAAAAAACAATTGTGTGCCAAAAATAAAGAAGTTACCTACGAGAACCTTATGAATGTTTTTAATTTCATCTTATCCGGTCCACTATGAGCTCGGATCTCTTCTCAGAATGAGGTTTTAGGCCATTTATGCCACCATACTGACTGAATGAAGATTGGCAGGCTTCACACACCTTTGCGAACATCATAGAGGTTTCCTCACAATGTTTTCCTTCACCGCTAAAGCAAGCAAGTAATCCCCATACATGCCTATAGTACGCGACAGGTTGAGATGGCAACCGGTCATACCCCGATTGTCATTTCTGAACCTGTCTCGTGGGTACTATGACCATTCTACTGGTTCATTTCTCGGTTTCTACCATAGACTAACGAATTTTTCGCTAACCTATGGTTTCTACCGAGTTATATGTAAATTCTGGCGAGTGACGCGCTTTGTTGCGAGGCTTCATCTGGAAGAAAATTCGTCCTCGCCGAATTTAAAAATCTATTTGTCATAATTTTCGGGGTGCTTTTGTCCGTCAAAATAGATCGCATCGAATATGCACACGAGAGACTAAAATACATCCCGTACAAAAGTCCCCCGAACAGCCGAGGACATCAACAAGCCGGACCGCAAAAATATAGAACTAATGGCACAGTTCACAATAGTTAGGGACTTCGAACAAAACTTCGAGGCTTCGACGTCACTGGGCGGCGTCAAATGTTAGTAACATTAATTGACGCAGGTAGCGATTAGGGCTATCATCATCATCATCAACCCATCGCTAGCTCACTACGAGCACGGGTCTCCCATCAGAATGAAATGGGTTTGGCTATGAGAGTATACTCTACCACTCTAGCTAAATGCAGATTGGCAGATTTTACACATACCTAGAGATGTTTTCCTTCAACGTGATGGGTAGCTCTATTTTTCTTTGATTTTACGTCACCATAGCCTAATTGACATCGTGGATTCAGGATCAAACCGAGAGTTCCCTCACTCTAGTTCTCTCTGTTAACATTCCAAGGTGCGTCAGTGCACACAGCGGACTTTCGTCCGGGCGATCCGAAATACAGGGAAGGCAGAGTATTCTCTTTGGAAACGTTTTTTTCTTCTTAAACTTCAAGTAAAATACATCACAACACAACGTAATCTCAGACTAATTATTATTATTTGCTTCAATAGCGTGCGCTTCACTAAACTTTGACGAACAAAAATTAATGATCGCAAGTTGTGTGTGTGGAGCGCGTGGCAAGTTTTTCGGCGGGCATTTTATCTAAACTTCAGGGATTTTTGTGCTCCACGTACAAATGTGCCTAGTCTGTGCGGGCCCTTAATAAAAGGAGTGTAAAAATAAATCAAAGGCATTACAAATTTTTTCACAAAATTATATTTTGTGTGATAACACCTGCTACAAGTCTTAAAGTATATTAATATTTACAATATTTTATATTCTACACATTAGTAACAAATAACATTCATAACCTTACAGGAGCAGATCTTACAAATAATTTACTGATCCAAGTCGCGCCCCCACGGCCCCAACAACGTAACCACGAGCGAGACAACTGAACAATACCTACCTACTAACTATCCTGCAACTAAGTGTTAATAACATTTGGCAATAAATTAACGAGGATAACACGATAATAATCCTTAAATCAAAGCGCATAGAAAAGAAACTATCATCAAAGTTTATACTACATGTTACTACAAAAAAAAAATACAAAATATAAAAGTCAACCGTCTTTTAGGCCAGTAATTGAGAGTCCAGCCACAAAATAGAGATGTAGCAGAAGGTCCGAGCAATGCAACATGCGATAGCAGGCGCACTCACACATACTTGGCTGAGAAGTCAGCCAGACTTGGGCTGGGCAAAGAAAAGAATAAAAGAATTAAAGAAGAATTAATAGCAGCTGACCATGCCGAAGTCAGCCAGACCTCAGCTGGGTCAAAGAATACTTCATAGTACCTTCCATAGAACATCCCGCAAAAAACCTTTAAATAAATAGCGGCTCTTATTACGACACAATAGAGTACAATTTAACTCGCAATAAAGGATAATAAAAAGAAAAGAATACCCAATTGAGTTTGAGAGAAAGAACACTCTGTCCCCCCCCCCCCCCCCCTCTAGCAGTCGAAAGCGCGCCACCGTAGAATATACTTGTCATGTCACGGGACCAAGTTAGCCCAGCAAGACCAAATGCCGGCTGACTTAGGCTGAGATGTTTATGTGTGAGTGTACCTGTTGTCATTATTGCATTGAGTGGACCATTTGTTATCACTCTTTGCTATCCGACGGAACCTCCTACGCCTCTAATACTATCACATCGAAAAAATGAAAACATTAATTTACTTTTATAATACAAATATACTAAAAGTACGAATTCTATGTATACAGCCTTCAGTTAAGTAAAAGCGGTACATCAATAATTACAATATCTTACACAGAAATTAAGCATACAACGGGACGAGAAAGAGGCACTTCCGAGAACAGATTAAATACAAAACTTATCCAAAATTATAATTACACGCCGACTGTACAGACTAAGTAAAATTACAAAACAAAACAGCAATACGCGATATACATATACGAGCTTTCCGAAAAAACAATTACATCCAACTTTTGTGTTGTAAATAAATTGCACTCTAATTCTGATACGCACGAACACTTAAATAGGTTGTTTCTTTGGGAAAATAAAATAATTAATTAATATAATTTATGATGGTTTAAGCACGCGCCTTCCACTTCACTGTTGAAAACATTTATCACAGTTCTTGCGCCGAGTGACCCCGGGAGTAGATATCGCAATGCACTATACATTCCCTTCAGATACTCTCTTAAATATAATTAGAACGAGATAGATTTACGTCTCTCACATTAACAAATTTCTAAAAAAAAAAAACGGAGGTTTTCCGACTAAGCACATTTTTAAAATGTGTTAATTCAGAGCAGCAAGTTTTGGAAAGCAGCCTTCCAAAGGTAGGAAATGACCAAGTGAATTTTAAGACATTTTTGTAAAACTAAGCCAAAGGACTCATAATATCTTCATTTCTAACGCCACAAAAGTAATTTTGAAAAAGTTATGAAAATATTGATGTATGTATTTTCAAAATTGCTTTCATGGTGTCAAGATGATGCCCCCCACTTTAATATTTGTGTATACCTTTAAATGTTATTTGAAAATCCCATGGGAAGTTTAATTTTCAGGGACAAAAAGTAGTTTGTATGTCTCCAGCATGCAAGCTTTCTCTCTGTACCAGACTGTTAATAGGCAGACAGACACACTTCCAGATTTTATAATATTAGTGTAGATATTTTAATGTCACATTTCAACGCAACTGGAAGATCATTTGCAAGAAACACCACTTTATTGTGATGCAATAATGACAATGCATTGCGTAATTAACTCCCGGTTACAAAAAAAAACGCTGGACAGTGTAAAAAGAAATAACTGTCAAATTCAACTAAGCAGACATGGTGAAGAATTTGGATGGCTTTTTTGGTACTTAAGTTTTTAAAAAATCAGGTAGAGCTTAGTTTTGTTTAAAATATGAGTAAGCAAAAAAACTAGGAAGTCAAGTTAGATAGTACATCTCAGTTAGCCGCATCTACGTCGCCACCGAGTATAAATGTAACTGTTGAAAGCACTCAATCTATTGCTATCCTTTTCGGCAGGAAGCATTATGAAAGGAATAGCAATATATTTAGTCCTGATTTACAGATTGTGTCTGTCAAGAATCAGCCACAATGGTGGTTTAAAATAATACCTACTATGTATTTTTTTTTGACAAATTGGGATGTTGCCTATGTCAAAAATAAATTATTTTTTAGTAATTACTAAAATATAGAGGGTATTCAAGAATACGTTAAATACACAGCCTCTTTTAGTTTTAAGTTTAATACCCATTTTAAATTATAGAATTAACTAAAAAAGCACATCAAATGTTTATGTTTCAGATTTGACTAGTAGACCTATATTGGATAGAATCAGGCGTTACTTTGCGGAAGTTCATGTTTAGCAAGAAACAGTTAAAAATTATTTTGCTATAATCCGCCAACAGAAAAAATCTGTATGGTCAAACATGCAGTTACAAGCTAAGCACCGCTTACCTCCCCAACCAAGCAATAAAGCCAAGTTCCCAAGCAAGCACTGCCACCACCATTCACATGCACCACCACACAAGACTTTTCCACTACTCTCGACGCACGTTTCGCCCCGACACCGGAGCATCCTCAGGAGATTTTGACTTTACAATGCTGTATTGTCTGACAATACAGCATTGTAAAGTCTGCGTCGAGAGTAGTGGAAAAGTCTTGTGTGGTGTTGCATGTGAATGGTGGTGGCAGTGCTTGCTTGGGAACTTGGCTTTATTGCTTGGTTGGGGAGGTAAGCGGTGCTTAGCTTGTAACTGCATGTTTGACCATACAGATTTTTTCTGTTGGCGGATTATAGCAAAATAATTTTTAACTGTTTCTTGCTAGTAGACCTATTACAATGTGAAATTTAACATCTGAAGTGGTATTGCCAGTTGAATTCTTCACCATGACTGCTTGGTAGAAATGTTGAATTATTAAAAAAAAATTGTGCAACACTCCAACTACGCTTATTGCACTATTCATTATTATGCTACATTTTCCCTGACACAGCGGCCACTATTATACACAATAACAGTTCCTCTAAATACATTTTTATCAGCAATTTTGTACTTTATTCAGCTTCAATACCGGATACTGTGTATTCTCCAATGAGAAATGAATATCTACATCACAGGCATGAGGAAAAAGACAAGCTCGCGGTACCCACACACAGTGCACTGCGGAACTCCCCGCGTCTCCGTTAACGAGGCCTTAGACTTTACACTGACTATTTTTTTACATTAGATTGAAGGCTTGGCGCCCACTTGGCGACTAATAGCTTGTTCCCACAGGCTGCGTAAGCGTAGACGTAGCGCGTACCATTGCGTTATAATGTATGGAGCTGTATGGAACATGGCACACCACTTGCTTAAAGCGTGGACGTATGCGTAACCCGGTGTGTTAAAGGTTTACGCTCATCACTACGCACATGTCACGTGTACGCAATTTGTGTGAATCGGCCATTAAGCGCAGGCCACACTGGGAGCAAAGCGAAACGAAACTAAGTTCATTTCGCTATCGCGTCTTCACGTCTTTCATACTTCGGTTCACACCGGGAGCTACAGAGCTAAACTAAGCCGTGATTTGTAAGCAAGTGAAACAAACTTAGTTTTGTTTCGCTTTGCTCCCAATGTGGCCTGTGCTGACCACTATGATCCATCTGTTTCCTCAAATCTGTGTCTACAATGTACAAAACTAAACAGCTGCCATGTCATGACAAGTACAAGTATAACAGAACGCAGGCTCAAAGAGCTAGAATCCAGAGCCAGTGAAAAAAAATAACAGAAAGTGAGGTTTCGTCCACTAGTTCTGAGGGTAAGGCAACTGAAGTGGTGTTAATCGTCAAATTACATCAACTATATACAGAATCAAATGAAGCCATATCATTAATTATTATTTTTATTTATTTGTACTATGCCTTATAAGTATTATTCATTTATTTTACTGTACAATCCTTTTTGGTCAGGGTTTTTCGATACTTTTAAACCGTTAACTTTTCGAATAAGTTTCTTTTGTTTTGGTTTATGCCGAAAGTGATGCACTGTTGCGTCCGACACTGTCACTGTTGTCACTTAGCACTGATCACTGTTTCCGGCACTGTGTTTTTGGTCGAGGCTACCGACGCATAGTAGAGTTTAGAGTTTGCATGGTTAGAGGTGGCGGAGCATTAATGTACCCGTACGCGTACACATTAGGTTGCTGAGCCCTGGGGTCAGGGCTAGGGTACTGGACCCCCGGCTGTACGTTCATCATTTGAACGGGTAGGTTGTTAAACTGCTGCTGAGGGGTCACTCGGTAGCCATTCAGTCCGTACTGGCTGATGATGTGAGTATTCAGATTTGGGGACATCCGTGACCCCGGACCCATTTGGACATGTTGCATGGGACTTAGGTTACCTGGAAAAGTATAATAAATATATTTATTTATTTTAATGACACACCTAGACAGACAGATATTATGTCCTAAGTTGTTTTTGATTAGATAGATATAAAACTTTATTGCACACACATGAAATAACCAAGACAAAACAAAGAAACAAAAAACAATTTTATGCAAAGATGGCCTTATTGCTCAGAGCAATAAGGCCTGCCTGGGATTTGCCTAGGAGTTTGTCTGCATGGATTTAAGTTTTTAAAAATCCTGTTACTTCTCTTCAATTTTCTGGGACAAAAATAGCCTATATCCATATCCCTAGAATGCAAGCTCTGTACAAAATTCAAATCTCAAATCTCTGATCTGATGAAATCTTGATTCTGTCAAAATCACTTAAACAGTATCCCAAATGAACTATGATATTATAGAACAGAGAGTAGCCTATGTTCGTCCCGGGATGCAAGCTATCTTTACAAGAAATTTTGTCAACATTGGCTAAACGGATGGGCCATGAAAAAGTGACAGACAGACTTTTGCATTTATATAATGAATTAGTATGGATACTGTACTCACTGGTAGTATTTCTGGTGTTGCGAGGCGACTCGAGTTGGTTGTGCGCAGGCGCGTAGTATTTTGGCGCGTGGTAGTGGCCCGCAGGCGGCGTGCCGGATTGTTGGCCATACTGGAAATCGAAAAACTTTACATTAAATTTTGTAGTAATCATAATTCAAGCACCAAAAGTATACTGTATTACCACAAAAACGTTGGGCTCTGTTTAAATAGACGTGAAACACGTGCGTTGCATGGGATCAATGTTTGCGTCTGTCTAAACCTCGCCCGAAGTTTCCGTTATAAGACAGTTTATCCCTTACCACAAAAACTTTATGTGCACTTTAAACAAACGTTTAACCGTTTATCCCATACAACGCAGGTGTTTAACGTCAGTTTAAACCGCGCCTAAAGTTTTTGTGGTAAGACCCAGTCTTACTTTGTTACTTCTAAGTAAACAAAAATGCTCCTCAAAAGTTCTGATCCTCCACTGTCCGTCCATCTATCAGTCTATCGGCAAGCTGTATCTCATCAACCGTAATAGGAATTTTGAGTTTCAAAATGGCCGCCATGAAATTAAAATATACATATTACATAGTGTCTTATGCTTTTATGATGGTATGGAACCCTTTTTTATTCAGATATACAAGTTAGCCCTTGACTGCAATCTCACCTGGTGGTAAGTGATGATGGTCCTGTTCCTGGTGGCAATCAGTATTGGACGAGAACTATAAAATTGTGGCGATCACAATTGATCGGCAACAGTCAAAGTGATATAGTGTCTGAAAAGTCCTGTATGCCGCCAAATCAGCATGAAGAAGAAAGTGATTATGCAGTCTAAGATGGAAGCAGGCTAACCTGAAAGAGGTCTTTTTTTTAATTATATAGACTAGCGCTTGGCTGCAATCAGACATGCTAGCAAGTGATGATGCAGCCTAAGATGGAGCGCGCTTGCCTAGAAGTATGGCAGTTTCCTTCCGTTTGCAAGTCCGGTTTTTGTTGTTCATACCTGTGGAGGTGCGGGCGGGGTGTGCGGCGGGTGCTGCGGCGCGTCGGCCATCTGCTGCAGCTTGGCGAGCGAGCACGAGGGCGCCCAGCCCGTGTGGTACTGTTGCTGCTGCTGAAAGGACAGGTAGCCGCCCTGGTAGCCCGCGCCGCCGCCGCCCGCGCTTCCCGGCCCGCCTTGCATCACGCCCCCACCTGGAATGGGTAAAAAATTACTTCAGTTATTTTTTTTAAGAATTAACTTTTAAATTAATTAGCTATGCTATAATCATGACTAATACTCCCCTTTCCCCTCCAATTAAGCGTAAAGTTTGTACCAGGAGTGGATACGACAATAGTGCAACGGGCGGGGTTTGAACCGCCGACCTTTCGGAATTCAGTCCGCTCCTCAACCGTTGAGCTAGCCAGGCTCAGTTTGTTAGGACGGCATGTAAGAAAAATGCCCCACTCAATAGTCTAGTCTAGCGAATGGTTAGTAAACTAAAAACTTTTGAACGCAATTGATAACTGCTTCCTCTTGTCAAAAGTCTTCGTCATTATACTTTAGTATTTTGATTCTTTCTGTTTGTCATTATACGCCAGTGGCGTCGATTCTAACAATTCTCACTTAACTAAAATTAAAGTATATATGCATCTTTTTCTTTTCAATATTGCTATAAAAGGACAGAAAATCAATTCCAAATTTAAACTCTGCACTCTACAAAAAAAAGTAAGCCCTCGACCAAAGTAATTGAAGTCCCGCGCATTACTGGAGCGAGCTGCAGGTCAAATCCACGCTCTTTTATCATTTACATAATCGTCGATTGTATAATATGCTTTTCTCAGGAGCATAATTTTAATAGATTTTTAAACATGTATAAAGGCAGTCCAAAATTGATTGGGGAATTTTAAAAGGATAAATGTCTTTAAAAAGTAAAGATTATGAAAAAACTGTGTGTATGTTACCGTGCGGCGTGGCGGAGTGCGGCGGCGTGGCGCGGTGGCGCGCGGGCGGCGTGGCGGTGCCGCGCACGCCCGCCTTGTTGTCCGCGCCGCTGTTGGTTGTGCTGTTGCTGTTCCTGGAAACCACAACCACGATTCACTTACACAGCACCATTACACCAAATAATAAGACTCCCCTAAAACTAGAGAACTGATTTCTGACTGAAGTCGTATAATAACACTAAAAGGCTTCCAATACGGTCAAACGGCTTGATGGCAAGCACATTAGTTATGTGATTCGAATAAGCGATAATAATCTTTTGTTTATTAAAATTCTTAATTGCCTTCAATAAATTTCCTATTTATAAATCAAAATTTGGAATAATAGACTTACCTATTCCTATTATTGATCTTCTGCTGTTTCGGCGGCTGATTGGGCTGACTCATGATGGAAGGTATGTGTATTGACGAGTGCGGATACTGCGGGCTTGGCGCGGGATGCATATTGTAACATGGGCTCGCTAAATCCGACCCTATACTGGTAGGCGATTCTAGACTTATTTGACTCATATCCAGCTCACAGGCTGGGTATTGCACTGAATGTACTGAATTACTCGTCGAATCAGGGGTATAGACCCCCATAGACTGCAACGCGGGGCTGACAGCTTCACACATCTCTTCTTTACTTGTATCTTTCGGGGACTCATCCTTTTTGGAATGTTGCCGAGATTTCTTCTCGATCTCAACCTTTTCTTGACCACACGGCCCGTTTTGGTTAAATGATTTGCAACCAGGGGATGTTAAGATTTGAGGGCTTTGTCTATAATCTGCGCAACTGGTTACAACTTCTTGCTGTTGCTTGACTTGACGTTGCATCATTTGCTTCATCTGTGCTTCAGTAGTGTTGTGGGATTGAGATTTCTTATTTTCACACTGAGTTTGACACGCGGTGGTTGTCTTTGATTGCTTAGTTGGCTTGCAATCGTTCTTCTGTGAACAATCAGATGCTTTTGATGTTGGTGCTTTAGTTTCTTTGAAATGCGGGAGACCAGTAGTCGCATATATACCACTGGACAATGCCCCATAAGCAATATTATGAAAGTCCTTTTGATCGTATTTTGGGTGCAATTTTTGGGGAGACTTCTGCATTTGATCCAATGGTGGTAAGTTGAAACCTTGGAATTTATCTAGATAGGTTTTATCGTTGTTTTTCATATCTAGAAAGCGATTATGGTCCCAAGTACGCGTAGGATCCCACGGCGGCCACTGCGGGTATTGCGCGTGTGATGTGGGGTAAGTAGGTATTTGGTTCATAGTGTAATCCGCTTTCGGCATCAACTCATTATCATACTTCAATTTCGGCAGCATTTTGTTCAAATCATTCTGCTCTGCTGCCTTCAACTGGGCGGAACAACTCTTGTCATGTTTTACTGACTGAGTTTTAGAATCGCATTTATTGGCATTTGATTTCTCCTTCTTAAAAAAATCTTGTTTCTTTGGCGCCTCGGTTGCTTTCGTCTCCACTTTACTCGTGACTGCCGCGGTGTTGATCACATTTGTTGGGACTGATGTTTCTGGCTTCCTCGTCGGCGCATTTTGTTCAGGAAAAAACATCTTGGGTTCCGGCGTGCTTCTCGGGGTTTCGTTTTTTGCCCCTTTCTTTTCAGTTTTCTCCATTTTGCTGTGAGCTGAATTGACTCTTACGTCCCGAAGCTTGCTTTTCTCTCTAGGCTTTTGGTTTGGGTCAATTTTATCTTGGGAAGAGGTTGGAATTATACTCATGGATCCACCTAAAGAATTCATAGCGTTATTGACAAAATTAGTTTCTAAATCTGTTCTTTCCACGCCCAAGTTTACAGCTGCGTTAGCGCTCTGGCATCTCGGTAAAAAATTTATATCTTGTACATTTGGTATTTTGGGGATAACTGTGCTGTTGGATGATACTACGGGGGATGTTATTGGATGTGGAACTTCCAATTTCGTGGTGCTTTTACTTATAACTGGAGAGCTTTCTGACATATTATTCATGTTAACTCTGCTGGAATCACTGGTTTTAATCAGCACCTTATCAGTTTGGACGGCTTGAGATTCTTTGCTCACACTGGGCCTATGATTTAAGTATGAATGTTGTAATTGTACTGAGTTATTAATCGGTTGTATAGTCATTGAACTGCTAAGAGAATTCTGATAATTTTGTATAGTATTTTCGATTATACTTCGCGAAACTACGATTTCATCTTTTCTTGTGTACAGCATGTCGGGACGAAAGGGATTGTCACTGTCTTTACTTGTGATGGGCATTTGTAGTTTTCGAACGTCAATTTCGTTGTAAGAATCCATTTTCGGCGGGTCAAGCTTTTTTAGACTATTAGCGAGGTCTCTATGAGGATCCAAGTTCTGTATGATTGACTCTATTTTGTTTGGTGATTTCTTTTCTGCCGCTTTAATTTCATCAAGAGCCTGATGTTGGATGACTGTTTCTTTCCTCATTTCGCACTTTTTCTGCTCGCACGTCTCTGTAGACATTTTCTCAGGCGATTTCTGTTTCGGAGACTCACTTATGACTGTTTTGTCATGCTTCTTTGGAGATATCCCAGTTTGTGGGGAGTTGGCATTATCAGATTCCCCCTCTACGACGATGGTTTCAATCTGATTTAAACGCGGTACAATAAGATCTACAGGGGGCCTGATTTGATTTTCAGATGGGCCTTTCGCATCCAGAACAATGTGAGAATTTTCTGTCGAAACTAACGGTATGACTTTCGAAGGACTATCAGTCTCCATCATATCTTTTTCTTTGACCTCATCGGGTATCACTGGTGCTATATCACTGGGTTTGGGAGATGGTAAAGGGCAGCTCTGACTGTTATTGTCATCAGACTCTGATATGACGATGGTGTCTTTATCATCAAGTGCTGGTTTATTTGGAGACGTTATTTCGCCGTTTCTTGTTTCTGACGCTTTTAGATCACCAGTCTCGTCAGGTGTCCTTGTGTCTGTATTGTCAGATGGTGAGGTCATATCAGGACCGTTTTCGATAACTGTATGTTCTTCAGGTTTGTCTTTACCCGCTTCATCTATAACTTGATCTTTTTCAGCTATGGATTTGGGTGAGTCCATGTGTATGCTGTCTAGTTCCATATCGCTAGTATGATGGTCTGTACTGTTTTCTTCTATTTGTCGTGGTGTTGCAGGCTTGCTCGAGACGCTTGTTTTCTCTTCGCCCTCTTCGACATCCATCTCGTCATCGGCTTCTCCAGACGAATCTTCAGAACTTGCATCAGAATTCTTATCCTTTTCCACTGCCTTTTTCTCACTTTGTGTATTTGTAGCGTTACTTTGAATGTCCACAGCGGCTGTTTCAGTAGACTGTTCAACAAAGTCATCAGTTTTATAAACATTGACTTCCTCTTTTTGTTCCACAACTTTGGCCTTTTTAGCAGATGGGGAACTACTTCTCGTCGCAATTTTAACCTTTTGCCTTTTCCGTCCTTTCCATGCAATCTTTTTCTTAGTTTTCGTCTTGACTTCATTAACTGTCGGTGTAGGAACTTCAATTCGAGTATCCATACTCTCTTGACTCTCCTGACTATCTGAGGCATAAACTGGTTCAGGCACATTTTTCCTCCTGCTTCTTGGAGTAATTTCTTCAATAACCTCTTCTTGGACTTTAGATTTCCGAGCGACGCTTTTGCTCCTTTGTCTTCTGGGTGTTGCTTCTGGTTCTTTCTTATCATCCTCCACGCTTTCTGAAATCTTTCTACTGGCCTCGCGTTTCCTTTTCCGACTACCATCACCACCTAATGTTGGTGTCGTTTGATAAGTACTTTCACTGTATTTCAGTGGCCGCGTTCTTCTTCTACCAGATGAAGTGACTTCAACCGGTGCTTCAGTTTCTTTTGTAGCATGTTTAGTACTCGTTTCAGGTTTAGCCGGTATACTTTCTGGCTCAGTTTCAGTATTCTCACTCTCAGTTTTTAATTCATTCTCCTCCTTATCATCGTTTTCAGTATCTTGGTCCCCAGAACCCTCTTCAGGTGATCTGAATGGATTTATGGTAGGTGCTAACAGAGGTGTCCACCTTAGGCACTCAGGATCAATTTCCAGCCTTGGTCCACTCCTTAGCTTTTTCATATGACTCTCAACCCTGTTCCAGTCAACACAGATGCCTACTTTCACAAATTCATTACTGGGAACATGTCTCACGAAGCCTAGTAGCTGAAACGTAACGGCAATATCATTCATATGCATCCCAGTTGTGAGAGCAATTTCTTCAAACGTAAATGGTTTGTCTTTGTGGTCATAAAGGAATTCTAGGATAACGGATTTCCAATACGCGTGATATGAGACTCTGCCTAGATCTGATAGAGGTTTTTCAGGAGTACCCGCTTGTCCTTCTTCTCTTGATAATAAATAACCTGGAAAAGATGTATCACGATTAATATATGAGTTACGCTTCAAAAATTACTTTTTCAAATTATAGCACAGAATATATGAAAAAATAATTCCACCACTCACTAAAATGGATGAGGAACCTCCCGTATCCCTGCCTCTGGTACTGTGGCATCGTCATTATGCAGGATACATTGTATTTCTGCTGACAGTGCTTTTCTTTAGAGAAGTATCCGACAAGATGGCATCCTTTGCTGTCATTCTTGGTCAGTACGTAAAAGAGGAATGGTTCAACGTCGTAATACAGCGTCTTGTGGTCTAAGAACAGTTTGGCGAGCAGGCAGAGGTTCTGACAGTAGATCTTGTTGGCGTTGCCGTCCACTTCGAACACGGAGATGTCTCCACAGCGGTAGATTTCCGTGGCGGGCGGATGGCGCCACAGACACTTGTCAAGATGCCTCATTAAAACGGCTCGACTCTTCGCGTATTTCAAACAGAACTCGCAGAGGAATAACTTTGGCAACCTGAAATTTAAGTAAAATTAAATTTAATAAAAAAGAAAAAAATCATACTTAGGAAATAAATGGGGGACACAATGACTACCAGTGGCATGCTTAGAAACAGACAAGTTACAACAGCAAGACGCTTCTAATCATATACTATAATGTAGTATATTATGTATCCTTATTTTTAGCTTACCATGAGCTCATTTGTGAAAAGTTATTGAACATTTATATGTTTATTAAAAAAATCAGCAATACCAGAGAGCAATGGTTGTTCTTGAATTTTACTAAACAAACAAAAATGTAGCCATCTAACTGGCATCTTCTTCTTTTCTTATCTATGACTCTCACTGTCATCTTATTTTTTTTTTTTTAAATTTCAAATGCAGCTATTTTGGAATTTTTATTTTTGTTGTAGCAGTAATAATAATGCTATTTGTGAAAATTTCAACTCTGTACCTATTATGGTTAACGAGATACAAGCCACTGACAGACAGACAAATGGATTACATCAATGTACCTGGCATACTCCTGCGGGAAAGGGCTGGAATACCAGGTCTCGATCTCCCACTGGCCAAACTCGATAGCAGAGGGAGATCGCGAGGGCGCAGGAGCCGCCGCGCCCGGCGCCGGCGCGGGCCCGGCCTCGCCCTCCGCGCCCGAGGCCGTGCGCGCTTGTGAAAACAGCTCCGCGTCCGCCTCCGTCACCCCCGGGGGAAGTCTTTTACCCTCTGGAAAATTTGTTTGTCTATACTTAATTGTATTTGGCTCACAGCAAAAATGCAAAAGACTGCTGTTGTGTTGAAAGAATATTTCAACTTTTAGGTTGTGTTGTCTAACAATCTTTAAATATTTTTTTTAATTATATAACGAGATTTAACCCAAGAATATCCCTGTCTGTATAAGGCCTGGGTGCAGCTGTAAGTTTTACTCACATAAGTTGCTTATATAATTAATTAACTTGCGACAACTTTACTAATGTAAACCTGTTGTGTGCATGTAATTTACATGCACTTATAAAACGTTATACTTATACATACATTTGCTGTCAATTAATTACGTAGGCTACTTACGTAAGTAAAACCTTAGTTCTCTTTACTTGTGCTATAGCTAGTCATTGCTTCTTGGCAAATAATATGACCCTTGGTCAACAGGAAGTACCCTATAGTTTTGAATCCCTTGCCTGTGTCAAAATATTTACAGACAGACAACAAAGTATACCTTTAAGGTTTCTTTTGCGGTAGAGAACCCTAAAAATAAGCAGGTCTCATAGGCCAAACTTTCTGATCAATAGGCGAGTAAACTTAAGAATACAGCTGGCATTTCTTTTGTTTTATAAGCTTTACGATAATCTCTTGCTGATGCAATGCAATATAACCTTTAAACCAATAGTGCTTAAGTTCATTCGCCTACGGATCAAGGGCTTTAGGCCAGGAACGCACTGCGATTTTTTCCGACGCAAAATAGATCGCGCAACCGCTTGAAGACAACGCACCGCGATTCTTTTCCGCGTCATCGTAACCGAGATGAATGTTACGAACAAATCCCTATATTTTAAATGGTTAACATTAGGAAACATTCTCTTTTCCAATTGCATTGAAGGTAGGATGAGAAAAGGTAATGTTTGTTTGATTTTGTAAAACAAAAGTACAATGGTATGCAGCACTAACATTTTTTTTGGACCTCAAGAAAATCACCTACTAAAAATTTATTAATAAACATTTTGTAAATCTCAAACTTAATGTGGCATGTGCAAATGTGCCGTCTCTTAACTAAGTAGCTGTGAATTGCAAAAAATATTTTTTGAGTTTTTTTTAAATTTTCTAAAACTAATGTTTTTTAAAAGGTCTATACTGAAACTAAAATATAGAATCGGACTGAAAACCTTAGTCCTATGCGTTATTTTTTTGAAACATTAGTTTTTGACCATTTTCTCGTTTTTTGGATATCACCAAAAAAGCTTTTTAGTTAAAAGAGAACTCTTGAGGTGGTAGTTTACTCAGAAGTCCTTATAATCATTGTACAACTAAGCTTCCATTTAACACTGCATAACAAGTATTTAATTAACCACTCAAAATTTACATAGCAAAAAATACAATAACTTATGAAATATGAAAATTCGACGACGTCCGTTTACAAAAAAAAACGCCGCGGAAAACAATCGCAAGTGCGTTCGCTACAAGACAATATCTATTTAGAGCGGAACAACGCGCGGTCGAGGTTGGCAGTGCGTTCGAGGCCTTACCCGTGTGATGCGAGGCGGGGGCTGCGAGCGCGAGCTTGTGCGCCTGCGCGTCGCCGCACGCGCCGCGCCGCGCGCCCTCCGCCGCCAGCACCACCAGCGCCGACGCGCTTAGCCGCACGCCCTCCGCACTCCGCACGCCGGGCACCTCCGCGATCCGCACGGGGCTCCGCAACTGGCGCTTCACCGGCTCCCGCGACACGCTCCGCTCCCGTCCCCTACTCCGCAATCTGCTCCGGCTCGGACTCCGCAAGCTCGTCCGGCTCGGACTCCGCAACCTCGTCCGGCTCGGACTCCGAACATTCCTACTCCGACTCCGAGCATTCCTGCTCTGACTCCGCGCACTCTCCCGCCGGTACTCGCGCGTCCGAGAGCGACTCCGCTCTCTACTCCGCCCGTCTCGCTGCAGCGTAGCCTGGTACCGTTTAAACGTACTTCTAGTCTCTTTCAGCACTTGTCTATCCTCGCTCTCCTGTTTGAGCCGAGGCCGGGACTGGGAACGCGACGCCGTCCGGACCGAATAAAATTCCGATAGGCCGTCGAACAACGTGGTAAGTAATCTGTCGCCGCATCTGCTACGTCTTCTGTGTCTGTCGATTGGTTGGGCGGGTTTGCGTACGGGGGAGAGGGAGAGCTTGCGCGCGATGGGGCTTTGCGGTTCGATGAGCTGTTGCTTTCTCGCTTCGGCGGCAAAGCCCCAGGAGCCGTCAGGGGCCGTATCGGTGGCGAGGCGCTCGAATATCGTGGGGGTGCGTCGGTCGGGGGGTGATCGCGGCGACGACGACGCAGGGGGGAGGGCCCGGCGCGGCGGGGAGCTGTCGGAGGAGGAGCGGTCGGAGGGCGAGCGGTGCCGCTCGAGGCGCAGCTCGACCCTCTGCACGCGCGTGACGCGCATGCCGCCCCAGCGGGAGCCCCAGCCCTCCCAGTCGCTGGAGGAGTCCCGGCAGCGGCGCCGCTTGACGAGGTTGAAGGCGGAGAAGCGGAAGAACTTCTGCTTCTCCTTGGACATAGTCTGTTCGGCGGGGCGCGCGGGGTGCGGCGCGCGGGCGGGGCGCGCGCTGTACGGCGAGCTATTACCGTCGGAGGGCTCGTCGTCAGAGTCGATGCGCCGCGCCGGCGTCTTCGGCTTCCTCTTCTTCGGCGTTCCACCCATCGTCAGTCTAGAGTAAAACATCGTTGTAAGTAAAATGAATTCGAAAAAAATATATGTGAAAAAATATTTGTGAAGTACTTTTTCATCCCAGTGGTAATCTTAAATGTAAGTGAAGTGAAAATTTTTGGGAAAGATACGCAGGGTTCAGGTTGTTCTTGTTGTCAGTTGTCATTGTTCTTAGGCTCGTCATTTTGCAGAATTCATTGTTAGGATAGGGATTTGAGTATGGCTGATCCACTAAACTAATGGTGAGTAATGAAATGGCCCAATTATTAATTTCTCGAATTAGTTTTAGAAAGGAGCGGAACGGACGGAGGAAGGAAAAAGGAACATGTCTAATAAGTACAGTGATAAGGTGTGGTCTCCACTGACCTCGGCGTGTGCGGCTTGTCGACGCAGTGTTCGCAGCGCCAAGGCGGCAGGCGGCAGCGCGCGTGCGCCGTGCGCGGACAGGCGCTGCAGCGCGACGCCCACTCGCCGCTCAGGCCGCACGTCACGCAGCGCGCGCACTCGCCGCAACACCAGCGCACGCTCTGCAACAACGTGCCACTGTGCAACTTGCTGGCTTGACCTGCCATCTATTTGCTGGTTATTGCCAGGAAAAAGACGCCAGGAATTGAACATCTATATCCACGACTTAGTAGTGTGCAGCTGTCACACAAAACTTGAATACTCATGAACACCTGCAGCTGGACCATGCTGACAGCTAAAAATTTCGATTTTTAAAGTGAAACTTTGATTGGTCCATCGAGTTTGTATGGCTGAACAATACAATTAATTATCGTATTTTTCTTGTACAATATTATATAATGATTGTGTAGTATATTATAATAAATAAAACATCAGTAGTTTTGATTATAAATTTATTTAATGTGACTAGGTCATCCTCCAAATCTTCTGATGAATAAAAACATTTTCTACACAAATGTTAGTCGGGCGAGCATAAGTAGAAAAAAATTAAATATAGATATGTGACGCTGACTTCAAAATACGTGTAGAAACAAAAAAAAATTACTTTATGGTGTCTTTGGAAGACAGTTTTTTTTTAAATTTTTATAATGCAAAGTAGCTGATTTCAAAGTAGAAACAAAATTTTTTTAATTTGTAGTGGCTTTGGAAGTAATTTTTTTTTAATTTTTTTTTTCAACCCAACCCAAAGTAGCAATCTTAAATCGCGAATAATAATAATCTTAATAAAGGCAAAAGTTTGTGTGTATGTGTGTGTGTGTGTATGTTTGTTAGTCCTTCACGCAAAAACTACTAGACGGCTTTGGCTGAAATTTGAAATGGAGATAGATAATATCCTGGATTAGCACATAGGCTACTTTTTATCCCGGAAAATCAAAGAGTTCCCACGGGGTTTCGAAAAAACTAAATCCACGCGGGCATCTGCTAGTTTTCAGAATATGTCTCTAGGTAATAAAATTTCCGAAATTATTATTCATTATTCTAAGAGCATATACGCACGATCGATATAGTTACTAGGCAACTAGTCGACAGTGCATAATGGGTCTAAGGCTGAGATCTATAGAGAGCACTTTGACTTTGCTCAGACTTTAGACATTGTTAAAACGAGACAGCGCTATACCACTGGCATAAATCTGTCTCGTTTTAACTGAAACTTAAGTCTAAGCAAAGTCAAAGTGCGCTCTATAGATTTCAGCCTAAGAGTCACGACAGCTAGTCAACCGAGCGACTTAGTGGACGGCGACCGTGCAGAAAAGGTACATTTAAGTGACTTTTCTTTATAACAAACTTGCATAGAAACTTATAAACCCACCGCGGAAACATAAAAGGTTGTATTTACATGAATAAATAAATAATTGCTGATTGAACGGGCGAGGTAAACAGTATAATTATCGCGCGGAGCAAATTGGCTCCCCAGCTGTAAGTCAATAAAGGACAATGCAAATAACCTCATTAAGTGTTTATACAATATAAAATCAATCAGAAGTACGCAATATCTCCTACTCAGACATCTATCTACACTAATATTATAAAGAGGTAAAGTTTGTAAGTTTGTTTGTAGGGTGTAATCTCTGGAACGAGAATCTGAATCAATTTCGAAAATTCTTTCACCGGCAGAAAGCTACATTATTCCTGAGTGATGTAGGCTATATTTTATAATCGAAAAAATTAGATCCCGACGAAAATTTTAACAAGCTACCCGTGCGAAGCCAAGCCAGGAGGCTAGTAAAATATGTAAAAAGATCTGTCGTGATGAGACTGATCTATCAACGTGCAGCCTAAACCACTCAAAATCAAAATCATTTATTCAAAGTAGGTACTAGTTCCTTGTTTGTTGTGGCCTATTATTGTAAATTGAATACTTGAAAAGAGCAACCGACGAGTTCCTTGCTGGTTCTTCGCGGTAGTAACGGCATTCCGAACCTGTGGTAGATTATTTTGACGATTCAAAAGCACTTGCAAAAGATTAATTGAATAAAAATATTTTGAATTTGATTTTGTTGTTACTTTATGATGTAACGTAAGCAAGTAACGTAAGACTATTGAGAGATAACAACGTATAGGACGCGACAGGTCAAGATGGCAATCGGAGTACAAGGCGGGGGGACGCCCCGCACATCCTCACGTCACCCGCGTTATCCCGCACCGGGTTAGCACGGAGACTGTGCGGGTGTGCGAGGCGTCCCCGCCCCGATTGCTATCTCGGCCTGTCGCGTACTATAGGTTCGCTTGAATATTCGATAACACAAACACTAAAAAAAAACTATTCTACCAGATCACACTACAATCACCCTCTATCACGTCGCGATTACAAAGTATGTAGGTGCAATTTGACGACCGCTATTTCGCATGTAGGTTTTTAAAAATCCTTCTTAATTAACCATTCTTTGATTTTCCGGGATAAAAAGTATCCTACGCCCGTCCTATGGATGCAAGTTATCAAGATACCCAAAAGAGTCTTGTAAAAGTTTATTTGAATAAAAATATTTCTGTCCTTGTTATACTATCTTGTTGACGAATTTTGTTGAAATTAACAATGTCTATCGGTTTTTCTATGTCCCTTGCCTATTACCACTTCAACTCTGCAACCCGTTGAACTATGTTGATTACACTGATTCTCCCTACAGATCTTCTCATTTCTGATGTGATCATATAGAGAAACTCCAAGCATAGCACTCTCCATGTGACTGACTGAGCTTTCTTAAGCTTATGGTTAGTTGTGTATGTTTTATGTATTGCCTGTAGGCTGTAAGTGGTGTAAGTTTGTAATTTCTTTTTTAATTCAGATACAAGTAAGCCCTTGACTGCAGTCTCATCTGGTGGTAAGTGATGATGCAGTCTAAGATGGAAGTGGGCTAACCTGGAAGAGGTATGGCAGTTTTCATTAAACCCATACCCCTTTGGTTTCTACACGGCATCGTACCGGAAAGCATAATCGCTTGGCGGCTCGGCTTTGCCAGTAGGATGGTACTTTTAGCCACTGTCAAAGGCAGTACCAGATATGTATTTAGAAATTATAAAATTCCAAACCACTGCCGGGAATCGAACCCAGACCCTCCCACTAATAAGACCACAGCTGTAATGGCCTTTGCACACCACGTTTTTTAAACGCACCATTGACGCGCGTTTGTAGTGATACAGTCGCGATACGCACGCGAGTCTGACGCAGCCTTTAGACCTTTGCACACCTATATAAATTCTAACACGCGTTTGAACCGATACAGACGCGCGTGTAGCGATACAGATGCGATGCAAACGCGCGTATGTATCGATACAAACGCGCTGGCATATTGCGTTTTTAAGCAGAACCTCGTCAACAATAGTAAGATGGCGTCAGTCGAGAAAGCATTGATTACATGCGCTTTGTTTTGCGTCTCTGCGTCGAAAGGCTCCATTTTTTTTTTGTTTCAAAGACGTGCGGTGCACCAAATTGCTCGATTGCAACTAGCGTAGATTCACACCTCCCTAGTTGCGAGGGAAACCCCCGCCCGTAGGGAAGGCGCGCGCGCTAGTGACGCGCGTTTGAATCCATACTAACGCTATGCTAACGCGCGTGTGTATCGATAGAGACGCGCTGGTGTCGCGCGTTTGAATCGATACAAAATACAACAAACTGCTCTGTAGAATAAAAGCGCGCCGTCGACGCACGTTTCTAAAACGCGCGTCGTCGTCGTCGCGCGTTTAAAAAACGTGGTGTGCAAAGGCCCTTACCACTGCACCAGGGAGATTGTCAAAGGAATGTTGGCATTGTCACCTATTTACTTATTCACAATGATTTTATTAGCAGAGACAAAGCTCACTTCACTTTATTGTACTTAGCACACATAATTTAGTTTGCGGCAGAATATACTTTAATCTCCATTGCTTTTAAGGAATTAACTATTTTGATATCTGTTAGTCATATCTGTTATGAATGATATCTGATGGTACCCATGGGAAATGATAACCCCAAACAAATCTAGATTATTTGGGTCATCATTATTAATTTAATTTTACAATTATACTTTTTGATATACTTTGTCATGGGCTGATGACGCATATTATCAGATTTAATTAGACACTAGCTGACGCCCGCGACTTCGTCCGCGTGGATTTAGGTTTTTCGAAATCCCGTGGGAACTCTTTGGTTTTCCGGGATAAAAAGTAGCCTATGTGCTAATCCAAGATATTATCTATCTTCATTCTGAATTTCAGCCAAATCCGTCCAGTAGTTTTTGCGTGAAGGAGTAACAAACATACACACACGCACGCACGCACGCACGCACGCACGCACGCACGCACGCACGCACGCACACACACACACACACACACACACACACACACACACATACAAACTTTCGCCTTTATAATATTAGTGTGATTATTCACTAATGGAACAGCTCCACTGACAGGATTTGGCAAATAATTCGAGTTCCGCTGAATACTAGTTCAGCATTCGGCAAATCACCTGTATCTACACTATTATCAACACTATTCGAGAATTAGTATACAGCAAATATTTTGTATTTGGTGAATTTTTATATAAGTTTAGCAAATCAGCTAGCCAGCAGATGCAGCATTCATTGTATGCAGCATTCTGTAATGGCGGACAGTTCCCGCTGAATTTTTAAAAACCTATATCCACCAATGGTACAGTAAGTCACGGGCAGTGGCGTGACTTTCATAGTTGCATAAAAGCACTGCATACCCTAAAAATATTTTGTTGCCAGTTGGATACAACTCTGCAAGTTAATGCCAGACAGCATCATCTATATGTGATTTAGTAAACTTATTATTATTTGTTTGTGAATACATTTTAATTTTTTTTGTGATGTATCCACAAATTCACAGTTTTCAGATCTTTTCCTTTACTTCACACTAATATTATAAAGGCGAAAGTTTGTATGTGTGTGTGTGTGTGTGTGTGTGTGTGTATGTTTGTTACTCCTTCACGCAAAAACTACTGGACGGATTTGGCTGAAATTCGGAATAGAGATAGATAATATCCTGGATTAGCACATATACTACTTTTTATCCCGGAAAACCAAAGAGTTCCCACGGGATTTCGAAAAACCTAAATCCACGCGGGCGAAGTCGCGGGCGTCAGCTAGTGTGCTATAAGACCTTCCTGTCTGGTTCTCATGATTCTAGGTCAAGACAAACAGAGAGAGTGACAACAAACTGTTAAGACAAAGACTCACCTTCAAAACAGTCAAGCTGATGTATTCCAGCAAGTTGAGGCAGGTGGGGTGCGCGTAGCACTTGCACTGGCTACACACGAGGAGGCTCTCCGCTGCGCCCAGCCGATTGCGCGCCTCCGTGCCCAGGCACTCCGCGCACACTGGCACCCCCGCTGGACTTGAGTTCTGGAACACAGAACAACAAATGAGGAACTGTTGGTTAGGAGGTGTTACATTTCAGAATTCCATGACATACAGAGACATTTGCGGTGCCCGTAACACAGGTTTTCCTAGTACGGGTGCCAAAGCACTCACAAAAAATCTTTATTTTACTTTGTGCTTTACTTTGTTTTGTATTCTCCGTTTTGGAAGCCCTGTTTTCCAAGACACAGTTTTTACTAGTTCAGGAAACAGGTGCACATGCAGTAATGTTTATTATTATAACTAATTGTGTTTTGTTACGTTTATGTTACATTTGTTTCTGAGCCAAATAAATTTATCTTATCTTTATCTAACTAAAAAGTTGATTTGCTAGAAACCACCACAACTGACACATCTGTATGGTACAACGTCAGAGTGATCTAGAGTGAGGAAACTCTTGGCTTGATCCTGAATCAACAACCTATCAAATGTAAGACTATGAGGGGTTTTTTTTTCTTATCATAAAGCTGCATTATACCATGGTAGCTTTATTGCTACTACCATCTAGCCTATGTGCTAATCTATACTAATAAATAAAATTGGAGTGTCTGTCTGTAATTTCGAAATAACTACCTCATATTAAGCTCATATGGTTATTTGAACGATACCATAACTGAATCACACGTTTTTAAAATTTTTGTCTGTCTGTCTGTCTGTCTGTCTGTCTGTCTGTCTGTCTGTTTGAAAAGGCTAATCTTTGGAACGGCTGAACCGATTTTGACGGGACTTTCACAGGCAAGTAGAGGATTGACCAGGGCGTAAAATAGGCTACTTTTTTAACCGACTTTCAAAAAGGGAGTTGTGTTTTTCTACCTATGTACACCGAAATCTCCGAGATTTCTGAACCAATTTGCGTCATTTCTTTTTTAATCGATAGAGGAACTTTGCGACATTGTTTCATAAAAAATTTGGAGTCCAACTCCTCAATCCTGATGCTGCAGGGGATCTGACCAATCCACGCGGGCGAAGCTGCGGGCATCAGCTAGTAAGTAATATTATTCTAGCTTAAACGTCTTCTTATGATTAATTTCTAAATCTAATTTACAGTCCATTAACTGTCCTTAGTTTATTCTAATATGCTTACAGTTGTATTACTTATGCTTGAACTATGTTATTGTGAACTAGATGAAGACTATGGGTGATGTGAAACCAAAGATACCTATTCATATACCTACATATAAAGATTCATAGCCTGCATAGCGTCAAATGTAGGTAACATTTGACATGCCAGTGTAGGTGAAGCCTGAGCTATAATAGTAGTCATAGAAAATTTACACATCTCATTAAAATATTTTTTTAACAGGACAAAATTATGAACTCATTTCCAAGAAAAATGGCCTGAAATTGTGCTAAGTCCAAAGTTCTTGATTTCAATCACTAAATACAAATCTGAATTCAATATGAAGCATTAGAGCCTATAACATTGAGCTAAAATTAATCCAAAGTTTGTGATTTCAATTGAAATGGAACAACTAATGGTTTATCATAATATGGGAACGTCTTTCAACAATTTCAAAGTTTTTATAAAACACAACCTTATTAAAAAATCTTATTACAATGTAAAGGATCATTTATATGATACAAAACTTTAAAATGAGTTGCTTTAATTAGCCATTAAAGAATTCATTCCCAAGCTTTAGCTTATATTAAATTTTTATGTCCTCTAGAATTTACATAAATATAGAGTAAATGCAATATATTTCACTTCATTCAAAGCAGAAATGAATGAACACACTACAAGTTGTAGTAACTGCATTTTGTTTACGTTTTACTCTACTGATAAGAACAACTATGAATGAACACAAGTTACATATGTATCATTTTCAAACATTTTTTTGTAATATTATGCAATATGTATGAATCATGATATAGAAATTAAACAATGTTTAAAATGTATAATGAATTCCTATTGGATATAAATCTAATGAGACCATGTTATGAGCAAAAAAAGTTTGTTATGTTATGAATATTTTGTAAACAACTTGGCAACTTACACTCTCTGAGGTTTCTGGCAGTCGCTTCTGCTTTTGGATGCGATCTGTGGCCGTGAGGGGCCGATCAGTCGCCTTGTAGTTCCCCGCGTGGTTCAGCAGCAGCCCCCGGGCCACGGCTCGCTTGGCGGCCGCCCGCAACACGTTCCGCACGTCAACGTTCTCCTCCACAGTCACTTGGTATGCTTGCCGCAAATGTTTCTCGATAGTCTTTAAGCTAGAACCGTCCCGCTCGCCCAACTCGCGCACCGCCTTGGCCACAGCCCTCGACACGTCCACGTCGGCCGCCAGCCGCAGCACCTTGCTCTGCAGCCCGCAGGGGTCCTTGTACGTGCTCTGCCCCTTGTTGTACACCTTCAGCACGACGCCTTCGCGCACCGCGCGCTCCAGGCGCTCCGACACGACGTCCTCATGATAGTTGTGGTGCTGCCTGATCGCATGACATATCCGCTCCACGCTCGGCCGTTGTTTCTGCGACCGTATCTTATGTATCGCCTCGAGAATCCATCGCTTCCACACTTCTTTTCCTACGTCGGCTGGCTCGCTCATTTTTATCGACGATTATTTGGTGCGGCCGTCGAAGTAACGGTACGGTATCGCAGCGAGAGATGTGTCAACACCCATCGTATTTTGGCGCCTCGAGCGAAATTCCATTTTACACAATGGAACTTCGCCGGAAGCGACCGGTGATATCGGCCGCGCAGCGAGACGCCAGTTTACAGCGTATCCGAAACACCTCCAGCGGATGACACATCGGGGCTCGCGAGCGGGTTTTGGCGGAGCGGGCATTCGATGGCGGCCATCTTGTGGCGATCTCGATTTACGTAGCGAACAAATACACGCGACGTAAATAATGTTATCTCAATGAAACTGTCCACTTTGATCGTCAAACAAAAACTTCCACTTGCACAATTTATCTCCTCAACTTCACAATTAATACTAAAACAGATCTGAAATACAGTAAGGTCCGTTCCGGTTCTTTTTTCACAATGCGCCTTCACTAAACAAACAACACTGCAACGTAATGTCTTTTTATGAGATATCCATATTAAAGATCCATTAGATTAATGCTTATTTGCTGTCTTATTGTCCAATATTAGCAAAATTTAGATGAAAACATTCACAAAACACTAACAAAAGGCTCTTCAAAATGGCTATCAATCAGTTTCCTTGCTATAATAAAAAAATAATTTTGATATCCTGTCCGTCAGATTTGTATTGCCATTTTTATATAATTAACGAAAATAATGGTTGGTTGTCTATGATAACATTTTTTATGCAACTTGTTGGCTCACAGACCAACTTATCACATTGATACCAACTTAACAACAGCACTCATCGATTTTACATTTTAATTTCACTCCTTTCACTTCACTCAAACACATCACTATTTATCATTCGTTCACGAAGTCTATTGGTCTATTGTCTATGGGAATATGGCTCAATGGCAAATGACAAGTTTTATTTTGTTTTGTCAGCGAATTTAGCGGGCTTTTTACAAAAGTTTTATTATGTTAATTTGTTTGTTATACAAAGATGGTAATCGAAGTTTAAAATGATAAGGATTCAAACAAGAATTCAAGGTCCTTACAAAAGTACCTTGCGAGTGTAGATTTTTTTTAGTTTACCTTCAAGATTGAAAGGATGGAGTAAGTACAATGAAAGTTAAATTAGGTACTTATTAATTAGGTAATCTTGGAAAAAGGAACATTAGCCTAAGACACATCTAGGTTTAAATACTTTTTACTCACCATGGTTTCGCACCTAAACTGTAAAGAACTAGCAGCAAAGAAGTCTGTTAAAAATAATATATTGTGTTCCAATGTTTGTTGGTTTGTACTTCAATCACGTCGCAACGGATCGACTTCTCCACTGAATTGACATTGGTGGAATGATTGCGGACTACAATGCCGCAGTACAAATAGCCAAGGAGAAGAAAAGAAGAAGAATCGGTACCTATACAGAAAGACCTGAGACAGGCTACTTTTAATCTCAGAAAATCAACCAATTTCCAGGGTATTTTTGAGATCTAAATCCATGCGGACGTAGTCGCGGGCATCGTCTAGTATAAAATGACACTAATTTGTTCATATTTAGTGTAGTAATAACTTCCTAAAGTGATTAAGTTCCTTTATAAAGTTAAACTTATTGAAAATGCAATTATTGTACCTAGGTAGGTACAATATGTAAATATCATTACAAGTTTGAATTAAATATAAGACTGCATAAAATAAAAATTAGATTATGAAATGAGATTTCTAAAAATATCACCAAATAATATGTCTTATTCTATTTTAAATAAAACCAGAATTTCAGTAGAAAACATTTTATTCACATCAAAATAATATCAAACATAAGTACAACTTTGTTACCTATATATTTTTATAATCAACTTTGTAACAATTTAAGTTTTATTTAACTGCAGTTTCAAGAATGTGGCAAGGATTTTGTTGTGCTCAGGACTGTACCTAGGGAATGCAATCCATTATACCAAAATCCCACAAGAATTTTGATTCATTAATCCAGCTCATAAAATGAACAGGATCCTGGCCATGTTACTTGCCGCGCGGTAGCAACAATTTGCCAACAATTCTTTAGGTATAGGTCCTACCTATTTCGTAAAAAAAAATGCTGGCCTCTCTGTCCGACGTTATCAGTGCAGACACATCTCTATCTCTCTCTCAGCGTTCCTTTATGAGACGGGAGCTTTACTATATGTTGTACCCACCAGCTTGGAATGTCAATTTTTTGTTTGTGTCAATAACAAGAAAAAAAATTTCATCATTATTTTTCATTCCATGAAGTTTAAATTGTAAATTATTTGATTTTTCCAAATTATTATCAATCTCGCGGGATTGCGACATTTGCGGGATCCCATTAAGAATCCTGTTCAGTAAGTAATGGGATTGAAATTTGATTACAGAATAGAATAGAATAGAATAGAATAGAATAGAATAGAATAGATTTTTATTCAAATAAACTTTTACAAGTGCTTTTGAATCGTCAAATAATTTACCACTGGTTCGGAATGCTGTTCCTACCGAGAAGAACCAGCAAGAAACTCGGCGGTTGCTCTTTTCAATTGTGCAATTTACAATAATATTCTATACTATACAAGCAATTGCAGACCCGCGCATTGCTGGAGCGAGTCAAATCCATGCTTTTTTATCATTTACATAATCTTCGATTGTGTAATATGCTTTTGCCAGGAGCATACTTTTAATGGATTTTTTAAACTTTGGTAAAGGCAAGTCTAATATTGACTGTGGAATGCATTCCCCAGCTGTACTTGCTGTATAAAACATGCTCAACAATATTTTTGACTTAACCACTTCTGTTCCTGCATGGCTGTATAAACAGGAGCTTCATACAGATTTCTGATTTGCTGCAGGAAAAACAGAAATACAACTGATAAAGACATGACATTGAAAAAAAGCTACGATGAGTTATTAAATTTATTCTACCAACTTACTCCAGAACTCCGCTCCCAGAGAGTAACTCGGAGTGTAAGAAAGCTAATGAACTATTGGAATAACTTTATCATAGTTGAGGATTACCGGTGTATGCCTCTCCTAGGCGATGAAGAAGAGGTGCCTAACTGGGAGGTTCATATTGTTAAATATTCTGTAGTTTTTATATAGGAATAAGAAATTGGTGCCTATTTTGGTTGTATACAATAACTGAATTGAGATAATTTTATATACATATCAAATATTTCAGAACCGGCAGGATTCGAATCTGAAGCTTAGTAGGATATTTTTCCTTGAAGTATAGGTGAAACACTATCATGAAAATTATAAATAGTATGTACAATCGTTTAAAAGCGCTGATTTGAAGTATGGGCCTTTGGAAGTAGTTTCGATAACTGTAACGTGTCGCTACTAGATGGCATTAACAGTAGCTTAGTAGTTAGTACCTACTGAATAAAAATACAATATCTGAAGTTTCGGCACTGGCACAGTTTACTACAGTTATGGAACTTCTAACAAAACGTCGAAGCTTCGACATCACTGGCAGCCGTGAAATGTTAGTATATTTGACGCAGGTAGCCCTAAAATAGCCCTATTTTTCTTTGATTTTACGTCACCAAAACCTAAAATTGGATATGTCGATTGAGGATCAAACCGAGAGTTCCCTCACTCTGTCACGGACGGCAAGTGAACCGTGGCCTGGTCAAAAGTGCTTCGGGCGTATTGCCCAATTGCAAGACGCAGGTTCCAATCCTGCCGGTTCTGCAATTTTTGATACGCATTTCAAATTATTTAGAAATTTCCTTGAAAAATTATAAATAAATTGAAATGTCACTTCAGCACAGTAAAACAGTCCTAAACAGCCTTGCTTTAAAGCTCACATTTGTCCATTCATCTATAGCCAGCGCTTCAAGCGGAAATGCTGCAAAATTAAAACCGGTACTGAATTTTCAGTTTTAAATCAAGGACATTTAGGTCCATTTTACACTGGCATTATTTTGTTTTGAGGCTCGAATTCTATCAACGTTGCCATACGCGCCGGTAGTAGGGCACCTCTGTCGTCGACAAAGTGCCGCTCGTTTGCAAGCACACTAATGGAGAAGTTTCCATTTTTTTTTTTTCACTGAATAATTAAATATATTTTAAGAAAAGTATGCTGAAGATATGAAAGAATCATTAAAATATCTCAACAAAAAAAAAACATTGCGGAACTTTTAAACTTTCGCTTGTAGGAATAGTTTCGTTTCACGCGGCGTGATGTCACACTACTGACTGACTGACGCGGCTCGTATTCGCTTCTATTCGGCTAGGTAAAATGACGTCACACTTGAAAGACCGCAATCCTTGTGCGCTAAAATACTTAACTTAAATAATTTCTCAGTCGTTTCTTTGATGGAATTCATTTTTTTCACGGATTTATTAGATTTGATCTATAATTTAATTCCATTGCATAAAATATAATATTAAGAACATCATGAAACTTCTCCATCGGTATACCTGCCATTTATTAATTATAAGAATACTCATAAGTATAAAAAAGTACAAATCGGTTTGTTTACATCTCGTTATTACTACTATGCACTTGATATTACTATAATGTAGTTCCTAAACATTCCAAGGTACAACCTTTGTAATTAAATAGAGAAGCTAATATGTTTTCACTCTCAAGTCCATAGGTAAAGTCAGGGTACTTTTTTGTAGCTTTAATACAATTGCACAAAACTACTGTTTAAGAAATGACTGATAGTTATTAATTTCGGCAATATGAATATGTGGTAGGTCAGAACTAGAATGATGAAGTTAAAATTTTTTCATTCTGAGTTTTGACATAACTAAGTATATCTTAACATTGTTAAGTTTTGTATTGAAGTTTATGTTTTATATTTATTTAGTTTTGTACACTTAGTATGTACATTGTGAGTTTTGTTTATTGTTTACTTGAAATAAGTTAAGCACTGTAGGTACAGATCACGAGTTAGAGAACTTCTAACAAGATGTTGAGGCTTTTACGTCACTGACAGGCGTCAAATGTTTGTACGTTTGACGTAGGTTGCCTTAAAGTAGCTCAATTTTTCTTTGACTCTACGTCCCCATAGCTTAATATTTGACATATCGTCAATTCAAGACCAAATCGAGAGTTCCCTCACTCTAGTTCACTCTGCCGTAGGTTAACAACCTAAAACGTTTTGTCTTACTAAAGCTAGGGTTTCCTAGAAAAGCGGTGTCGCTTTTTTTGTTTTTGTTTTTTTTTTTTAATTTATAGCTTGGCTGCAATGAGACCTGCTGGCAAGTGATGATGCAGCCTATTACTAAGCCTCCACTGTCCGTTCGTCCGTCTGTCTGTCAGCGGGCTGTATCTCGTGAACCGTAATAGGTAGAGAGTTGACATTTTCACAGAATGTGTATTTCTATTGCCGCTATAACAACAAATAATAAAAAAATCCAAATGGCGGACAAAAAAATAAATAGCGTTATTTCTTGTACCACGGTACGGAACCCTTCAGGTACGAATCCAACTCGCACTTGAATAATTTTTTTCTAGACTATTTTTCAGTATTACGCTAGAAAAGCTTAGATTTAGGTAATAAGTAGCCACAACTGAATAAAAATATCAAAAGAAAAAATATACTTTTATATATTTTATATATATGTATAATATTTTGATATTTAACAATAGGTATCTTACCTAAAAAAGCTTTCTACTATAGGTAGTGTACGAAAAAATGTATGGTTTTCAATTAACCTTCTATTAAAAATAACATACAAAATATCATTTCATTTTTTATTACCTCATTCATCATTCGATTTCCTGTGATTATAGTGTTATAAATGGTATAGACTATAAAAATATTATGTTCTACATGGTTATTTCATACTATATTTTGTAAACCCGTTTAAATTTTTATTATCATAGTGTTTGTTAACTTATATTACGAAAATTTCACGTAGGCATTCCGTCAACACGCAAGCTTCCCTGCTTTAACAGGGATTTTAGATTTTTCTAAAAATATGTAGTTTTAAAATTACAGGGGCTCAAAGATTTGTATGAAAATTTTTAAGACCGCGTAACTTTGAAACCGAATATTTTAATAGAAATCTGGAAAACCCCAGACATAGATATTAGTTTGTAGAATATGTCTGCAAAATTTCATGGACTTTGGTTACTTAATATTCAAATGAAATTGGAACTACGATTGTATGAAACGAGTGACGGAGAGAGCCCTCTTAAGGTGCTTACATGGGCAATTTTTTCAAGCAGTTATTGATCGGCGGCACATCAATCTGGAGCAATTATTTCGAATAATGTTGCAGTAAATTACTTCATGTGGGCGTGATATCATAACTGACTAAATTGCCTAGAATTGCGAAATTTCAATTGCCCGTTTAAGCATACCTTCAGGCTGAGATCTATCTGAGAGAGTGAAATTTGACTAGAGCGAAGTTCGACTTTGCTCAGACTTAAGACTGCTAAAACGAGACAGCGTTATATTATATGACACAAATCTGTCTCGTTTTAACTGAAGCTTAAGTATGAAGAAGGTCAAAGTACGCCCTAAAAATCTCAGCCCTAGGCTGATTTATGTCAGCCATATAAAGCTGTCTCGTTTTAACAGTGTCTTCAACTCTGAGCAAAGTAAAGTTCGCTCTATAGATCTCAACCTTATATCACAGCGTAAATACATACAGAGAGACGATGCCCATAATGTTTGCGTACGATCCGCAAGGTCCCTATCTACATTCTCTAACGATTTATCCAATACTTAAGCAAAATAAAAGTTTATTCTTCTACCAGTCAGCATAAGGTCAAATAAGGCTGCCTTTGCACACAATTGTTTTTTCTGTTTTTTTCTTTCTGTGTTGTGTTCCTTTACATGTGTTTTTGTGTGCAATAAAGTGTTCTATCTATCTATCATAATCTCCCCCCACTTCCCCCCGCCCCCTCACCGTAATGACCCTGCTGGATGGCTTTGTCTAGAGGTCCACATCCACTGACTGTATCTCTAAGCTGTGAAATGAACATTTCATTTTATGGAAGTATGACGGGGTCTTATCCCTGTGTGATAACAAGTACCCTGTCAAGTTTGGGCAAAAAACTACTGTTTAAGAAATAATGACCGCCAAAACTTTCAGCAGCTAACAGCTCTACAGAACCCTACCTTATTACGTGTTATACTTGACCAGCTATTGATATTATTTACAGTTAAAACTAGTGTGTCCAAAATAAAATTGTCCCTTAAAAAAACGTTAATCCTCTTTGAAATCGCTTATACCACTAAAAGTGCACCCAGAATGCTGGATAACATGTGTAGCAGTATATATGCCGCATTTGACGCATACATCCCAGGGCTTCAACAAGACCATTTGACTGAGGAATCCCCCGGTAAACGCATCCCCCGCACCATTAGTGTCCACAATTTGATCCCTAGATAACACAGTGACGGGTATCAAAGTTATTTTGGACCCCTCCACGAGTATGACAGGGTCTTTTCCCTGCGTGATGACAACCACTCGTTCCCTGGAACTGTTAAGTTTGGGCAGTGCCGCTATTTTTAACGCAATCTTTTGTAGACCTGTCTCTGCTATGTTGAACGCTTTGGCGAAGGCCTCCGCTTCCTGGAAATCAAAATAAAAAAATCAAATTTAATTATTTCATGTAGGACTAGCCGATGCCCGCGACTTAGGTTTTTCGAAATCCCGTGGGAACTCTTTGATTTTCCGGGATAAACAGTAGCTTATGTGCTAATCCAGGATATTATCTATGTCCATTCCAAATTTCAGCCAAATCCGTCCAGTAGTTTTTGCGTGAAGGAGTAACAAACATACACACGCACACACACACACACACACATACAAACTTTCGCCTTTATAATATTAGTGTGATAAATGCCGAGGGTAGAACCAAAGTGAACCAAGTAACATAGCCACACTGTCCTGGCAGGTGCGGATTGGTAGACTTCACACACTGTTGAGAACATTATGGAGATCTCTTAGGCATGCAGGTTTCCTCGCAATGATCCTGGAGCGAGCAGCGAGTGATTTTGTGAGAGAGATTATATACAACTGATTTAACCACATTATTTGAAACAACCCCTAACTGAATTACCTACGTAAATAAACGTTAAATCTGTGTGGGACTCTTGGAAAACCCTACACGTTCTACAAATAAAAGTACTTACCGATTCGTTGCCAAACAGCACGTCAACGTATGGCAGCAACTTCTGCAGTGGCTCCTTGAAGAATTGCGACACGAACGGCGCACTGAGGTTCATTATGAACGAGTGGCCGCCGGTGTGCGCACGCTCTGCTAGCAACATTATCGACTCAGGCGATACAGCTACGAAGAAACCCTGCAAATCGTAAGATAAGACTTGTCGATTTTTTTTAAGGAATACTAGCCATGCTAATCATGACTAATACTCTCCTTTCCCCTCCAATTAAGCGTAAAGCTTGTGCCAGGAGTGGGTACGACAATAGTGCAATAGGTGGGGTTTGAAGCGCCGACCTTTCGGAATTCAGTCCGTTCCTCAACCGTTGAGCTATCGAGGCTATAAAAAGTGCAAACCCCCAAATGGATCAGAAACGGAAAGGTTTTTATTCGAATAAACTAGTGCTAAAATTAAATTAAAATAATTTAGTGCTAGTATAATGGTCAAATGAAACTACCATTGGTTTAGAATGCCCTTTCTCCTGAGTAAGAAACTCAGCGGTTGCTCTTTTCAAAAATTCAATTTACAATAAGATGTCAAGTATAAGTAATTGAAATCCCACACATTGTTGGAGTGAGCTGAGAGTTCCATACACTTTCATCATTCACATTATTAGGTATACCCCACTAGGTGGACAAATGACATCAGACGAGTCGCAGAGGGCCGCTAGATTCAAGACGTGTGGAAGTCTCTACAAGGGGCATATGTCCAGCAATGGACGTCTATTGGTTGATATATCGATGTCGATATTGGCGAACGAGGAGCACGTGCATCGATGAAACAACGATGCACGGGCGTGGCAGAACAACGAAAGCGCTTCATGAAGTGAGGTTGGGATCCCCAACCTCACTTCATGAAGCCCTCTGCAACCTGGGCGGTCTACTCGGCTTCTGGAGCGAGCTTGGATGGCTGGAGTGAAGACTTCGGCGGGGAGGGGCAACGCACGCACAACAGACGGAAACGTTTAAGAGCGGAAACCAGCCCAGAGAGAAGAAAGAAAGATTGGCGATCGAACTGTTGTAATCGCAATGCATTACACATTCCAATTTCACTTGTACCTACTTTTTATAACGTCTCGACCACACTGAGGCCAACTCTTGACGTCTTTTCCTGACGCCTTTGCCAGATGACCGAGTGAACTCAAACAATCGCGTGCCAAAATTTCACAGCAATAGTTATAAACCATATGAAGCTTATCATTTACATTGTTTTTATTATGTAACAGATAAGTATAGTACGCGACAGGTTGAAATGGAGATCGGGGAGCGAACGCGTGTGTGAGGCGAAAAAATTATTGATTTCGATTTTTCAAAGTGGTTATTCGGGATAAAAATTGGGCTAGTCCGGGATGCAAGCTACATATATCTGTAACAAATAGATGATACCCGCGATTTCGTCCACATAGATTCAAATTTTATTAAAATTTTCGTAAGAACTCTCAACCCACTGTAATACAGTGTTTACTAGCACAGGGGTTGTCAAACCTATTCGTATGTTCTTACCAACTTTTTAACATTGTATACCTACTGTTTATAAGGCACATCTACTAACAAATACTTAGTACATAGCAAAATATTATAAAATAATATTTAGAATAACTATTTGTGCTTTGAAATAGTTTAAGAACTAAGAATGAATAAATGATGAATAATGAAAATGATGATGAAAATTTTCCGGGACAAAGTGTAACCTACGACTGTCCCCGGGGTACAGGCTATCTCTGAACTAAACGTCAAAATCGGTTAAACGGATGGACCTTTAAATATCCCGTGAGAATTTTTTATTTCCCAGAACGAAAAGAAGCCTACGTCAAAATCCATGGAAAGCAAGAAAACAGATAGACACACTTCCGAATTTATAATACCTACTATCTCGCGATTTCGCCTGCGTGGATTTAGGTTTTTACAACCCCGTGGGAACTCTTTGATTATCCGGGATAAAAAGTAGCCTATGTCACTATCCAGGTTTTTAACTATATCCATGCAAAAAATCATACCAATCCGTGGCTCCGTTACGGCGTGATTGAAGGACAAACAAACACACTTTCGCATTTATAATATTAGTGTGATTAGTATGGATTCCGTTATCGTGTTAAAAGTTCTATTTATCTCGAATAGTAATCGACTTTGCGTTCAAGAGTAGAGATACCTAGTAGGTAGGTATGTCAAGAATAATTTCAAGAGTATTTTTAGTCTAATCACTAAGTAGGCAGATGTTTGCGAGATAAATAATAATCTTTGGAATTTTCCATTCAACGCAGTGTAAAAATAATCCGAATTTATTATGATCCCCTCGTTAAATTAACGTTAATAAGATTATAATTAAACAATACCGAATGGTTATCTACTATTTACGAACTCTATACGCTAGCGTTAATTGGTAGCTACCTATAGACTAGCTTGCGACGGTAAGCAAATAACAATGGACCTATTTTAGAACTGCAGTTTATCGTACGCAACAAATAATACTCATTTATTCCACTACCCAAGAATAATTGCAATTTGAATGGTTTAAAATAGCCTTAATAGGTGACGTTTGCTTGAGACTCGATAGGTCTGGGAATTTTTAAAATCTACTAAAGGCCGCATTACAGCGCGGCACAAAGCGTCAAAATATGTATTACAATCATTTCGTATGGTGCATGTCGTACTAGAGCGGCGCTGCACTGCGCGTCGCAGCATACGGACTGTTCACTATAACGGCCTGCCTCGGTACTGTAGCGCGTCCGGTACGTTTGCGGAGAACTGTGTAGACGGTTTCTTAGCAATAATGCGGAAAAGGATCGCCTCAATTAAAAGCAGGCTGGAGAGAAGTCCCAACATTATCCTGAAGGTGATAGCAGACAGACAGGACAGCGCTCTCAAAGCGCACTGGATGTCTGCATTAGTTAATAAGTATATTAATTATATTAACTAACATAGAATAAGTTTCTTACTAACATACATTATATTATAATTTAGTTACTAACATAGGTTAAGATAGTACTAACATAATATTGTGTACCTTTGTTGCTTGAGAAAATAAAGATATTATTATTATAACTGGTCCTGCCGTCATGTTGGTGCCATTGCTTTGATTGCCTTGTTTGCTTTACTCCCTAGAACTTACGGTTTATTATTGTGTGATTTGCAATGGTGCCAACATAACGTCATAGGACAAGTTAGCTACAGTGAACTGTCTGTTGAGAATACATTTCAGAGATTTGGCTGAAATTCGGAATAGAGATAGATTATACCCTGGATTAACACATAAGCTACTTTTTGTCTCAGAAAATCAAAGAGTTCCTACAGGATTTAGAAAAACCTAAATCCACGCGGGCGAAGTCGCGGGCGTCAGCTAATAATAACCAAATTTACTTACGGAAGCATAGAAGAATTTCGCATTTTCAATGCTCGCCTTACATTCCGGCTTGTTGAGGTGATCAGGGGTGAACTTTTGCGCGGCGGCGAGATTCGCGCACAAGGAGCGGTGCGTGCCCGTGACGAGCACGGCGCACGTGCCCGTCGGAGCATCCCTTGTCACTTGGTAGTGGACTGTTACACCTTCCGACCTGATGATAGATACCAGATACAAGGCTCTAGGAATATTATGTGGTCTGCTCCAACTTATTATACAAGAAATAGAAATCGTCGCTTAAGAGCCCGCTTCATCGAAGCCATAACTCGTTGGCGGGCGGAACCTAAAATACTTAGTGCTGTTTCCACAGATGACGGAAACAACGTAATTTGGCGCACGCACCTTCCGACCTGGTGATAGATACCAGTTACAAAGACTTTAGGAATTAATTGGATTTTGGATTACTGGACCACTAAAAATAGAAGATATTCGCTTAGAACAAGTAGTTATAACAGAGAGAAAGGCCTTGACTGTCAATTCTATTAATTATTATTATTATCTACCGCCGATGCAGATGTAGTGTACCTATCTAATTGAAGTTGTTAATGAAAACGATCACATACAATATTATGTCGGTAGCAAAGTAAGTGCATATTGTATCACACTATCACACTAATATTATAAAGGCGAAAGTTTGTATGTGTGTGTGTGTGTATGTTTGTTACTCCTTCACGCAAAAACTACTGGGCGGATCTGGCTGAAATTTGGAATGGAGATAGATAATATCCTGGATTAGCACATAGGCTACTTTTTATCCCGGAAAACCAAAGAGTTCCCACGCGGACGAAGTCGCGGGCGTCAGCTAGTTGTTCATACTTGTTAGTTGTTAATGCGCTCTCATATCTCACATTGATAAATGATAATGTGTAGAATGTAGTATAATGAACCTACGAGTACCTATCTACGGTGACTGTAGATTATGCCTACTATTCTATGCATGGAGAGAAGTTAATAAAGGGCTCTCTCTGTCACGTAATCACATACAAATGACGAAGACAAAAAGTCACTGGAGGTTAACCATTTTGAGTGACTAATCAATCACAAGCGAGCCTATGTTTTCCGTACGTCTCTGTCCACGCAATAAACTTAGTAAGTATATATAATCTGAGACTAATTATGAATTAAGGCATATGCTTAGAGATCGATTAATTAATCGATCGATTTTGCAGCCTCAATAGCTCAACCGGTAAAGGAGTGGACTGAAAACCGAAAGATCGACGGTCAAACCCCGCCCGTTGCACTATTGTCATACCTACTCCCAGTGACGGATTAACCCTTAATCAAATTAAGCAATTGCCTAGGGCATCACGTCTGAGGGGGCACCAGAAGGAGCACAAAAAAATCCGTCCTTAGGGCATCACGTCTCACTCTCACGTCACCAAAAACCACACCAAAAAAAGTTTCTAGGAATATTTTGAAAATTCGCGCGTTTTAGGTTGAAATAGAGATTAGAGTCCGACCTAGAGTCATAACCCCACTCCCGCTAGCCCACTCGTTGCCCGCTTATGCATTCGACAATTCGAATGCCCCCAAAAGCCGCAAGGCGCATTTCAATAAATAAATAAATTATGCTTTGGTTTTTATTGTTGTCGCACCTACTCCACTTCTAAAGTACGTTACATCTCAGCTTCTTATTTTACAAAAAACCAATGTTTTTAGGCGGTAAAGGTTTATAGACCGATTCTACTTGACATACGGATAGGGGGGCCCACAGGCATGGATTGCTTAGGGCATCAAGTAGTCTTAATCCGTCACTGCCTACTCCTAGCACAAGCCTGACGCTTAGTTGGATAGGAAAGGGGAATATTAGTCATTTAACATGGCTAATATTCTTTAAAAAAAAAAACTCATACAGAATACATTATTAATTATTATACGTTTTAATGCAATTATTATTACTATCATAATTTACTAAATAGGTGTGTCCCTTTGTTTTCGCTGTGACTGAATAGATCATGACGTAACTATTTATATTTACGATTTATTATGTTACATGATTTATTTATTATTTCTTATTTATACAACTTAAGTATATTATAGCGTATAAACGTGTACTATGTAAAACATGGTGAGGCAACCTGCAAGCCTGAGAGTTCGCCATAATGTTCTCAATAGTGTATGAAGTCTGCCTCCGCTCTTGCCAGCATGATGGACTAGGGCCTAACCCCTTTTTACCCGACTGCGGCAAAGCCAAGACGAAGGGTTATCATTTTAGCAGTCTATGTAGGTATGTATGTATGTATGTACATGTGTATGTTTGTATCCAGATTCTGTGTGTTATTATATTCTGAGAGGAGATCCGTGGTCAGTAGTGAGCTGGAAATGGGTTAAGATGATAATGAATAGGATAATAATGTGGTGGGTTCCCAAATCTTTGTCGGTCACTTTATCTTAATGCATTTTCTTGGCAGTTTGGTCAAACTATGGTTAACTATGGTCTATGGATATTTATAGACCTTCATTACACAGTTTACATAATTCGACTCTTCAAACAAAGCTGACGTAATATTAGGCACGAGCAAACCAACACAGATAAGATAGTGGGGCATAAGTTATCAAACTATCCACATATCCTCTCACTTATCATGGCAACAAGGTATAATTTTACCAAGTTATAATGAAAACTAGTATTTTTGATAAGTTTTAAACCAAAGAGATATTATTTCTGGACCCTCTGAAACACCTTTAAAGCGTAGTGTGACTTAAATCCGCTAAGTAATGTTTGTTTGTGACTTAAATAGCCCATTTTTATGCCGTAAAGTCCATACTTAATATTACAAATGCGAAAGTGTGTCTGTCTGCTAGCTTCTCACGGCCTTACAGTTCAACTGATTTTGATGAAATTTGGTATAGATTTAGCTTACATCCTAAGAATGGCTATAGGGTGCTTTTTATACCAGACAACCAAAATATTTCCCATTGGATTTTTTAAAAACCTAGTGTTTTTTTCAAAAACAAAGTCGCGGACGTCATCTAGTAGGCTAATTATTATCTTATTTTATCAAGTATCAAATAATCTAGTAATCACCCTCCTACATTTGTACGAAGACAGCACTGGCTTGTGTCACCTTAAGTCATGGACATGCATTAGTTATGTCACGGATTCGTTAATTAAGTCACAGATAAGTTTTACTTTAATTCAATATAAAATACTAGCTACAAAAACATAAACCAATACTTACGTGGCTTTGTCTCTTAATATCCTGGCATAACGATCGTTACCAACACAACCAAAGTATGTGCAAACGTTAGGTGTCTTTAAGATCCATTGCGCCACTCTTAAAGTGTTCTGTACACTGCCTCCAGCTATGAATTCAGCTTTGTAACTAAAACATTGATTAATAGTGGTTATTTCATGAAGCGGTGATAGCCTAATAACTAAGATTTTTGCTTACGCCTATAACTTTTCAGAGTTTCAATGTGCTTTATAAGCAACTAGCTGACGTCCGCGACTTCGTCCGCGTGGATTTAGGTTTTTCGAAATCCCGTGGGAACTCTTTGATTTTCCGGGATAAAAAGTAGCCTATGTGCTAATCCAGGATACTATCTATCTCCATTCCGAATTTCAGCCAAATCCGTCCAGTGGTTTTTGCGTGAAGGAGTAACAAACATACACACACACACACACACACATACAAACTTTCGCTTTTATAATATTATAGTGTGATTTAATATTACTTGCTTTAATGGTGAATGAAAACATTGTGAGGAAACCTGCATGCCTGCGGGTTTTCCATTATGTTCTTGGCTGTATATGAAGTCTGCCCATCCACACTTGGCCAGCACATTTCTGAGAGATCACTGGTGTAGGTTAGTAATGGGCCAGCAATGGGTCAAGATAATATTTCAGTTTAACGTGTGTATCTGTCTGTGGTATTCTAGCTCCTAAACTAATGAACAGATTTTAATTTAGTTTTTTTTGTTTGAAAGGTGGCTTGATCGAGAGTGTTTGTAGCTATAATCCAAGAAAATCGGTTCAGCCGTTTAAATGTTATCAGCTCTTTTCTAGTTACTGTAACCTTCACTTGTTGGGGTTGTTATAAATTTTTAATCAATTCAACTTAAGACAATCCACTTAGTCAAAGCTCTAAAACCACTAAAATTTCACCATGTATAGTGTATACTGTATCCTTCTAATAAATATTGTATGGATGGATGTATGGATGTTTGATACCCTTTCACACAAAAACTACTGGACGGATTTGGCTGAAATTTGGAATGGAGATAGATTATACACTGGATTAACACATGGGCTAAGTTCTATCCCAGCAAATCAATGAGTTCCCATAGGATTTTTAAAACCGATATCCATGGGAATGAAGCATCAGCTAGTAGATACATACTTTTCAACAAGCTCCCTATAGAGAGGCATGTGTTTCTCCTCAGCCATAATCGCGTCGTCTGGATGGAGATCATATTTCACCAGCAAGTCGTTATCAACACAAGCCGATATGTCCAGCAGTGGGTTTCCAATACCCACAAGCAAATCTTTACCACAAGGGCAACTGAAAAAAAATCTAATTAGACTTGTTTGTGTACATATTTTGAGGCATAAAATATTTTTGGACCCCTAGTTAAGACATTGGCCTCCTGTTCAGGGAGTGCAACTCTATTTGTTTCAGGATTTTTGAAAATTCCACCCCCTCACAGATTTTCAAAAGTAAGTGAGGCTAGGGCGAGGCAGCTAGTACTCTTTAAAACAATTATAGAATAGAAATAGATTTATTTAGTAAGTTTAGTATCTCTAACCCCAAGGAGGTACAGCTTCTAAATCTAGTCATTCACTTTTATTACTTTAAACTTTGGGTTTTAAGCTTTGGGAGCAACATTATAAAATATCTAAGTTATTGTTGGTCAAACGTGAAAGAACAACCGCTATGTATTATAGAAATGCTGTATATTTACCAATAGTAATCATAGTAATATAGAAAATTAAAATACCTATTTACTAAGAAAATTATATAGCATTATTGCATTGTTCAACATTTAGATAGAACAATATTCAGATAGAAGTGGGGTTAATTCACGGCGCGCTATCCATGCCAATAAATTAACCAGAAAGGAAGTGTAATAACACTAATAATATGCAAAAAATTTGCTCACCAAGAATCCACCATTATGTAATGTTAATCAAACAACCAAAACTAAGAGTACCCTTAGGGATATCATATAAAATATAAGTTTATTTATGAAGTTAATTAAATAAAATTTATACTGTCGCGCAAGAGATCACCACATGGTTTTCTTTACAAGCGAAAAACGTGCTTCCGCCGCTGTATGAATACGAATACAAAAAAATATTTGAATTTCGACGCGACGTTTCCCATCACTACTGTCAAGCTTTGCTGTCACGTGTCAAGGTGTTAACTGTCAAAATGCCAATTAACTGTAATGGAGATGCTTGAGATGGGCCAGAGCATAGAGTCGTTCGTTCATTCACTCATTCATTAGATCGCTTGTACACTGTTTCCGTTCCGTTCGGAACTGTTTTCAGAAACTGATAAACTAATAGACAACCTGAGAATGTGGGCTGTCTATGCGTAGTCTATGATTATTGTCAATTCTCTGTGGTCAGCAGTGTTGCCATCATAGCGAAGATTTAACTTAGATTTAGGGTAAAACTGAATAAGCGAGATAATTTAAAGAATAAGAATTTAATCAGGTAGTTAGAATAATTTATCAAGTATATTTTTGGGATAAAATTAAAAAATATCTAGATAAAAATACTAAAAATATATCCTTCAGGATCATTATCACATTTTGTTTAGATTATTTGTTCAAGGCCATAACACTATGTGTGTGAAGTCTACCAATCAGGCTTAGCAGACCACACACGGATTGGTAGATTAAGGGTAAAAACCTTCCTCGCTCAAACTCACGCCCTCAATTTATGAGAAATACAAGAAAAAAAAAATTAAATAAAAGCGAAGAAGAGTTAAGAGAAAGCTTACGAGATTTGTACCTACTGAAATCATTAGTTCAAAACAGCGCCATTTGGCTAATGATGATTTTTTTCTTTTCCAAACGCGGCTATTTTACCTAACGTACACGGCTGCCTAAAAATTTGCATTGGTAATGATGTCCAGCAGTAAAGTTAGTCAATAATTTGTAACCACGTTTGGAACCAACAAAAATAAGGCTTTTTTTCAATGAAGATTTAATCTAGCAAGTATAGGTAAAGTGTTAACCGTAAAATGGAAATTGGAATTAATACATGGCAACATTAGTAGACAGTGACCACAGACAGTGACATAACCTATAACCGGCCCTAATCACGTTTCATTGCCGATTTCAAGGAGAATCTTCGAGAAGTGCAAGTTTTCAGAGTAATCTGAATTCTCTTGAACTCTGTTATATCATTCCACTTGAGTGAAAAAATGTTGCGCCTGCCTCGTGTCGTTCGTCAAACCGTATCCTTGAACAAAACCCACCAGTTTTCAAGATTCTATGCCAAAGATGTAAGGTTCGGTGCTGATGTAAGAGCGCTGATGCTGCAGGGCGTAGATGTCCTCGCCGATGCCGTCGCAGTCACAATGGGTCCAAAAGGTAGAAATGTAATTTTAGAGCAATCTTGGGGTTCGCCGAAAATAACAAAAGATGGTGTGACAGTAGCCAAAGGAGTAGAACTCAAAGACAAATTTCAGAATATCGGTGCCAAACTTGTCCAAAACGTAGCAAATAATACGAACGAAGAAGCCGGCGATGGAACTACAACTGCTACGGTGCTCGCGAGAGCTATCGCGAAAGAGGGTTTCGAGAAAATTTCTAAGGGAGCGAATCCGATTGAAATTCGCCGAGGGGTTATGTTGGCCGTGGAAACTGTTAAAGAAAAGTTGAAGAACATGTCAAAGCCGGTCACGACGCCTGAAGAAATCGCGCAGGTCGCGACTATCTCTGCGAATGGTGACGTTGCGATCGGCAAACTCATCGCCGATGCTATGAAGAAGGTCGGCAGGGACGGAGTCATCACTGTCAAAGACGGCAAGACGCTCACCGACGAACTCGAAATTATCGAAGGTATGAAATTCGACAGAGGTTATATTTCACCATATTTCATCAACTCCTCCAAGGGGGCGAAGGTCGAGTTCCAAGATGCCTTAGTTCTATTTTCCGAGAAGAAAATTAGTAACGTACAGACAATCATTCCTGCTTTAGAGTTAGCCAACCAGCAGAGGAAACCGTTAGTCATCATTGCTGAGGATGTTGATGGAGAGGCGTTATCGACCTTGGTTGTGAACAGGTTGAAGATTGGGTTGCAGGTTGCCGCTGTGAAAGCTCCTGGTTTTGGCGACAACAGAAAGGCTACATTGAGTGATATGGCCATTGCGACTGGTGGTGTTGTATTTGGTGATGAAGCCAACCTCATCAAGTTGGAAGACGTCCAATTATCCGACCTTGGTCATATTGGAGAGGTGATTATCACCAAAGACGACACTCTCCTGCTCAAAGGGAAAGGCAAGAAAGCTGATATCGAAAGAAGAGCTGAACAGATCCGTGACCAGATCCAAGAAACAACTTCTGAATATGAGAAGGAGAAGTTACAAGAGCGACTTGCGAGACTTGCGTCTGGTGTAGCAGTTTTACATGTCGGGGGATCCAGTGAAGTAGAAGTAAATGAGAAGAAGGATCGTGTCAATGATGCTTTAAATGCAACCAGAGCTGCCGTTGAAGAAGGAATCGTCCCTGGAGGTGGCTCAGCTCTTCTCAGATGTATTCCTGAACTGGACTCCATCAAAACAACAAACAGCGACCAGGCTACTGGCATTGAAATCATTAAGAAAGCATTAAGGATGCCCTGTATGCAAATTGCTCGCAATGCTGGTATTGATGGATCAGTTGTAGTTGCCAAAGTTGAGGATATGGGCCCCGAATTTGGATATGATGCTTTGAACAATGAATACGTTAACATGATTGAAAAGGGCATTATTGATCCAACGAAAGTTGTAAGAACAGCGTTAACGGATGCCAGTGGAGTTGCATCGTTATTAACAACTGCTGAAGCTGTAATCTGCGATATTCCTCAAGAGAAGGAACCTAACCCGATGGCTGGCATGGGTGGAATGGGAGGAATGGGGGGAATGGGTGGGATGATGTAATCTTCCAAAGACATTTATAAGTTTTATACCGCATTTAAAGTGTAAAGACTATAATTATTTCACAAGTTAAGGGTATTGCAATGACTGGTAATGTGCAGTGAATGGTTTATGTTTAATGATGTCCGATTGATTGTGTTAGATTAGAAAGACAGCTGTCTTAGAATTATTTAGTTTAAAATGTTTGCTTCAGTGGAGCAGGAGTTATTTTTAAAAATAAATAATGTTGTTCATTTTCTTTGTTTCATTTACTAAAACATCAATACTTACATGCAAACTACAATGGACTTTTTATTCAATAGAAATAATTATACATTTTGTAACTTGGTTACATCATAGTCAAGGAACATTTATATCATAGTTCTTTTATTACTCAAAGTACTAAACTCTTATGAACAAAGATATAATAAATCATTGTTTTAATCCCCAGCTGTAGGTAATTATTACTTATATAACAATTCTTCATCAAAGTATGTATTCCTCATAATAAAAGCTGCCTTTAGTTATGTATTTTAAATGTGTTTAGTGATGTGTTGCACTGCACTTTGAATTGGACTGTATTTATAACACTTGATGGTTGTATAAATGTTTTAATAATAAAATCGTAATAAACTGTATAACAATATAAGCGCTGGTAATTTGGAGGCGGTCGCGCCGCGAATGCATTGTGCCGCGCGCCGGCGCCGCACCGCGAGGCTCCCCGCTCCCGCAGCCCGCCGCCGCGCACGCCTTGTGCAGTGCTATAGCACTAAACATCCTGCCCGCGCGAGTTGGAAATCGGAAGGGGGCAAATGTTGTTAAAGGCCCGCGTGATGACTCCCTTCTTTGTTTTGATCTCTGCCACGCGAGCCACTCCGTCCTGTCCTGGATGCACCTTCTCCACTCTTCCAAGCAGCCATAAAAGTGGTGGCTGCGCTCTGTCTTTCACGAGCACCAGGCTACCTAGCTGGAGACTTGTGATTGAGCCCCTCTGCCATTTCATGCGCTGTTGTAGCAGAGAGACGTATTCAGCCGAGAATCTCCGCCAGAAGTGCTGCTTGAGCGCCTCGATGCGTTGGTAGCGATCCATGGCGGCGATGTTTGTATCGCTGACCATTGGGCGAGGAACCGACAAGAGTGAGCGTCCTATGAGGAAATGAGCGGGAGTGAGGCAAGTAAGGTCGGAAGGATCGGAAGAAAGAGGTGTGAGTGGTCTGGAATTTAGGATGGCTTCAATCTGAACCAGACACGTGGTCATCTCTTCGTACGTTAAATGTGTTAAATTTAAGATGCGTTTAAGGTGAAATTTGACTGATTTGACAGCAGACTCCCATAAACCCCCGAAGTGAGGTGTGTACTGGGGTATACGGCGGAATTCAATATCCCTATTGCTAAGATCTGACTTGATGTCGTCTGAGTATTTTGAGAAAAAAGATGCGATTTCATTACTGGCTCCAATAAAGGTCGTCGAGTTATCGGACGTTACAGACATTGGCTTACCGCGACGTGATATAAATTTTAGAAATGCTGATATGAAGGCCTCCTTTGTCAAATCCGTGACGAGCTCCAGGTGCAAAGCTTTAACTGCGAAGCAGACAAATATGCAAATGTAAGACTTTTCCAGTTTCGCACCCCTGCCCTTACGGCTTGCTATCATTATTGGACCAGCGTAGTCAATTCCAGTGTGCAAAAATGGGAATTCTAAACGTGTTCTATCCGCGGGTAAGTCACTCATCATAGGCTGTATTGGTTTCGGTTTAAACCTGCAGCAACGAACACAACGATGCACGACGCGTCTAGCGAGGTTCCTCCCCCCCAGTGGCCAATATTTTTGTCTAATAAAAGACAAAAGGAGTTGAGGTCCCGCATGCATTAATGAAATGTGTTCTTTTTGAAAAAGGATTTGTGTGAGATGATGCTTGCCACATAAGAGTATTGGGTGTTTGATGTCGAAAGGATAGTGTGAGTTTTTAAGTCTTCCTCCAACTCTTATGAGCTCATCTGAATGAATGAAAGGTGCTAATGAACTCAACCTATTTTTGTATGGAAGAGGCTTTCCGGACTTTAATAAAATATATTCATCTTTGAACATTTGTTGTTGCACGAGTTTTAGTATATAAGTTTCTGAATTTTTTAATTCTGTTGTAGATAATGTTTGTGTTAATTTATTCTTAGGATATTTGCAATTGTGTATAAATCTTTGTACAAAAGCAAAAGATCTAATTAAATGTGTGTAACTTGACGTTTTATTAATTAATTCATGAATTATGTGTGTGACTGTGTCTTTACTTTGTGTCGTTGTGTGTAAAACTATTTCTGTTTTTTCCTGTCTTTGTGTGCTTGTAGAATCTGATTGTGTGTTTGGTATGATCGGAAACTGTATGTTTTTTGTTTTAAGAAAATCTGGACCAGACCACCACAGTGCGCATGAGCCAATACTGTTCGTTGCAATTCCGCGTGAGACTAAATCGGCGGGATTTTCCTTCGATGGAACGTAGCTCCACCTGTGACCAGCTGTGCTGTCTTGAATCTCACCTACTCGAGTCCGAACAAACGTTTTTAATTGATTTGATTGCGTTTTTAGCCATGCTAACACGATTGTGGAATCAGTCCAAAAAAAGGAATCGTGTACCTTAAGGGTGATTGATGACATCACTTTGGCGTGAAGTCTAGACGCCAGGAGCGCACCACAAAGCTCGAGTCTGGGGATTGTGGTAGGCTTCAAAGGCGCTACTTTATTTCTGGAAGCTAGAAGGCGAACTTGTACCGTGCCATTTGCGTCGACCGCCCTCACGAAGATACATGCACCGTAAGCACGTTCCGATGCGTCTGAAAACGTATGAAGTTCCAAACGAATAACATTATCAAAACTAACCCAACGAGGAATACGAAGTGATTTAAGAGAAATAAGAGAATCTATGAAGTTCAAAAAGGTGTTCTGGGTATCTTTTGACACTTCCTCATCCCAACCGCATTTATCTATCCAAAGGTTTTGCATTACCTTTTTTGCTTGAACAGTGCAAGGCCCTAGAATCCCAAGCGGATCAAAGATTTGACTAATAAGAGATAGAATTTTACGTTTAGTAATTTTCTTGGCTTTAGGATCTAGGTCAATTGTGAATAATAAATGATCTAAGTTACAATCCCATTGAAGACCAAGAGTTTTGCAGGGTAATGATTCATCTAGATTTAAAGTTTTATTTTTATTGATTTGTTCAAGTGCATTGTCGTTAGTTAATGATTTCAAGACTTCGGAGCTATTTGATTGCCATTTACGCAGCTTGAATTGTGCTGACAGTAACGTTTTATCTACACTTTTGCACAGGTCAATGACAGATTCTATGGAATCACCACCACTAATAAAATCGTCAACATAAAAGTCCCTAGAAATGGCAATTTTTGTGTTAGGATCTGAACATTGTTCTGCCAACGAAACCAAGCATTTAGTGGCTAGGTACGGTGCAGATGCTGTACCGTAAGTAACCGTATTCAACGTAAACGGTCTTATGTGTTCACTCGGATCAAATCGAAATAAAATTTGTTGAAGTGAACGTTGTGTGGGTTCGACTAAAATGGCTCGATACATTTTCTCAATGTCTCCCGAAACAACATATTTGTGCTGACGGAAGCGCAGTAAAATTGAAAGTAAGTCATCCTGGACGACAGGACCGACCATTTGAATGCTGTTAAATGTTTTGCCCTTATTTAATGCTGAGGCATTGAATACGACGCGACATTTTGTCGTAGTAGAATTTTCCCGAATAATCGGAAAATGGGGCAAATAATACCGGTTTTGAGAATCAGGTTCAGTAGGTTTTGAAATAACTGTGTCGCTCATGTGACCTAAGTCTCTATATTCAGTCATAAAATCGTAGTATCTCTTTTTTAAAACTGAATCGCGTTGAAATCTACGCTCAAGTGCTAGCAAGCGATTTTTGGCCGAGTGATAATTATCGCCGAGAACCTCGGGTGACTCTTTTAAGGGTATAGTTACAATAAATCGACCATCAGTGTCACGTCGAGTGTTCTCTGCGAAACTTTTTTCACAGGCTTGCTCTTCTAGCGTTAAGTTATATTTAGAAGAAACCGACTCTAATTCCCAAAATCGTGTTAGCAAGGCATCATCGCGCTGAGTGAAAAAGCAAGACGATTGATGTGCTTTATTTTTATGTGATTGTGTATATGCCTTGATTGTGCCAGAAACCAGCCAACCAAGTTTTGTTTTTTGCAATTTTGGGCATTGCTTACCGAGATCGATGAAATCTGAACATATGACGTCCCAGAAGACATCTGCTCCTACCAATATGTCGATAGGTGAAGAAATATGGAAAGATGGATCAGCTAATCGAATATGAGGCGGTAATTTTAAAGACCTGATATCGATGTTGCATGAAGGTAATGTGTTGGTAATCTGAGGTAATACGTGACACTCAAGATTGACCTTGAAATCCCCCGAATATGACTCGAGAGGTAAGGTGCAAGACTCTGCTACGTATGATAACTGGTTGTTAATACCTGTCACAGAGGAGCTTACGCTTCGACGCAGCAAACCCAGCTTCTCACACAGGTGCTGTGTGACATAATGCCCCGTGGAGGCATTGTCTAGAAGAGCGCGAGCAGGATGTAGTTTCCCGTCGGCGCCGACCACATTCACCAATGCTGTGGAAAGCAATGTAAGAGGTTTGTTACTAGTCTGAATATTGGCAGATAAGGCAACTGTGGTGTGCTGTTCAGTATCTTTATGTAAAAGTGTGCTGTGCTTTAAAGAACAGTATTTACAGTGAGTTAAGCGGCACTGACTGTCTTTGTGACCAGGCCGTAAACAATTTTTACACACACTGAAATTCTTCATTTTTTCTAAGCGTTCATCTACGCTTAATTTTCTAAATTCAGAACAGCTAAATAAAAAATGATTTTGTGTACATAAAGGACATGCAGTGGTTTTAAGTGTAATTTTTTCTTTATTTAAACTTGTATTTTTTGATAGTGTATTGTGCTTATTCTGTGTAAATTGTGTATTTTGATTTGTTTGTGAAGTTGACTGTCTTTGTGTTTCTTCAAGTTGTATAGTATCTAATAAGTCAGCTCTGCCTATTAGAAAATCTATAAATTGTTTTAATGTAGGAGAAGTAGTTATTGAGTTACGATGTTCCTCCCACTCACGAAAGGTAACACTGTCTAACTTACGACTCATTAAATGAATAACCAAGGTATCCCAGTGATCAGTGGGTTGACCTAGGGTATTTAATGCACATAAATTACGATTAATTGTATCGACTAAATTTCTTAAAGATTTTCCAGACTCTTTCGTCATTGTTGAGAAATTTAGTAACGAGTTGACATGTATATTTACAAGCAATCGTTCATTGTCGTACCTACTTGATAGCAATTGCCATGCTACTTCATAATTTTTGGAAGTGAATTCAAGATTTTTTATTACTGTTAAGGCACTGCCTTTAAGAGCTGCTCTCAAATAATGAAATTTATTAATATTCCCTAAATTATTATTAGAGTGAATTAAAGAAAGATACGTATCTCTGAATTCCAACCATTGAGTCATCTTCTCTCCGTCAAAGGAAGGAAGTGAAATTTTTGGAAGACGAACAAAGTCGTGAAAGCCACCGTCTCTGCTTTCGCTCCCTTCACTCGCCTCAGACACTGACATCCGACGCTGGAGGTGCCGTTTGCTTCTATTCATAATTGTACGTGCTTCAGCCACTAATGAAAAATATTTCGTATCGAATTCTTCACGTTCGAGAAGCAGTTGACTAGTATCGTCCGACAAAATCTCGAGCTCGGTCTGAAATTTATCGAAATCATTCTGTAGACTATCAATTTTACTCAGCCGACATTCAAGTTCGTTGTATTGAGTTTCGCTAATGTGGTCGCATTTATCTAAACTATTTAAGAAATTTTGAAATATAGTTAGCTTACCTTTAATGCTACCACGAAGTTTTATTAATTCTTTGCTACGTGGGTCACTCATTTTTAACGAATAAAGTCAAGCAAAATAAAGCAAAGAACGTAATTTGAAAAGTTGAAGTTAAAATAATAAGTAATGTGAAAGAAAAATGCAAAATAGTTCACGCGTTATAAAGTTATAACACGCGTAATGCCTAAAGTTTTAAATGCAGTCATAAGTAGGTACGAAATGCATTCAAATCGATGCGCGTAAGCCACTAGCAAGCGATAAGGAACCGGTTTTGAACTCGGCGTAGTCGCTCGTCGCCCGCTTCTAAGAGTAAAAATGTTGTACTGTAGGTACCGACAAGATGATTTAATTGAATTTTAGCGAAGATGTCTGATCCAGAAAGAATGCTAGAAGACGGAAACTAGAAGGAATAAGAAGGATATGGAACAAACTCACTCAGTCATGTCCCTGCCTTTTTTGGTTTCCGCGATGCAATGTTCCTTCGGGAAGTCTTCGCTGGTTTGTATGTATGGCGATTCGCGGCGTGGCTCCTTTTCGTTGACGGGTGAAGGACCAAAATGTTTAGTGATGTGTTGCACTGCACTTTGAATTGGACTGTATTTATAACACTTGATGGTTGTATAAATGTTTTAATAATAAAATCGTAATAAACTGTATAACAATATAAGCGCTGGTAATTTGGAGGCGGTCGCGCCGCGAATGCATTGTGCCGCGCGCCGGCGCCGCACCGCGAGGCTCCCCGCTCCCGCAGCCCGCCGCCGCGCACGCCTTGTGCAGTGCTATAGCACTAAACAAAATGAAAGAGAAAGCAATTGGCATGGAGAATCATTACTACAAAGTCTTGGAATCTTATTCATGAATAGGTCAATGACCCTAGATAACCTATCCGTAATTAGTTTAGTGACAACTTATGTACCTACAGTTGGTAGGTACTTATTGGTGGGACTTATTGAAATTGTAAAACTTGTTTTACAGACATTTAGACTTGACACCGTTAATACTATGTAAGTAGGTAAAACATTACGGTGGGTATATAACCTTTGTTTCGAAAGAGATTTTCAGGGTTCCGTACCTCAAAAAGAAAAACGGAGCCCTCATAGGATCACTTGTTGTCTGTCTGTCTCTCTGTCTGTCCGTCCGTCCGTCCGTCGTGTCTGTCAAGAAAACCTATAGGGTACTTCCCGTTGACCTAGAATCATGAAATTTGGCAGGAAGGTAGGTCTTTATAGCACAAGTAAAGGAATAAATCCGAAACGGCGAAAACCGTGAATTTGTGATTAGATCATTAAAAAAAATTAAAATGTGTTTCAATTTTCAAAATAAGATAACTATACAAAGTGGGGTATCATGTAAAAGGGCTTTACTGTAGGTATATACTATATTCTAAAACAGATTTTTTATTTTTATGCATAATAGTTTTTGACTTATCGTGCAAATCGTCGGAAAAATTACCCCAGTACGGAACCCTCGGTGCGCGAGTCTGACTCGCACTTGGCCGGTTTTTTATGGATTTTATTTCAGCCATAGCCCATATCGGTCAAGGCCCACTCCCTGGTATTCAACTCAACTTGTCAAACGGACAGCGGAGGCTTAGTTGTAGGGTTCCGTTGGCACCCTTCTCGTACGGAACGCTAAAAATAAGAACTACTTCCGCATGCTCTTGTCAGGGAAAACGACTGGTTCCGAACTCTCAGAAGAACATGCAAGAAACTAAGTTGTGTTGTTGGTTGGGTGAACAGGGACCATGACTTTTACATCATCAAATTCAAATTATTTTTATTCAAGTAAACTTTTACAAGTGCTTTCGAATCGTCAAAATAATTTACCACTGGTTCGGAATGCCGTTCCTACCGAGAAGAACCAGCAAGAAACTCGGCGGTTGCTCTTTTCAAGTATTCAATTTACAATAATATGCCATCTTCATCGACCCGCCCGGCTCACTACTGAACACGAGTCTCCTCTCAAAAAGAGAAGGGATTTAGCCATAGTCCACCACGCTGGCCGAGCGCAGATTGGCAGACTTCACGCACCTTTGAGAATATTAAGAACTCTCAGACTTGCAGGTTTCGTCACGATGTTTCCTTTACCATTAAAGAAATTAATAGGTACTTAATCCGAAAAGTTAGAGGTGCGTGCCCGGAATCGAATCCCCGATTAGGAGGTCGGCATCTCAACCACTAACTAGAGTCTAGACTATCACGGCTTACATGTGTAGGTATAGCTACATAAATACTGTTACTTATGTTATAACTAGAGGATGCCCGCGGCTTCGCCCGCCTGGATTTCGGTTTTTTAAATCCCGCAGGAACTCTTTGATTTTCCGGGATAAAAAGTAGCCTATGTCGTTCCCCGGGATGTAGCCCATGTCTGTACCAAATTTCATCAAAATCGGTTCAGTGATTGGGCTGTGAAAACGTAGCAGACAGACAGACAGACAGACACACTTTCGCATTTATAATATTAGTATGGATTTTGCAGTCGCGCGCAATGCGTAATACGTAGTAACCTACTTGGGTATCAATATTATGCATCATTTAGTATGCACAGTGGGACACCAGCTTGTAGGTACCTACTCTGTAACAAACTACGATCTAAAGTGTTATGTATCTACTAAATTAACACATTTGAGTAGCATGCCAGATTTTATCATCTTTTGCTTATTTGGAATACATATATATACTTACCTACTATAAAGATTGGGTGTAGGCTTTTATGAACGCACCGTTACAACTGATAAGACGAAGTTGTACTTATCATTTAAGTTATGTACCCACTTATATGATTAAGATCTACTAAAATTAAGTTAAGTATAGGTATTTTTATCACAATGATGAATAACTTAATTCAATTTTCAACCCATTCCAGTTTATTACTATCTGGAAAGCTCTTTCTCAGTTGCGTTATCCTATACAAAATATGATAGCCAAAAAAATAAAAAAACTCAGTGGGCATTAACCATTTTGAGTCACCAACCAATCATAAACATATTTTTAAAACATATTCGGAATTCGATTCGAAAACGTTAACTAGTAGGTAACATTCGAAATTCACTTAAAAACATAGTTTCGTTTGGGATTGGTTGGCGACTCAAATGGTTATTGCCCGCTGAGATTTTGGGCTATTTGTATGGGATTACGTAACAGAGTAGGTACCTAAGCGTTATTCTAACTTCTTTCCACGGATAGGGTATAGAAGGGAAGGGTAGGGTTTTAGGATTTGCTAACTTCACATCCTTTTGAGAACATTACAGAGAACTCTCAGGCATGCAGGTTCCTTGCGATGATTTCCTTCACCGTTTATGGAAGTCATATTTATTTAATTAAAACACGCATATCTCGACGAAGTTAGATGTGCGTGCCCAGGATTGAATCCCCGACCTCCCGAATAGGAGGTAGACATATAACCGTTTATCGTTGGCGTAACGTTTTATCGGGATGAAAAAAAGCCGTAGTTTATAAATGGTATGATATTTATTTTAAAATATTGGTCAACTGTACAATAAACATAAAATTATATAATTTCTTACACGTAACAGTACATATGCATAAAGTATCTTAAAATATCTTCTATCTACTTAAATAGTTATTTATAAAAAAATTTGCTCTTCATCTGAATCACCCGTACCATACACAAAATGTCTTCTTATAACATTGCTATCAACGATTGCACTTTCGGTATTGTTAGTGTTTTTGCAAGGGGTAACAGGGTATTTTACAGGTCCTAACCATCTTCTACTAAGTCCGAAATTTCTTGGTAGCGCGACATTTTTGGACGAATTACTTTTACTATCCAAACTATTCAATGAAGACTGAATGGATTTAAGTGAAGTTTTTTTCATAAAACTATTATCATTCAAATAATCATCGGGAACATTGACGTCTGTTGGTATACTCAAACTTAAAGGTCGGCGTTTCGGTCTATTTACTAGTTGTTCACGCCATGTATTGAATTTCTGGGAATTTCTTTTTTGCGGCGTATTTTCCTGTGACGAATAATTACCTATATCAGACTCTTCGTAAACTTTATTTTCTGAATAGCATTTCTGTAAGTTTGATCTGTTTGGAGTAGTTTGTCGACTTGATTTGTCTTTCATTCGACTTATAACTTTGTCCTTAGTTAACTTTATAAGGGCATAAATAGTTTTCAATGCTTCTTCATTCAGAAGTTCATCGTCCATTATCTCGACATCTAGAGCACTGGCTATACTTTGTCTTAAGCTATTCTGTAAAACTTGACTACCATGAAGTTCTTGCGAAATCGATGCCTTTTCGTGGTCTGAAAAGGCATTTTTTGTAGTATTCTGTAATACAATAAGTTCCACTTTCTGTGGTGCTGACTGCAGCATGTTTAAAGCTTTGTCGTATTTTAAATTTAATAAAGTCTGCCCATTCACTGATATGATTTGATCGCCAGGCAACAGTTTTCCACACAAATCTGCCGCACTGCTAGGCGTTATCGACTTTATGTACACATTACCATCCGATCCTTCTGCTACTTGTAGTCCTAGAGCATTTGTCTTGTCCCTTTCTAGTACAGCTGTGACGAATACCCTTTCACCTTGCACACATTCCATGTTGTCTAATCTATCAAATATGGACGTATTTACACAAGATTCATTTCCTGTGTCATAATTGAAGACATCTGAGTATACTTTTGGAGATTCTAAAACATATGCTGTTGGCGCCGCCATATTTTGGCTGTAAGAGCGCTCTGGTAACAGTTGCATACTATTTACATTGCACTGTCTTTGCTCTGAACTCAGATCATCCGAGTCACTTTGCGTCATAGCCAGATCACCATCAGACTTCACTGATAGAAGTTTGTTAGGTGATCTAGCATATTTTTCATTGAACATTCTAGTTCCCATTTTGACACCATGCCTTCTCGGCAAACTACTTTCGGAGGAAGATAAGCCTTCATTGGAAGAGCTTCTTTGACCAATTTTGTTTGGAGAGTTTAACATACTCTCTTCACTTGGTAGGGGTGACAAAATCTGCCTTAATAATTCCTCAGTATTAGGCCTTTCGTTTTCTTTATTCTGAGATTTCTTATCACTAAATAAATCTACTCTAAACCGTCTCCTGATTGGTCTTCGAATTCTAGCTGGATTTCTAACAGCCAAGTTGTAGCTATCTTGATAGTTGCTACATTCCACTTTATTAGGACTGTTATTCTCAGCCATTGGGCAGTTTAACTCACTTGATAAATAATTTATAAAATCCTCTTTAGCATACAGTTTTACGTACAATCTATGGTGTAGTGACGCCAACCAGAATGCAAAGTAGCTTTTATTCTCTGGCATTTTAAGTTTATATTTGATCCCAATCTTTGATAAGCCAGAGTATGAATTAGGCATTATGTAAAGGCTTTTCTTGTTGTAATAGAATGTGTGTATATGATGCCAAGGCAAGCTTTGAAGTACTATGCGATTTGCACTATTGGTTTCTTCTGAAACGTTATGTGTCCTTGAATAAAGGGTTACGCCTCTTGGACCTATCGAAAGCCACACATCTCTGCAAAATCCATCCCTTGTTGCCCAAACTGCTGAGTAAAAATGTGCTCCATAATCTCTAAAAGTTTGCGCTAAAGTAATATAATTTATAATTGCTTTGCTCCTATCTAACCCACGTCGAGTTTCGTGGGCACGTTTCATACGAAATTTAACATCTGCCATATCATTTGTTATTAGAAATTCTGGTAAATAGTGTTCTAGTAAAAAATAATCTGCTGTGCCATGTTCTCTATACGAAAACTCGCCAAATTCGATATGCAATGCATACCCGGCTAACAAAATGAGATTCTGTATTGTTGAGATCATCTGTCCTTCAACTGTCGCCCTTCTAAGCTGCAAATACACTCTATGCGTCCATTCACCTCCTTGAATATTGTTAGCCACATTCATTGGTAGGAAAAACTTGATTCTCAAAAAAAGAGTAACAGAAATATCCTCATCATTAGCTTTGTTTTTATTTTTGTGCCACTTTTCAGGTGCAACCTTTTTGATTTTGTAATCATCTGGTAAAAAAACAAAGTCACCACCTATTAATATGGCTATGCCGAGCATAAAGTTGTGTTCATACTTTTCACTGGACACTAAAGCTTCGAAAATCTGCCCAGCTGTTACTGTATTAGGGTCGCACATAACTTCTACTCTCTGACCATTCAGAAGTACAACAGTTATAACTCTCTTATCACAAATAGCTGAAACTGTTAAATCTATATGTTTCACAGGTTGTGAGGCTCTGACGATGAACTCGGGTCCTATGCAGCCTTCTTTGCCTTTACAATTTTCTGCTTTGTAAAGTCTAGAAGCTGCCCTTTGGACTGGTTTACCTCTTCTAAAGTGTGCATTTGTAGATTGTTTATTAACTTTGACATCTGAATTTATTGCTGATGTAGATATAGCATGTCCTTGCATAGATTTTTCGATTTGAGTACTGCAAGCTATGTCAAGGGTTGAATGAGCGTTACTTAAGCCACCTAATCGGGAATTGTCAAATAGACTAAATACAGGATTTCTATGTTTTCTAGGAAGCCTGCAACTAGGGAAGGGATCTTTTTCGTCTGGAGATTTTATTATACTAGCAAAGTTTCTAGGCTGGGTGCTAACTTTGAGATCTACGTTTTGAATGAATTGCTCTTTTGATTTTAAGTTGGCTGGTTCAAATTTGTGCATTTCCATGATGGGACTGAAATTGATGGATGCGGCCGAACAGGAACTGCGTCCAGAGTCTTCATCACAGTTGCGTGGCATTTTACTGAAATAAATAAAGTTTATATAAATTATGTTATAATAAACTTATTTTAATCACTACCCATGTTATTATAATTATTATAAAAATGTGTTGGTTTGTCTTTCAATGCCACAACAGAACAACAAATTGATGTTATTTTTTAATGGCTAAGGACCTGGACAATGACATAGGCTGCTTTTTATTTACGAAAATCAAAGAGTTCTCATGGGATTTTTAAAAATTTAAATCTATTTAGAAAAAAATTGTGGGCATAGACTCATCACTACCATCACTACCCATATTATGTGAAATTGTGTTGGTTTATTGGTTAGGCCTTCAATCATGTTGAAGCAAGGGATTGACATGATTTTTTGCATGGGGATAGTTAGATTTGCAGGCTATTTTTTATCCCCAGAAATCAATGAGTCCCCCACGGGACTTTTAAATCTTAATCCACGCAAATAAAGTTGCACATATCAGCTAGCAAAATTTTACTTTTTTAAAAGGATAATACAGGTCTACAACTTGTAATTTACTTTTTTTTTTAAATCAAAAAAAAAAAACAAAAAGGAAATTAATAATAATATCATTAGTAAATAATCATTGTCAATTAAACATGAACTTGTGTTGCGCTGTAGTTTTGTACCTACATACTTTAATAGTGCATGCCGAGTCCACATCGAGAAGACGCAATTGCGCGCATGTTTCTTTGTCCATTTATCTTCTTGTATTTTTTCTTACCAATTGTAGTCGGTTTTGTGGACTGAAAAAAAAAAAAAAAAAAAAAAAAAAAAAACTTTAGTAAAAGTGATTTTAGTAAAAGTAAAAGTAACTAAAGGATTCTCTCAGAAATTCACAAGTTTTTCAGTTACTGTTTCAACAAACTTTTAAATGGATATTATGTCTGAGATTGACATAAGATGTAAATCTTTTGTTATTCAACAAACCGGTTCTAGAGGCCATTGTTTAGGAGAAAATTGGAATACAAGATGTATTTAAATAACTTACATGATGTGTCTTCACACTAACAAGTGTACAGAACAGTTAAGTGTACAGATCAGTTAAAACCTTTATTTACGAAATTAGACATTTAGGAATAACAAAACATATTGATAAGGGATGCAAGTAAACTTGGCGAACTAAGTTTAATAAAGGTATATCTATATCATTATAAAAGGAGTTGCCTTATGAAGTTGTTTGCCTTGATCGCTTATGGTATTGACAACGCTTACCTACCTATTTACTGTGTAGGAATTTAAGCAAACTTTTGTTAAACTTTACAATCGTTTTTGAAAGTTAGGAAAACGTTATTTAATACTTTAACTCACGATTTGAAAGTTCTCAATTTAGTCCTAATAATTTATCACTACACTTGCGTTGTAATTATTCACTCATATTTACATAAAATTGAAAGTAACATTTTAATTTAAACAGTTCAAAGAATCCACTTGTTTCCTTCATTTTCACTTGCCCCAACTTGTCCAATGTGCATTCCATTTTTTTAACGCTTTTACCTGCTTTTACCCGTTGTTGTCAAAGTCAAACCTTATCAACAACCTTTTTGTAAATAATTGTCTATGCTTGTTAAAGTATTTCTACACTTGTTTTTATTCGTCGTTCATTCATTCACTTTCTAGTGAATTCACACCAACCCTATATGCACCAACCATAAAAGCTTTAAACCATAAACAATATTGCCAACATAGCCACGTTTGACGAATGTTTGACGCTTTATCTATGCCATAGATCAACAAAGACAATCACAGACCACTAATCCGCCATAGATCATAGAGAAAAGCACAGATAATGAAAACAGTTTAGTTTGACGCGCGTCCATTCGTGGTCTGTGCGCGCGTCTATTTTTTGGCATTTTTCGATACAAAATCGAAATTATAAGTATCTTCATTCTTAGCATAGATGAAATGTTTAGATTAAATTGTTATTAGTAATACCTTATTCATTCTAATTGTAAACATCTTAATTTGTGGTGGATTGTGCATCATGAAGACACTTAGTGCATAAACAGTGAAAATGTCTACATTAATCCAATCGTATGAACAGCAGTATTCAGTGCTCACAGCTGATATTACTTCCAAAATAGGACGTTTAAAATCTTCTAATGAAGGTAAATCTTTAAATTTTAGGTGTAATACAAACCTTTGGGCCTAATACTACTTTAATATTTATCGCGTTACTTCTGCTGGGTCGTCTAATTATAGTCATATGGTCTCAAGGTAAATTGCAATGATGTAGCTACATATTACATGTTAATCCTTGGCTGCATTATTCGGAGCATAGGTACTATGTACCTAATCTTCTGTTCGGAAATTATGCAAGTACTTGTACTTATATGATAGGCTGAGCTTAAAGTTCATTTTATACATTATTAAGCTAGATGAATCCTTAAATCCATAATTATTAAGGAAATCGATCGTATAAAGGCAGAACGAATTCACATGGTTGTAAATTAGACCTACTGTTCAGTAGTTATAATGTGTAAACAGAATCATAACCTAATAAAATAATTTATATTAAGCATAACATCTAAATTTTTAGATGATCGAGAACAGTTGTCAAGACAAATCCAGGCCAACTTTGAAGAAGCGAATGATTTGGTAAGTTTTTATGGATGGGTGGATGGATGCGTGGATTTAAGTTTTCAAAATCCCATAGGATTTCTTTGATTTTCCGGGATAAAAAGTAGCCTATGTGTTAATCCAAAGTATAATCAATCTCCATTCTGAATTTCAGCCAAATCCATTCTGTAGATTTAGCGTGAAAGACTAACAAACAAACACACATACATACACACAAATTTTTGCCTTTATAGTATTAAGTGTGATATCATGAAGTTAAGAGCAAAAGCTAGTTGTGTATACTTTTGTACTGTTAAGCTGGAACAGCTGGAGTTGGAGTACCGCGGCTCAGGGTCTGGGTCCCGGGTCGCGGCGTACCGCGCGGAGCTGCAGAGGGTGCGGGAGGAGTACCGCTCTGTTGCCAGCAACAATGCTACATGTAAGTTGAAGTTTCAGCTCAGATATTGACTGCTAAGACAAAATTTAAAACTTGAAAAGGTAAATATGGCTGCTTGCCTATGCCCATTCCTGCAATGCAAACTATCTCTGTAATTGAAACAAATAATGTCTCTGACTACCACATCGGAGGAAGCTGTCACCTCTAAAAAAAGGCATTGAAAAAAAAAACTACCTCTGTACTGAATAGATGATGCAGCAACTACGTCTAGGTGGATTTAGGTTCATCAAACATCCAGGAGAAACTTTGATTCTCTGGGACAAAAGTAGCCTATACCATCCCCAGGATGCAAGCTATGTATGTATCAAATTTTGTGACAGTTAGTTAAATGGATGGGCCGTGAAAAGCTAGCAGACTGACAGACAGATCACACTCTTTTGAATTTATAATAAGAGTATGGGTTATTGTCATTAGGGCTCCGAACAACCATAAACTTTTTAGACAAAATTGCACATTTATTATAAAAATCTATTTTGAAAAGAACAACCACCAAGTGTCTTGCTGGTTCGTGATAGGAAAGCTATTTCAAACCATTAGTATATGCACTTGACTCACATGTATTTGTTTATTTGAATAAATTTTGTTTAAAAGTAATAAAAATAACCTCAACTCATAATAACTGACTTTATTCCATAGCTATACAATGCATGATAAGCTTTAACTTTAATTCTAAATACTAACTTCTTGAAAACATATTAATAAATTCCAATCTTTTCTGCTTCAAATCAATAACAACCACTTTTCTTGCGGCCCTTTTCCCTATCTCCCTCCAATTGTCCTTTCTTTTTTTTAAATTCAACTAGGCAAAGGTTATGTCGCTAACAAAAGTATACTTGAATTTTTTATTTCATTTCATTTCAATCCATTTTCCAGACAACATAGACCCAGATGAGTATGAAGACTGGTCAATGGTGAACGAACAGAGACAGAGGCTTCTAGATAACACTGAGACGCTGGAGCGGACGGGCAAGACTCTGACGGAGGGATACAGGGTCGTGTTGGAGACAGAGCAGATCGGAGCTGCTGTGCTAAATGACCTAAGCTCACAGAGGGAGACCATTCAGAGATCCAGGGGACGGGTGAGTTGTTCCTTTGTTGTGCAAGAGTGACCTGGAGTGAGGAAGCTCTTGGTTTAATCCTGAGGTCTGAATTGAATCTGTCAAATTTTAGGTATTTGAGAACTAGGAGAACTTTTAAAATATTATAATATATTTAAAACTCTGGCAATACACAACGTGGCGTGTTGTTACAACGGCCCATCTCACTCACCTAGTTATTTCATAGCCAACAGGTGAAGCCTCGAAGTTTTATTACAAGTTTCATTACTATCGTGAACTGTGTTTGCGGAAAAGGATAGCATTTTGTAGGTTGTAGACCTGTCAGTTTAGAGATTTTTTTTTAAATCCTTTTTTTTCTTTTTCCTCTTTCGTCTGGCTTTACAAAGATTAGACAATGTCAAGTTTGTAGTTATTTGTAACAAATTAGTTAAACTATACAAGTATGGAGACCCCGTCTGTGCCGGCACTCGCCGACATACGCACAACACCCCTTTAGAGCGCTTTCCCGTCAGTTTTAACAAAAAAAAACACTCCAAAAAGGCAGAGCACGCCTGTCAGCTAACACCAAAACAGACGAAGTCCTTTAAATCCTTCATTTTAGGATTTTTTTCCTTTGGGAACATGTCACTCCGTGAGCCATCTACATTTACTTAATTACCTACTTTCGTAAGGCAACCGTAACAGCCGCCAATCTAGCGAAGCATGGGAGATCGTGTAACTACCTCGCATCTCACCGCCTCGTTGCGATGGGAGGTAATATCGATGGTAGTTTAGAGATTATCTCTCCTCTCTTTGGCCTTCAGTTACGTGAGACGGACGAGCAACTGAACAGATCGTCCCGTCTCATGAACAACATGGTGATGAGAGCTCTGCAAGAGAGGTTTATCCTGGGGGCCGTGGCGCTCGCGCTGGCGGTGCTCACTGCCGTAGCGGTGTACTTCTACGTCACCTAGCGCCTCACTGGCGACAGCGGACAGGTGTGTATAATACTACTGCTTTATGCAACCCTGGTAGCAGAGAGCCGAGTGGTTTTTTTGACGTGACAACGTCTTATAATCCGATAGAGCCGGCTGCACGCACGAGAAAACATGACTCATGCGGCGTTACCTCGCTCTGAGGTAACGCCGCATGAGTCGTTCCATGTAAGGCTTGAAGTGCAAGCGAGAGCGCGGAACGAGCGACAAAGAAGCACAATCGGCCTTTGTTGTCACGTTCAACTATCGTCAGTAAACCGACTTTACAGACAACCAATTTTTTTTTTTTAAATCACACCAACAATTTCCATACTCCTTTTACTACTTTCTGCAAATTACGCTTGCGTTTTAATTAAATGCTCCTTGTATATGGACTTCCGCAAAGTAACACCTGCTTCTATACTATACGCCTCCCTATATTCTATAGGGAGGTCGTCAAAACCCTTGATGTGAAGCTTTACTAGAAATATTTTTTGTAATTTTCAGGGTTTTCGCTCATTGGATGGCCATGTATTGAAATTCGAGCTCCTTCCTTTGATTATGTCGGCGCCAGAGACTGCAGTGTGATACATAATTATGCTATATCGCCGATACCGCTAGTATAAATATACCAGTATATATCACATGTATAAAAAATTCATTTGATGTCTGCTAAAATTATATTCCAATGATTTTTACATGTCACTTCCTTGTCAGAAACAAAATCTGACAGAAAAAATATCCCTTCGATTTTATTCTATTTTTTACAACAGAACATTGAAAATAAAGTAGATATGTAAGTGGATAAACATTGCATTGTAAAACTTATCTTATGTAAATAATTTTTAAATACATATCAAAAATTGCGAAACTGGCAGGAATCGAATCTGCGTCGTCTGGGTACTTTAAATTTATCTACATAAGGTAATTTTATAATTTATAAGATAGTGTTTTTACCTACATTTCAAGGAAATTTCTAAATAGTTTTAAATACATATCAAAAAAGTGATCCTTTAAGGGTTCCGTTTTTCCTTTTGAGGCACGGAACCCTAAAGATGCGGAACCCGCAGGAATTAAAAATCATTTAGAAATTTCCTTGAAGTGAAGGTAAAAACACCAACATAAGGATTATAAAAACCGAAATGAAGATATTGTGTATAAATCGCTGTGTATTTTTTATGTATTTAATTAATCTTTGACGTGAGACTGTTATGTAATCTTTGGTTAAGTAGATAGGAGAATCATTAAGCCGGCCCCAGACTCAAAAAATTCAAAATGTTTTTATTTAATTAAACTTTTGCAAGTGCTTTTGAATCGTCAAAAAAATCTACCACTGGTTCGGAATTCCGTTCCTACCGAGAAGAAACAGCGAGAAACTCGGCGGTTGCTCTTTTCAAGTACATATTCAGTATACAATAATATTCATACAGTTATGGAATGCTGCATGCAATGCTGCTGAGAACAGCAGAAAAAAGACGAGATATTTTCGCCTTTCCTCGGTTCAGAGGCGGATTATACAAGGTGTAACCAGAACACTATCAAAAACTTAGCGTACTTAATTATTGTACTACCTTAATACAATGCCCATAACCATTTGCCTTATCTTGTAGTTTAGTGATTTAGTATTTTTCAAACCAGCATTGAGTGCAAATCTCGGGTCAATGCGCCATCTACGAAACGGTATTGACTTCAAATGACCTATTTACGAAACGTTCGTTGAGCTCTAGTGTCAGTCAGATGTTTTATTTGCAATATATTGTGAACTGTTAAAAATTACAGGATTTTTTTGTAGTTTTTTTTTTTATGGTATCTTATCAGTAATCATCAATACCTGTCTTCGTTTTTAGTAGCGTTGGTTACACCCTGTATTATTATGTCCAAGACTGAATTTGGGAAAGAAGTGGGATGATCTTCGGCGTTAGTCTGGAGCTGCCTTTACAATAGATAGGATGCAGTTGTTTTATTTTTAAGCTTAATTTATTGAACCTACCTGATTAATAAAGTCATGCATTAAGTATACCTTTGTTTTAATTTACCTGAGACTCAATAATCATACTTCAAAGGAATAAAAATTCCCACTAGTTCAACGGTTGAACTAATCAGTTGAACTAGTGGGAACGACCCCAAAACCTTATATTGGAAGAATAAACTTATTGGTAAGTTTAGATTCAAATACAGTGGACCCCCCGGTAATCCAACAAATGTTTTGCAGGGCAGTGTCGGACTATCGAATTTGTCGGATTATAAAGTACTGCGTAAGAACCCCTATAGTCCGGCGATTTTTGCAAAAGAGTACCTTGTAATCCGACAAATTAAAGATCCAACGATAAGATTCTATATGTTATACATACCTACTCTGAAATACAAGTCATAGGTACTTCACTATGTATGTCAAAAGTAAATCACATCACATCACACTGATACTATAAAGGGGAAAGTTTGTGTGTATGTGTATATGTATGTATGTTGGTTACTCCTTCACGCCAAAAACTACTAAACGGATTGGGCTGAAATTTAGATTGGAGATATTAGCCCTGGATTAGGCAATAGGCTACTTTTTATCCTGAAAAATTAAAGTGTTCCCACGGGATTTTTATAAAACTTACATCCACGCGAACAAAGTCTCATCAGCTAGTTCAATAATAAAATAGACTTGTCGGATTACAGGGGGTGCCGGATTAGACAGCGGCCGGATTACCGGGGATCCACTGTACATAGTTCAATTTTTGAGGTCTAGGGATCATAGATAATATACTAACTAGGGATGGACTAAACCATAGGTACAGCCCATGATTGAGTAGGCTTCTGCGATAGTGGAGCGGTGCGGGAGGGCGACAGTGTTACAAGTGTTACAAGTAGACGAATCACTGAGCTCCGCGTCATTGCATCACAGCCTTACCTCACCTGCACGGTAAAAGAATAAACATTGAAATATGGTAACCACAAATTCCCGGTTTTCGAAATTTCCTTCACTTGTGCTATAAGACCTACCTACCTGCCAAACATGATTCTAGGTCAACGGGATGTACCCTATAGGTTTTCTTGACAGACACGACAACAAAGTATCCTATAAGGGTTCAGTTTTTTTTTTTTGAGGTACGGAACCCTAAGAAGCATATTTTTAGAATGGTTAATAAAACACAAGTTCTCAACACATTCGAGTCATCTTTTATTAACAGTTTTGACGATTCATTTCAAAAATAATAATGTTACAATTCTTAACGACTAGAAGCAAAACTAACACGGTACAAAATAAACATCTTGGAAATAATTATTTAATAACCATTTAAATCACGATAAAAATATTTTTACATATTGGAATTATTCTGTGGTGTTATGGTGAAATGCGTATAAAAAATCGATTCATTACTTAATCGATAATTATATCGATAAAGGTAGCGTAAATCGATATTCTAGTTGGTAAAAAAGAACGAATTCATAAAAATATGAAGCAACCTATCCATACATAAATAAAAAACAATAGGTACCTACTAGTATAAAAGTATAGACAGCGAATAGATTCGGTCGATAAGTGTCAATACTACCTACTCATTTTACTCTGATTCTTTACAGTCAATGTGATCAACAAATGAAATTTTTTTTTTCTCTCTCGTCTGGCTTTTACAATGATTAGCCAATGTCAAGATTGTAGTTATTTGTAACAAGTTAGCTAAACTATACAAGTATGGACCCCGTCTGTGCCGGCGCTCGACGACATACGCACGGCACCCCCTTAGAGCGCTTTCCAGTCAGTTTTAACAAAAAAAACACTACAAAAAGTCACAACACGCGCGCCAGCAAACGCCACCTCAGACGAAGTCCACAAATGAAATTAGGAAGTAATAATTCTTATTACAGCAACAGTTAGCTGGCAAGAAATATTGCATTTCGACCTTTAGAAATTTCGGCTTCGTAGAGCGTTGTCTCTGTCACTAGTATATTATGTGATGTTTACGACAGAGACAACGTTCTAAGAAACCGCTGTCTCTTTCTAAAGGTTGATGTACAATATTTCCTGCCGGGTACTTTACTAGTACTTATTCGTTTTATTTCTATGGGTCAATATAAGAGTCGTGTATTCTTATTATCAGTCTAGCTTTAATCAGTCAGGCAAAGATATTATAAAACTCCAGACAGGCAAAGCCTATATACCTATCCGTTAATTAAAAAACGAAAACAGATTCATACACTTGTGTGTGCACTTTGCTGGCGTTTGTGTTGTTGAAAACACGTGTTAGTGAGGTTTTGCATAATTTTAACTGTTGTGTCAATTTATTAGTTGGTGTCTGGACGTGAGTATTTAGATTAAGTGTTGGTGAAGGGAGAAACCCGAGTATGGAGGTCGATCCTCCGCCTGAACCTCCTGATCCGGGTGAAAATGTAACCGTCATGTCCATATCTATGGACTCAGAATCAACCCATCGTGGTACTAAACGAGCAATCCCGATAATTGATAACGATCAAGTTCCATCGTCCACTAAAAAAACTGTAATAGGGCCAAGCTCGACAGCCCCTTCAATGCAATCCGTTTACCTCCATCCTTCACTCTCAGACTCCCCAAAAAAATATACAAAAGATGATAAAGGTCCTTTCGTAGTGTACGTATCCCGTGAAGTGTCCGACCCTTCAGCCGGCGCTTCTATGAGAGCGATCAAATTCGGCCAGTTCCTTCACAAAAACAAAATAAGGTCAGTTCTTAACGACGGCGTGAAGAATGTTGGTAGAAACAAAGTTTCAGTTGAATTTGCAAATGGTCAAGCGGCTAATGAATTCTTAGAAAACCCTATACTTACCATATCCAAGCACATTGCATATATACCCACATTTAACATCACTCGCATGGGATTAGTCCGAGGTGTACCTGTAGACTGGCATCTGGACGAGTTTATTGACTCTGTGGAGCTCCCTGTAGGCTGCGGGGAGATCCTTAAAGCCCGACGCTTAAATCGCAAGAACATAATAGACAATGTTATGACCTGGGTTCCAACCCAATCCATTGTTTTAACATTTAGAGGACAAACTCTCCCTCCTAGAATTTTCTCCTATCATACATCTCTTCCCGTGGAAACCTACCGTCTCCCCACCATCCAATGTATAAATTGCTGCCGGTTTGGTCACATAAAAACTCAATGCAGATCAAAACCTCGTTGCTTTAAATGCTCCCAGCCTCATTCAGGTGAAACTTGTGAAGTACTTATTGAGAATGCAACTTGCTTACTCTGCGGTGGTAAACACATGGCTACAAATAAGAGCTGCCCTGAACACTCTCGGCAGCAATCTATAAAACTTGTCATGTCCGATGAAAATTTGTCCTATCAAGATGCCTCCTCCCGCTTCCCTCCCGTTCGCCGCTCATATGCCGATATGGCTAAAGAAATGTTTACCGCTCCTGCATACTCTCCCATTTTTAATCCTGTCAGACCTCGTCCTACACAAGCCCCGTCCAAATCTTACAAACAAACTGTCACCCGCTCCCCTCGCCCCAGACCCCAACCTGCAAAGGGGTACGATAGGCAAGCCCATCAGGACATCATCCACAACTTTCCTTCTTCCACACCTAATGGTTGCGCTCTGAATGCAGAACGTGATCACTCTTATGCTCAACCACCCAATGATAATAATATATCTCTCACCAAATCCCTCACCAATATTCTTGATAAGATAAACCAAAACCCTCCACCGTCCAACGTTGCTGAAATTATCATCAAAATCGCTTCTGTATTAAATAATGGCCTCCCTGGAGATACTCCAATGGAATAGCCAAAGTATACGACGGAAAAAACATGAACTCGTTCATCTCCTTAATAAACATAAGCCCGCTGTCGCTGCCATCTCTGAGACATGGCTCCTGCCGGACTCTCGTTTCAGGGTGTCAGGCTTTGCCTGCCTGAGGGATGACAGGGATGACGGATATGCAGGTAGTGCTATTCTTGTTAGGCGCTCCCTTGCATACACTTCTATTTCCCTCCCGCCTCACTCTCATCAGCTCAATGCTGTTGCTGTGAGAGCCCTTGATGTCTCCTTTCTTTCACTCTATATTCCACATCCTCATTCCTCTCTTATCCCTGAATTAAAATCTATTCTCTCCTCTCTTCCCCCCCCGGTACTAGTGATGGGTGATTTTAACTCCCATCACACGTCCTGGGGTTCCCATTCCTGTGACGGATTTTCCACTCTCTTGCTGGATGTTTTTGATGAATTAAATATTTGCATTCTTAACGATGGCTCTCCAACAAGAAGAGTGTATCCTTATCAAAATCCTAAAACTGCTGTCGATCTATCTCTTTGCTCTCCCTCTTTGGCTTCTCTTACCTCCTGGAAAACCCTCCCAAGTACCCACGGTAGTGACCACTTCCCTATTTTACTCAACATAGCACAAAAATCCATTCCACAGTATAATCCTAATCCCCTTCTTAAACACAAACTTAACAAGGCCAACTGGTCTGCTTTTGCGGAATCAGTTGACCTTCTTATTGATAACTTATCAGATGAAGACAGTACAGTCCTTTACTACGATAACTTTGTCAAAATTTTGAAATATTCAGCCGACCTCCATATACCACTCAAAACTACTAAACGTGATTTTATGGCATCTCCTCCCTGGTGGGATGAGGAATGCACCAACCTAATAAAAAAACGTAAAGATGCAGAAACTTCCTACACGATGTTAATGTCCCGTGAAAACTTTTTGGAATACCAGCGCACCGATGCCAAAGTCAAGAGATTGGTATCAAAAAAGAAAAAGCGAGGTTGGATTACTTTCTGCGAGTCTCTGGATCCCCGATCCCCATCTACCTTGGTATGGGATAGAATGAAAAGATACCGGCAATCTGTCTCCTCTAGTGACCCAACTTCCAATAACGCATCTGTTTGGTTAGATGCTTTTGCTGACAAACTTGCTCCACCATTTGTTCCATGCGAATATTCCTGTCCTCATCTAACTCCACTTACTTCCTCAGACACTATGGATGCCCCATTCAGTTTCTTGGAGTTGCAGTGTGTTCTCTCGGACCTTAAAGACTCAACTCCAGGGGAAGATGGTATCCCATATTCCTTTATTGTAAAACTTAACAATAAAGCGAAACACTGCTTTCTTAACATGATAAACAGGTTTCTAGAATCAGGAATCATCCCGGGACCTTGGAAAACGCAAGTAATAATCCCCATTAGGAAACCTGGTAAAGATCCTTCTGACCCAAATGCTTACCGCCCGATTGCCCTATCTTCAACTTTGGCCAAAATTATGGAGCACTTGATTAAAAACCGCTTGGAATGGATAATAGAAAGCAGAGGCTTAATTGCCAAGTCTCAATTTGGCTTTAGAAAGGGCCTTGGTACAATGGACAGCCTTGGAGTTCTTTCAACAGACATTCGAATAGCCCTAGCTAAAGGAGAGTACCTTGTGGGTGTATTCCTAGATATTGCAGCAGCATATGATAACGTTCTTCTCCCGGTACTCAGGCAGAAATGGCAACAGCTGAGCATCCCACCGAGATTAACTCAAATAATATGCAATCTTCTCTCATCTAGAACCATTCTGGTGAGAACTAAATCCCTAAATCTTCCCCCCAGAATGGTCTGGAAAGGTCTCCCTCAAGGTTCTGTTCTGAGCCCACTGCTCTACAATATTTACACCTATGATCTTGAAATGTCTGTTGAAAGTTTTTGTAACATCCTGCAATATGCAGATGACATAGCTCTGTACGCCAGCTCCAACTCCATGGACGAAATTTCTACCTGTTTGAACTCTGCTTTGTATTATCTAGGCCAGTGGTTGTCAGATCATGGGCTTACACTGTCAATCGATAAGTGCAAGGCAGTCATCTTCACAAGAAGAAGACAAATTCCAATACCCAATGTTATGTTTGAGGATCAACACATTTCTCTCGCATGCAAAACCAAATTTCTTGGCGTGGTTCTAGACTCCAGGCTGAACGGTGTAGCTCACTCCGACTATGTTACCCGTAAATGTGAAAGCAATATTAATATCCTGCGAGCCTTGTCAGGGGTATGGTGGGGTGCCCACCCTTACACCCAAAAGTTATTATATAACGCCATAATCCGTAGTCATATGGACTATGGATTATTTATTTTAGACCCTATAAATAAGTCGGCTTCAGAAAAATTAAATAAAATTCAATATAAATGCCTAAGGCTCATTCTTGGGGCCATGAAATCTTCTCCCACCAATGTATTGCAAGTTGAATGTGTTGACCCTCCTAGACTTCTACGGGCTCAATATCTCAGTGATCGCTTTATCTGTAAAGTATTACAACTCTCTTCCCATCCTTTATTGGACAAGCTTCATAAGCTTTCCTCCGTCTTAAGGCCAAACCATACCCGTCCATGCCTTTTAAAAAGTTTTGTCAAATATACTCAACTCCCACATCCACTCTACTCTTCTCCCAAACTCCCCTTGTTCTCCTCCTCATTTGCAGGGTTAACATATAACCCACCGATTGCCAGTCTAGGTCTTCATAAAGACACAAGTGAGGCAAATGCAAAATTTAATGAAATACTTCAAAACAACTGGTCCGATTCCTTAGCAATATATACAGATGCCTCCAAGTTATCCAACAATGGTTGTGTTGGTGCTGCCTGCTGGATTCCAAAATACAAGATAGTCCTTCAATACAAATGCCCCCCTGAAACATCGGTATTTACAGGAGAGTCTATTGCTATATTAGAAGCTACCCTTTTTATAGAGTCCCATAACGTACAACAATCAATTATACTGACAGACTCTTTAAGTTGCCTGCAAGCACTTAAAGGAAATCCCTTCCGTAGTAAAGCTCTGATCTCCATCATCTTTAAAATCAAAGATACTCTATACTCCTGTCATCAAAAAGGTCTCTCTGTTACATTGGCATGGATCCCAGGTCACTCTGGTATAAAAGGTAATGAGAGTGCAGACTCCTATGCAAAGCTCGCCACTGAATCAGGTTCTCTAACATATTTTAAAAATCACTCCCAGGATCTGTGTGCTCTTGCAAAAACTGACCTTATTAATTCTTGGAACACATTGTGGATTGAATCAAAATCGGTTAAAGGTAAATATTATGCTTCTTTGCAATCTGAAATTCCTCGAAGACCGTGGTTCTTTTTTCATCAAAATATGGTTCGTTGGGTTGCTTCAACTATCACCCGGTTACGTATTGGGCACTCTTGCACTCCAGTCCATTTGGCCAAACTGAGAATTAGAGATCACTCTTTGTGCGAATGCGGTTTGGATGAAGGGTCACCCTCCCATATCCTCTTTTCCTGTCCAAGACTTGTATATAAACTTTATGATGTTCTCCCTCCTAAGATCCCTCGTCCCCTAAGTGTTGAATGTCTCTTAATGTTTGTGTTTAGTCCCTATGTAAAATTTTTGTGTAAATATATTAAGTCTAACAAAATAAAATTGTAAATTAATCTATTAAGTTTAAAATATTCTGTATATATTATTGTTTATGTAAGTACATGTACATAATATTTTTTATTTGTGTTGTTGTAGGTTATTTACTAACATCATAACCCATCTAGTCCAGTTACCTACCACAAATCGGACTGGGATTGTCCAGAAAAGACTTGGATGTAAATAAACCGTTCAACCTCCTTTGTGTTTTCTCCAAACAACGCGTCTTTGGCGAAGTGAATTGTGCTGTGTGGCACAACAAAAAGCCACTAAAATAAATAAACAACAACACTTGTGTGTGTGACACCAGTGTATAGCGGCACAGACTATTTTTATACTGGCGCTGTATAAAACGCTACATATGAGCATGCTTTAAAATAACTACGTGTTTTGTTTTACTAATAAGTTGACTGATTAGTAAAATTCTTTATCGGGACAATTCTTTTTTAGGAAATTATACAGACATATTTTATAGACAATGGTACTGATTCTGAGCGTAACTAAAATGTAGAGTATTCGCATCTCTATCTTTTAACTTTAAAATTCATGTTCCGTCCTTTTTTAGCAATATTAAAAAGAAAAAGATGCAGATACTCTAGTTCAAAGAACGACATCTGAATCGAAGCCATTATTAAACGCGAATCTAATGTTACCCACATTGACTGTACGCCATTGCTTGAATTTGTATTGAAATAATTATCTTCGTATTCTATCACAAGTGGTACAGTGTAGCAAAAATGTCTAATTTCCTATATAAATATATTTATTTAAATAATAACAACTCTACATGGCAGCACTACGTCAAGTTCTCTTCTTCCGTCGGCTCGTCGTCTTCCACCGTCTCGCCCAGTTGCAGCAGGCGCATTTTGTATTCGTTTGTTTTTGAATCCTGAAAAAAATAATTTGTTGTAAAAAAAAAACTGAAAATTTATAACACCCTCGACAAGGTTACAGTAACTAGAAAAGAGCTGATAACTCTCAAACGGCTGAACCCGATTTTCTTGGATTATAGCTACGAACACTCTCGATCAAGCCACCTTTCAAACAAAAAAAACTAAATTAAAATCGGTTCATTAGTTTAGGAGCTACGATGCCACAGACAGATACACAGATACACACGTCAAACTTATAACACCCCTCTTCTTGGGTCGGGTAACCCCCGACGCGGACGAAGTCACGGGCATCAGCTAGTTTATAAATATAGTACAATACTAAAATGCACCAAGCGACAGAAAATCAATTTTTCTATATCTATCGCTATCTATCGGCAATTCGCGGGTAGTAGTCGGGTTTTAGTGCTGTTTAACTATTTCCTTGTAACTTCAACTAAAGTATGAGCAAAGTGAAAGTACACTCTATAGACCTCAGCCAAAGAAACTAAACTAATGTTAACAAGGATTGAGTACTCACATAATTGGCAAGTAAATACAACAGATCATCTTGATCCTTCTGCAATTTCTCCAACTCTTCAGTTGCATTCTTCTCCGCATCTTTCGCCGTTTTCACTTCTCCGTTCAACCTCTCCACTTCTCCGTTTAACCTCGTCACCTCTCCATTTAACCTTACAACTTCTCCATTCAACTTTGTCACTTCTCCATTTAGCTGTTGTATTCTTTCTTCATATTCTCCAAGTTTCGGGTCTGGTTGTGGTGGAGAAGGAAGGGTGGATTGTGGCATTGGTATGGAATTGGCTGATACTTGAGCTTTTAGTAAAGTATTTTCGTCTTTGAGTAGAGAATTAGCTGCTAGGGAGTCGTTCAGGGCACTCTGAAAGTTTGAAACATGTGTTTATGATTGTGTTCTATAGTTTTATTTTTAAACTACCTGATGCCCGCAGCTTCGCCCGCGTGGATTGGTCAGATCCTCTGCAGCATCAGGATTGAGGAGTTGGAATCCAAATTTTGTATGTAACAATGTCGCAAAGTTCCTCTATCGATTAAAAAAGAAATGACGCAAATCGGTTCAGAAATCTCGGAGATTTCGGTGTACATAGGTAGAAAAACACAACTCCCTTCTTGAAAGTCGGTTAAAAAAGTAGCCTATGTTACACCCTGGTCAATCCTCTACTTGTATGTGAAAATCCCGTTAAAATCGGTTCAGCCGTTCCGAAAATTAGCCTTTTCAAACAGACAGACAGACAGACAAAAATTTTAAAAATGTGTGATTCAGTCATGGTATCGTTCAAATAACCATATGACCTTAATATGTGGTACTTATTTCGAAATTACAGACAGACACTCCAATTTTATTTATTATAATATTAAATAGATATTTAATATCACGGCTTTACGAATAGATCGTAAATCTGTGTTAATATAGGAAATAATAGTAGGGAAAGTATTCTGAACCAGTGGTAAATGCTTTTGATGATTCAAAACTACTTGTAAAAGTTTCATTTTAGTTTAATAATAATAATAATTTTTCTTTATTTAGGGTAAAAACCCAAAAAAGTATACAAAAATGAAAAGTTTAGTTTATTTTTTTAAAATTTATATGTACTTGCAAAAATTCTTGCGCGCCACTTAGGGCAGAAACCTTTACATAAGTGTCAAAACAACAACAATACAAAAGCTTCAGCTCAATTTGGATGCATGATATGTGAAGGCATAAAATACACTACACTACACATTGTATAAGAACACACACAAACCTTATTTTTTTTATATACTTAATATGAGATGAATTTTGGTTAATCAGTCTTTTTAGGGTTTTGCTTCGTTCCTACAATTTTGGTCAAATATAAGTACTAAAAGCACGAACGAAGTGAGCCCGAAATGTTTTCCCCTCTCTCACCTGCAGTCCCCGCGCCTGCTGGGCGAGCGCGTCCAGCTGGTGCACCAGTTCGTGCAGCCTCGCGTCCTGCTGCCGGATCAGAGCCTTGTACTGCTCCAGGTCCTCCGAGCCTGACCGCTCCGGCTCCGTGCCGTTCTCGTGCCGGTCCGACAGGCTCTCCGACAGCACGCCTGAGACCACAGACAAGCTACATTTAAAAAATTAAACTATAGAGAATAACTATAGTAGGTCTCTTACACACAAACACGCACACTCGCGCATACGCTCACACATACACTGCGTAGGGTTCACACATTCTTTAGGAATAACTAAGCATTTAAAATATTAACTGTTATCGAAATTGTTTTTTCTTTTGTTTTTAGGGTTCCGAGCCATAGAGAAGAAAAGAAGTAAAAGGGTTCCGTACCTCAGAAAGGAAAAACGGAACCTTTATAGGATCACTTTGTAGTCTGTTTCGTCTGTTATGTCTGTCCAGGAAACCTATAGGGTACTTCCCATTGACCTGGAATCATGAAAGTTCAAAAAATCATGGAATGATGAATTGGCAGGAAAACCGTGAATTTGTGGTCACAGGCACAAAAAAAAATTATAATGTGTTCACAAAAAAAATTATTTACATAGTGTTAGGTATACTTCGTACGATGATACGAAACCCTTCGTATGCGAGTCCAACTCGCACTTGGCCGGTTTTTTTAAACCACTTACTTTCCAAGCTCTTAAACAGCCTGCAGAACTCGTAGTCAATGAGAACATCGGCGGGAGAGGTGCCCCTCAGTTGCGGATGCTTGGCGGCCTTGTTGTACAGCTCGTGCTTGGACACCTCGCTGAGCTTGGCTGTGAACACCTCCATGCCTATCCGCTTCACTAGCAGCTGTTTGAGGGAGTCTTTGGAGTAGTTCTGGACTGAGTCATCATTGAAGTGGATGCAGATGGCCAGGAGGAAGGCTGACAGACCTGGAAAATGTTATACCTGTTATTCCATTACAAGTTAGCCCATTATCTGAACACAGTGGTACTGATTTTGTTGGCAACTAAATTTTAGAATATTCGTATCCTCTTCTTATAAATGAAATATGAACAGGACAGGCATAGTTTGGCAGTTTAAAATTGAATTTAGAGCTGTCGAACCTCGTGACTAACTGCCAGTCACAAGCCTTTTGTTTAAATTTGTAGCATGCACTAAAATTTAGAGTCTTTTCAATCAAGAAATTTATGTTCTGTCCCTTTTTAACAATATTAAAAGACAAAGGATGCAGAAACTTCATTTTTCTTCTTTTAATATTGCTCTCTAAACTTAGTTTAAATACTCACCTTGCAGAAGATACTCGTTATCGTCGTGCTCGTTGGAGCAAGTCTGGTTGACGAGGTAGCCCACGCCTCCCGGCACCTGCAGGAAGGCGCTGACTGCCGCCGGACAGTTGCTCATCCATTGTGACAGCAGCATTAGTAGTGCCACCTGAATACATTGCCATATTTCATCAAAAACTGGTGAAAAAAGCGAAGTGAAGCCATGATAGCTAAGGGGTTGATGCAGGTTAAGCAACTCTAACTTTTCGCAGCTATGTGCGTTTTAAGCAATTAAATATCACACGCTTTAACAGTGGATGAAAACATCATGAGGAAACCTGCATGCCCGAGGATACTCCATAATGTACTCAGAGGTGTGCAACGTCAGCCAATCTGCACTAAGCCAGCGTGGCAGACTATAGCCTAAACCCTTCTCATTCTGACAGCAGACCCATGCCCAGTACTAGTAGTGGGCTGGTGATGTGTTGGTCATGATGATGAGGATGGTGATGATTGCAGCATTAGTAGCATAATCATAATCGTTTATTTTGCTAGAATATGAGTACATGAGTAGTACTCACCTTGTACTGCAGCTTGTTGGCTTGCTGCAGCAGCAACGCATACTGATGCAGCAGCAACATTAGAGGCTCAGCACTTGTAATAACTGCGACTTCTGCTGCGTATTATCGATCAGCGCATAGCTAAGCGCCGCGGCAGTACTCACTTTAGACTGCAGCTTGGTGGTCTGCTGCAGCAGCAACGTGCACTGATGCAGCAGCGACACGGGGTTGCCGCCCACATTGGTGGCCAGCAGCACTCGCAACAACTGCTCCTTCTGCTGCGTATTATCGATCAGGGCATGGCTAAGCGCCACTGCAGCACACCAGTTGGACAGCACGTCAGATGAGAACAGGCCTCCACACAGGATCTGACCACTGGTGAGGCTTGACACGTCGGTTGAGGAGGGTAATAGGGTTTGCACTAGGTTGGCTTGGCTGATCTCGTTGTGGTATAGGTAGCATTGGAAGCAGTAGAGCACTGCACATCTGGAAAGATGAAAATTTGTAGTTATCAACACCACATACAAATATAATTTTAATTACATAGGTATGTTTGTTTTATTTTATATCCAAATACAATAATCATATCAATTTATTTATTTTTAATTTCAAAATTATTTATTATTTTATAAAGCAATTTTAATTCAATCAAATGAAATATCATCTATAACTATATGTTAAATTTATGCAAAGGAAACAAATGAAAAATTTTTCCCAGTGACAGGATTTTTTTTTTTTTTTTCTAATAAGTCCATCTGCGATCGGCCCTCCGGCCATAATTAGATTTGGGCAGTTATGAAGGTTTGTTCGTTAGTTCAGGGGGCATTCCAATAAATGTCCTTCCCTTTCGTGCTGTAAATTATGGAGCATCATCTCTCGTCCAATTCCAATATGTGCCATCTTTTAAGGCGTTTAATGTTGGGGTTTACAAGCAATTTCTGAGGCACTAAATATCTGTACACATTTTACTAAAGATATGAGATATATTGGTATTTTGAAGCAATGCTTACCTTAACGGAAACGGCTGTTTCTCGTTAACCATAGACATCAGAAGCACAATGATCGCTGGCCGCGGCGGATACGAAGGCGCAATCACATTCCCGATAAACTCCTGGTTAGCTGTCTCCCCTCTCACCACTTCGCCCACAGAATTTATTGTCTCCGTCAAAATATCTGCTGGGACCCCGCTTGCCATCAAAATATTACACATAGCTTCCAAAAGTCCACTGTTTTTCATTATTTTCTGACAATTTGATATAATTTGTGCAGAATTGCTTGGGGACACCAAGGTTCGAACTAACTGTAGCATACAATGCACGTTTGAAACTTTTTGGGGTGACCAACCAACCTCTTCTGTATCCTCTGGTATGTTAAACATTGGCAACATCTTTTGTATGTAACTTCCCTCTTTAAAAAAATTTATATTACTGCTGTTATTTTTAAGCAAATTCAACATAAGTAATAAACAGTCTTCGACAATAATTCCTCCATCTGAATAACCCTCACTAGATACAATTTCGAAAAGTCTATCGAATGCATTTTCGAATGCTACAATTTTTTGTATATTCGCATTACCTTTCGTTAGCTTTATTAAAAGAAGTAATGCCTCATTTCGTATAACTTCTCTAGTGTCGCCTAAAAGGTCCATCATTTTGGAGACACCCATTGGTTTATCAAGTATGATTTCCTGGATATCTTTAGTTCTATTGGTTAGTAATGATATTAGTAGTTGTACAGTGGATAGCCGAACTCTAAAGTCATACTCATCAAGTAAATCTAAAACTAATTGAATGTTATGTGGATCTTTGATGAACATTTCTGTGAACTGGTCTCCGATATTCATGGGTATATGAGGCTTGTCTTCTTCCTCCTCAAATTGTGATGGTGATACAATATTGTTGAGAGTATCTAATGCATAGTTTATTGTTTCATTGTCTGCTCTGTCAAGTTCCAGAATCTAGAAAAAAATGTTAATTTGTTTGACTTCTTTATGGTTTTCTTATGATTTATTTATGGTTTTTAAGTGAACCAAAACACTTCTGGATCTCTCTAAATGAGAAACAATAACTCTAGAATTTACTCAGTTTAGCTAATAAAAGCTAAAAGATGTGATATAATAATATTAAGTGGGCAATTTTTTGGACTCTGGGCTTGTACTTCTGAAGGCTTAACAATATCTTAAATATTGTAGTATATTATTAATCAAACACTTTTTGGTTAAGTATGTTAAGATAACACATTTCAGAATAAAATTTAATTTTTCCACAAAATGTGACTAATATAATATCCCTTCCTTCTCTAAGTTCCAAAGCTTATTCTAAGAGTAGATATGAAAATAGTGCATTGATGAGGTTTGGCCTGTGAAGAGGCCAATAAACTTATTCATAGAACTAACCTGTCTAAGAGTATCTAGGCCCTGAGCACCAACTTCAAGGCGGTACTTCCTTGACAGAGCTTTTAAGGCTCTGCAAGCATCGCGCCTATCTTCCAGCAGTGTTGAATTACTTGCACGCTCCACTAGACGCTCCACCTGATAATTAACAATTAATTTAATAGCTTAGCTTGATCTATACTAGGTACTTACTTAATAATATTATAAAGAGGAAAGATTTGTTTCTTTAAACCAATAAATAGCAACATATAGGGTGAGCTTATAATAATATGTAATACCTCAGTATGCGGAGATGTCACTTTCTGGGTTGTAGGATCCATTATGATGAGACTTTTGCATCAATTATTTTATTTATTTTAGAGACAAATACACTAAATAAACCATATAAACTAGCAGGAGAGATGTTAGTAGTGCAATGCACTTTTAAAATACATAAATTGAGATTTAAAGCCGCAGCAAAGATAGAAATACTCCGATAGAAAGGCTGGATAATCTTCCTATAGATAACAGGCCAGCTATGTCACGCATATTTATTACTCACACCCACATGAAGGAATGCACAAATCCGTGCCGCCACAACTTATAAATAGGCCAATTAAGTCTTATTACTGAAAATATACAAGAATGTCACCGTTTCAGCTACTGAAGGCTGCTGGCCTGGCTCCGGCGCTCCCAGCACAGTTTTTATGCCACTTTTCAGGAAATTCATTTTGTATTACACTGTTCTTCTTTCAACCTGGGTCTAGGATTTCTTTTAATATAAAAACAGCGATTTTTTGGAAAAATCACAGCAAAAAATAATGTAAACGACACGTCAGCCGTCAGTTACAATTTTGTCATTTTTTGACTAATTGTGACAGGTTGTCAAAGTATGGTTTGACAGTTGCGTTTACGAATAAGAATCTGTTTTTTGAGACTACCTACAGGAAAACATCAAGGAAAATTGTGTGGAAAATTATATTAAAGATGATTTAATGCTTTTTTTGTAGATTCTGTTATGAAATAAATTTGGTTTATGAAAAAAAAAAAGCTTATGGTGAAGTGAATTTAAAGAATTAATGAACGCTTACGACTACGTCACTATGTCAGTGCCTGTGTGACACTGGCTTGGGATATCTCTATGGCAACCTGGTATATACCTAGTGATCTGTGATGGCAACCACCCTATAATCACAGACTATAACATAATATAACTATAACCACCCTATATGTTATTGGTCTGTGACTATAACAAGTAACAACAACAACAACGTCCATGGTAGGAGTTTTTAATTTTCGTAATTCATTGAGAATGAGAACTGAGAAGTTGTTTGAATCACTTGCATAATTTAATCTTTATCGAATAACAAATAGAAAATCTTAAAAATGGCAACAGACTTAAGTGCTAGTTTTAACGAGCAATATATCAGCATCAACACAAAACTAAAGAAGTAAGTTCTTTTAACAACTTATGGTTTTTGCTGTTTAGGGTCATTTTACTTCGCTGTAGGTAGACTAATCTTGCTTATAACTTTGAGGTAAAGCTTGTCCCTCTTCACCCAGTAAAAATCTTTAAAATAAACTTTGGGTGCTTTTGCAGAAGGTTTTTGCGCAAACCGAATATTTCAGAAGCAACAAACGAGTTCATAGCTCTAGCGATACAATGCGAGCATTCAGAGCAGCCTTCGTTTGCCGGTCAGACGTATATAGGTGCTGCTAAATGCGAGGCCTCTGCTGGGAACTTTTTAGGCGAGGCAGAACAACATTTGGCGGCAGCTCGACAGTTTATGAAAGCAGAAAAGAAACTTGCTGCATTGAAGTTTGATAGCCCTGATAGAGAGAACCTAGAAGTATGTAAAATTTAAGTTAAATCTAAATGAACTAATTTCTGTATGAACAATTGTAAAATTACACTAATATTATAAAGGAGAAAGTTTGTATGTGTGTGTGTGTGTGTGTATGTTTGTTACTCCTTCACGCAAAAACTACTGGACGGATTGGGCTGAAATTTTGAATGGAGATAGATTATACTCTGCATTAGCACATAGGCTACTTTTTATCGGGGAAAATCAAAGAGTTCCCACAGGAATTTTATGAAACCTACATCCACGCGAACAAAGTCGCGGGTATTAGCTAGTTCTTCCATAAGATTACTAAGAAAAGCTCATAACATTCATAGAAACTTAAGCTGTAAAGCCATTAAAAAAAATGTTGCAGGCTGCAATAGGCTGCTACATGTGGGCCCTAGTCAAGTACCCTGAAAAGTCACCTCTCCGCACATCCATACTACTGGAACTAGCTGAAGGCCTGGTGGATCTGAACTATAAGAACGAGGCATTAGTTTACTATGAGGAAGCAGTTGAGTCAATCGAAGATAAGACAATGAAGTTGATGTGCTTGAGGAATATGTTCAACTTATTGTTGGATTGTGGTAAGTTGGTTTTTGCACTTCTATTTATTTGTCCATCTACAGGTCTTATATTATGTATGTGAGTCTGTCTGTGTGTTACTTTTTCTGTTGTTCTTTTTTTTTAAAAAAAAAACTGCCTGCTGCCAGAGATAGCTGTCCTGCAAGATGAACATAAGCTAATATTATTCTGGAAAATCAATCAATAATTCCGATAATATTAAATTGTTGGTATTTTTCCAGATAAATATGAACAAGCTTTGGATACAGCGAATCAAATCTGTGATTCCAATTTTCATATACCAGAGGGAATACTGACAGAGTAAGTTTAACAAACAGTTTACTCTATATGTTACTATATCTAAAATAAAAAATCAATGAACTGAATGAGTTCAAACAATTGGGTGTAGAAAGTGGAGATTTTGCATGTATCTGCACTTTCAGTAACATATTTGGTAAGAAGTGCTGGTAGGATCTAGAATATAATATGATAAAATCTAAACTTTGCATCAAATAATAATTATTTACTTTTTTTGCAGAATACAAGTGTGCAGAATATTGTTGGTTCTCCTAGTCAGCCCAGATGAGGACACAAAGTCAGAATCTCTGAAACAACTGCTTGAGCACTTACTCAATGATGAAGAAAGTGATTGTAAGTTATTACTCTTTATTACACAATATTATTACTTATTCTTTTTTTACAATACTTTTTACTTGATAAGACAAAGCTACCTGCTTTGTAAATCAAAGAAAAGCTCTCTTTTAGGGTTTTAAGCTTCCAAAAGTCTTGTGTTGCACGAAATACGAATCCAGCAGCTCCCTGCAACTCTGTTGATGGCTTCAAATTTGTTCTAAAAACTTTAGAACAGTTAACTATCAAAATATAAATAAGTAGTTAAACAACTTTTTTAATGCTGACAGGAAATGTCCTGTAATTTTGAGTTTGTAGATATAAATTGGTGTTGACTATGAATTATTTCACTATTCCAGCAATACCCTTCAACACAGACCTGCGCCTCAAGCTGCAATCCATCATAATATCCAGCAGTGCACGCGACCAACCAGCCCTCATTAGTGTAGCGGCAGACACCAAGCAACATCTCACTTTGCGGCAGAAGGATCTGCTCCAAACACTTGTTTTACAGAACAAACCCGAGTGATTTTTTTCCAACTGGTTTGGGTTCTAACCCTTTTTAGCCTGATCAGCAGGGGCGGATCTACTTAAAGGCTTTTTGGGCTGCAGCCCAGGGCCCTGCGAATACAGAGGGCCCCCAACCAAACCGAAACCAACCGAACCAATATTTTTGTCAATAAAAAAATCCAATCACAAGGTTGGCAACACTATGATCAATCAACCCGTGTTTCAAACAGAAAACAGTTTCTTGTCAAAATGGCAATTAGTTCTATGCAATTAGTTGAGTAATTAGGTAGGGCCCCTAAGCAGTATTAGCCCAGGGCCCCACAAATTCAAGATCCGTCCCTGCTGATCAGAGTGAAACAATTGTCTCAAACCTACCTTCATATATGGCACTGTCACTTTTATAAGTAACACCATGTACCTGCGCAGAAATCGTATTTTTGAATGGCGCGAAAATATCCAAGTTCTTGGTTTTTAACAGACTTCCAAGGAAGAGGTTCTTAATTTGGCCTGTTGTTTTATTTTTGTCCTGTTATTAATAGTGTATATTATAAATTTATTCTAAGATATAAGAAATAAAACAATAACAACTATCCTTTCTCTTTTATTCTCCATAAACATGATAAATATCTATTTTTTCTAGGTTGCTTTTAGTACCAACCAACTTTTTCTCTTGTGAGTTTCACGTTTTAATAATAAACTTTTTTTTTTTCAATTTTTCAATATACAAATATATATGATCTCTTTAAGACTTTATCAATACTACTACCACCTATATCCACATCATTTTTAGTCAGTGCAACATCAATTACGTTGCCGAAATTGACGTTGGTGTCAACAATTATATCACTGTTGACATCAAAGTCTACATTGGTCTTGAAAGTTTCAACCTCATTGCCAAAGTTTGCTGATGCATCAATAATTTGGTTTGGTTTGGCATGCTTCCACATTTCATCAAAGTCATCATCATCGTCCTCACCACTGTTGTTGCTTTTCCCCTTCTTAGTTTCATTGGATTTGTTCCAGCAATATTCAAATGGATAGCTGACATTGCGATTGTCGTCAGGGGCTATCTCGAAGCGAGATGACAACGAGTTGTAAACAGTGTGAACACCTTCTAGCAAGTTGACATCCACTTCTTCAAAGCCTGTAATTGATTTGAACAGGTCTTCAGCAGTTGTGATGTCTGGCACATCTTTCTTTTCAAAGAACTGTAAAGAAATATACATTTGATTTTAGAGTAGTTTAAAATTCTTTTTAACTAGATGCACACAACTTTGTCAGAATGGATTTAGGATTTTTAATAATCCTGTGGGAATATTCCTGGATAAAAACAGCCTATGTCACTCTCCAGCCCTATAACTATATTCCTGCAAACAATCATTTTGATCTGATGCTCCATTGTTGGATGATTGATGAACACTTTCACATTGATATTAATTGGATGGAAATTGTTGAATATGCAGTATTGAGTTTGCATCTTAAATTAACTAAGTACATATAGCACTATGATGAAATTTAATAGGACATATAAAAAGTTATCATAATGTACCATAGGCACATTCTTAAAATATTATAAAATAATTATATTTCACAACCAAAGAAAAATGATGTAAAATACAGAATATAAAATATTTAGTATTGGTTTTTCGAACAAATAAACCAAAGTGTAAAATAAGCTTACATTGATGATATTACGGCAGTCCCTCAACAAGAACTCCAATCCACTGGGATGATCCGGCTGCACCGACTGAGAGACATCAATGAACCAGCACTTGTTCTCCCACCATAGAATATTGTACTCTGACAAATCAGCGTGAACTAGATGGCCAACATTGTACAACTTGTGCATCGCCTCTACTATCTCATTGTACACACTCTGCCATTTCTCTGGCTTCAGAATAACATCTCGTAGTTTGGGAGCTGGTTTGTTATCCTTCCCAATGAATGACATAACAAGAATGTGCTTCTTCAAACAAACCATCTCAGGACAGTTCAATCCGATCTTTTGCATCCGCATCATGTTATGCATTTCCTTCTCCGCCCACATATGTACAATCTTCCGAGGGTTCTGCTTAGAAAACCGACTTTTAAACCGATAATCAGCTTCAATATACTTATCGCGAGTTTTGAACTCATTTAGTGTAGTTTTAAAAACTTTGATCGCACACTCCTTTGGTAATACAGCTTCTGTGTATGATGGATCACTGTTAGCATGTAAAACAACAGATTCTTTACCAGTTGATATAACTCCATTGATATCTTCTAAGAGACCATTGTTTATGAGTTTAAAGAGTATAAGTCTAGTGGGTTCATCGAGACCCATTTCAGCAGTGGCGTGACTCTCTTTCCTATCTAACATCTTGTGTTTGCGGGCCTGATTCCACCTTGTATGTTCCTTTAATTGGTTGAACACAGAATTGGATAATTTCATGTCGAATCCTGCACCATCACCTGTGCATACTTCAGGGGGGAACGCCATGACTTTGCAAGCATTCCTCCTTCCATTTATAGTGCTGTCATGTTTCGTGACCATTTCACCCTCTTTCATTATAAATCCACGTTTAGGAAGACTCGCGAACTCTTTCTCGTTAGTTTCGAAACGATCCCAGTCCTTTTTGTACGCTAACTCGATGTCTTCGTCATCAGATTCGGAATCGTACACGAGATGTTCGGGGACGTTGCGGTAGTTATCAAAGGATATAGATACCTTAGCGTCTCCGTTCATCTTCTTAGCTACTCTCTTTATTTCATCATCATGTTCTCTATCGAACTGACATTGCAACACTTTCGCAATAATGGAGTCCGAATCACAGTACTCTTTCACGTTAGATTCGTCAATTTTCTTGAGGATTTCAGGCGAGACATCACTAGACTCAGGCATTACAGTGTCCGATATCTCCTCGGCGAACCTCAGGTCTTCTTTTACCTGAAGGCCTTTCGCATATTCTTCAGACATGATGTCCGATAAGTTTCGCACATCGGCCTCAGCTGATACTTTCTTCCACGGATTCGACATGTTTCTGAATAAGTTATAACTATATCACAGTTTTTAAAATTGTTAGTAAAATAAATATTCTTTATTGATTATACAGTAAAAATTACGCTATTTCACAATAATATTGTGAATCTGAATATTTCTTCAAGATTTTTTGACCACAGATCACTATATACAGTCTAAAGTTTTTGACCAATGAGTAATGACCATAGACAAAATAATAACCTATAAAAATGTGACGTTTGACGTTGACTTTTTAATGACTACGCATTTACGGCTCTGAATTCGATTCTTTTGGGCCTGAATGAGTCCATTTGTTTCGAAAACCCCTCGGATGATTAATGAATTCTAGTTTTAATTCTTGTCCAAATTGGCCCTAATACAGAATCTAACCTTACAGATCTATAAAATTGGACTCGGCTTTTCACAACCAGTCATCAATAATTATGATGAAAGGTAGTGTTATATTATATCCCAGGTACAGACTGGCCACTTTTTGTTCCAGAAAATTAGTTCCCATAGGATTTTTATAACCCTAAATCTATACGGAAAAATCACAGGCATAATCTAGTGTAAAGTAATAAACAAATACAAAATAAACACAAATATGATTTTTGAATTATTTATTTACACCCTAATGTTCATTTTGCAGCCTTGACCTTGCCAGTCTTGGCAGTAGCTTGCTGTGCCTTGAGGACCTTCACGATCTTCTGTTCCTCGATGAGGAAAGCTCTGACAATGCGCTGTTTAACACACTTGTGGCATAGGACTCCTCCATACACACGTTTCACTGTCTTTTTTCTGTAGCACAGTCTGGAACGTTCAGCGGGCCTGGCGGGCTGGATGCCTCTGAGTTTGCTTTTGCACTGGCCACACCTTGGGATCTTCTTGGGCTTCTTGACATATTGATATACCAGGCGTCCACCAGGAGTTCTTACTCTGAAAGTGATAAAAATTGTGTTAGACAGTTGTCAAGTCCACAATATTATGAGGAGAATGGGAAAAGTACAATCTATTTTCAAATCTGATTTTAGGTTTAATTAAGGGATGGATAAAATTGAGGCAGTAAAATCTATAAATATTACCTTAAAGGATTTTCAATTTAAGCTCAAGTGAACAATGTTTTCCTTTGAAATTTATAATTTTATAAAATTGTCCTATAACTAGTCCCAAGTTCTCTATAAAAAATCGATACTAGTACTAAAATTGCAAAAGTGTGGCTGTTAGTTGCTTAAGGTGCAGTGAAAAACTGCACTGCACTACACCGACTGACGAAATTTAGTAGAGATAGCTTGCATCCCGTAGACAACTATTTATCTCAAAAATTCTGAATTTTCGGAATAAAGTTCTCATGAGATCTTCAAACCCGTAAATCTACAAAGACGAAGTTGCGGGCGTAACCTAGGTAATACACAGTATAGGTAATAGGTAGTTTACAAGTGAAACTTTTATCTTTAATAAATAATACAAATACTAAGTAATTGAACTTAATAACCTAGTAATCAAATCATATAATTGTAAAAAATTCTGAGTTCTTGCATTGAGAGAGAAAGGCGTTCTTGTTGAATCAAACTTAAGTATAAAAGTAACTCTAAATTTAATGTCAAAGGACTTAGGTTAGGGCCCAATGTTAGGTTATGTTTTCATTTGAAGGATAATATAATAAATACAAGAAATTGTTGGTGCGATATTAAAATTATATCAAGTTAACACTTGCAAGTAAACATAAATTGTAATCATTAGGAATAAAACTCACATTCTCCTCTGGTTTGACTTGGTGTTGTACGACAGCCGTCGCCTAAATGTAAGACGCTGTACCATTTTTACAGCTGAAATATAAAACAAATTATGTGTAAAAAGCACTTAACTATTTAAATCACCAAAAACCGCACAATATTTTCATTAATTTAAACACGATTTAATCCGATTTTCTTAAAATTGCACTTTATCCGTACCTTTTTGACAGCTCTTGACAAGAAAAGAAAAACATTACTTTTTAGTTTTTATCTAGCAACATTTTTTCAGTCCATTCTCAATTACGAATTTCTGTTTAATATAGAAAACAACATAGCTTAAATCAAGATGAAATCAATGGTAAAAATACAAAATAATGAGTCATTTAATTTATTTGCCACATAAATAGCCCTATTTTACTGCTTTGTGACGACATTGTAAAACTTTTTTTCCAATTACACAATTACAGTGTATATGAAATAGAAAACACACTATTAAGTTTTTTAATGTGGCAGCATCAGTTACAAGGTTAGTAAAATGGCCGCCGTTGTGTGATGATTTTGGTGTTTGTGTTTAAAATTGGGATAAATCGTGTTTTTCAGTGAGATTCTACATAAAATGGGTAAGTAATAAACTAGCTTTGTGCTTTTATTACAACTTACAATTTCGGAACGATTTATTATTAGTCTAATTAGTCATTGACATTCCAGAGTAGAGATAACAGATGATTCGATTTGTCTTTTCAATCAAAACATGGAACCAATTAATTCAATAATTACCCTGTTTAATCAAGTCTACATGGAAAAATACCTAACAAGTACTTAGATGCGTTGTCGTTAAGAATATTTCTACTTCTTTCCGTGAAGTAAAACGAAGGTTTGTTGTTTTATTTCCTACATCTATTCTACAATACCGTAATTATAATTTTTCAATGTTTATTTACAGACATAAGAAGCCTGCTTTTCACTGAATCTCACTGAATACAATAAATAATAATTACATGAATTCTGAAGAGTTTATTCAGTGTAGTTTTGTAAATTGTAGATTTGTTGTAGCTCTGGTTAGTTTTAGTTTGTATTTTTGTACATAGATGTCTCTATTGTTAACATTAATAGGATCTTGATACATTAGACCTACTGCTTATATTCTTCTTATATTCCTATTAGGTACATACTAGAAACTATAGAAATAATAAAATAAAATATAATTGTAGTTCCTTTAGTTCTTTAGTTATAATTATCTTAAAGTATAATACTATTAGAAAGAGTCTTCCAGTATAGTTTCTTTAGCTTGATGAAATGAAGATTGTCTGAGAGTTACACTTATAAACTCTGGAATTGATGCAGTTATTACTTTGCGGAAGTCCATGATATACAAGGGATCATGTTTAATTTGCTAAAATATGGGGTTATAGCAAATGAAGCTTATCACACCTTGTTCAAACGCAGGACTCGACAAAAGGAGAGAAATAGGTACCTAGTCACTCGTAGTTACCCACTTTAGTTAGTTACTATAAAAATACTAAAAAAATCTTGTAGCTGCCTTAACTACTATATATGATTTTTTAGACTCAGAAATTCCTTTTTTTAATAAGTATTTAGTAAACTTTAAGCCAGCTGTATAATATCAGTCTGTTTTCTTGTCGTCTTAAAACTTTCTGTCGTCTTGTTCACTTTGCAAACATCTGAAGAGTCATCCAGTCTAGGAATATTCGAACAGTTTGAGAGGTCTAGTAGAAGATGTAGGAGCATAATGCCTTCTAACATTTATTTGAATTTTTTCAGGTGGAAAATTTCTGATAATATATAGCCAGTTTTATAGTTAGTATCAGTAGTTTACAGTAGTTATTTTGAAAAGAGTAATTGTAACTTGCCTCAGTAGAATTTTCTTTTTGAGCTGGTGGTATAGTGTCCTCTTGAGCATCATATTATGTTGGTCTGCATAAATAGGTACTTAAGTTAGGTCTGTATATCTTTTTAATTAATTGACAACTTAGCCCTCCACTGCTATCACAGAGTTATGTGCATTTTAAGCAATTAAGTATCACTTGCTTTAACAGTGAAGGAAAACATCTTAAGGAAACCTGCAATTGCATGTCTGAGAATTCTTCATAATGTTCTCAAAGGTGTGTGAAATTTGCCAATTTGCACTTGGCTAGGGTGGTAGACCAAATAAAAAGGTTGAGGCCATAGCCATGCTCTTCTCATTCTGAGAAGAGACCATGTTCAGTAGCAAGCCAGCGATGGATTGTTGATGATGATGATGATGATGAAATCCTTATCATCTCTATGATCAACTTTGCTTTGTTGTTATTTGTGATAAGAATGGAAACCAGACAAATCCTAAATTGGCATGTATAAAAATAGAGCTCCATTTCACAATGTTCTCTGCTAAAAAGAACAGCAAACTTTTAAATTCAGATTTGTAATTGTAGTTTCATTAGATTGTAGAACTAAATTAGCACTATTGGCCACCTACAATGTGGCTAGTTGTACAAAATCTCTATACCAAACTAAATGAACAGGTCTAAGTCTAGTGCTATTTTTTCCACGGGATCATTGTGAAAGGGAAAACAACTAGCAATACATTTAGCCCTGTCATTTTATTTTAGTTTAAAGATTGTGTACAACAGGATTAGCCACAATAAAATCCCATGTTTTAGTTATTTCCTTATCTATACTATATACTAATAAATAAAATTGAAGTGTCTGCCTGTTTGAACGGGCTAATCTTCGGAATGGCTGAACCTATTTTGACGGGACTTTCACAGACAAGTAGAGGATTAACCAAGGAGTAACATAGGCTACTTTTTAATCGACTTAAAAAAATGGAAGAGTCATGTTTTCTACCTATGCACACTGATATCTCCGAGATTTCTGAACCGATTTGCGTATTTTTTTTTAATCGATAGAGGAACTTTGCGGCATTGTTTCATCTTTTATTTTATTCCAACTCCTCAATCCTGATGCTGCAGGGGATCTGACCAATCCACGCGGGCGAAGCTGCGGGCATCATCTTGTAATTAACTATAGTACGCGACATGTCGAGATGGCAATCGGGGTATGAGGCGGGGGACGTCACCCGCGCTATCCCGCACCAGGCTAGCGCGCGGGCTGTGCGGGTGTGCGGGGTGTCCCCGCCCCGATTGCCATCTCGATTGCCATACTATACTTAGTTATGAAACATTAAATTTCAAGAAGTAACCTTTAATAGGCCTACACTCCTACCTTAATCCTCTCACATATAATATAAATTGTCAGAACTAATTTGGAATTTAACTTTGAAGGAGCTTTTATTGCCCCTACAACGATGCGCATACGCAATCGTTAACCGCCATGTTTCATCCAAGGTGTCAGAAATAAGCCTTTATAAAATGTTCAAAGGCGCTTAGGCTATATATTATAGTGTGGGGTGACCATATTTCACAGTCAATGGAAAAGTCCGGATCTGAAAATAGGTACGATTTCCTTGTTTGACTAAAATCCATACGTCAAATGACTAATAGGGATGTGGGAATGCACCAGAGCGCCAGATAGGGAAAAGAGATTCAGAAGATCGACAACCTTGTCGGAAATCTATACATTATTAAAATGCTTATCCTGACTGACTGACATACAGCCTAAATCGCTGGGATAAGAAACTTGATGACAGTAAGTTCCTTTTATGACATAGGCCCTTTTAAACTAAGAAAGGATTTCTGGAAATTTCACCCCTAAGAAAGTTAGATAGGGGATGACTTTTGGTTATGGAGAAATACGTGTTCCGGATTTTTTAGAATTAATACTATTAATTATAATTTAGAAGTATTAATTAATTAAGGGCCGATTTTTCAATAGTCAAACAACTTTTACCTGAGGAACAAAGAGGGTTTACAACTTTTGTATATTCCACAGATAAAAGGTATTTGACGATTGAAAAATCGGCCCTCAATAGATTTTTCCAGAAAAAAAAATACTTTTCCTAGTTTATTCATTTAGTTGGTCAGCTTACGTTAAGGCGAGTGAGGACTTGGTTCGGGGAATCGTTCGACATTGAGATGGGTCATTTTGTAATAACAATAGCGGGGTGGAACAATAGGGTTGCTACATGAGTGATCATATAATTTTATTATATTTATTGAGCAGGAAAACATTTTTAAAAATAATACATAACCAACTACCTACTTATTTGTAAATGGCTAGAGAATCGCAACACATGATGCAAATCACAAGTATTAATACTACGGGCTGTAAATACATTTTAATGATAGATTGCAAACATCAGAATCAGAAACAGATCGGCGGTTCGATTGCGGTAGAATGACAGCAACAATGTCACGATCGCAATCATCTCTGATTGGTTAATGCTCGCTTATTATTAGCTACAATGAATTGTTGCAACAAGAATACCATAAATCCAGCCAATCACAACGATTGCGATTGTAATAATGATCGATGCATTTTTCCGCAATAAAGCAGCGGGTGCTCAATTGCGGTGAAATAACAGCTACGATGTCACGATCGCAATCACTTCTGATTGATTAACGCTCGCTCACTATTAGCTACGCGTACAACGCATTGTTGCAACAAGAATACCTTAAATTCAGCCAATCACAGCAATTGCGATTGTCATAATTGATGCAGATTTTCCGCAATCGACCAGCAGTACTACACGGGTAAACATGTAAACTAATTTTATTATTCACCTTATGCCACGCGACACCTAATTAGATCGCACCAACGCGTAATTGAATATTATGTTCCATTTGAATCACGTCACGAACGTTTCCATTGAGCTTACGTTACCAATTGAGATATTCCAACTCCAATTCCAACAAAACGGATATATTTTACTGGAATATGCCCAATGAATCATTGGGTAGTTTGTACTTTGTATCGCACTGAAATAGACTTGTGAATAAATACGCGTTGCCGTTTTAACTGAATTAATTTAACGACTATTTATAACTGTCCTCTAAAATATTATTACTAACATTTTGTTATTTTTTATTTGCTGTTGTAGCTACATTTTTTTTGACATTGTTCTAAGGTAGATAGAGCGAAGATAGGGGTTTGCTCTTTAGTAAGTAACAATCCAATGTTTTAGCAGAGCCGTATTTCCAAGTGACTTAGCATCTAGATCTATTTGTACCTACTTACAGTATTTTTCCAGCTTCAATAGACTGCATCATTACTCAATGTCTGTCGAATTTCTAGTTGTACATGCGTTACTAGCACTGAATTTCATTCAACACTGATCACTTGTGCTGAATCGAATTGATTGATCTACAATATCATCCAGTTTCTGATACTGTACAATTTCTGATCTGAACTGACAATAATCATTAATAGATATATCTAAAATTGGCGGCGCAAACCTTTTCACAAATGTTCCCTGCGGAAATTAACGCCACTTCTTGGTACCACAATTATTTTTTGCGCTTTGTCTTATTTCTATGCGAATTTAATGAGGGTTGTGAATATAATAAATGGATGGGTGCGATCTTATTCAAAAGGAATCATGGACAAAAATAAAAACGAAACAAGGAAAGGTCAAAAGTTCTTCATTGTCAACCCTGAACGGTTGTTCGCTTTCTTTTCGTTTTTGGTGTCGAGCGCAGGCCGACACCTCGCGACAATACGCAGATGCCCTTCGGCTCTGACTTGATCTTACTATTGTTCGACTCCCATACATTTATAGGTTCTGCTGCCTATCTAAAGAACAGAATGCATAAAGCAAAGTTCAAAAGTTCTTCATTGTCAACCCTAAAGGGCTGTTCGCTTTCTTTTCGTTTTTCAGATGCCCTTGGGCTATGACTTGATCTTACTATTATTCAACTCCTATACATGTCCAATGTGCATGATCCATTGCCTATGTATAGGAACATGTGAATATACAGTGGCCCCCCATCCGACAATTAAATTTTGACATGCATAGTGAAGTATGATTTGTACTTCAGAGTATGTATAACATATAGGGCCTTTTCAGTGCGACGCGGATGGCCTGCGCGGTGGATCTTGTTACAAAAACTAATAATGTAAATATGTACCTACTTAACTACGATTAACGATATTTTCACAGACTTAAATTTTCCATAACAGCTACAAAAGCATAATTTTGCAATTGTTTCGTACCACATTCAAATAACACCCACAGTATAGTCTATGCTGCCTTTATAGTTTGTACAGAGTACAGTACGGCGTAGGATGTCAATATATTATCCAGTCATCTCATCCTACGCCCTGAAAAGCAACTAATGAGCTGTTTGGTAACTCTTTCTCATCATATTGCGCCTTTATCATTTCCACGATCATCAGATGTAATCTTAGACCAATAATGATAACTAGATGATGCCCGCGACTTCGTCCGCGTAGATTTAGGTTTTTTTAAAATTCCGTGGGAACTCTTTGCTTTTCCGACTAAAAAGTTGCCTATGTCAATTTCCGGGACGCAAACTATCTCTGTACCAAATTCCATAAAAATCAGATAAACGGATGAGCCTTTAAGAATCCCGTGGGAACTTTTTGATTTTCCGGGATAAAAAGTCCTATGTCCGTCCCCGGGATTTAAGCTAATCCTGTACCACCCTGTACCAAATTTCGTCGGAATTGGTCACACTGTTGGGCCGTGAAAAGGTAGCAGACAGACCGACCGACAGACAGACAGACACACAGACAGACAGATACACTTTCGCATTTATAATATTAGTATGGATAACGAAGAAGATTCAATCTGTGCGTCATTGCGACGTCGCCGTCGTTACATTTGTTTAGTGAAATTGAGTTGTCGTTTTTAACCCCCGACCCAAAAAGAGGGGTGTTATAAGTTTGACGTGTGTATCTGTGTATCTGTGTGTCTGTGTATCTGTGTATCTGTGTATCTGTCTGTGGCATCGTAGCGCCTAAACGAATGAACCGATTTTAATTTAGTTTTTTTTGTTTGAAAGGTGGCTTGATCGAGAGTGTTCTTAGCTATAATCTAAAAAAAATGGTTCAGCCGTTTAAGAGTTATCAGCTCTTTTCTAGTTTTCTTGTAGAAAAGAAGGTTAGATAACCGTTAGGTTCATAATATTATGTCAATAGACAAATGTCAAGCTGTCAAGATGGACGTTGCCTAAATACATAATTATTTATTTGAAAATGATGTTTTGGAAAACTCAAATACTTTGGATCGTCGGGGGTGTTATAAATTTTTAATTTACACTTGTATCATCTAATCCCCAAGGGGCATGGCTAACTCCCGGCGTATATGCCATTTCGCTGCGACATTATATCGAGAACACCAAATTCACAGACGCAATGACTAATGGCCATAAAATAATTTTTAGTAACCAAAAAATTCCAAAGCGTTTATAAAGATTATTATTACTGACCCTTCAATTTCTTACGCATGCGTAATGTAACTTTTTTCTTTAAAAAAATCGTACAAAATGACCGCAAGGCAAGCCAACACGCAATTAGGATCGGGGTAATATAAACCATTATCAATGGTCATTACTTTTGCCGAGACGAATCGGAAACTGTCCGTAATGTTGCTCATGTGATCACATTTCCTCAGTTCAGTTTCTTTGCCGACGTAGTTAGATGTTGCCCTTTTTTATGGTTCCTTACCTCAAAAGGCCAACAAGAAGCGCGTTCCATCTTAGGCTGCATCATCACTTACCTGATTGCAGCCTAAGGCTAGTCTCCGTAGTTCCGTACCTCAAAAGGAAAAACGGAACCCTTAGAGGATCACTTTGTTGTCTGTCTGTCTGTCTGTCAAGAAACCTATAGGGTACATCCCGTTGACCTAGAATCATGAAATTTGGCAGGTAGCTAAGTCTAATAGCACAAGTATAGGAATAAATCTGAAAACCCCGAATTTGTGGTTACATCATTAAAAAAAAAATTAAATGTGTTTTAATTTTCAAAGAAAGATAACTATACCAAGTGGGGTATCATATGAAAGGGCTTTACCTGTGCATTCTAAAACAGATTTTTATTTATTTTTGTGTATAATCGTGCAAAATGTTGGAAAAAATGCCCCAGTACGGAACCCTTAGTGCGCGAGTCTGACTCGCACCTGGCCGGTTTTTTTTAGTCTCAACTATGCAATCTTTTTGAGGTAATTTTGCATCTGTGTTTTTTTCTTACACATAATAATTTCTACACATAGGTTACGTGTTCGCAAATTTTTAAAGTTTACACCTACTGAAATACCTAACTCAAAAATTCAGCTCATTTCTGAATCATGTTTGTCACATATCCAAAATAGAAATTCTGTAGTATTTTTGGAACTGGCAACAGTTAATTCCGACTGTTATGCTTGTTATACGACTTTTTATTGCTATCATAAAAAATAATTACACATTCGTTTACAAATTACACAAAAAATTTGTGGCTTAGCTTTTAAACAAAGTACACGTAGATTTGCTATCATTTATTAAAAAATGGATTTACTTTTTTAAAATCCCGTGAAAATTCTTTGATTTTCCGCGATAAATGTAGCCTATGTCACTCTCCAGGTCCTTAATGCAAAAAATCACGCCGATCCGTTGCTCTGTTGCGGCATGAATGAGGGTGTTCTTAGCTATAATCCAAGAAAATCGGTTCAGCCGTTTGAAAGTTATCAGCTCTTTTCTAGTTACTGTTACCTTCACTTGTCGGGGGTGTTATAAATTTTTAATTTACACTTGTTTGCAGCATGGACCCATACCTTTACCTCGCATCACGTTAACTTAGAACGTTACAGTTACGTTAGTTATGTAACCGAAAATTGTTTCAATTTTTAAAAGATTTGTATAAACACTAGACATTATACATTAGATAAGTAAATAATATATACTCTAGTGTATTGTGAGCAGTTCTGATGCAAAAAAAATACACTGAATAACAAGTGTAAATTAAAAAATTTCAACACCCCCGACAAATCATTTTCAAATAAATAATTATGTATATCTAGGCAACGTCCATCTTAACAGCTTGACATTTGTCAGTTGACACTTGAATATTATGAACCTAAGGGTTATCTAACCTTCCTTTCTACAAGAAAACTAGAAAATAGCTGATAACTTTTAAACGGCTGAACCAATTTTTTTGGATTATAGCTAAGAACGAACACTCTCGATCAAGCCCACCTTTCAAACAAAAAAAAGTAAATTAAAATCGGTTCATTCGTTTAGGCGCTACGATGCCACAGACAGATACACAGATACACAGACACACAGATACACAGATACACACGTCAAACTTATAACACCCCTCTTTTTGGGTCGGGGGTTAAAAATAAACTCATGAAATCTAAGCAGTTTGAAATTACGATTATGGATTTTACATTTGAGCGCAAGGCTGATCGTAAAAATAGCCGAATTATTGGAATGTCCACACCGATGCGTTTACGTCACAAATTGTTACGACTCGGTAGTAACGTAAGTAACAAACGTACGAACTCACGTCTGTTTACGTGTCGATGACCCTTACAGAAAATACTAAGAACGCATTGTTTTAAGTGTAACAAAGTTTACAATCTAGGGCGTTACCCCGCTAAAATGAGGTATTTCGAACAACAAAGCGTTGGTCAGATTTATAAACATGGTATCGCATTCCGTCGATTTCCTTGCGAATTTTGTGCAAACCGTTTAGTCACTCATGTTTTCATGTTGTGCTTTGTACAAGTGTAAATTAAAAATTTATAACACCCCCGACAAGTGAAGGTTACAGTAACTAGAAAAGAGCTGATAACTTTCAAACGGCTGAACCGATTTTCTTGGATCATAGCTAAGAAAACACTCGATCCAGCCACCTTTCAAACAAAAAAAACTAAATTAAAATCGATTCATTACTTTAGGAGCTACGATACCACAGACAGATACACAGATACACTCGTCAAACTTATAACACCCCTCTTTTTGTGTCGGGGGTTAAAAATAGGTACGATTACCAAACTTATGCGCCAAGGATGTGTTAACTTTATAGACGAAAGTTAGTTCGCTTTGCTAAAGTACTAGCATCAGTTTCCCTCTCCAATTTTAATATGGATATCTTCAAGTCTAAGAATGAATAGGCATCTTCTAGGCAAGCGCGCTCCATCTTAGGCTGCATCATCACTTGCCAGCAGGTCTGGTTTATTATTACATTCTGTCAGGCTCAATATACATTCAAAGGGAATCGAAGCGAACTTCTAAAATATCACATAATATATTGACTTATCTCCATCACTTAAAACCAATTAAATACTAAATCACATCACACTATCACACTAATATTATAAAGGCGAAAGTGTGTGTGTGTGTGTGTGTATGTTTGTTACTCTTTCACGCAATAAGTACTGAATGGATTTGGCTGAAATTTGGAATGGAGATAGATAATATCCTGGATTAGCACATAGGCTACTTTTTATCCCGGAAAATCAAAGAGTTCCTACGGGATTTTAAAAAACCGAAATCCACGCGGGCGAAGCCGCGGGCATTTTCTAGTGAAAGTTTAAAGTTTGAGCGGTAATAGCTACAAAAACCTAAAGAGATAGGAGAGGAAACTTTCATAATAAAGTCGGGCTTTTCGAAAGTGTTGGATATGCAATCTAAGATAGAATATTATGCTTATCTCGGAGATAATATTTTTATTTATGTGTTGAAAATTAGATATCATGATTGTCAAGTTCTTTTGGTTATGTTTTTCTTGTAAAACGTGAAATTCTGAGGCGGTATTATAACACCAATAAAGGTGTTAAATTACAACATATTAAAGATATTTCTTGACTCCGTACGGAACTGATATTATCGTACATGGTTTAATTAATGTACTAGTGTTCAAGAGCCGTGATAGGCTAGTGGTTAGGCCGTTCTTCTCCTATTAGGGAGGCTGGGGGTTCGATCCCGGGGACGCACCTGTAACTAATCGGAGTTACTTATGTGCGTTTCAAGCAATTAAATATCACTTGCTTTGAAAGAAAACATCCTGAGGAAACCTGCATGTCTGAGAATTCTCCATAATGTTCTGAAGGGTGTGTGAAGTCTGCCAATCCGCATTTTGCTCAAAGTGGCGGACCACGGCCTAAACCCTTCTTATTCTGAGCGATATGCTCTGTAGTGCGCCAGCGATGAGTTGATTATGATGATGATGAGTGATTAAACCAGTTTAAACTTTAAATACTTACAGGTATGGAAAGATGGCCTGTGATCAACCTTTATCTTTTTATGCGCCATCATTATGTGACTGTACGTTTTACGAGCATTGAGATTTACTTGAAAATATAAAAATGAGGCTGGTTTCTTGATATGTGATGAAGATATGAAGTCTTACCTTAACTTAACTGCCTCGGTGGTTCAGTGGTTCGCATGTTCGACTACAGATGTCGAGGTCCTGGGTTCGATTTCCGGATCGGATCGAAAATAGGTATTGGATTTTTCAGTTAAGAAATTTTCAGTACCTACCTACTAGCCCGGAAGTTGGCGGTGCTACACCCTCGTGCTTCGGAGAGCCCGTCGGCCTTGTTAGACCTCTCCAGTCGTGTTAGATTCCCGTCCAGGGCTATGAGAGTGAGGGAATAGAGAGTGCACCTGTGTTTGCGCACACAGTCGTGCACTCTCCCGGGCCGCGCAGTTGGCTAATCTCTATCGGAGATTGGCCTCCGTGGCCGAAAATCGGTCAGGAACACATTATTATTATTAAAGTCTTACACTTTTACGCCATCGTCGAATAATAGGTAAGCTTTTATTGTAGAGATTAATGTCAAATGTATCTCCTATCTTGTTTTAGCGTTTAAACTATCGTGAGTGATTTCCTTTATAAGTATAGATTGTTAAGGCGATAGTCACGTGTTTAGTCGACGTAAGCCCGACTAGTTTTGAAACCATCCGGGGTACTTTTTCCATACATATCTATGACTTTTTCACAGGGACTCAGCTCGCTACGCGTCGTGGTTGACTTACAAGTGTACATTAAAAATTTATAACACCCCCGACAAGTAAAGGTTACAGTAACTAGAAAAGAGCTGATAACTTTCAAATCGCTGAACCGATTTTCTTGGATTATACTTAGCTAAGAACACTCTCGATCAAGCCACCTTTCAAACAAAAAAAAAAAAAAACTAAACTAAAATCGGTTCATTAGTTTAAGACCTACGATGCCACAGACAGATACACAGATACACACGTCAAACTTATAACACCCCTCTTTTTGGGTCGGGGGTTAAAAAATAATCTATACTTATAATGTCTCCATCTTGTATGCTCGGGATCAAGGAGATGGTACGATAATCCTTGTATTTATTCGTCCTCTCGGCGCACCTAATTAGACCGGCTCAAGCCAACCCAACCTTCACTAATACCAACACATTTAGTTCTATTTATTTAAGGATCTCCCATGAATACTTGCGATGTCAAGAGGAGTCTCTGGGTCACTCGCTCCATACAAACGCAGTTTTGGCTCTCACCTGAATACTCTATCTTTAATGAAACTTTGTAGATTCGTTCTAGGAACAAATGTATTACATCAATGAATTTGGTTTCCCAGATTTCTGATAAAATATTCAGTTTCAAAGTTAATACAGTCTCAAGAATCGTGTCGCCAAGTGATTTAACGTTCCAGTACGATGCTGTAGAGAAACCAAAGGGGTATGGGTTTAATAAAAACTGCCATATCTCTTCCAGGTTAGCCCGCTTCCACCTTAGACTGTACCAACACTTACCACAAGGTGAGATTGCAGTCAAGGGCTAACTCGTATCTAAATAAAACAAGAGTAAATTAAAAATTTATAACACCCCCGATAAGTGAAGGTTACAGTAACTAGAAAAGAGCTGATAACTTTCAAATGGCTGAACCGATTTTCTTGGATTATAGCTAAGAACACTCTCGATCAAGCCACCTTTTAAACAAAAAAAAACTAAATTAAAATCGGTTCATTCGTTTAGGCGCTACGATGCCACAGACAGATACACAGACACACAGATACACACGTCAAACTTATAACACCCCTCTTTTTGGGTCGAGGGTTAAACATACATAAGTAAAAAAGCTAAAACTAGTTATTTTTACAGAAATTTAGCAAACCATAGATGTAAATATAAGATTCTAGAACATGTCTACTAAATGACATCGAGTTTGATTGGTTAATATTCAAATGAGAACCAAACTACGTTTGTGTGTAGCGAGAGACCGCCGCTAAGCCATGCTTAATGGGTTCTTTCCGTCGCTGGGCGTTTGAAGAGTTACAGCCCTGCAACATCCAGTCTATAAATTGTTCTGTTTACGTTTCTCTGATCCTTTTCATCATTTTCGTCTAATAGCCTGTAAATATGTAACCAAGTACTTAGGTTATTTGGAATAGTCTTGACTAGAGATGGACTATTTCACAGATAACATGTGAAAAATCACGTGAAAAGCATTTTCATAATATAATACTTGCTATTTTGCCTAAAGTAGCCTGTGAGAAACCGCGAAGCAAAATATTACAAAGTTTGAAAATAATACAATTGTTTAAGTTTTGCGCGCGCATGGTCATCTACCAGAGCTAAAAAGCGCGTGAGCGAGAACACTCGGATAGCTGCATATTAGAAAGAGAATAAAAACATGTAGTTCACTTAATGTAGCAAACAATCGTTCTACGTTCCCGTTTACAATCGTAAGTGCGAAAATTCACTTTCCGTGAAAACTAACCCTAGTTAAATTAACGATTAATTAGCAAACGATTGTAAGTTCGAAAATTGAAAAATCACTGTGAAGAAAAATAATTCACATAAAAGAAAATTCACATTCACAGCCCATCACTAGTTTTGACGAATACTTTTATGTGTGCATTAAACGCTCGCAGTTTAGAATTACCTATTGCATGGAGTTTATCTCGAACTGACACGTGGCTTCAAACGATTTTATATTGGTAACGTGCGTGCAACGAATGTTAAGCAGTTTTTGCGGTCGAGTGCTGAATGGCTTGCCTATTGCCTGCAATTTGTCCGTACGTGCGAAGAGGGATTGCCTCTCCTAATTGTAGCCTGCGCACGCCTCGCCGACAGTTCTGTTTATATCGAATAATTTTCATTTCTTACCACGAACGTACTTCTCGGAAGTGTATATATTGGCACAGTGCAAAGGGAGACAGTAGTCCGACGCCTTTGATCTCGTGGTAAATTACGACCACGATGGCCCGTCAACAAAGGGCCCTAACTACCTAGGCCAGTTCGAATCGCTCCGTCGCGCGTCGTCCCGCACTTACCACAAAGAGAGACAGCAGTTCGACGCTGTTGGTCTAGTCATCAAGTGGTAAATGACCACGACGACGGTCCGTCAACAATTGGCCCTAACTTTCTAGGCCAGTTCGAGTCGCTCCTTCATTCCACACTTACCACAAAGGCAGACAGCAGTCCGACGCTGTTGGTCTCGTGGTAAATGACGACCACGACGACCCGTCGACAAAGGGCCCTAACTACCTAGGCCAGTTAGAATCGCTACTTCGTCCCGCACTTATCGCACGGTTGATCTATCTTCGTCGAACCTCTGTATTTAATATCATATCCTTACTCTGTGGTATTGGCTTGGTAATCATACTTTGGTGTGTTTGATTGTATGCAATCGGAGACTGCTCAGTGTTCATCAGACATGGCATTCTGTTAATGTTTGAACAGCTGGGCGGCTGGTTTGCTAAGAACCTATTTAAGATTTTATTGAATCTTGATAATTCGATTTCCCAATATGGAAGTAAGTGCTCGTAGGAGTTAAACGGGCTTATAAGGCACAAAAATAGTCGCCGACGTCGCGGATTGACTCTGAATGGTGAATGCCGAGGCGTGCTCGGCTTTGGTTAACTCGATGGGGTACACGCAATGACTTTCTAAGCAAGGACATCGCACTGGCGCGCATAACAAGGGACCAAGTAAGTGTGCTTATACTCGGTGTAAGCACACTTTCTTCATTAGTCGCATGTTGACTGCAAAGCTGTCAAGACGCCTAAATGCGCGATCAAAAAGTGCCAAAATAATACGTTAACGACGCAGAAAAGAGATGGTGTGACTTACCACCGGTAAGTTAATTTTATTTACGTAAGATAACATGCGAAAAAGTGTAAAATATTTAGTAAAACCATTGAAAACACTAGAAATATCTAAAATTATTTACAATGTTCCCATTCCTTTCTCTCACGCACATCGGAAAGAGACAGATGGAAGGGCGCGTCACGAATGTCGGAAAAACAAAACTGTGGAGTAGCTTTTTTTTGTTCAATGTAAAATCTATTGGCCATTATTGTATCTCATTTATTTTATTACTAGCTGTGCCCGCGACTTCGTTCGCGTGGAATAGCTCTCAGCGCGCTTTATATAGCCACGGACGCTCAGGCGCGAGGCGTGTATCTGTACGTTAAAAATGTTCGCCGTGATTCTTTAAATTGACATAACTTTTTTATTTATGAACCGATTAACATGAAATAAACACTAAATGTTAAGTGAAGCTTACTACAATATATTAGTGACAACCGTATCTAAATCGAATAAGCCGTTTCTGATATTAGCGTGCACAAACACACAGACAAACAGACAAAAAAAAATTAATTACAATTTCGGGTTCGGCATCGATAAAAAAAAAGTAGCAGGGGTTGTTAATAATAACAACCCCTGCTACTTTTTTTATATATTTCCATTGTACAGACACCACTTTTCTACAATTTTATTATATGTATAGATAGATCTTTTGACGACCTCCAGTGCGCAGTGGTAACGCGGTGGATTTGTATGACGAGGGTCCCGGGTTCGATTGCTGGCTGGGCCGATTGAGATTTTCTTAATTGGTTTAGGTCGGCTGGTGGGAGGCCTTTGGCCATCTTGATTCAAGGCCCATCTTGAATCCACCATTTTGGTTTTATTTTTCAGCTCCCTGTCAATTGGATGAAGTTCTGAGTGACATTTGTTCGAGCACCCCCCACCTATCTTCAATACCCTGGCCGTGCTCCTCACCGAAATCCTCAATCATCAGCTCTATCCATATTTTTCCTCCGAATCATTTTTTGTCCTCTATACGAAACCATCGGTAAAAAAAAAACATACAAAATTTTACAGAAGAGGTGATCAAATGAGTCAGTCAGTCAGTCAGTCAGTGAATCAGCACGAGCAGAATAGTATATAGTATAGATATAGTATAATAGTTTCATATTTACAAAAACGAAAAATCTCTCAAAGAAATAACAAAAATTAATAGTGTTACACTACTCCATTCCATTTTTTGTTCAAGTTTGCTTCTAAAATCACCTTATTCAGCTTCGAGTGCAATAATCGATTTACATTGCGGCTTAATCACTGAGGTTAGTTTACAGGACTTGAATGTTAGCGGGAATGTATAAATGGAGCAGTTGAAGCTACATAGGGTGAATTTAGAAACGTGTGCCATGTTTGGGCTCTTGTGTTGTATGCCACGATGTGTCCATGCTTAGAAAGTCATTGGGTACACGTCGTTTTTTGTTGGTCGGGCGTTGCAAACGAAATTATGCCTCGTCCGGCGCCGCGCGGCCGTATCCACTCCTCTTTTTACATCGTCCGCGTCGAATTTTATTATTTTTATTTAACACCTGCGCCCAGTAATCTGTATTCGGAGATCTCCCGAACGCTTAACTCTTTTTGGTCCCGTTTTTGTGTCGGGGCCGACCAATTTATTGCGGCGGAGGTTTGTCCACCAAAAAGTGTCGTTTAATTTTTCCCTGCTGCTTCGTTGACAATCGATTATGTTCGCCTTTGATTAAATTCCTGTTTGGGCTGACGAAAAATTCTTTGAGTTTTGTTTTTGGTGAGATTTTTTTGAATCATCGAACGAAAGAAGAGGAAGAAGACGAGACGTACAATGTACCTTTTGCAGAAAAAAGAAACAGCATAGGCATTAGATAGGTAACCTATTGTGGCCAATTCTGTTACTCAAAATCTCGAGACTAAACTTAAATGATAGGGTCTAAATATATTACTATCACTATCTTAATGCTTCCTGTACACTAGATTTGGACTTGTCAATTTAGTTTAGAGCCCATGGTTAATTTTGACGATTAGGAAACTCGTTTCTAAAAGTATTAAAATTACTAGATTCTCATACTTCTCATTCTGGGATCTAGATGTATGATGCCCGTGTCATATCATTCATTAATCGATATTTACATAATTAAATTGATCATTAATAGCAATGATTACTCGTTTATTATAGCGCTGCGCGTGGAGTTGATTGTGAAGTTAATTATTGTCGTCAACTTTGGACAGGGGCAGCGCTGGCGCCGTCTGACCTTGCGAGTCGCTCTAGATCTGTCTCGTGGCCATTGACTGATACCTACTGCGAAAAAGATCTCATTCAATATTGGGACCTTGAAAAGAAGAGTGAATAGGCATTTTCTAGCTGCATCTTACGCTACAACATGATTTACTATTTGATGTGATTGCAGTCATTACACGCTTGTATAGTTAAGTCCAAAAATGTTAACAGTAAGTTGGTACATAGGTACCTACTGAATGATTAATAAGTAAGTATGATTAAAGTTCTAAGAATTATCCTAACTCAATTCTTTATCACATATTAATTACGGCTTTTCTAACGTGACCTCAAGTGTTATCAGGCGCCAATTTTAATTATATACCTATTTATTGTTTTCGTTTTAATAATTCTAAGAATTTGGTGAATAATTATAAGAAGAGGGAATGCAGGTATGTGCGATTAAGTATTAAATATGATGTATCTACTACTCATCATCGTTCGTATGTCCTCTTCGAAACGAAACTTCTCGGTCATCACGGGAAAACTTTTCTATCTACAAATGTAAATTAACAATTTATAACACCCCCGACAAGTGAAGAGTACGGTAACTAGAAAAAAGCTGATAACTTTCAAACAGTTGAACCGATTTTCTTGAATTATAGCTAAGAAACCTCTTGATCAAGCCACCTTTCAAACAAAAACAAACTAAATTAAAATCGTTCCATTAGTTTAGGAGCTACGATGCCACAGACAGATACACAGATACACACGTCAAAATTAATATAACACCCCTCTATCACAGTAATATAACATTACCGTGCCTCTATCGTCCAAAAATTCTTGTCGCGATTTCTTTTCCCTCAAGTAGAACAAAATACCAAATTGAAGGTAAAACCCACAGATTAGATTGCCAATACCATTGAAGACCTGACACAATGGCGTCGATTCTGATGTATTTCTCTAAACTAATTACATCTTTTTCTTTTTAATATTGCTAAAAAAGGACAGAACATGAATTTTACATTTAGGGACTCTTTTTAGTGCGCTCTAATATACCTAGGCTCACAACTGGCACCTAAAGTCACAAAATTTGACAGTTTTTTATTAAAAAACCAGTCTGTCTGTGTCTGTTCTTTTCGTAATGCATTAGTAAGTAAAGGATGCGGATACTCAATAATTAAGTTGTGAAGTATTTAGCTAGAAAAACTAAATCTATTTTGAATAAAAATTATTTGAGTTTGATCTCTCGATCACGGGGACTCCAAAGACCCGTTACAAACAAAAAAAAAACAGCGACAGATCTAAATGCGGCTATTCAGATAAACGGAGAGCTACTGTTAAATTACAAAATTGCTCCGTCCGCCCGTCCCCGGATGACTTACCAAATCGCTCTAATGCGCAGGTATGAGACAGCAATACGACCAATTTGATTCATAGAATACTAGCTGATGCCCGCGACTTCGTTCGCGTGGATTTAGGTTTTTGAAATCCCGCGGAAACTCTGATTTTCCGGAATAAAAAGTACCTAACTCTTCAGGTATTTAACTATATTAATGCTAAAAATCACGTCGATCCGTAGTGGCGTGAATGAAAGACAAACCAACACACTTTCGCATTTATAATACTAAGTATGGTGTGTGTAGTAATTATGTCAGACACTCAGTTTCTTCTTTTAATACATTATGTAATATGTACATAATACATATAGATGCATCACACTAATATTATAAAGGCGAAAGTTTGTATGTGTGTGTGTGTGTGTGTATGTTTGTTACTCCTTCACGCAAAAACTACTGGACGGATTTGACTGAAATTCGGAATGGAGATAGATAATATCCTGGATTAGCACATAGGCTACTTTTTATCCCGGAAAACCAAAGAGTTCCCACGGGATTTCGAAAACCTAAATCCACGCGGACGAAGTCGCGGGCGTCAGCTAATAAATAATTATAGGTCTTACTACCTTGAAACAGCTTATTTCAAAGATAAGTTCTCTCTCTCGACTAAAGTTGTCTTAATATAAAAAGCTTTATAAATCGCCTTCTTTTTGCTGATAAAACCGCGTTAAAAAGGCAACAAAGATACATCACGGACACTTCTTAATCAAATTCTGTAAGTTATCGACTTGTTAGTGCTACTGGTGATACTCGCAGAAAGGAGAATGACCAGCACTCTATGGAGTTTGGGCCACTTACAAATATTTTTGTGTCTCAATAAAAGTTTACATATAATAAAGTTTGATATCCCTACTTTCATGTAAAAAAAGAATTTTTTAATTAATCCTCCCAGTTTCTGAGAAAAACAGTTATATGTAAAAGGTTAGGTTAGGTTTGGTAAGTAGGTTTTATTAGGTAAAGTAAAGTAGGTAGTAGTTTCCACATATCACCAGGGCGATTTTAGTGCTGCCTATATGGTGCAAGTACATAGTTATTCCCAATGAGTCACTACTTGAAGATGTACAAGGTGCCATTGCATTTACCTATACCTATTTTTAAATAATGACTCGAGTAAAGTAGGTATTACATTAACCTTGCTAATAGACAACATTTGTAACTACTAGAAGCCTACCAGCTATTCCGAATAGTGTACTTATTAGGTTCCTAGCTCTGGAATATACTTCATTAATACTGAGACATTAGTTACTAGGTTAAGGAAGTAACTATTATTATTTAAACTGTGCTATTGATTGTGCTGTTGGGCTATTGATAGCAAAAACTGCAATAGTAGAGTATTAATACAACGAAACTAGCAAAACATTATTTTACGTTACTTTCCATTAGCATTTCATGCGCATTATGATAATCCTTTACATCTTATCATCATGATCAACACATTATCCTCAGGTCTCCTTTCACTGCACAACGCGAACAAGTTTTAGCATATACGGAGCTTAATACGGAGGAAATATAGATAACAACTCGACGTACAAGACAACGCGCAACGGTCAACGATATGGGATTAAAATATCTAAATTCGAACCACCATATCAGTTGAAAACTGCAATTATCGAAATTGACAGAAAGCAAAAACCATAGACCTGCAACTAGCACTTATCGAGTTGATTCGATTCGATCAAGATGGTTTGCAAAAAAATATCGATTTTTTAAATATTACTATGAAAGTAATAGACTTTAATCGATTATAAGTCGACCACCACCGATTTTGATCATCGATTTCGTAAAATAACATCACTAAGGTATGTCTACAGATAAAAATGGAGACCGGATTTCTCTATAGTAACATTTGAAGTACTTTTAAAATGAGGAAAAAATCTCGGGATAGTCAGCACTTTATTTTTTATGCCAAACTAAATTATAAAATAAAATATAAATTATGAAAATAATTATCTTCTGACACAAGCGTGGCCCGTGTATGATCATTCTCCTTTTAGATCTCCGATTTATTTAGAAGGATCAAACAAGAAATAACAACTCATAGCGACGGGAAAAGTAAACGGACGGACAGACAGACAACAAAGTGATCCTATAAGGGTTCCGTTTTTCCTTTTGAGGTACGGAACCCTAAAAAACGAAAGAAAACATCGTAAGGAAACCCATAATGCTCTCAAAGATGTGTGATATTTGACCTTAATCCTTCTCATTCTGAGTGGAGATCCGTGATCAGTAGTGGGACGGCGATGGATTGTGATGGTGATAACCGAACTATGACTTTTCAGAACTTTGAGTTCTTGACTAACACTTCACGAGAGAAATGTAATATGGTTAATCTGACGAAGTCGGATAGTATTGACTATAAGATTTAGAACTATGTAGTAATATTACTATTGATCCATTCAAATAGGGAATATAAAAATATTTTGTGTCAGAGGCAACTGTTTAAATCTCGTGATTTAATACAGCTTCTGCGAATTTCCAATATCTAATTATAGGTCATAACTAATTTACGGCACTAGCTTCATAAAAATGCCTATAAACCGACAGACATAGTAAGTTTTATTGCCTATTAAATATATCACATTTTAAAATTCGAATCTACCTGTTGTATTCAAAAGCCGAGAGACTCAATAATCGGTATCCCGACCCCATATCGAATTATAAAATGAAATAAATCACTTAGTGAAAAAACTCGAATTGTGGCGCCTATGGTTGGCCGTTCTTAGGGTAACCATGCGATTAGGTTTCTCTAGATTTCTTTCATTAATCATCACTAGCGATCGCCCGCGGCTTCACTTCCGTGGTAATTTCGACAAATCCAGCCTTTTTCGTTATCTCGATTATGTAAGCTTTTGCCTATAAACGGAAATCTTTAAAATCATATAAATTGACTGATGTTGATTAATTAATTATACGTTAATTTAAAAATGCGAGGTTAGGTACTAAACGCGCCCTAGTAGAGTTAAATTAGGTAGGTACTTTATTTTATTTTTATTAAGTTTACCAACAGCTTGTTACATTTAGGTACATCAATAACAGTTCAGTTTTACAAAATATTTAAGCTAAATGTTAAGTATACGTAAACACAACATGCAAATAGAGTGGCATTATAATTATTTACACTAGTAATACTTAATTTATGCTTAAAAATAATCATACGTTATTGTATTCGTAGATTAAACGTTTAAAAATATTACAAGTTCCCGACAGTCGACTAATCTCATAGCAACCCTACTCCCTACAAAGTTATTTTCTGCAGCAACAACAGTCCTTATTACCGCTTCATAAAGTCGATTTTAAAGTTTTCATCTTACTGGATTATTGGTGGGCATAAATCAAATGTTCAGTCTATTTCTATAAACGTGTGTGTTTTTACACAAATGTACATCATCAACGGGCGATATAAATATAGTGTTTTACTAAAAACAGCTGACAGCTAGCCGTGCCGCTCGAGTTTATGAAGAAAATTCATAAAGAGCCAGCGCTTGATATATTTTCGTCATTTTATAAAGGCTGAAAGTTTCTCTATGCGTTGTCCCCAACACAGGGAGGAACGATCAGCGACTATGAAGTTTGGATCAGGGTGGCTATGGGAGATAACAGGTAATAAAGGTGTCAAAAATCTTACGTCAAAGTATAAAGTCTAATTATACATATTATATATATTTTCTAAGGAATAGTATTAGAAATCTCATTATGCATTGCCAGACACTTAGTGTCATGCTCCCCCGTTATACTTTGATATAAGATTTTTACACCTTTATTACCTGTTATCTCCCAAAGCCACCATGATCCAAACTTCATAGCCGCTGGTCGTTCCGCCCTGTGTTGGGGACAATACACAGAGAAACTTTCAGCTTAAAATAATGAAGGTTTGGCACGCGCTGGCTCTTAGTCCATCATTTTGAGTCAGTAATAAACTGAGCTAACTAACAGTTATTATGGTATTAGGACCGAATTACGGTTTTACGAGTAGAATTTCAGTTGTAAGCTTTATTTATGCTACATCATACCGATTCCTCCTACATCAATGGCCATAGTATACTTATAGCCAAGGCTTAAGTTTAACTAAAGGCATTACATTGTGGAATCCTTTGAGATAATAATATAGAAAACAAGCTTAACTTTGGAATAGAATCGATTTTTGTTCAAATAAACTTACAAGTGCTTTTCCATCGTCGAATAACTTTTATCTCAGAAATAAATTTGAAGTTTTGACGGTTTTTGTTTAGGAAATCTGTCAAAATATCAAATTATTCCTTAGATAATGACGATTCAAAAATCTGCCCTTAGAGAAGCTAGAGAGTAGCTCTCTCTATTCTTTGTTTAAAAATATATTTAAATAAAGAATACAAGTATTAAATCCTTTGTCCTTGACTGGTTGGTTATGGTCTTACGTACGATATGGAGAAATTTCACTCATGAATTTATAAGTACTTTATAACAACAATGAACCATTACCTCGCTAACTAATTTATTGTACAACATTCATTAGTAAGTAGTGCCAAGAGCGTCGAAGCGGCCGTAATGTGGGAAGCGATACTTTTGGCAGAACTTCCCGCATAAAAACTGCAATTTCCTGCGTCGTCGTAGCAAATAACAGTGAACTGTTAAAAATAACTGACTTTCATTACCAGTGACCATTTCAAGTCCGTTATTTATAACATTAACTAAGTATATTTTATTTCTCTTTCTGGGGTAATTTAACATGATGGACTGAATAGATGGTGACGGAAGTGGCTGGATGAGGAAGTCTGTGAAGGAAGGAAGACCCGGTTAAGTGGCGTTCATTAGGAAATATCTTAGTCATAATGGTGCTAATTATTAAGTATACATAGATCTCTATGAAAGTAGACATATCTGAAAGGAATTCTATCCTTTTCCTCAGGGGACATTGTGATAAGAACAGCAATACATCGACTTAAATATACATAATATTACCATAACGGCAACGAGATGATAATAATAATTATTATCTGAAGGTCTGTTGGAGATTGATGTTAGCAAAAATATAATATGATTATTTAAACTCACTCTACTTATAGGCTTCTTTGTAGAAAAATTTAATAAACGGTTAAGTTATTCTATAAATCATAACTTTTACGCATAATATATTATTATATTTACCAACTGCAACTTAAATCAACACCACAACTTTTTATAACTTCTAAACCAGTGGAGTTAACATTACTCTTACGATGTATGGTAATTTATTTAATAAACAACATAAACGCACGTTTTACCGCGCATAAAGATAAATTATGACAGCTTTGGAAACTAAATTAGTACCTACTGTGAGCATAGACAAATTTTAGTTTTTATGTTCTGCACGCTAACACAAATTAGTATCATTGGTTCAATCATAAATATTTTGCCTCTAATACCTACCCGAGTCGGCCCTGTCGGCATCGACAAACGGTGTTTTTTGACTTCTATTACATGGAACTGCCGTTTTTGTATCGCACCATCAATTATGCAAAACGTTACGACGCTGTAATTAAACAAGCGATTTAGAGCTAACCAAATTGTTTCACTAATAAGTGCTACTGTCATTTTAACGACACTCATATATCCATAGACAATAGAATCCAGCTTACATGTTTACAGTAAAGTGTAGTCCTAGTCAATTCTAATCTTTTCCAGTAACTACTATCATGGACGAGCTAATCTGCCTAAAATTGTTAGGTACATCTTACTTTAAACAGTGCTCATTGCCAGAGCTGATGGCCATCATCATCATAAGAAAAATCAGAGCCACACAGTGGGCGATGGAGAGAGCTATGCTTGAAGTTACTCTACGTGATCCAATCAGTAATGTGGAGATCCGTAGGAGAACCAGAGGAACCGGGTTGCGTAGCTGAAGTGGCAATGGACAGGGCACATAGTTTGAAAAAGCGATAGACATTGGGAATTGGGATCCCAAAGTGCTAGAATGGTGACCTCACACCGGAAAGCACAGCGTTGGAAGACCTGCCACTAGAAGACAGTATCAAACGAGTCGCTGGAACCCGCCGGATTCAGGCGGCGCATAACCGTAGCAGTGGAAATCCCTACAAGAGACCTATATCTAGCCTTGGATGTTGGAAGTCTTTGGTTGATAAGGACGGTGATGAAATGTACAAAAAGGCCAGTCTCTAATGTTCTTGATAATATATTTTTCCTGCTTTGTGAAATACACTCGTGTCATGAATAAGATTCCAATGAACTAACGAAAATTTTGAATGAAAAAGTGGTCAAACTACACCATCTATCTATAAAATGTACAATCATGCCACGCCGCGCTATGCAAATCAGCCACCAACCAAAACAGTTATTGATAGAGTTAACTCGGAAATCGGAATGTTTGGCTACATAACTTTAGTTAATGGAGACGGGGCACGCTTTTTCTTTATCGAGTCCGGAAATATAAACGTTGATCTGAATTTCACTGTCAATCTAACTCGACAAATAATTTTATTAAATACTTAGTGGTATTATATCTGTAAAAATATTTTGCATTAGATTTTTTAAACAGAGACGACTTGAAACAAAACAATTTAGAAACTTAGAAATTATAAACAGAAAGTTGTATAGGACTTATTATCTCTATAACACTCTTTGTTAACCAAATTAATTTACACAGACTAGACTTATTTGTGACTAGCTGATACCCGCGACTTCGTTCGCGTGGATGTAAGTTTTTTAAATTCCCGTGGGAACTCTTTGATTTTCCGGGATAAAAAGTAACCTATGTGCTAATCCAGGGTATAATCTATCTCCATTCTAAATTTCAGCCCAATCAGTCCAGTAGTTTTTGCGTGAAGGAGTAACAAACATACACACACACACACACACACACACACACACACACACACACACACACACACACACACACACACACACACACCCACACCCACACCCACACCCACACCCACACACACCCACACCCACACCCACACCCACACCCACACCCACACCCACACCCACACACACACACACACACACACACACACACACACACACACACACACACACACACACACACACACACACACACACACACACACACACACACACACACACACACACAAACACACACACACAAACAAACTTTCTCCTTTAAATAATATTAGTGTGATTTAATTCTATTAGTTTTAAGCGATTCATAAAACTAGGTGGATGGAACATGTGAAGCGAGTCGCAAGGAGCTGTTGGATTCAAGCGGTGCAAGGCCGTGGCATGTGGAAGTCCCTACAAGAGACCTAAGTATGTTCAGTTGTGGATGAATGTTAGTGATGATGATTATGAATTCACTAGCCGATGCCCGCGGCTTCGCCCACGTGGATTTAGGTTTTTCGGAATCCCGTGGAAACTCTTTGATTTTCCGGGATAAAAAGTAGCCTATGTGCTAATCCAGGATATTATCTATCTCCATTCCAAATTTCAGCCATATCCGTCTGGTAGTTTTTGCGTGAAGGAGTAACAAATATACACACACACACGCACACACACACACACACATACAAACTTTCGGCTTTATAATATTAGTGTGATAAAATTGCTAAAACAAGCAATGAAATAGCAGGTAATGTGAAATTGAAAGAGGAAAGGAAAAAGAAAGCTAATAGGTTACAAAAACGTACAAATGACTTGGTGATACTAATGGTACCTAAACGAGGGAACTAACAAAAGTAGAAATGGTTCATTGTCCATGATGAATGCATAAGTTTGATTGACGTCCCAGCTGCTTCGTTAGATCTCTTCAAAAGGCTACGTGGGTTGCTCTTAATGCTTTACAATTCGACCTGCGTCTCGATGTATCGAATGTTACCTATCGAGATCGTTTTATATCGATATGCCAGTGAACATTTGAGACCATTAAAATTGTCGGCCTAATGGACTCTGATGTCTTTTAGATTTTTGATATTATTTTTATCGCAGTTTAATTAAGTTATACGATTTTGTTTTGTTTTAAATTTAAATAATTTTATTTATGAGGTTGACAGGTAAATACTATAAGTATCGGTGGGTCGGTATAATAGTATGTATATAATTATTTTTTTTAATTTCAACATTTTTTACCTGTTGCTATAGTATGTGTAATATTTAGAATTATGTATGTATTTTTTTTTTGTAATTTTGGATATTAAAAAAAAAAGTATAGTAAAATGCTTATAGCTTAGTGAGGTTCAATACCGGGCATTTTTATACGTCATTAGCTTTCACACTTGTAATTTTTAAAATAAAATTAATCAAAACCTTATTAACTTATTTAAATTGCATTAATCAAGTCCAAAATTGGAAGCTTTTTCGAGTTCCACGGCGGATGTTACGAAGGTGTTTGGAAATGAGCCCCCCTGTCAAAATGATTGACAACAGGCGCCAGACCTCCGAGTTTACGATATACTTTAGGTCGGCCCACGTTTTAAATAGGTATCGTCCAGTTGGAACTTAAACAATATATCGGACTGAAGTACATGCTAGCTCATGCCCGCGACTTCGTCGGCGTGGATGTAGGTTTTTTAAAAATCCCGTGGGAACTCATTGATTTTCCGGGATAAAAAGTAGCCTATGTGTTAAACCAGGATATTATCTATCTCCATTGCCATATTATCCATCCATCTCCAAAACTTGCCCAGGATAGGAGCCCAAAGTTTTACCACTAAGACCTATAGTGACTAGACTATCACCGCTTACATTTTATTTAAGAGCACACAAATCTTTACTTTGTCTACACTCAACCACTACAAAATGACCCACGCAGCATACGATGCGATACTAGATATATTAGAAAATGTAAATGTCCATTCGTTACGCCTAAAAAATGATTTCCCGTCTCGGCCGCGGGGGCGTCTCACAAAGGGCCTCATTAACCAAACCCAACCGCACCTAATCCTTTAGTTAGACCTCCATTGTGGAGTCCGAGATGCTCTCGCAGGCTCCGATGTTGAAAAAGTGCTGTTATTTATAATCACAATGCTTCATTTGTGGAGAGACGCGAGATGTATGATTCTGATTCCACGAACAGTGGTTCGAAGCTTTTTTATTGAAATCGATGTTTATAGCTTAGCTGTTTTTTTCCTAGCTGCTCATGTTCCATGCAAATATCTGATCGGTTATATTATATATCAGATCAGATCATAGGTCATCTAGTAATTAGATATTACAGACAGATCAACCTTAATTCGTCCTTCAATTCTAATGAATTGCGATCATCAAACCTTCTGTTGTGGTAATCTTCAAAAGACAAAGGTTACCACTAAACGATGTAGGTTAGACCTATACCTAAAGTTCAACTTTAGATGTAGGTTTGCACTTGACTGTAATAACACTAAATAGCAGGTGATGACTGATGATGCAGCCTAAGGTTGAATGCGCCTGCCAAAGAGTCACTATTCTTTTGACGGTACGAAAGTTATAACTATGAATATATAAGTTATGAAGATAGCTAGCGGGGAAACGGAAGCTGGAAGGAATTTCTGTGTCCTAGCAAATGCATACTGAAAACAAGGAAGCGAATCGCATCGTACAAGTGTACGTATTTTATATTTTAACAGTCTTATTCATAAAAATTTGTAGAAGCTTTATCAGCTTGTTATAAGCAAAGTTCTCAAAAACATTATTCATAAACGTTCAATAGTGCTAAAAGTGTTCAATAGCGGCTCCATAACTTATAATAGGCTGAACCCTACTATACACCCTTATTAACGAACAAGATGGCCGCCGTCTTGTCTTAACAGCTGATAATTTGTTTGATATACGAGATTGAAGTGAGGTTATTTTGTTTTGGTTGATTGTAGTGTCATTGCATTGTAATTATTATTTAAGTACGTTATTTATTCTGGATTCGAGAGGCTGTGGTAATTGACCAGAGTTGCAAGTTTTAACTGCCATAAGATGCTAGGGACGTCGTAAAGTAGGTACCTAAAAGTTCCTACTTAATTTCGAAGTTTCTTTTCATGTAATCATTCCTTTACATAGGTATGTGATTTCTTCTAACGTAAGAAATATGGCGGTGATGCAGCTCAGAACCTAACTACATAAACCGAGAAGGATTTGGGTAAAAACAGGGCTGGCTCATTTTTTGCGCAACGGATCAGCCTGGCTGTCCAGCGTGGAAATGCAGCCAGTATTCTTGGCACCATTCCACACGGGCATGATTTTTATAGTAAGATAAGGCTAGCTTTAAGTTTTACTGTAATATTTTCAATTAAAAAAATGGATTTTATTCCATGCATGTCCAGGTACTGTATCTAATACATACTTTTACCTAATACATGTTTTTTTTAAATAGTATAATAAAATCTGACGCTAATTTCTAAATTCCTTTCTGTTTCTTTTTTAATAAAATAAATCGGAACAAAACTCCGAACGATAATACCTAACTATCCTCCAGAACTCAGACAATTGACCGAAAACAAATGTCACACCTGCGTCGCTTCTCTGTGTAGAGCCCAGTTTTTTTGCAATTTTGTCTATGAATTCATCAGAACGACAACATAACAATGCGAAACTAGCCTATAGCGAGAATTTAGTTGTGAGCGGTTTATTGAACCTTTATGAATAAAGAAGGTTATGAAACGTTTAATAGGCCTAATGAGCATTTTAGCTAATGAACGTTTTAAACCTATAATAAGGGATTTTTATGAATAAGACTGTGTGTCTTACTATAAACGAGCTATGGTTTGATATGTGGAACCCTATCTAATAAAATATATCGTAATATGGAGATATTGTGCAATGAAGTGAAACCTATGTTTGTTCTAACTTCTAACCATTATAAAATTGGCAAAACATAATTCTGACAAATCTAAACTGAATAGAAACAGACTCATTTAATCTAGCATACGCGCATCGGGTTGGGAAATCTGATACGCTGTCAGGCAATACAAGTTTGCAAATCGCGAATCACCAAGTGAGACAATAGGCACAATTGATACGAATGCTGGCTCTAATCAAAGCATGACACACATTGCTGGCCAAATATTTGCTTTACGACCGTCAGCGATTGATACCGATGATCTCATTGGTGTTGGGTGTTCTTTTGTGTTGTTGTACAATGTACGCGTTTCCTGCACGGCTTGCGTCTGATTTACTATTGCATTTTCTTTTTGATCTACTTGTTTGACCGATCGTGTTTTATGCCTTTTGCTGTAGTTCCTTCCTGGAACAATGTTTTAGTTAGCTTAGGGCCTTGTTTATGTATATTAGTTGTTCTATTGCATGGATACCGCTAAGCCTCGGTTATAGTAACGAGACTTAAGTTTCTGTTAAAACGAAACAGCTTTATGCTAGTGAAATAGCATAAATCTATCTAATAAATCACACACACAACGCACAACACACGCTTAATTGGAGGGGAAAGGGGAGTATTAGTCATGATTAGCATGACTAATATTCTTTTTTTTTAATATTTTAAATGTGATGACGTATGGAGCAGAAACGTGGACACTGACAGTTGGCCTCGTCCACAAACTAAAGGTCGCTCAGCACGCTATGGAGCGAGCTATGTTGGGTATCACTCTCAGGGACAAAATCCGGAACGAGGAAATTCGCAGAAGAACAAAAGCGACCGACATAGCTCAAAGGATTACCAAACTGAAGTGGCAATGGGCAGGTCATGTCTGTCGCAGAACCGACGGCCGATGGGGCAGACGTGTTCTGGAGTGGAGACCGCGTACCGGTAAGCGCAGTGTGGGACGACCTCCTGCCCGCTGGCCCGATGACCTGAAGAAGGTGGCGGGGAGCGGGTGGATGAGGAAGGCGGAGGACCGTGTTTGGTGGCGCGCTCTTGGAAAGGCCTATGTCCAGCAGTGGACGCATACAGGCTGATGGAATGGAATGGAGTATTTAAAAAATTAAAATTCGGCAGAGTAAACTGCAACTGGGGCTAATAAATTTTTTCATTCAGCGGAAAGTTGTAAAAAGTGAATGAATACGCCAAGTGGGACAGCTTCGTTTATCATTTTACTTTATACTCAAAAATGTCGCTTGAAGCAATCCATTAACGATTCTTAAAAAGCAATTCAAGTTTTTAAAATCTCATTGCATACTTTCTATCCAGTTTACTCGAGTAATTTATTAAAGTCGCCCTAATCTAAAACGGGCAATTAAAACCATTGCTCCCAAATTCTTTATTTGATCTGATTACTTAGTGATCTTTTTGGGAACGTTCAATAAATTTGATCTTGCCTTAACAGGGGACTCTCCGTCACTCGCCCCATACAAACGTAGTATCATTTGAATAACAACTAATTAGACCCAATGTGATTTTGTAGGCTTGTTCTAAAAACTAATATCTATCTATGTAGGTAATTAATTATTATCATTATCGTCATTACATCATTATTTTACAAATTCAACGATTGACAGTCAAAAGTGCACAATGGTATAATAAATAGTCCGTAGTTACAAAATGACTTCTCACGCGCCATTTTAAATCTGTGGGTCAACTGTCACGTTAAAAGTAGAGTTCACCTTTAAAATAAGGACTATACTAGCGAAAAATCGTAGGTCTATGGACTATATACCATAGAATCGTACTTTTGACGACATTTGACACATAAAGTTAAAATGGCGCGTGAGAAGTCATTTTTTACGCATTATACCCCATTTGAATAACTGATTTGACTTTCACTTCTATGTCTGTGGTTTGCCAGATTTCAGTAGTTTTACGTGAGGGGTATTACATTACATTATCCACATTTGAGTTTGACTGGTTAGTATTCAAATGAGAGCCAAAACTACGTTAGTATGGAGCGAATGACGGGGACACCCCTCTTAATGTGATATCGTAAGCGGCGAGTTCAAAGCCGGTTTATCTTTCGTTGACACTCAACAAAATCCTTTTAATTAGTTGGCTGCCTCGGACACGAGGTGGGGTTTGACCAGATATTCGAGGTATGTAGGACTGTTCCTATCGTAATTGTGCTCTACCGAATAGAATTTTTTCTTGGTATTTATTAGTAAATTAAATAGCTTGAGAGATTTATTAGTAAATAAAATAGCTGTTAACTGTTGACGAATTCCGTTTTATCTTAAAAATTTAGAATTGTTCTGCTATTAACAATGAACTGTGCATATCCAGTTATTACTATATCTATTCTCATGGTCTTCGGATTAGCAAGCAAGGGTAACAAATTATACATTTAAAAATTAACATACAACAACATAGACATAATGTACTTTATTGTATTAGTGGTAAGTGTACAATGGATGATTAAATTACAAGGGCCCCTGAAAGCCTCAATAGCTACAAAATCCGTTCTCATTGATGAGTAAGACAGAACATACAAAACGTACGAGAGTAGAAGGGATATCTATCTAAGTATCTGCGAATGACGCCTATGGAACGTATATTTAGACGCTTATGGAACTTTTAATAATACATAGTATAATTTCCTATTCCTTACTAAAAAGGTCATTATACGCTTAGTTGGAGGAATATTTATCACATTTAGACATGGCTAACATTCATTTAAAATATGTTACTGAATAACTGACTACTGTTATAGTTATATTAAAAAGTCCTAAAACGATTAATATAATAGCAAGCTTTTGGTATCCTACCTACATTGCGTCGTGCGACGTCCCACGCCAATAAAACTAGCTCCTTTACATCGCCTCTTATCTCGATGACCGTTTTGTTATCGAAGGTACCACTTAATTTAATCATTGTGCAAAAATTGCCACCTTTTATTGCATTGTTTTTGCTCTGTAACTTATTTAGTTATTATATTATTGATGCATTTCTTATTAAAAAAGTTGCATGGAACTTGAAAGCAATTGGCATCGGCTTTGCATTCAACATGATGGTTAGGTAAATTATAGCAACATAATATATATTACTGCAATTTGGGTTTTGAAAAGAGTAATTGCTGATTTTCTTGCCAAGGCTCTTCTCGATAGTATTTGCTTTTTCAACTGGTTAACTTTATTCATAGATAACAAATAAGGTAGAATAGTAATACTTTATGGTTAAAACAGTTTTTACCACGTTTCCAAAGAAGTTAAGTTGATGGGAACTTCTAATGCATGAGTAAAAATAACTCGCGTTTCTCCCTAGGCTAATAGAAATTCTATGAAGATAGATATCCTTCAGATCAGATTCTTAGAAGGCTTTATTAGTACTGTTTGCGTATTAAAATATGATGTTAGTTCTGAGTTTTGTCTGATTCCAAGTAGATGTTAAAATATCAATCTGAATACAATGTATTTTGCTTTGCCTTGGGGATTCTTCGCCAGTCTAGCAAGACCTCCCCCACATCTTTTATGCAACTTCTTATGATTTCAATAGGAACGTTTGCAGAGCCTCTCGAAGATCTAGCATGCTGGTTTCAGTTATAGTTCGCTGAATGAGCGTAATCGGTGAACTCGTAAGGACGCCCTTTAGGGCTTGTGCTCCGGAATTCCAGTTTTAGTGTAACTCCGGAGTTTCGTACGGTTACAGGTTCGATTGTAAAACAGGATTTGTCGTGAGCATGACTGATGAGTACATTAACCGAAGTTTCGATTTTCAAATTTTTAGACGAAAGTTGAGTTTTTCAGCGGTAACATTTACAGTAACTAGGTACGCAGTCTTCTTACATTTTATATGTAAAATATGGTAGAATAGAATAGATTTTTATTCAAATAGACTTTTACAAGTGCTTTTGAATTGTCAAAACATTATATTAAATAAATAATTATTATAATAAATAAATAGAACATTGCTATGCTCGCTATTTAAAAAAGTAAAGATTTTTATATAAAGCTGTGAAGATGATATTGCCATTGTCGCAAATAAAATAACCATAAGCCTACGTTGTCGTATTAGTTTACAAATTGCGAAAAACCAAATTAAATTTGAATTTCGCGGGCAGGCCGGTCTCATGACCCTTAAACGAATTGTTTGATCACATAATTTTTTTTCAATGAAGCTTCTGAACTCCGGAACTACGGACTCGGAACGCTGACCAACTCCGGAGTTGAAAAATAGTCGATTTTCAAGCCCTAGGCCTTATCGGCTGCTCCCGTCGTAAAAGTCGGCATAAACTTTATGCTGTGCGTATGAAAACGTTGGGTTATTTATATATTTGTGGATTTACTACCGAGGAAGCCTATGGGCATCCGTTCGGACCGAAATACCCAGTCGCCCGCAAGATTCCGCGACGTCTCGCTGGGTCGACGAACTTCTAATGTAATACGAATTTCATTGATACTACTTACTAAAGATTTTTAGGTCGCCTTGACTGATCGTCAATGCACAGCTCTATGATAGCGCGTAGGCAGCAGGCTTATTTCTTTGATTGATTAACAAAGAAATAGATACAGCTGGAGAATCATTAAATCAGTTGATAGACGTGTCTTTCGTTGTTTAAATTATAATCTTTCTTCTAAACCGTTTTAATTTATCCGAGCGTGATTTAAAAACCATGACAGCCGAGTGGTTAAGAATTCGCTTATTCGGTAGGTCGGAAGTTCGGTCCCAGGCACCTCTAGTGCCTCCCTCCTCCTCCGATTTTTCGGAGTTACGTGCGTTTAAAAAATGTAAACTTTCTTTAACGGAGATCGTAAGGAAACCTACATGCCTAAAAGTTCTCCGTAATGTTGTCAAAGGTGTGTGTGAAGTTCTCATATCTGCAACTATGGCTTAAGAGGGCTCTCTCCGTCACTCGTTTCATACAATCGTAGTTCCAATTTCATTTGAATATCAAGCACCCAAAGTCCATGAAATTTTGCAGACATATTCTAGAAACTAATACCTATGTCTGTGGTTTTCCAGATTTCTGTTAAAATATTCGGTTTCAAAGTTACGCGGTCTTAAAAATTTTCATACAAATCTTTGAGCCGCTGTAATTTTAAAACTACATATTTTTAGAAAAATCTAAAACACCACAGACACAGATATAAGTTTCTAGAATATGTCTTCAAAATTTCATGGACTTTGGTTGCTTAATATTCAAATGAAATTGGGGCTACGATTGTATGGAGTAAGTGACGGAGAGAGCCCTGTTAAAGCTAAAATCTTCACATTCTGAGAAAAGACCTGTGCTAAATTGACCGGCGATGGGTCGACAATGATGATGATAAGCGTGATTTACGTAATCAACAAAAGATACAAGTACAACGGTAGATTGAATCGTTTCGATTAAACCTAACGAGTATAGTCCACGAATTCCATTCCTGTATCATATATTACCTTCATTTGAATTCGAATCGTCAAAGCTCTGTATTCATTTTATTGTGATACAGTGATACTCATTTTCGTTTCTCGCCCTCTCTGTTGCCCTTATCAGATTTTTTGGGAGCACGAGCGAGATGGGATGGGAGTAAGGGTGTGTTCCCACTCTGTCGTGAGTCGTGACGACAGTTCGTCGTGCTGTTTGAAGCACCATGGCTTGTATATTTGAACTGGCTTATACAGACGATTTCGTCCGCGTGGTCTACACAAATTTCGAACCCTTATTTTACCCCCTTAGGGGTTGAATTTTGAAAAAATCCTTTTTTAACCCCCGACCCAAAAAGAGGGGTGTTATAAGTTTGACGTGTGTATCTGCGTATCTGTCTGTGGCATCGTAGCGCCTAAACGAATGAACCGATTTTAATTTACTTTTTTTTGTTTGAAAGGTGGCTTGATCGAGAGTGTTCTTAGCTATAATCCAAAAAAATTGGTTCAGCCGTTTAAAAGTTATCAGCTATTTTCTAGTTTTCTTGTAGAAAAGAAGGTTAGATAACCCTTAGGTTCATAATATTCAAGTGTCAATTGACAAATGTCAAGCTGTCAAGATGGACGTTGCCTACATATACATAATTATTTATTTGAAAATGATTTGTCGGGGGTGTTGAAAATTTTTAATTTACACTTTTTAGCGAATGTCTACGTCATAATAGCTATTTGCGTACCTACCAAATATCAGCCCGATCCGTCCAGTAGTTTGAGCTGTGCATTGATAGATCTTTCAGCGAGTCAGTCAGTCAGCTTTAACTTTTATATATTTAGGCTGATGCCCGCGACTTCGTTCGCGTGGATATAAGTTTATAAAAAAATCTCATAGGAACTCTTTAATTTTCCGGGACAAAAAGTAATGTGTTAATCCAGTGTATAACCTACTTATCTCTATTCTAAACTTCAGCCAAATCTGTCCAGTAGTTTTTGCGTGCAAGAATAACAAACATACACACACACAAATTTTCACCTTTATAATATTAGTGTGATGAAGGTGTCCACATATAGGACGGCACGACTAATTGTCTTCCGTGACTTTTTTTGTTTGTGAAACAGATTGTCGTGATAATAGGGACGGGCAGCGACGACAGTCTCCCAACGATAAAACGGTTGCGAGTTGCGACATAGTGGGAACGCGCCCTAAGTGTTAGTAGAAATGGTTGCGAGGATGGTGTGAAGTCCTGTGGCGTCCAATTATTCTGACGGCGGTGGTCGTCGGGCAGGCGCCGCGCCCCCTATCGCGGCTCGCCATCGATAATGGAAACCGGTTCGCTTTTCGTTTATGGACCGGACCATCTCGACATACTTGAGGCTTCACCATAATAAAATCAAAAAATTTCTTCAAACGATTCAAAAGCAGCCGAGAAAAAGTTTGTTAGTAAAAACCGGGCAAGTGCGAGTCGGACGCGCATACGATGGGTTCGGTACAAGAAATAACACTTTAATTTTTATGCAGGTTTTGTTGTTATAGCAGCAATAGAAATACACATTCTGTGACAATGGGATGCATCCGTAAGCCGCGGCTGATTGTGCTCAGTCATATGGAACTGCAAGAACGTCCGACAGGCTTAGTTAGTAACAAGGTCCCGTTGGCTCCCTTCGGGTATAACGGAGCCCTGAAAAGTCGCCAGTGCCACTACCTTGTATGACGATTTCAATTGCTGCGATTCAAGTCTGTTTTTACCATTGAGACGTTTATCTAAGCACCCAATAAGAGTATGTAACTTTGTAAAAGCCATTAATATTTATTATTTGAGTTCCAAATAAGGCGCTTGTCTTTTCATAGTGCATATTAAAATCATTTCAAGTTGATAATTATGGGAGTCCACGTCCGTTCAAGCTATTTATCAAACATGTGGAGATATAATTGGCGACTGAAATCAATTCCAACGCCTAATGACCGATTTTTAGGGTTCCATATCCAAAGGCAAACGAGGCCCTAGTACTAAATCTTCGCTGTACGTCCATCTGTCTGTCCGCGGGCTATATCTCATGAACTGTGTTGTATAAAGTCACCATTATTATCATGTAAAGTCACTTAAGCAAAATGTTGTATATTGTCTATTGTCTGTGTCACTATTGTCTGTGGTCTCTCTCTTGAAATAAAAGCATCATACAACATGGTGTCAGAATTATAAAAATTAAAATTAAAATGAATAGTCAAACTGCTAAAAAGTACCAAGATTTTGTGGAAAATTAGTAAGTCAGTCGTAAAAGTTAAATAAATAACTTACAGTTTAAAACAATTTAGACACAAAATGCCGAACACAGAAAAAACTCCTCAAGTCATGTCGGCAAACGACACGTGTTCGACATCAAACATTTTTAATAATGTTCCCAAACTTGTCGTCTCGAAGGCTGATAGCCAGAGCAATGCAGTGGAGTGGAAGAAGTGGTGGCAGAGTTTCCAAATGTTCCTTCTCGCCACGAACCTGGAAGCTGCGTCCGAAAAACGTAAAATAGCCATATTGCTACACACTGTCGGTGAAAAAGGCGTGGAGATTTACAATTCTTTTAACTTGGATTTAGAGAAGATAACATTATCGGAAGTAAAAAACAAATTTGACAATCACTTTGAGCCACAAAAAAGCTTAACGATGACACGTCATTCATTTTTCACGAGGGTCCAAAAAGATGAGGAAACTATTGATTGTTTCATCACTGACTTGCAGAACAAAGCAAATAAATGTGAGTTTGGAGAGCTAAAAGACTCATTAATCAGAGACATCTTTATAGCGAACATGAGTTCCAAATTGATTAATGTGAAGCAAAGATTACTGCAAGAAAACAACCCTACTCTTGAAAGAACACTTACACTAGCAAAAACCGTCATCATGGCGCAAGAAAATGCTCAAAAAATTGAGAGTACACAATGTCCAGACACAGTCATGCACATACAAAGGCAAAGACCAAGGTCAAGGTCCAGAGGTTCTTCAAATAAACAAAGTATGTCACATAGTCAAGTCAAGTCAAGGCAACGCAGTCAGAGTCCATTTAGTCAGCGCAGTGCCAATAACAAAACCTGTGGACGGTGTGGTCAATTTCATCGCTTCAAATGCCCAGCTCAAGGAGTTAAGTGCAATTCGTGTAATCGTCTCAATCATTTTTCAAAATTTTGCTACTTTAACAAAAATAACATTAGAAATTTACAGTCAACAGTCAATTCTACAGAACAGATGTCTAACAGTGAACAATTTTTTATAGGAATGGTGAAAAATTGCAGTGATTCTTCAAATTCTAATAAGTCTTGGTATCTTAGCATGTTTATAAACAATGTACAAGTCAAATGTATATTAGATTCTGGTGCTGATATAAATATCATGTCATATAATACATTTAAAACATTAAAATTGTCACAGTCAATAATTAAAAAGTCTCAAGCCAATGTAAAAGGTTTTGATGGGTCGTCAATAGAAGTTTTAGGTCAATGTGATTTAATTTGCAATTTTAATGGTTGTCAACAAAGAATATCATTTTATATAGCTAACATTAGTTGTTCTACAGTCTTAGGTCTACCTACATGTGTTGATATAGGTGTCTTAAAAAGAGTCTTTGCGATCAACAATAACAAAATGTCTCAAAGTCAAATATTAACAGAATTTAATGATGTATTTCAGGGTCTTGGATGTCTACCTCCTGTTTGTCGCTTGAAGCTTCAGGACAATGCAGTACCATGCGTTGATCCTCCTAGAAAAGTTCCATTTGGATTATATAGCAAATTAAAAGAAGAATTGGATCGCATGTCGGAAATGAACGTCATAGAAAAAGTCACACATCCTACTGAATGGGTAAATTCTGTTGTAGTCACTGTCAAAAAGTCAGGTCAGTTAAGAATTTGTCTTGATCCTAGGAATTTAAATAAATACATTATCAGAGAACACTATCCTCTTAAAAGTATAGATGAAATTAGGTCAATATTAAAAGGTGCTTCTTATTTTTCACATCTTGATGCTTTTTCTGGCTTTTGGATGCTGAAACTAGATAGTGCGAGCTCAGATCTTTGCACATTTCAAACACCTTTTGGTCGTTATCGTTATTTAAGATTACCTTATGGTATTAATGCTGCGTCAGAAATTTTTCATCGAGTAATGACAGAAATTTTTGCTGATCTCGAAGGAGTCTTAGTTTTTGTCGATGATATTCTAGTATATGGGGAAACAGAAGAAATTCATAACAAAAGATTATATAAAGTCATGCAGAGAGCAAGAGAAGTCAATTTAAAATTAAATAAAGATAAATGCAAATTTTCAGTCAAAGAAGTATGTTTTTTAGGCTATGTCTTTAGTAAAGAAGGTGCTAAGGTCGATCAGGAAAAAGTCAAGGCTATTGTCAACATGCCTACCCCAACTAATGTCAAAGAACTACAAAGAGTCTTAGGTATGATAAATTATTTAGGTCCTTTCATTCAAAACATGTCGGAAAAAACTCAAGTTTTAAGAAATCTTCTAAAAAAAGACTCAGTCTGGGTCTGGGATGAAAATTGTGAAAAAAGTTTCCAATCTTTAAAAAATGCAATCACAAATGCACCTGTCTTAGCTCATTACAACCCAAATATACCTATAGTCTTGTCAGTCGATTCATCAAAGAAAGCATTAGGAGCAGTGCTCATGCAAAATAAACAGCCTATAGCCTACAGTTCTAAAACTCTAACTACAACTCAAGAAAGATACGCTCAAATAGAAAAAGAATTATTCGCTATTCAATTTGGTTGTGAAAAATTTCACCAATTTGTCTATGGCAATAGGGTCACTGTACATACAGATCACAAACCCTTAGTCTATTTATTTAAAAAACCTTTGCACGATGTACCAGCACGTCTACAAAGAATGATGCTTGCCTTACAGGCTTATGATTTAAATGTAATTCATGTGCCTGGTAAAGAAATGTACATATCAGATACATTGTCTAGGGCAGCTTTAAAAGAAAACTATATTCCAAATTATGAGTCAGATTTGTCATGTCATGTAAATGCAGTATATTCTAACTTGGCTATAAGTGAAGAATACAAAAATAAAATTTTACAAGCTACTAAATTAGATAGTCAATTGCAAATGTTAAAAAAGTACTGTCAGGATGGATGGCCTACTAGTAAAAATCAAGTAGATCCCTTATTGAAGTCATACTGGAATATTCAGGCGGAAATTCATGTCATTAATGATTTATTATTTAAAAATGATAGATTAATTATTCCAAAGTCAATGCAAAATGAAATGTTAACGAAAGTCCATGAAGGTCATCAAGGCATTAATAAGTGTCTAAGTCTTGCTAGAAATATTATTTTTTGGCCAAACATGAGTGCAGATATAAAAAATTTAGTTGATCAATGTTCTATTTGTGCTAAATTTAAGCCTAATAATCAGTCAGAGCCATTGCAAAGCTATAATATAAGCAAATTTCCATGGCAGCAAGTAGGTATTGATTTAATGCATTTTAATAACAAAACTTATTTAGTTGTCACTGATTATTATTCAAAATTCATTGAATTAGCAATGCTGAACAGTAAATATACAGCTTCTAACATAATAATACAGTTAAAATCTATTTTTGCACGCCACGGGATACCAGTCTCCCTGGTTTCCGATGGTGGTCCACCTTATAATTCAGCAGAGTTTAAATCATTTCTATATAATTGGGATATTGAACATAAACTTACAAGTCCATACCACCCAAAGTCTAACGGTCAAGCTGAAAGTTCTGTCAAAATTATGAAAAATTTATTAAAAAAATGTTTGGAGTCTAATAAAGATCCATACATGGCTTTATTACAGTATAGAAATACACCTAAAGCAAATTTTCCATCTCCAGCTCAGTTATTAATGTCCAGAAATCTAAGAATGCATATACCAGTCACTAATAAAAAGCTTAAACCTAAAGTAGTCACCTTCAGTGATTATAAAAAAAGTTTTGATAAAGGCCGAGCACAAAGTAGAAGTTATTACAATAGAAATAAAAAACCATTACCACTTTTACAACCTGGTGATCATGTCACTTTTAAAAAGAATCCTAATTCAGACTGGCTTCCTGCTATTGTTAAAGAAAGGTTAAAGTGTCAGAGGTCATACATAATAGAAGACAGTAAAGGTAATAGGTACAGGAGAAATAGAGTACAGATAAGGTTCACGTCCAATGAAAGTTGTCACAAGTTCGATTCCGAGGTGCCATCCAATGCTTCTGAAACCCAAATAAGTCAAAGGGAAGAGGAACCAAGCGAGAGACAGGTGGAAGCAGACCATGATTCATTTACAGATTCATTCATGGATTCAGTTCATAAACCTAAGGAATTTTACAAGTATGTGACTAGATCTGGTAGAGAAATTAAATTACCTATGAAATATGATTTGTAACTTTTTAACTAAATGTAACTTTAAATGTAATTTAAAACTTATACTTTTATATGTAAAACTTAAACTATTATAATATGTACCTATGTAAAAAATTGTCTCTTTGTAATTAACTAATTAGCAATTTACTCAATAATGTCATGTCATGTCATAGTGTTCAACTTCTTAAAATGTCTACTAAAAAATTGTAATAATTTATTTATTTAAAAAGGGAGATGTTGTATAAAGTCACCATTATTATCATGTAAAGTCACTTAAGCAAAATGTTGTATATTGTCTATTGTCTGTGTCACTATTGTCTGTGGTCTCTCTCTTGAAATAAAAGCATCATACAACAAACTGTAATAGCTAGAGTTGAAAATATTCAAACTGTGTGTGTGTATTTCTATTGCAGCTATAGCAACAAACAAATAAAAGACCAAGATGGCGAACTTCAAAATGGTTGCCATGGAAGTTATAATAACACTTTTTCATATTTTTTTGTGATGTAACCACTAATTCACGCTTTTCGAATTTTTTCCTTTACTTATGCTATAAAGACATTGTTGCATGTCCTACATGATTCTTGGACCTAGGTTGACGGGAAGCACCTACCCTAAGGGTTTTGATCACCTTGATAGGTCTTGACAGACACGATAGACAGATAGACAACGAAGTGTAAGTATAAGGGTTCGTTGTTTCCTTTTGAGGTACGAAACCTTAAAAAATTTAAAAGTACACAGTGTTATATCTTGTACGATGGCACGGAACCTTTCGTGTACGAGTCCTACTTGCACTTGACCGGTTTTTTATGCACCTTTGCCCATTGGCAACTATGTATGACTGAATTTTATTCCCTTTGTATCATGCAATAAGAATGATAATATTTACTTCTCATACATAGCCACGTTGCCAACTTTCCGGAATTTAATATTTCTATTCAACAAAGTTCTTTCATACGCAGGATTACTCATGGCTTGTTTGAACAATAATTACCTTCTATTAATGAGTAATTGATACGAAGCATTGTGGATATAAATTGTTCGCTAATCATTGTGCCCCATTCCGAATGAGTTTATGCCGTAATCTTGCAGCTTCCTTGGACACGCATATTTGTAATGCTTGTAAACGACAGGCCTTGTTCAGGAAGACATGGGCGTTGCGCGGCGCGTCTTGCGGTTGTTCCGCTTATGCAACGCGCGGGTGGCGATGCTCACAACGATACGCTTGGCGGTGCCTGCAGCGGCACACGAGCAACCCCAGACCGCACGCATTTTTTTTTTTACCCAACTACGGCAAAGCCGAAAGGAAGGTTTATGATTTTAGCAGTCTATGTATGTATGTATGTATGTATGTATGTGTGTATATGAGTATGTGGGTATGTGTGTATGTTTGTATCCAGATTCTGTGTGTTCCACCATAGCGCCTAAACTACTGGGCCGATTTTGATGAATCGATTCTTTGTAATGGCCCGGGTGACATAGGCTATACTTTATACGAAAAAAATTGGCGTGACGGATGTTACATCAAAAAAGTGAGGGTCTCAAATTTTTTTTGTAGGAAAATTCATCATAGATACCGCGACCGGGGACGCCTGGAAGTCATGTCAGACTCTTACCGACTACCTATGGTGTCCTACCTATCGCGTGGTGGGTGGACTGCGGGACCAAACTCATTAGCGCAGCCCTTTGGCTTGAAAAAAACTTACTTTTGTACTAATTTTAACCCTTGTTTAATAAACTGGTGGAACTTCCAATAATCGTGAAGCAGTAAGTCGTATTTCTTCATTTTTATCCAAAAGGAACGTACCCTTTTGTCAAAATTTAAAGTTTCTAACAATAGCGGGTTAGACTGCGTTGTTAGATCAGTCAGTCATTCTTTTTATATGTAAGTATAGAGAGATAAGTTTCATTCAGCCGCGCCACGCTACGCTCAACGCACCGCGTAACTCTCCGCGTATCCCTGAACAAGGCCCAAGGTGCGCCCGTTTGTACGTCTAATATATCTTTACATAAATAGCATAATTGCGACATGGTTACGTTATCTTTATAATACCCGTTAACCAGTTTTTACAGCCGCGACGGTGTATGGAATTTCTGTTTCACCGATAAACTTAGTTGGTTTAAGTTGGAGCAGTTTTTAAGTCTTAAATCTAAGTTTATAATATATGAAGAACACACAGAGTAACAGACGAATTACTAAATAACACCCCTCTTTTTGGGTCGGGGGTTAAAAATTATAATATGTGATACTAGCCCGTACCCTTGAGTCTTGTCTTCTTCCACCTAGATTTGGGTTTTTAATAAATTCTTTGGGAATTCTTTTACCCAAAGACATTAATATAACCCTTTTCCCCTAGAAATCATGTGATTGATGGAAAAAATAACAAATAAGGGAAGGATGTGTGATCATGTGTACCTACATACGCGCAGGCACGTCGCTCTAGTCGTGTTTTTCCTCCGTGCCGCTAAAAAGTTTATCATCTACATCGCACACGAGCGGAATGGATTCCGTGACTTTACCTGGAAATTATTTATTTTAGAAGTGGTCGTTAAGCGCAGAAGCGATTTCGTTCCCACATGACCCCGTTTGGCGGCCGTGAGATAATCGCGCACGCTGGTATCCAAGCACGTAGCAAGCGCAGAGCAGCTAAACTTCACATTAGTAGTACAACTGCCTCGATAGTCTAGTGGCCTAGCTCTGCAGATCACGACTGACCAGGAAGGGTTCGAGTCCCGGGTTAGAAAATGTTATTTGATTTTTCTGTCGATAAATTCTCCTCAGTAACATCGCTAAAATTGTAAAAAAGTATTGCGGTTGATTTCTCTCTGATCATGTCGGATAAACATCACATCGGACTGAGGAAGTTTTGCACCTGACCTTTCTTCAATCGTGTCAGATTACCGTCCTAGTCGTAAGAGTGAGGAAATAAACAGTGCACCTGAATTTGCACACACGCTACACCTCCTGCTTAGTTTAGGTTATAACTAATATTATCTTCTAAATGAGCAAACCGCATACGTTAGGGTTCAAAAGGTTGCTTTTACCTGGATATTAATAATTCTAGAAGGGGTCGTTAAGCACAGAAGCAATTTCGTTCCCACATGACCCCGTTCCGGCCGTGAGATAATCTCGGACGGCAGTGTCCACGCACGTAGGTACCAGCTAGGCAACCAGCTCCTTATTAGTCGCGCTACATTTTTTCTACCTTCGTCCACCGAGACTTGAGACGATGCATCGGATCGGGCACGTATATGCACAGAGTTGTTAACACTAGAGGACCAGACTTCTTACAATAGCCGTCAAAAACACGTCCCGTCTGACGAAAAAATATTTTTAAGTATTTCTTTAGAAAATAATAAGTTGAGACGTCTGCCTTCTATTCGGGAGGTTGGAGTTCAATCCCGGGCACGCACATGTGATTTCATGATGTTCTGAGGGTGTGTGTAGTTGTAGAGGCAAGCAACCTCTACTCGCTGTTCATGTTAGCTGGCTAGTAGACGGCTGCCAGTTGAAAAGAAAGAACAATGAAATCGAATTGAATAAGACGCCGGGCGAGTTTCCCATCCCTATGTCGTCGACATTCCATCTACACGCACGAAACGTTTTGCTTCGTCATTCCTCATACTTACGCATGACGAAGGTTTGGAATACTCTTCCGTGATCTGTGTTTCCTACCGATTACAATCCGGGTAAAACAAGAGTGAATAGGCACCTTCTAGGTAAACGCGTCCCATCTTAGACCACATCATCACTTTCCATCAGGTGTGATTGTGGTCAAATGGTTGCCTATGATGAATAAAAAATAAAAAAAAGAATTCCAATCAGCCATAGTCAACGACGAGTAGAGGTTGCATGCCTCTACATCGTCACGCCAGCAGCGTGATGAACTATGGCATTTACCCTTCTCATTCCGAGAAGAGACTTGTGTTCAATAATAGTGGGCCGGGCGGCGATGAATTGATAATGATTTATGTGGTTTAATCATCCACATAATTAATACAATTTAACTAACTAATACTAACTTAAAACATATTTAACTCTTTTTATCTTCTTAGGTATGATAAATCTGCCTTATTTGGATAGCGATTGTATTAAAACACGGAGCATAAACAGGTTAATGTCAAAAAGCTCGACAGTCAGGTAGAGACGGTTTTGTGAGACATCACTCCCTCTAGGAAATGGTAGCTCTCAGCGCATATGCATCATTGGAAATGTTTACTGAGAACTGTGTGCAAACCTCTTTGAATTTGTTTAAGTTTTCCGCTCAGTATGGAGTCACGTAGCTATATCTTTTTTTCTTTACTCTCAAGACCTCTGTTGGATACATCCTCGTGCAAGAAAAAAAGGTTGGTTTATAAACCTCGGTAGTAGGTACATCATACTGAGTACAATGACACCATTTCTCGCTTGTATAAAATTATTATAACAACTTTGAATAAACGAAGACTACTTCTCTTGTCTGAGATCTTTCTACTATCTATTTTACATTTACTTAGCTAACTGCTTGTACATGGACATGTATTTTAGGATGGGCATGACGTAGAGTTCTTCATTTCACATGTATTAGTAGTAGTAAAAAGAGACATCTCAATTTTAGTGATTATATTTTTGTATATCATAGAAATACCAATTTATTTGAAACTAACAGGATACGGCAGTATTCACTTCTTATAATGACACCTTTAAGTAGCGTTACCACCCTCTGGGTGGACAGACGACATCAAACGATTCTCAGGGAGCCGCTGGATTCAGGCGACGCAAGACCGTGCGTGTGGAAGTCCTTACAATGTTCAACAGTGGACGTCTATCGATTGACAAGGATGAAAGTTTAATAAAAGTGAAAATAATTTTGTCCCTATAGCACCTAGGCGTCAAAAGGGTTCGTCTGGTGGGAGGCTTCGGCCGTGGCTAGTTACCACCCTCCCGGCAAAGCCGTGCCGCCAAACAATTAAAGCTCATTTCAGACTATGGAATCTATGGACTAGTCTGAAATGAGCTTTAGCGTTTCGGTACGATGTCGCGTAGAAACCAAAGGTGTGTGGGTTTAATAAAACCCTAAAAACTGCCATAGCCCTTTCAAGTTAACCTAGAAGATGGAAGAGCCATCTTAGACTGCGTCATCAGTTACCACCCTCTACGGCGACTGTAGAGGTTGCATGCCTCTACACAGTCAAGGGCTAACTTGTATCTGAATAAAAAAAAATACGCTCAGATTGTACTTAATTTAAAGTGCTTTTAAATTATTACAGACATTTTTTTAATTCTCGGTATATGAAAGTATGACCATTTACGTATCAAACCAGAGTATCTACCTTATATCAAAGCACAAATCCGTGTGCATTATCTCATTTCGATCTCTCTATCCTCTTTTTGGGATGATTTGAATTTAAATTACTCGAAACTCGCATCCACTTATACAAGAACCTGTCTCGCCGTACTCTTGCGCCATAAACGTCAAGCGTGAGCGTTACTGAGAGTTATATTTGTGTTTACGTCTCGCAAAGGGACGAACAAAACCTAAGGTTCCGGCGCCAGTGAGCTGCCAAAGGACCTTTAAACAGGCTCAGTTTTTTACCATAACCGGGTCAATATGCTCTAAACAAATGGTCAATTTGTTATTTCGCACGTAAAGTATTAGTGTTCTGTTTAATAGCGTCTAGATTTTTAACAGATTCTACAAAAAGTGGACGAAGTTCACGTGGACGAGCAGGCTTCATCTATGTTGCCTATAAAGAAACTGAAGGCAGCTTCGAAAAAAAACATGTTGACTTTGCAAAGCTGATTTTGCAAACATTTGCACATTGAAATAGGAAGTAGGTATTAGTTTGCATTTGCAATAATTCTAGTAACGAGTTGTTAGAACCTTACGCATAAATCATTTCGATCGTTACTTTAACTTATGATCTTTGTGGAAATAACAATAATCCTACATAGTTTTGCAGTTAGTGGAATTTCATAGAACCAACCGCTTTAGGCTCTATCCATACACGAGTCACGATTGCATTATGCCACGGAGGCTAGTGTACGGAGATAACAATAGTAAATAAATCGTTTGGGGGCATTTTATATGACTGCTCTTATACATAAGGATTGCAATGCTGGATTTGCAATCCAGCTGGATCCAGCGCGTTTCTGGTGCTTGCTGGATCCAACTTCTGACGCAGGATCCAGCGATGCGGATCCGCAGTCAGCTAAAAACAAGTACTTAACTAACTTTTTTTCGCGCGTAACCATTGAGATCTCTTTGAGAAAAGTAAAAAAAACAACCGGTACGTAATTAATCGGCTTTTCAAGTCTGAAATTATATTATAATTTCTACTTCTATTAATTTTTATAAGTGGGAATTGGGATAGACTACGTTTTTTTTTTTTTCGAAAATTAGTGTGACTGAGAGACTGAGGGCTTCATTACTTCAACGTATAAACATAGGGATCATGGCTTTGCCATGTCCATGACGGTTATGTGGGGAATCATTTCTTAAGAATGAAGTCTGCTATCGAAGACTGAGATTATCAGTCTTTGATAGTAGCGATAGGTCTGTTTGCACTTTGGCCGCTGAAGCGCGAAATGAATGAAGCTTCGTTCTTCTGCCAAGACGTTCTTCTCTTCCAGATGGTCTTATGTCGGTTTTTATTCCCTTGAATTATTTTCTGAAAGAGGTCGTATTTTGTGTTCTCATGATATGCCTTAAGTACCTACTCCAGCTTCCGTACCTTTGTGGTCAGATGTCTGCTTCAAAAAGTAATCTTATAGTTTCAGCAACAGACCTGCAGTCACTCAGAGAAGAATGTATCTATTTATATCTATGTATACTTAAAACCATATTATGTTCGAAGCCATTGTCTATAAGTAACTTTTATGGGACACTTATAGAATAAAAACAATGTACACTTTCCATGTCTCGTGGTACAATAAGTTACTCAATGTCATTGTCGATCGGGTAACATATTACCGTCACTCGCTACGCACTACGCGGATAATTTTTTAAATTCCGCCACACGTCAATGATAAACGACTTTAAATTAAAGCGATAAATTATAAAGCGGCCGTTTTAGGTGTGCTATAAAGGCTGATATGGAAGCCCGGAAGCGTGGTACTCTCGCAAATCGGTCCGGTGCTAGGCCGGTGCCCATAGTGCTCCTTATGAATTATCCAAGTGCTGTGTCGTCGCCGTCCGCGCGGCGCCTGCGCAGCTCTAGCGAATGCAACTGTAAACACGGCCAGAGATAATGCGTGTTTGCTTACTCTCTCTAGTGCCTCTCATCTGTCATTTAGCTACGCAACGAGCTTATCAGGCAGATTTATCCACATCTGTGGCTTTTTTTGAAAGACTTGGAAGCTCAAAGGACAAATTTGTGCACGGGCTCTGTCACATAATACCTTCTGGAGCTTTATATTTAGAAGTGGATATCTAAGAGTTCACGAAAAAAGGTAACTTTTATAAAATTAGTACTTACGACAATAATTGAGCCTCAGAGCACACTACTCGTGTGCTCAGAGCCTCAATAGCTCATCGGTTAAGGAGCGGTCTGAAAGCCAAAAGTTCAGCGGTTCAACCCCCACTCGTTGCACTATTGTTGTACCCTAGCACATGCTTTACGGTTAGTTGGAGGGAAAAGGAGAAGATTAGTCATGATAAACATGGCTAATATTCTTTTCTTAAATCAAAATAATACGATCTTATCTTATGATTTCGACGGTTATGCGTCCGAAGTGTTGGCTGATTCTTCAAAACTTCTGGACCGATTCGCGTCATTATTTCTACCAATATTCGGTAGAATCTAGGGGATGCTTTTGAAATAGTCCTGCAAAAGGTAGATTTAAAATAAATTGTGTTTTATATTCATTTAAATGATTAAAACGTTCACTACGTTTGATTTATTCATAATTTAGGTATAATTCTGTACGCATTTAATTTGCTAGATTATCTAGATTGATGGTTGGTCTAATAAATTAGGGCTAAACGCTAAAGTGGGCACGAAGTAGGTAGTTAAAATTCTATTCGCATAAATCCATTTGCGAGTTAATTACTACCAGTTAAGGTATGCCTGGGTATGTGCTGGTCTATTTAGCTTACATACATATTATTATTTATGCGACATTTTTAGTCTTTCTGGAGGCAAGTATAAAAAGAGAGTATGAAAAAAAATTTTCACAAGAAAAATAAAACCACACAACAAAAATTATTTTCTACTTTTTAGTGTTTTTGGTTTTTGAAGTCGGTTTTATTTTTCTTTTGAAAATTTTTATTTCACAATTTTTAGTGGCCCCACTGTACTATAATATGCTATGCCCAGTTAAAACCCTACTGTTTACTAAGCTATTACAGTGATCGCGAGCAATTTGCTCTTATCCATTGAGGAGTTCTGTTCTCCATCTCCGAAGATATTCATCAGATCTTCACCAAATTTATATGGGACCACCTGCACAGTATACCCTTTCAAACAAAAAAAAAATTTTCCAAATCGGTCCAGGGGTCTTTGAGTAATCGGGGAACATACATAAAAAATAAAAAAAATAAAAAAAAAAAAAGATCCCGACGAATTGAGAACCTCCTCCTTTTTTGGAAGTCGGTTAAAAACTCGTCAAAAAAATTGAATCGTCGTAGACTCGATAGCGTCGTTAGTGGATCATATTTTACACGAGAAAGTCTAGTATTTAGCCTGAGTCAGAGTAAACAATGTATGGGGCAGTAGTCAATTTTACTCTGAACAGTTTACCCTTTTCAACTGTTTCAACTTGGGTAACTCGTTGGATTGGAACAGCAATGGACAACTGAGCAGACCATTGGGTTTTCTCGAGCTCAAACTCTGTCTTCGACCAAATTTTTGGTGCCGAACCCCTGTATAATTTCTTTTATTCGTGTGTATGTGTGTATGTTTGTCACTCTTTCACGAAAAAACTACCGGACAGATTTGGCTGAAATTTAGAATAGAGATAGATTATACCCTGGATTAACACATAGGCTACTTTTTATCTCGGAAAATTAATGAGGTCCTACGGGATTTTTAAATAACCTATAACCACGCGAACGAAGTCGCGGGCATTAGCAATTAATATCGTCATGTATTTCTTCTTATAAAGAGACAGTGAAGGGCAAATGAAACGTTAACTTATTAACTAATTGTTCAATCACCGTAAAACATCGTCTGGAGACGTCGAGAGAAAAACTATTATGTAAACCAGTCTTTGTTCACGTCTCATTGGGTACTACCCTGGAGGTACTACGCGGATCACTGAACATATTGACGTTGTAGTATTTTGAATCTTATGTATGTGGAATAAAGATGAAACTTCATCATCATCGGGTGCCATCTTCAATTTCAAGTTTGGCGGTCAGTGTGTGAAAAGAAAACTGTGGATAGGCATCTTCTTGGCAAGCGCGCTCTATCTTAGGCTGCATCATCACTTTCCACTAGACCTGAACTCTGAATGCAGCCAAGCTTTAGTCTATAAATTAAAAAAAAAAAAAGGTTTTTGTATCAATCTTGTGCCATCTTCTTCATAATCATCATAATGCCTATTCCCCATCCCTGGCTCACTACTGAGCAAGGGTCTTCTCTCGAGAAGGGTTTAAGATCAGAGTCTGCCACCCTGGCTCAGTGTAGATTGGTAGACTTCGCACGCCTTTGAGAACATTATGGAGAACTCTCAGGCATGCAGGTTTCCTCACATGTTTTCCTTCACCGTTAAAGCAAGTGATATGAATTGCTTCATTTAACGCACATTACTCGGAAATGTAAGAACTGTGTGCCCGGGATCAAACCCCCGACCTCCCAAATAGAAAGAAAGAAAAAAAAAGTTTATTTCTTAAATTATTATATAAGGAGGTCGTCTTAACCATTAGGCTTATCACCGCTTTAAAGCTTATTTGGTAAGATTTTCGTCATAACAACAACAAAGCATATCAAGGCTCTCATCTTGCTGTCCGCACAGAAGCAATGTTACCGTAAACGGCTTGTACAGCGTGCAGGCCGGTTCTGCGGTAATTGTTCCTTGTATAACAATGTCGCTTACGATCATTACGTGACGCCCAGCTGCCGAGTCGTCAGGTGGACCATGAGACAATAATTATTATAGTATTACCTTGGACTTCGACCGGGTTGGATAGTTATTTTTAACATTTGTACAATGTACAGTTTCTCAAAACTGTACAAGCAACTGTAAAATTTAATCAGTCTAAAATGCCCTTATTACCTGAGCCCTCAAAACCTGGTGAGTGCCTGGTACACTACACTTGACACTGGACCGCCCGTTGTGCCAGATCTTTTTTCACCGCACATGCAAACTGTGGAAGTAACTCCCTTCGGCGGCGTTCCTACTAGATTTCAACATGGGGTTATTCAAGGGCGGATCAACAAATTTCTGAAAAGCCGGCAATGCATTGGCAGCTCTTCTGGTGCTGCAAATGATGAAGGCGACCGAAATGACTTTACATCAGGTGACCCACCAGGGTAATTTCTTGAAATCGAATGGAGTTCACTAGAAGACTCTGTTTTTCCTTCTTTATTTTGGCGAATTAAATTTACATAATCAGTCAGTTGGGTGTTCTTCAAAACTATTTCAGACCCTTCCTCATTTTAGCGAAATATAAAACCTCCATCCCTGAAAGCAGAAAAAAATCCTTTCAGTAGTTACTCACAGAAAAAAAAACATCTAATGGATGGCATTGCTTTGCGCTATGTAATTGTGTTTATACTATATTTTATGTAACAAAGCCTGTTGTTGGACTGGACGTCCTTATATGGATTTCGAACAAGCAAGGGCATAAGCATAAATGCATCGCATTTTTATGAACTGGTTATGGTTCTGTGACGAGTTTAAATAAGAGTACTTACATAGAAAAATGTATGATAGCATGGAGAAGAAACTTGTTTTTACTCAAGTATGTAAGCTTGAATTCGTTCTAAAAGCACAGAATTATTGAATCATTTAGGAGTTAAAACCTTCTTCGCGAGCTTCTGGGTTCGCGCTTCACCAAAACACTAGGGGTAGAAGACAGACAAGATTGTATTGAGTCGTAGACTGGGGTGCTGATATTCCGTTTTGGTTTAGTTATCATTCATTTCGGACTTTTGAGTCGAGAATTGAGATTTACTGAGTGAATGATTGCGACGGTACGAAATTAACGATTGCCACAGAACAGTTCGGACTTTTTCCAAAGACTTGGTTTTACTGCATAATCCTAGAATTTACCGTAGTCCGAGCTTTTACAGTAAAATATACATCCACCGAGAATGCTTCATGAATTTTAAATTTAAAACGGAATATCAAAAACGACTTTTATGAGTATTGTAGGATAACTAGTTCAACGTTTAAGAGGGGAAGTTTGGCCTTTTGGAGTAATCGGATCAATAAGCTATTAATAAAGCATATTCAATTCATATTCGTAGATTCGACTCATAGATTACTGTTATCCTCAACAATTTAGGTTGGGTTATCATGAATTATTTATTGACTGGCTCATTGACTGTTTACTTGTTAGATCAAATGTCATATTTACTTGTTATTCATGTTTTCTCGATCATTTATTTTGTGTTTTTGTATCTATGTCTGATTTTATTGATTAAATGTTAATATAAAATGGTCACTGGCATAGGGATCAATTAGTAGTGTAACTTTCAAGTTATAATGAGAATTTACTAACTTGACAGGCTGTCTCACGATCGATGGCCAATCCACATTGGACCAGCACAAACTGTGGTCTATGGTTTTTTGAAAATTAAATATAGCCTATGTTACATACTCGCTGATAATAATGTAGCATTCTATTGGTGAAAGACTTTCTAAAATCGGTTCTGTAACATATCTATGGTACTGTAGTTTTTAAGCCTATCCATTACAAAATAAAACAAAACTCTCCTCTTTATAATATTAGTATAGATAGTATAGATATTAGTGTGATTAGGATTACCTACCGTACCCGTTGTAAAATCGCCTAAATAGATGACTTATCTTATAGCACAGGAATTCACAGGATGGTGTATTTCCCATAAAATGTGATTTGCTCGAAGCGACAGCATAACGACAGCGACGAAAGTTTTACAGCGAAACACCATGTAATGTCCCGAACTCTGTCTATACAAGATATTTGTCTCTCTCGATGGCGAATACGAGCGTGTTCACGAAATAAATAGCGTTTTAACGCGTTTTTCGCTCGTATATATTTTAATACCGCCCAGATTCCGATTTAGTTGCTCGTAAAAAGGTCTATTTTTCAGCCTCGCCCTCATTTTTATTCCTCGTCCAGACTTTATTGCAGTCCTAATGGTGATCTCTCTGAATTTATTACATAACTGTGTCATATTTTAATTGGAATTCTTGAAAAATAACGATGATTCCAAGACACGTTTCACGCGTGACGCAAGTCATATTATTCACTAACATATAGCGATATTTTTCACTAACAATCCTCTGAGCTCTGTTAAAGCAGGTCTAAAACCAAAATATATAGATGAAGAACGGCTGGTGCTTTCTATACTGACAAGCAATTTGGGGTCATTTTTTGCGGGACATAATATTAGGCAATAGATTTACTACGTTAGAAAAGACATTCTATAATGTTTAGGTTTCACACTCTAGGACGAGTAGTATGTTTTTTGAACTGCCATCGGATTATAATCTGCTTCGCGAACGCTGAGATTTTAAGACTTTACAATAGCACTAATCACTACCCATATTATAAATGCGAACATGTGTTTGTTTGTCGGTTTGTCCTTCGATCACGTCGAAATGGAACAATGGTTTGACGTGTTTTTTTTTTCATGGATTTAGTTACACCTGGAGAGTGATATAAGCTACTTTTTATCTCGAAAAATTAAAGAGTTTTCACGGGATTTTAAATCTACGAAAACGACGTCACGCATTATCTAGTAAGTGATTTATACAGGGTGTTTGGTAATTAGTATATAATGACGACACGTACACATGCTACTTTGATCTATTAAATACAATGCTGAAGTATAGTGACGAAATAAAATTATAAAAATTTCCATGCAAAATTTAAATTTTTTTTATGTCAAAGTTTTCATGACCCTAACGTGCCCTAACTCACTGAGATCGTTGGCCATCTTTAAATAGGTGGAGCCAACAACCCTGTATAGTTTTTCAAAAATCTATGACTTACGCGTCGAATGCATAACTGAAATGTATAGTGTATAAATTTTTATTAGTAACAGCAAATAGACGTTGACATGTTTAAAGAAACATGAACTTTCATCTTGTGAAGAAACCCGTCCCTTTGATGTGCCGCCCTGTAGTCCACAGTGTACGCGGAAACGGCGCTAACGCTTTGTTTGCGCTATTGTCTGTCTGTTTATAGCCTTTATTATGACTTTCGTTACATAACCGACTTCAATGATTGTGCAACTTGCTGCGTGTTTTATCTGTGCACGTTGTTCTCTTTTAGGGTTCCGTACCCAAAGAGTGCTAACAGGACCCTTTTACTAAGACTCCGTTGTCCGTCCGTCCGTCCGCCCGTTCGTTTGTCAGCGGGTTGTATCTCGTGAACCATGGAACCATGGGACAACGTTGTCTGGAAGAGATCGCTCGTTAATGATAAGACCGTCCTTTTGTACCTACATTTTAAGTTTTCTTTTTGGTAACCTGCCATTTGTGTTTTGTGGTGCAATAAAGTATATACATACATAATAGATAGAGATCTGAAATTTTCACAGAAGTATAAGTATTTCTTTTGCCGCAGATTTTTTCCCACAGGAATTTTAAATCTCAAGTTCGCGTATCTTCATATCATTGCAAGTGTTTACAGAATTGCGTAAAAAAAAAACACGGGCTAGCTTAGAGGTTTTCTTTCCTGCTTACTTCTGATACCTAATTATGAAAATTCTAAAATGTTATTGTTTGTTTCAGGTATGTATCTACTCGCATCTTCTGATCTGATGATGATCTTCGCTGAGAAAATGCAACAGGTTTGACTGTATTTAAGTCCACAGCTCTGTGTTTCCAGTCCTTCTGTTCACTGCTTTCTTTGCACTGTTTTCTATGCGTTATAGATGAACGCGACGGTCAAGAAAGTAACAAAATAGTTGACGTCTGTGTACGTCAAAGAGACAGAACTCATGGGTTTGTTAGCAAGTCGTGCCATTCGCAACTCGTCCCACGTTCGTAACTCGTCCCATTCGCAGTCCGTCTCATTCTCAGCTCGTCCCATTGCATGTCCACCATCATGCGAAGCAAGCTCGCTTTCTTTGGACATTTACAGATAGGAGCCCAATTCTTATTCGCAGGATTGGTGTTGAAAGGGAAAATTGAAGACAAAAGGGCCTGGTTGCCAAAGACGCAAATGGTTGAACGACGTGAGAGGGCGTTACCCAAAGCTAAAAGAATTTTCATAAAGAATTTCGTTTCGAAGAAGGCACGCGATGATGATATATGTGATGGCGTTGGCTGTAGGATCGATGGGTTTAAGTAGGTAACTTGAAGAGTTTTGACAAAACTACTCAAAAAATGAATGCCTTATTACGTCGTTGATGTAATTAGAAAGTCTCTCCAGGCGTGTAATAGCCCCAACTTATTTGAAGACTAATTAAAAGTACATCTAATTGAACGGTGTGGGCGTATTTGATTGCTGGAATTGCCTCTTGCCGTTCCTTAAAGCCATGGTCAGATACAACGCGCTGATGCAGCGATTTATCACGGCATCAGCACAACTTATACTAAAAATGTAACTACAACAACGTGGCAGCTATTATACAAAGAACTGTTTAAATCTGCTGCTAACATGCTGCAGCAGACATGGCAGCACGTCACTCAACGCTTGGTGCGCTGCTGTTGCACAGTAACTTAAAACGAAGACATCGTGAGGAAACCTGCATGCCTGAGAGTTTTCCATAATGATCTCAAATATGGTTAAAGAACTTTATTCTCACTAAGAATTTTACAATTCACTTACATGAGAAAGAAACAAATTGATAAGTAACTTATTCATTTAACGTTGCGATTATATAAAACAAAGTGGGTAGAAATGTATTATAAAGTAAACGAGTCGGTGGAGTGCGCCGATTGCGTGGACAAAACATGGATCATTAGAGACTAGATACGGCTTGGCACTTCAGGGTAAGTACAGTTAGTATTTTATGTACCTATGTGTATGGCATGTAAAAGGTAAGTATAGGGGTTATAGTATGTAAATGTACACATATATGTATGTTTATATATGTTAATTTAAATCTATTTCATTTTCATTTTTATAGTCGTGCATGTGAATTTAGTATTAATAGTAATAATAATATTATATGTATAGATTATAATTATTTAATTATAAATTATAAATATATAATGCGGCAAATTTTTTATTTTTATTTTTTAATGTACTAAAGTTATTTTCGTTAGTGTAATAATTATGTGTGAAGTCTGCCAATCTGCACTTGAAAAGCGTGGTGGACTATGACTAAACCTTTCTCATTCTGAGAGGAGAACTGTGCTCAGTAGTGAGCCGGTGATGGGTTGATGATGACGATGACTATAATATGTTCACATATACACACAAAAACGTCAACTTTAGAAAACACTCGAAAAGTTACATTAGAGCTTCTGTGGCGCTAATGTTATGACGCTTTGCTACAGCAACGCGGTGCGTTTGACCAGGGCTCATTTTACGTATGCAGCGATTACATATTGTAATGATACTCAGATAAAATATTTTTTAATTGGCAGAGGACACATTTGAATTTGAAATCACTTGTTTAATTGCGCGGCGATTGTTAATTAATTTATTTTATGCTTATTTTATTGTTGTAATTAATTAGATTTAGCTGCCGGTTGGCTTCGAGCCGTGTTATCGTGAGACTGGCATTTACAAGTATTCTATGACTTGTGTACTTGTATCAGGGTCAGGGTTATGTTAGTGTACTGCGTTCTAAGAGAATACTAACCCGTCGATGATTTGACGACCTCCGCAGGGGTGAGTGCTGTGGTCTTATAAGTGAAAGGTCCCGGGTTTGATTCTGGGGAGGGACCGTTTGGGAATTTATGTTTTTTTATACTCCTTATTTAAATTTTCTAAAAATTATCTCTGGCCTATTCCGGTGGGGAGGCTATGCCGTGGCTATCACCCTACCGACATAGCCTTGCCGCCAAGCGATTTAGCGTTCCGGCGCGATGCCGTGTAGAAACCAAAGGAATATCCAGGGTTTATTGAAAACTGCCATACTCTTTCCAGGTTAGTCCGCTTTCTATCTTAGACCGCATCATTACTTACCACCAAGCGAGATTGCAGTCAAGGGCTAACTTATTTCTGAATAAAATACAGTAAAAATACCTATTGTAGTAAGCTCATAGTATCACACGGTCTGTCGAAAAGTAGGCTGGCGGGATAGCTAATTAGCGGGGTTCACGTAGATTACTGAAACCAGGCCGCGTGCAACTGATAATAATTGTCCTGGAAATGTTTGAGCCTGTGTAACTATAAAGCTTCACATTTTTACAGAAACCTAGAAAACATAGCACTAGATCGCTAAGCAAACAGTATCACACGGTCGGAAAGTGTGTAGGATAGCTAATTAGCGGGGTGCACGTAGATTACGGAAACCAGGTCGCGTACAACTGATAATTGTCCGTGATGTCTCCCACGGCGCGCGGTGGGCCGCTACGCGCTAGCCGGCGGAATAACAAGTGCGCTACCGTACTGCGCCATTGTGCTTTGCCACCTTGTGCTTTGTTGAACCGTTATTCACGAGAACTATGGGGTGTTCTTAGGAACCATGACCTTGTTTCTTCACCAATCTACCGCAGAACACCGAGAAACCGTGCACGTTGGCATCTTTCCATCGGCGGTGTTCCCACTAGATTACAACATGGGGTTATTCAATTCCAACAAATTCCTGAAAGGCCGGCAATGCATCTGCGGTACCTCTGGTGCTGCAAATGTTCACGGGCGGCGGTTATAACTTGATATCAGGTGACCCGCCTGCTCGTTCACTCGCTATTTTTTATTTAAAAATAATCCAAATGCGATTGACATCCATGATCCAATCCACTTGCAAGGAACGTTTTTGCTCAACGTTAACCTAACCCTCATCGGTGCTCTTGACTAGGCATTCGTCAAGCACAAGTCTCAAGCTTCAATCTTGCAATAATAAAAACTGATGTTACAACGCTTGATGCTCAACTGCTAAATCAGTGGAACCATGGGTGTTCCGGTTAAGTTTACTATAAACAAATTGTGCTAAAATTGTTATTTTCAATCTAGCACGCGCTAGTATCATCATTTAGAATCTTTGGGTGCAGTCAGCGATTGTGGACAAAGTTCAAAGACGATGGTTCATATTTAGCGTGTCCCTTGTCACAAGCTATTTGCATTTCCCAATATAGGCATAAACCAAAGAAATGACGATTCGGCGAGCTTAAAGGTATTATTTTGAATACCAACTATTGGTGTTGTGAGTCAACAAAGGTCAATCCATTCTTTTTTATTTATTCATAGACTAGCGCCTGGCTGCAATCAGACCTGCTAGCAAGTGATGATGCAGCCTAAGATGGAGCGCGCTTGCCTAGAAGTAGCCTATTCACTATTTATATTATATATACTCCCCTTTCCCCCCAATTAGGCGTAAAGCTTGTGCTACGAGTATGTAGGGTACGACAATAATGCAACGGGTGGGTATGAAACCACCGACCTTTCGGAATTCAGTCCGCTCCTCAACCGATGAGCTATCGAGGCTGTTTGTCTGTTTGATGCAAGTTTTGCAATGAGCTAAAGACTTAAGAGGGCTCTCTCCGTCACTCGTTTCATACAATCGTAGTTCCAATTTCATTTGAATATTAAGCAACCAAAGTCCATGAAATTTTGCAGACATATTCTAGAAACTAATATCTGTGTCTGTGGTTTTCCAGATTTCAGTTAAAATATTTGTTTTCAAAGTTACGCGGTCTTAAAAATTTTCATACAAATCTTTGAGGCCCTGTAATTTTAAAACTACATATTTTTAGAAAAATCTAAAACACCACAGACACAGATATTAGTTTCTAGAATATGTCTGCAAAATTTCATGAACTTTGGTTGCTTAATATTCAAATGAAATTGGAACTACGATAGTATGAAACGAGTGACGGAGAGAACCCTGTTAAAATTTAAAACATAGGTTGGGACTAGATGACAGTCTAACATTAACTTACTTTCTTGTCTGTTTGTTTCTTAGTTTTTCTTGTCGGATTATTTGTCAAAAAAAAATAATTGCAATCTTTAAAAAAAAAAACTAAATTCCCGTTATTTCTATGTAAGTTAATAGCACAAACAGGGTTTTTTAATTTATCTACTCGAAATGTTGGCATAATAACAGATCAGTAATCACCTAATATCCCGACTCAAGTAATGTTTGCATACGCCTGATAAATTAATAAACTTCTGTTTTATGGTAATGGAAAACTGGCATTAATCTTCGTGATAAATCGTTCTTGTGCTAACAAGTTTGGGGATCTCACTCCCATCTCCTAAAGATTTTCGGTAATGTAATAAAGGATCAACCCCCTAAATTACAGAGATGAGTGATGATTTGCGAATTGTGGTTGGTATTAGAGAATATTTTTATAGATTTAAGAGTCCTGCCGAGATGAAAGATTTAGTCGGGCTAGCAAGGTATCTACTAATATTTAATTAATTATGAAATTGCGACAGTTGGAATTGTAGTTATTAGGATTCCGTACCTCAAAAGGAAAAACGGAACCCTTATAGGATCACTTTGTTGTCTGTCTATCTGTCTTTATGTCTGTCTGATACGTGTGAAAAACTATAGAAAGTCTAAAGCGCCGGGCTAATCAGGCAAAAAAAAATTATTGACACAATTGGTAGATCTTTAATAAAACGGACTCTATATTCATTCTGCAATTGTGACTTTTACCAATAGTGAGAGAGTGTCAGTCTATCTATCAGACGCGATTGTGATCGTCACATACGAGTAGGTATCACGGAACTAAAGCGTTTAGTTATGTCTATCGTTCGCAATATAAATATTCCGACGTCAGCAGTTAGTGGGCGCTTCGTCACACTTAATCTGTCGGTAGTTAGCAAATTGCATCTCTTGTCTCTTAGACACATTCTTGATTGTGATATATACCTACGTCTCAGCTGTTAAAGTAATTTGTCACCAGTTATTTTTTGATATAGTAGACTTAAGCCCGCGACTTCATTCGCGTGGATTTAGATTTTCAAAAATCCCGTGGCAACTCTTTGATTTTCTCCGCGATAAAAATTGCCTATGTCAGTTTCCAGGTCTTCAACTGTATCCATGTAAAAAATCAAGTCAATCCGTTGCTCCACTGCGAAAGAAAAACCAAAAACTAACCAACCAACAAATAAACACACTTTCGCATTTATAATATGGGCAGTGATATAACAAGTGTAAATTAAAAATTTATAACACCCCCGACAAGTGAAGGTTACAGTAACTAGAAAAGCGCTGATAACTTTCAAACGGCTGAACCGATTTTCTTAGATTATAGCTAAGAATACTCTCGATTAAGCCACATTTCGAACAAAAAAAAACTAAATTAAAATCGGTTCATTCGTTTAGGCGCTACTATGCCACAGACAGATACACAGATACACACGTCAAACTTATAACACCCCTCTTTTTGGGTCGGGGGTTAAAAATAATATAATGTGTGTTTATATCTGTTTAATAGACTATATTGACGGTCAAATATACCTAACTTAAACGCTACGATTAATTACGATTGATGTAATTTTATCCTCCACTTTCAAATATCAGTTCACTCGTTCTTTGTAGAACAACTACTGCACTTTACGTATTCCGTAGGTAATGCATACGCAATTTATGTTAATCAAGTAACGCGCACACCCTTCTAAAGCGCGCTTATCCATACAATCTATCGGAACGGAATTATGCTAAAACCTACAAAGTAGCTGCAATATCGCCAATATCTTGCACCTGGTCCGTTTCGTATTATATGACCGCATTAATATTAATTTTGCATTAAAACAGATCCTGTTATCTGCAATTCCCACCCACAAATCATGTATTCTATGGCATTTTATGTGCACTTTAACGTTGTAAAAATATTCAATTTGTAAAAGGTTAGGCATTAGTATTTATTAAACGTTAAAGAATTTTCTGTCTTTTAAAACCTACGCTACTGGATCAACATATCAACTTGCAGATGCCCGCGACTTCGTTCGCGTGGTTTTTTTTTTAATCTGTGGGAAATCTGGTTATTTGGGACCAAAAGTAGTTTGTGTGTTATTCTAGGTTATAATCTATCTCCATTCCAATTTCAGCCAAATCTATCTTGTAGTTTTTGCGTGAAAGAGTATCAAACAAACGCACACTCAAATTGGTAGACTAAATAATTTTACATACATATCCGAAATTGCGGAACCGGCTGGATTCGAGCTTGTAGTCTTAATTTTTACCCGACTGCAGCGAAATCCAAAGGAAGAGGCGGAGCTTTGTGACTAAGCACGGGTCTCCTCTACAATCCTTCCTAATGCAAATCAGTGATGATGTTTTGGTCTAAAGGCGCTTGATAAGACTAGAAAGATGCGATTCTAGTTCGAAAAGTTAAAAGCAACCGTGAGAATTTAAAATCAAAGGCAAAGCGAGTTGATAAATAGTAGATAGATACTCATCATCACAAAAATATTATAATCCTGTGATTTAGGAAACCATAATTTATCCATAACTTTTCCAATCACACTAATTTTGCATAGAAACCACAGAGAAACCGCCAAAACTGTCGTGAAATGATATAAATTGACGATGATATATGATTTCCTGATGCTATTATATGCGTTTAGTTGAACATTTCCTTCTTGATTCGACGTGTGATGGCCGCCCGTGGGAACTGTCGAAATGAGTATGAATAAGATGCTCATTCGCAGATTATAACTGTCCAGTGTCGGTTTGACAGCCCCGGGTCAGACTCAGGGGCTTAGGGTTGCCACCGCATCTATACAAGGTCAATTCGTTTGTGCTTAATCTCTTAACTAAATTGACAGATCAATCTGGTGCTATCCTTTTTCGCATGGAGCATTATAAAAGAGATAGATAGACATTTAATCATAATCTTCAACCGACAGACGTCCACTACTGGACATAGGTCTCTTCTGAACGCCACGGTTTGCGCTGCCTGAATCCAGCGGCTCTCTTGGACCACTAATTTGATGTCGTCTACCCCACTAGTGGGAGGTCTTGCGACGCTTTCCGGTGCAAAGTCTCTTTTCTAGCACCTTGGAACCTTATCGGTTTTCGAACTACGCGCCCTGCCTATTACTACTTCAGCTTCGCAACCTGCTGAATTTGTATCTTTTCCCGTGCAAAAAATTACGTCGACCCGTTGTTACGCTGCGACGTGATTGAAGGACAAACTTTCGCATTTATAATATGGGTATTGGGTAGTGATAATATAATCATGATGTACACTGTTATATTGCAAAAAAACTTTGCAAAACAGCTGGCAACCCTAGCCGCGATGCTAACAAGTGTATCGGTGGCAAGTGTCGGTTAATTAGAGAGGTCCATCTGATGTTTACGAGTTCCGCGCTTCCGGTGCCGGAGCTGGTTTCGAGCGAATGGAGAAGACTGCGTGAGATTTTCGTCATTGTGAGATCTGTAAGCTAATTCAACCTGCACCATTCATTGCAAAAATGGTAATTAATAAGAAGTTTAAGTTAAAATGTTAGGTACTAGAAGATGCCCGCGACTTCGTTCGCGTGGATATAGGTTTTTTAAACATCCAGTAAGAACTCTTTCATTTTCCGGGATAAAAAGAAGCCTATGTATACTTGCTTTGACGGTGACTCTTAACGTGAGGTTCTTTATTCCGCCATAATTTCTAAATAACTAAACAGATTTGGATGTATGGAGTATCGTTAGAATCCCCATACAATCCCGAGTGACACTGGCTATGAATTTTTAGAAAGAAATCAACATGGCGGCCATGGCGGCTGTATGGCGCCATTTTCAAACGTGAAAGTCTTTTTGTGTTTTTTTTTTTTTTGCCAGGTCAGTCGTGGTTTTTTTTACAAAAAGCAAACAAGTAGGCGGATCATCTGATGTTAAGTGATTACCGCCGCCCATGAACATTTGCAGCACTAGAGGAACCGGCGATGCGTAGCCGGCCTTTCAGGAATTTGTTTATTGTTACGACTTGTGACCTTCAGCAATGACTCTTACTCTATCAGTATAGTACCCTGATAGAGTAGGTAAGAGTACCCTAATATCAGCCAGTAACAAATCCGTCCATACCTACAACATTTTAAGTTTCGCCTACATCAAAGTGCCCATTAATTAATTTGATTACACGTGAGCGATTAAAACGTATCAAATAACACGTATCGTTCACATTAACCAATTTACATCGCGTCAGTTACGAGCGGAGTGGGCACCTCCGACCGCAGCATTCCACCGTGAATAGCAATATTAGCCTTAATGATTGCCCGGTGTGATTAATATTGGAGAATCACGAAACGTATATGGTGTCTAATGATACAACTTTTTTATTTATTTATAAACTAGCGCTCGGCTGCAATCAGACTTGTTGGCAAGTGATGATGCAGCCTAAGATGAAGCGCGCTTGCCTACAGAATGCCTATTTACTTTTGACCTGAAGGTGCCCATATACGGGAGCTGTGTCTGTGTGCTCGACCGTAGCAATAGGGAAATTTCCCAAAGTCGTCGAAGCTTCGATGTTTTGTCACAAGGTTCCTAACTGGTGTGAACTGTGGCATAACTGAGTAGGTTCCTGCTAAGGTTCCTGCAGAAGTTGAGGTATGGGAGGGGTGTGATGACGGATGACGTGACGCGTCAGTGATTCGTCATTTTGTGACAGCTGTCTCCCTTGTCGCACCGCTCCACTACCACAGGAGCCTAGGTACTCAGTTATGCGCTATAGGTACCTATACCTAGCTGGAGAGTGCTAGAAAAATACCTCATAAAGAGATCCAAATCGCACTTAGGTCCAGGAGGTCAAGTTTCTTCGGAAGATTTATCTCCAACAACAAAAAAGTAATCCGTACAGGTACAAGTACATTGTCGAGCAAAAACTAGCCGCTACAATGTTTATTTAATCCGATACGGTCCGCCGATGAGTAAGAGGACAGGTTTGACATGATTAGGCATTACCACGGGTATCGCGTGGCGAAAGACCGACCGCAAGTTTATCCTTAGTCTGGGTCCCCACACGTCAGGGTTTTTATGGACTTGAACTAAGAAAATCCCAAGCAAGTATTAACTTATCTATCGTCCTCTTTGTCAAAGAAACCTCAACCTGTTAAGCACAGTGACTGCGACAACGCAACACTTCTTCGGCCCCTTTGCGACGCCTTGTCTAGTCGCGAGAAAACGTTTTCGTGCTGATTGTGTTTGGGCTGCTAGATTGGTCATTAATGTCAGCCATTAAACCTCTTATCAAGTAAATCTCCTGGGCGCTGCGTCGCGTGCAGATGCTATGGTCTTATGATTTTATTCCTATTGGGGGTTACTCTGTGAAGAAAATCCAACAACATAGCGATTGGATCCTTTGGGTTAGGATTCCAATCAAGAGCTGTCGAGGCTGACGAAAATAAACTAGGCGGCGTAGTTCTGGCACAGGCCGCGAGGATGGGGATGAATGAAGTCCAGAATGTAGCTTCGCGCCCTCTAAATTGTCAGTAAACCTACTTTAAATGGCTTTTGCTCCTCCGCCGGTGGGAAATGGACTAAAACATGTACCTGTAAAAGTTGGTAGCCAAGTTACTTGCTTTGTGAGTGTTACCAATTACTTACCGGCTTTGATTTCATCACGCTAGCTATATATAGTTACCAGGATCAATAGTAACTGATCGTCGCAAGAAATCGCGTAAACTTTATGCGATTTCTTTTATGCCATAAAGTAAGAAAGAAAAAGTTGAAGTGTTCCTACTTTCTAGTCTAAAATTTGTCTTTATAATATGGTAACCCTATTTAGCGCAGATGACTGCAAGGCTGGAGAAAGACTTATTTCTTCATTAGATGCGATTATGTCTTCGTAAATCCCGCTGACAATCTGATGTATCGCTAATCGCTACCGATAACTTTCCATCTGCATTCGGTGGGCATGCATAGTGTGTGAGGCAACTCTCGGTTTGGTTTCGTTTTTCCCGACTTTTGTTCGTTCTCGGGAAACGGTACGTAATAAAATTTTTGCTTTCCCGGGAAATTGTACATAGCCGAAATTCTAAGGACTCGTACTCCTTTTTTCTAATACGCACTGATATATTGCATAAAATATGGAATGCCCTTCCGGCTTCCGTTTTCCCTGCCAGCTACAGTACGGGTACCTTCAAAAGAAGAGTGTTGAAAAGGCATCTTATAGGCAAGCACGTTCCATCTTAGGCTGCATTACCACTTACTATTTGGTGTGATTGCAGTCAAGTGAATGCCTACCTATATAGTTTGAAAAAACTGATTTTCAGCAACACAACCCGGGAGGTCGTCAATATGATGATACGAATTCTCTCTAGAGATCACACTAATATTATAAAGGCGAAAGTTTGTATGTGTGTGTGTGTGTGTGTGTGTGTGTATGTTTGTTACTCCTTCACGCAAAATCTACTGGACGGATTTGGCTGACATTTGGAATGGAGATAGATAAAATCCTGGATTAGCACATAGGCTACTTTTTATCCCGGAAAATCAAAGAGTTCCCACGGGATTTCAAAAAACCTAAATCCACGCGGGCGAAGTCGCGAGCATCGGCTAGTAACAAATAATGTTACCACGGGTATAGTCTGTCGAAGTGTCGTGTGGCATAGCAGCGAGCCTAGATTGTTATCGGCCGGACCGCGTACGTGTTAAACGACTGGGATCAAATTGACACTCGCATTTCGTTTTATCAGCACTAGCGAGTAGAACTGATTGAGGGGTTAGGTTGCTTTGTGAGAAACGTGTGTCTCAGTTACACTGAAGTATATGATCACCATGCATATTCCGTAACTTAACTTACGCCTGCGACTCGTCTGTGTGTATTACACAAATTTGAAAAGAGCAACCGCCGAGTTTCTTGCTGGTTCTTCTCGGTAGGAAAGGCATTCCGAACCAGTGGCTTTTGACGATTCAAAAGAACTTGTAAAAGTCTAATTGAATAAAAATATTTTGAATTTGAATTTCAAACCTCTATTTGACCCCCATAGGGGTTGAATTTTCAGAAACCCTTTCTCTAATGTAGGATTTCTACATCATTATAGCTATCTTCATGAAATGAAATGAGATTTATTCGCTGAATATGACTTGTCGAGTTCAAAATAATATTATAGGTAAGTTTATGCCAAACTCCATCCCGATCCGTCCAGTAGTTTGAGCTATGCGTTGATAGATCAGTCAGTCAGTCACCCTTTCCTTTTATTATATTTAGGTACATAACACCATGTCAAACTATTGGTATAGGTAGTTTTGCGATAGTTAATAGTTAATTGCGATTGGCTGCCGATGTCGTGGCCGAAGTTCTTTTGTCATCATCATCATCCCATCGTCCGCTCAATACTGAGCATGGGTCTCAGAACGAGAAGGGTTTAGGTCATTGTCGACTACGCTGGCCAAGGCCTGCATTTGGCAGACTTCACACATCTTTTAGAGAATTATGGAATTTTAAACCGGGTGTGAGTTTAATAATATTCCTATATCCCTTCCAAGTTAGCTTGCTTCCATCTAAGTCATAGTGCATACATTTCGAGAACGTACTTGCTATTTTGGCTCTATGTCTTGTCATGTAGTCACTTTAGTCCTAAGGGTAAACCATGGATGTACGAAATAACATTTTCTCCTTGTAGATAGTTCCTAATTCCATGGGGTAAACCATACTTATGACAAGATCATATTGACCAAAAACTTTCATCATATTGTTTCGACGTGCTGAATGGTAGAGTTTCATGTTTATCAATTCCGTTTGATCACACCCACATTTTTGTAGTGAATAAGATTATTATGTAAAACATACTGTGGTCTTTTGCCGTTTAACATCTGACTTGAATGCCTCAGCCCATTGAGTTGTACAGCTTGTGGATCATAGAGATGTAGACCTCATTCATCCGAGTCAAAAACGCGCCACAACTTAATCGTACAAAGATGAAAATGGAACTTATACATATTTTAAAGTAAACATAACATATTTATCTCCTTTATTTATTATACATTTTAAGAATAGCGTCATGAAACTTTTAGGCCAACCGCCAACACAATATAAGTTATTCTTTGAGGAGATGTTGCACCAAAATTATCATTTTTATACCGGTAGCTCATTTTAAAATGTTTATAAATTATATACCTACCTTGATAGATAATCCCTCTTTCTATTGGTGAAAGCGGTCTGAAATCTGTAGATACAATACTTTCTAAGCTTAGCCCGTACAAACACAAACTCAGCGTGGCGGGAGACTTATAATTTATAATAATAATAGTGATTTTATTGTAGATATACTAAGTCGGAATCAAAGTAGGTCTAGCGGCAATTTGCTGAAAGCGCGACTGGTTCTTGTCTTGAGATATTTTTGCAGAACATTACTACCTCTAGTAGGTAGGTATATGGCATCTCTCTGGCGCCATCGATACGGATCGAAATTGTAAATGAGAGGCGAAACTTGCCCATTACCCGAATTCCACGATTATTGAATGCGGTTTTATCGCTAAGGCCTCAGCCGTTTAGTGGGCGTGTCTCGAATGTGACCAAGTACCTATTCAGAGAAATTAATTGTGTAGAATTCTATTATGTATCCAATTGTAAATGAATTTTGGATATTTTTGGATGGAATTAGCCGTGAGGATTTTTTATTCAAATAAACTTTTAGTACTTTTGAATCGTCTAGTGAATCTTACATTCGTTTGGAATACCTTTTCTAACGAGACGAATCAGTAAGAAAATCGACGGTTGCCCTTTAAATATAAAAAGATTTTTATTCAAATGAGCTTTTTACAAGAGATTTTAAATCGTCACTGAATCGATTTACCACCGGTTCTTACCTTCCAATCGAAAATAATCATCACCAAGAAACTCGACAGTTGCTCTTTTCAAATATTAATATGGGCACGAGGATTTTATTCAATTATTAATGTATGTAAACAAGATAGAACAACGAAGGGATGCTTTGTCTCTGTTTAATCAAAATAATTTGATGGACTGGGGAAAGAATGACCATTCGTTCGTTTGCTCTAAACTAAACCCACCTGTAAGATATAATTAGCGTAATTGACAAACAGGGATTACAAATTGGCCAGCACTTGGCAAATACGTTGGGCCATTCTGTCTTGGACCCTTTAATTACTAGTTTCTGGCAAGCGACCATCCGCTGGCAGTTTGGCAGCATTTACGCGCTCGCTACGGGGCCAAATCGCAGGGACATTAAATTTTAATTATCAGTTGCCATTACTGTAAATCGCGGGTTGGAACATTGCGAGTTACAAGGTTGCAGTCGTAAATCTTGCCCGAGGAATGGGGTCGATATTTGGAACGAGAATTGTTAAACGGTTTTAGGACATTTTGCTTATACAGGGTGCGACCAGAACGCTAGCAAAAACTTAGTACCCTAACACAATCCAATGCCAATAACCATTTTCCTAATCTTCTAGTTTTAGTAATTTAGTATTTTTCAAATCCCGTATTGTATAGCGTGCAATATTTGGGTCAATGCCCCACCTACGACACGGCATTAACTTTGAATGACCTATTTACGGAACGTTCGTTGACCTCTAGCGTCAGTCAGATGTTTTATTTTCAATATCATGTATTGTGAACTTTTAAAAAATGCAGAATTTTTTTTTATTTTACTTTTGCGTGATTTTTTTGTGGTGTCTTATCAGTAATCATGAGTGCTATCACCTGTCTTCGGTTTTGCTAGCGTTTTGGTTGTTGGTACCCTGTAAGTAATACGGTTGTGGCTGGCACGCTCGTGCAACTTTTTGAAGCTATGTGCGTTTTAAGCAATTAAATATCATCATTTGCTTCAACGGTCTAGGAAAACATCGTGAGGAAACCTGCATGCTTGAGACTTTTCCAAAAAGTTCTCAAAGGTATATAAAGTCTGATTATCCGTACTTGGACAGCGTCAGTATGGCGTAAACCTTTAGAATTCTGTCGCCACCCGTCCTTAGTAGTGGGCCGGCGATATGTTGATCATGATGGTGCCCTATATTAAACAGTGGATGGGAAACCGTTTCAGTACAAATTTTCATAAAAATACGAAAGTTACAGTGCACAAAGATGTGTATGAAAATCTTTGAGTCTATATTATGTAAAGAATAACATATTTCATACCTAATCTAATAACTGCCGTACTCAATTCTGGAATTTTTGGAATAAGTTGTTCATAAACAAGTTTTCTTCTCGATAAAAATCATAAAACAAAATTTAATTTGTTTAATTAAAGAATGTCTGCAGCCTACTCTATAATTCATAACATAATAATGATATTCTAATTTAATTCAGCAATGTTACGCCTACATAGTTTTCTTAAACCACTGAATACATTAAAATAAATAAGTATAATAAATATGTACTAGCTTTTGTCTATGACACCGCGCGTCCGCGTAGATTTAGATGTTTTTTGTTAATAAACGGATAAAAATAAATAAATAAAATATTTTTTATTCAATTACAATCCTTCCTTTTCCGGGATAAAAGTATCTAAAGCGTGCAAACCGTGGAACCAATTCCCATCGGCGATGTTCTTATTAAATTTCAACGTGGGGTTATTCAAGGGGCGGATCAACAAATGCCTGATAAGCCGGCAACGCATTGGCGGTTCTTCTGGTGCTGAAAATGTTCATGGGCGACGGTAATCACCTGTGGTAATCACTTAACATATGGTGATCCGCCTGCCCTTTGTTTGCTATTTATGTAAAAAAATATAGGTTTATCCGACTTTAGAATGCAGGCTATTTCAGAGCCAAACGTTGAGAAGTAATATGTGAGTAAGTAAACAGACACACAGACACATTTTCTGATTATGATATTAATAAAAAAAACTAAATGACTAAAAACTAAGAAGACGTAGACAAATGTCCGCTTTTTGTCTTCTCCGTGGAATGCTCAATTAAAGTAATCCTTCAAGACAAATGACTGCTGCATTCATCAATCTTAATTTAGTTACGGCTGCCTAAAAATAAATTGTATTTCGTAACATTATAGAATTACATGGAACTAAGAAAAAAAGACATTTTTAGAGTGTCTGAAACATGAAAAATGTTGAAGGGGGGTATCCCCTTGAGCCTGCCTTCATTAAATAGCTATTGCAAAACGATTGGATGTCTGAAATTTTTCTAAATGCCTGAACAGATTATAATAATTCATATGGGATACTTATCGTAGAATCCTTACTTAAGTACATCAACCCGAGTGACTATAAAATTTTTGGATAAAAAAAACAATTTTCTAATGTGAAAAAGTCTTTTAAGTTAGATTTTTTGACAAGCAGGGCAGTCGTTTTTTTAACCCCCGACCCAAAAAGAGGGATGTTATAAGTTTGACATGTGTATCTGTGTATCTGTGTGTCTGTGTATCTGTGTATCTGTGTATCTGTCTGTGGCATCGTAGCGCCTAAACGAATGAACCGATTTTAATTTCGTTTTTTTTGTTTGAAAGGTGGCTTGATCGAGAGTGTTCTTAGCTATAATCTAAAAAAATTGGTTCAGCCATTTAAGAGTTATCAGCTCTTTTCTAGTTTTCTTGTAGAAAAGAAGGTTAGATAACCGTTAGGTTCATAATATTATGTCAATTGACAAATGTCAAGCTGTCAAGATGGACGTTGCCTAAATACATAATTATTTATTTGAAAATGATGTTTTGGAAAACTCAAATACTTTGGATCGTCGGGGGTGTTATAAATTTTTAATATACACTTGTTAATTTTTTAATTACGATTTGATTGATAAAGAAGCTAACTGCACAAATTGATAACTGTTTCTACATTTAGTTCATTCACGATATCTTTTTGTTTACTAGCATAACACGGAACCCTACTTTATTCGATTTCTGAAACACTGATACGAAGTCAACCAGTAATTTTGCTTGCCTTTGGCATTCCTACAATCCACACCCCACACATCTCTCCCAGGAAACAGCGTAACAGTATAATACTTACTGCACATTAAAACTGATAGCCATATTATGTGAATACGCATTGATTTGCTCTGGTAACCATCACTTGCGCGGGTAATTTCGCAATGACAGCCTGCGATACGTCATCAATCATCATTACCCACACCTGGGGAAACTGGAAACGAGGCAGATACATTTTTAGGGTCCCGTCGTGAAATAAGGAACCTTTACAGTTTCGTCAAAACCTTGTCTGTCTATGTCACAGCTATTTTCGAAATAAACTCTAAGAGCTGTAGGTATGATCCAAAAGTTCTTGTAAAAGTTTATTTGAATAGAAATGTTTCTATTCTATTTTATTGAAAAGTAGGTACAGTTTTAAAAATCTATTACTGCTACACAGTGGCAAAATTTTGAAAAAAAAATTTTTTTTGCATACCTACTAAGTATTATGAAAAGCATGAGTCGTAAAAAAAAATTGTTTTATCCCCTCAAGTGATGCCTTTGTTATGTAAGTACCTTTTTCAAAATCGTTATGAGGTTTGTGAGACAGCTTTTAAAGCACAACTATCGCTGAAGAAAAAAATTGGCAGGCAGTGGGCAAAGTTTTTAGCAACTAACATGGCTACGGAACATTGCCTTATGCGTATCGACTCGCACTTGACCAGTTTTTACTGTAGGTACATAAATAATTATGCAGTAAGGTAAGGCTTCGTAATTTCGTGCGCGGAGAAATTGACGTGAAGGAACGTGACGTTAGTGTCATACATTGGACGTGTAATAGCAGTCATCATGGTTGGGAGCTGGCCACAAGCTGTCTACTACTGCACGAGCAATGGAGAGAGCTAGCTTTGAGTTTCTCTGCGTGATCAAATCAGAAATGAGGAGATCTGTAGGAGAACCTGTGTTACCGACATAGTTCAAAGGGTTGCGAAATTGAAGTGGCTATGAGCAGGGCACTTAGTTCGAAAAACTCAATACAAAGCTATTCGTAACTACAATGCAAATAATGCAAGATTAAATACACTTGACAAAAATTATATCTACTAAACAAGTGTAAATTAAAAATTTTCAACACCCCCGACCAGTGAAGGTTACAGTAACTAGAAAAGAGCTGATAACTTTCAAACGGCTGAACCACTTTTCTTGGATTATTCCGCGCTTACGATCCAAAGTATCTGAGTTTTCCAAAACATCATTTTCAAATAAATAATTATGTATATCTAGGCAACGTCCATCTTGACAGCTTGACATTTGTCAATTGACACTTGAATATTATGAACCTAAGGGTTATCTAACCTTCTTTTCTACAAGAAAACTAGAAAAGAGCTGATAACTTTTAAACGGCTGAACCAATTTTTTTGGATTATAGCTAAGAACACTCGATCAAGCCACCTTTCAAAAAAAAAACTAAATTAAAATCGGTTCATTCGTTTAGGCGCTACGATGCCACAGACAGATACACAGATACACAGATACACAGACACACAGATACACAGATACACACGTCAAACTTATAACACCCCTCTTTTTGGGTCGGGGGTTAAAAAGCGTAGAGGTCTAGAGAGGAGCACGCTTGCCTAGAAGTTGCCTATTCGCTCTTTCGTTGGTGCCTGCCACGTAACCACAAGTAACTGTATTGGGCCTCGCATTCCACAAGAAGTAACCAATTTGAAGACGACCGAAAACCTGCGTGCCTGAGAGTTCACCCGCGCTTTAAATCACGTAGGAACTCTTTAATTTTCTTTTAAAAAGCGTCCTTTGTCACTCTTCAGACCTTTAACTATATACCCATGCAAAAAATCACGTCAATCCGTTGCTCCGTGATTGAAGGACAAACAAACACACTTTCGCATTTATAATACGGCTACTGATTCATCACATAATGCAAGATGGAAATTTATTCAGGGAACAGCCACATTGGTACACATCGTCAAGCAATCAGATCAATTGGAGCCCATAATCTCGGCTCGTCCACTTATTGGAGCCCGCATTCGACAAGCGGTAAACAATTGGAAGATGGCCGGAAACCAATTTAGGACCCTCGGGGTGACTGCATCCGTCATCACCACGGGGACAAACTCAATTGATGGTAAATTGGTAACGTGATAACGTCTCATTGGTAATTGAATTGAATTGAATTGGGGAAATCTAGAGTTTTCGACGACCTCTCTGGCGCAGTGGTGAGCGCTGTGGTCTTATATATGTGCGGTCTGCGGGTCTGATTCCCGGCAGGGGCAATTTAGGAATTTGTAATTTCTAAATTGCCCCTGGTCTGGTCTGCTGGAAGGCTACGGCCGTGGCTAGTTACCACTCATCGGCAAAGCCGTGCCGCCAAGTGTTTTAGCGTCTTGGTGCGATGCCGTGTAGAAAGCGATAAGGGGTGTCCATGGTGTAATAAAAATGCTACGGAACGCTAAATCACTTGCCGATAGGGTGGTTGCCGATAGGCGAGATTTAATAAAATTTATTGTCTCATAGATATAAATACTTGGCAATGTCAATAACTTGTATTTCTTAAAATATAGTTTACAACTACCTATCTGTAGTGCTTAACTTAAATATTGCTCTTAAGCATTTATTTTGCGCTTTAAAAGCTGTTTCTTTGTCTGTGTGGAATATAGAAACTATTAAGCGAAATTAGTGGCACGAAATTAGTTTCACGACATTAATTTCATCATGAATTGCACATGTAAACGTCTAATCTCGTAATGCTTGTATTACGAAATTAGATACATCATCGCTAATTATGGAAATTCAGCTTCAAATTCCAAACCCCTGCCGGCAATCGAACCTGGGACCTCCCACGACCACAGCGCGTATCGTTGCCCCAGGGAGGCCGTCATGTAGGCTATGAGACGACTAGGTATGTGACATGGGCCGTTGCGCATAGCGAACTACTGCCACTAGAGGAATTTGCCGCGTTCTAAGCAGCGATGATCTAACTTTAAAAGTTCACAAAGACAAATTTTGTTAGTTTTAAAATAAACTAATTATTTTTAATACTAATTATTACTACTAATACTAATTATTTTTATTTCGAATCTAACAAACATCCATGCTAACAAAATAATATGTAGATGAAAAACCGGCCAAGTGCGAGTCAGACTCGCGCATTGAGGGTTCCGTACTCGGGTATTTTTTCCGACATTTTGCACCATAAATCAAAAACTTATTATGCATAAAAATAAATAAAAACAAGTTTTCTTGACAGAAGCGACGGACAGAGGGACAGTCGGACAGACAGACAGACACACAACGAAGTGAAGTACGGAACCCTAAAAAAGATATTAATATAATCGAATTATCTCGAAGAACGGATCGTCTGTTTACAGCCGTATCGAACTTAACCAATAACCATGGAAACACAATTACGGATTCGTACCGGATTAGCACTTGTGATATTTGCGCAAGAGAGAGGAAAAAATCAATTTACTATGCGCTCAACGCTGTTCCGAGAAGAATCAATGTAAGGATAAGTACCTATAATCTCATTAGTTATACGACCTAGACTCATTAGCTAGACGCATTAGGACATAGAAGTCACATAACTAACTACTGAGGAAACGGATTATACAGCTGCCTGTAGATCAGATCTTTTGAAATAAAACATCCTTATTATTTACCGTTTATGCGCTTACCGCGACTTCGTTCACGTGGATATAAGTTTTAAAAATTCCCATGGGCACTCTTTGATTCTCCGAAATAAAAAGTAACCTATGAGTGACAGGCTACTTTTTTCCAGGTCTTTAACTCTATCCATGTAAAAATTCACTTCGATCCATTGCTCTATTGCGACGTGATTGTAGGACAAATCAACAAACCAACAAACAAACACATTTTCGTATTTACGACTGAGCTTTCTTATGAAGCCCATAGTTAGAAACCATGTATCGAATCTATATCTCAAGTATATTAGCTTCCATTTATGGGGTTTCATTGTAAAGTGCAGTACAATTTATAACACTAGGTAGGTATAAGTTAGGTATACTAACAATCAGTCAGACATTACAACTCGAGGCACGTTCCGCTCCGTAACTGGAGCATCGTCAGGATGCAGACGAAATGTTCGAGATGTTATCAATGAAACTCAACGATAGGTATATCTGTACCTACTCTTTGCAATCTATTTGTTTTGTTTCCAATAGAAGCAAAAACAAGGATACGTAACAACAATAGAGAGAGAGAACTAGCGTGTGCCAGACCTTCGTTATTTTACAAAAGCTGAACGTCGTTCTGTAGTTTTCATAACGAAAACATAAACAGGTAGTCCAGCCATTTGGTAGTTTTACCTGGATTGTTGTCCGAGAGCTTTGGAAATTTTAGATTTTATAGATTTCGACGTGCTTTTTTAAATTTTTACTTTGCCTTTATTGCTGCTCGTGCCGCCATATTGGAAAAAAGAAGCTCCAAACAATTTTTGGACCAAATCTTCTTTCAACTCATTTTACAATGAAAATATGTAGTTATGTAAATTATGTAGTAACCCTTTTTTTTTGTAAAATGAATAGTTTTAACGTACGCATAATGTTTATAAAGAAGACAAACGAAATAATTTTCACGTAAAAAACTCTTGAATTGTTCATTTTGTTTAACAAAATGTTTATCACGCCAAAACGCAGTAACCTGGTCGATGACCCAAAAACGTGATGCGGCTGTGGCGTAGTGCTGTACAAAATCGTAATATATCTCAGCAGATCGCTGCGGTGGTGTTTCCGCCTCTTTAATAGTCTCCATGCACGCCACGGTTGCCGCGAAAGCTCCTGTACTAGATTTCCTTTCAAACATGTTTACTAGTTAAATTGCTCCTGTACTACATGGTACTTTTGAGAGCCGATAAATCTATTAACGTTTTTATTGCAAAAAATTCAAAAAATAACAACCGTTTTTCCATTACAATATTGAAAATACTGATTATTATATGTCCATGAACACATTTTTTTTTTGTGCTTGCATTTAATTGTGCTATAAGACCTATCTACCTGCCAAATTTCATGATTCTAGGTCAACCGGAAGTACCCTATAGGTTTTCTAGACAGACACGACAGACGGACAGACAGACAGACAACGAAGTGATCCTATGAGGGGTTCCTTTTTCCTTTTTAGGTACGGTTGAGATGCATGCTTGGCATCGAACCCCGACCTCCTGAAAAGAAGGCTGACCTCTTCAATAGTTGAAACTGTTTCGCTATGAGAAAATTTTGTTTTAATAAAAGTACACAAAGTCAACCAACAAGTTTTGCAATATTTTTTTTGTGCAGATTATAAATATTATGACTTTAGATATCGGAACAAACTCAAACACACATCATACAAAGTATTTTTTTCTTTTTAGCACCAAGGCTGTGAAAATTCACACCATACCTACATACAAATACTACAGAAATGATTTAGACACATAAAAAAACACTCGCGACCATGGACTTAAAATTGGGTAGAGTTAGGTGAGATGAGATACGATCCAATAAAAAGCTTCTAAAAGACCCCAAAATGACTCTGACAATAAAATTTGGAATCATATAATCCGATTTGAATGATCCTTCTAAATAAAATATCACCGTCATCCCGCGATTTGGTTATTGTAGTCTTTAGAATTCTATTCGATTTATGACGAGGCCCATTCCCGATAAAATAAAAATATACAAAATGCCTTGCTTGGAGTGTTGGGTTCAGTCCAGGGCATACTTCAATAAATCATGTTATAGGCATGTTACCATAATGTTCATGTTGGTATCGATATTATTCGTATTCGATTATTCTGATTAGGGGATTATTTGAATATTTAAGATACTTTTAAAGCAAGAGTGAATAGTCATTTTCTAGACAAGCGCGCTGCAATCGCATCTCTATTTTTATTAGCATAGTTGTCGTCAAGCGCAAGCCTATCTCACAATAATAAAAAACTATCATTTCATATTAAAATAAGTCAATAGGCCACAACAGTGGCGTGCAGCTCATAGAGGTATAAAAGTACTGCCTGCCCGGTTGTAATAAATCAACACTTATTTTCTATTGTGACCTGCGAGAAAATAAGTTCATACCTTAATGCTTACCCTGGTTTTAAACCTTGTGCACGCCACTGGGCCACAATAAATCTTTTAATTTTGAAATATAGAAAATACTGAAGGAAGTTTGAAAAAGATGAAAAGGAAAACCAAAAACCTGTGGGTTCGCTGTGGTTCAAAGTCTTCTGATTTTTATCTTGTCTTTTTCAGAGTGTGTATTGCACTTTATCGCAGAGAACTCTAGCTAGTGTTTCTTAGATGATGATAATAACAAGTAGAGATAGTGTAAACAGGTGAAGATTAGATCAAGCGGTGTCAATCTTCGATATAAAACTCTCTTTATACTCTCATTGTTACACTGTCACATAGAATTTGCAGTAGAGACACTATCACAAACCACATTTGAGCAAAAAATAAGCAAAGCCAAGCATATATTACTATATCATAAATAGTGAAAACAGAACTTCGAAGTCAAAATATTCCAGGCTTCGCTTTCGGATCAACACCTATACCTGTGAGGTATAAATCATTTGAATTTCTATCGATATATCGCGTTTGACAAAACATCACTAGACGTCGAATAAATCAGAAACACCTCTCCTCATAAGGTCGTAGTTTCTTTCACCTCGAACTTGCTTGCCGTTGGGGAAATAGCTATGCACCCTCCATGTTGATAAATTGAAGTGTGACTTGTACCTAATGCCCGCTTGCGCTTGATTGACTGTTTATTTATACTATTGATCGTTGATATAGGAAACCAAGATATATACAAGTACCTGCAGTAGACTAGGTACTTGAACTGTTGGTGTTCAAAAAGTGTAACTAATTGTACCTATCTATTTTGAAATAAATTCTAATCAATATATAAAAATAAATAATTGTAACTTGAAATTGTCTGTAAAACTCAAGCCATGAGAATTAAGAAACAAAGTATTATTGCGAAGGTTCGGGAATAAGCTAGATGGTTTGATTTATGTGATGCGTACATTATTCATACTAATATTATAAATGCGAAAGTGTGTCTGTCTGTCATCTGTCTGTCTGCTAGCTTTTCACGGCCCATTTATTTAACTGATTTGGACAAAATTTGGTTCAAAGATAGCTCGCATTCTGCAGATGGATATAGGCTACTTTGTATCCCGGAAAATCAAAAGAGTTCCCACGATATTTTCAAAAAAGCTAGAATAACAAGTTATATTCAATAAATAACTTGGCACACTCGGTTTAAATTTCCAAGGAGCCTGAGTATCTTGGTTTCTCTTTATATATCGATGTTAAAGCAGGAGTTGTTTGCTTAAAAAACGTATACGCATCTTGGTTTTACCATTTTGGGTAGCGCTGTAACTACTGTTACCATCTTTGGCAGTACAAGTTGTAGTTTCTTTTAGCTTTCTTCAGTTTTTAATAGGTGTACGTTATACGTTTATTAAATTCAATGGAATTATACAAGTTATATTATGTAGACAACGTCTTTGATTAGGAAATAGAAATAAAAACAGAAACGTTTCTATTCTAACAAACTATCGTCCTACCATAGGTACTAAGTCTGTTTTGGCGCGTGAATTTAGCTTTAGGTTCATTATACATTATTATCATAGACTTCTGCAAAATAACGCCTCCTTTCAACTTCCATCATTGCAGGAGACCTTAGTTTCATCCAACTGCGGGCATCTATTTCGGGACGAGAGAAAAATTGTCTTAGCAAACCTTAGCTCTTTTTATCTGCGAAGGCATTTTTTTGACTTTACCTTAAAGCCTCAAAGTGACTGGACTAGACCAAGCCGGAATTATGTTCAAAATCCATATAAGCTTCCCACGATACAGTTATCGTATCATGGCAGGTCCTTATACGTTTTTAGTTAAAGACCACTTTAAGCCATGAGCTGCGTGAGATAAACCCATTTCTGGCTCACAATGGAACTAATTTTGTCCACCTGCATTCGATTTCATAACAGTGACTCAAAGACTAAAGGAATTAGTAGATAGGGACCAGTCACCAAAAATAGCACGAAAGTAATACCTTCGCTGGCTTGGTTACTCTGAAAATTATATTAAAAAATCTTTCATGTAGGCCAACTTTTGGCTCTTATGACAAGTCAAGACTCTAGTTAAGTTTGGAAGGAAGATTCTACTAGCAAGAGCCGTCAAGAAACTCAAAATATGTCGAATAGACTACTACATTTACATTGTAGATACAAGTATAACTGTGTACCTAATTCAAATTTAAACCGGTCTTTTAGATAGATTCAGATGCGGTTTTGTACGATTTTCATGTTTTCGTTTTTGAAAAACAGTAACAAAGTCACACTATCTCACATAGTACCTAAAGTCTGGCCCCAAATAAATACATATACAGTCTCAATTGTTCGTTGGTAAAAAGAGGCCACTTTCGCAACCATTACTCTCAAAGATTGTACCTACTTTTCAAAAATCAAAATACATTTCCTACATCTTGTAACAATACAATTATACCCAATTACAAAAAATTATAAAACTATAGCTAACAAGGTTTATACCTCGTACAAATCTGGCTTCAATTTTACGAACCAGTTGATAGGCACCCGCTCCATCATATTCAGGATTTTCCATTAGTCAATGTGCATTGACCATTTAAGCGTTGTTAAACGGCATCTATCGGAGTCTGTGTGTAAATCGGTTGTGATTTATAATTGCTTTTGATACAGGAATGTGGAAGTGTGTTGAAATGGCGCCGTAAATTGAACAATTCTAGATATAGGTGTAATTGTTGTGGCATAATTGGTTTGTGTGTCTATATCTAGGAAATAACTGAAATGTTATCACATCGTTCAAGTCTAAAAAGACTTGGCGCCTTGTGACGCACGGGTATGAGAACCTATTAAAAGCTTAGTACTTAAAATAGTTATATTTTTTTTTTTACTTGATAGCTTATTGTTTAAACTAACTGTAGCTCGTCCGCGTGGATAACATAAACTTCAACCCCCTATTCTACCCCTTTAGGGTTTCAATTTTGAAGAAACCTTTCATAAAATAGCTATCTGTACGCCAAATTTCTGCTCGAATTTGTTCTTTAACGCCGCAACGGATCGACGATCGACACTATAACAACAAATAATAAAAATTTCAAAGTGGCCGCTGTGAAAATTAAAAAAAAAGTGTTATTTCTTGTACGGAACCCTTCGTGTGTGAGCCCGACTCGCACTTGATCGATTTTTCTATCATAACTTATGTCCAACTTGATTGATTAAAGATACTTAGCAGTAAACTTTTTATCTTGCACATTGTAACAGTTTTTTAACGCAACAAAAAATTTAATAAACTGAGTGTCGTGCGCTAGTACAGACAAACTATGTTACGTTCTATATTAGGCACTAATGGGCCAATAAGTAGTGGACACCAACGTAAATAATCAACCTAAATTTAGCCACGAGTAGAGAGATCCACCTAAACCACAGACCGGCTATTGGGACAAAATGCGTTGATTGTAAACCGTTTCAATACTATTTTTAACCATCACAATTTTCTTAGCGGCAATGTGATAATCACAACTTTTCATCCTAAGGGGGCAGATCGTTTATATGAGGTTCATGGAGGTTTTCCCATTCATGTGTGCAAGGAACATTTTTATTTAATTGTAGCGGTGAACATTCTTCTGATATGTCTTGATAACTTACAACATAGAGCATGATTCATGAGTCATGACTGACCGAAGCGCGAAGCTGCTGGTCGATTACGAAAGCTGAATCAATCATCACTTTTTTTTTTTAATTTGTAGACTAGCGCTAGGCTGCAGTCAGACTTGCTAGTAAGTTATAATGCAGGCTAAGATGGAGCGTGCTTGACTTAAAGGTACCCATTATTAAAAGTTTCTGACATGTCTTGACAACTTACAACATAGAGCATGATTCATGAGTCATGACTGACCGAAGCGCGAAGCTGCTGGTCGATTACGAATGCTGAATCAATCATCACTTTTTTTTTTAATTTGTTAGACTAGCGCTAGGCTGCAGTCAGACTTGCTAGTAAGTTATAATGCAGGCTAAGATGGAGCGTGCTTGACTTAAAGGTACCCATTATTAAAAGTGGAAGGGCGTTCCATATTCTGGCGGTTAGGATAAGAAACGAGGAAGCAAATCGCTTTGTACGTGTCCGAAGAATTTCAACTACGTACGGATGCTTAGCGATTTATAACCTTGTTGCAACAATGCATTTCATCCAATAGTGAATAGTAATTGGCCAGTTAGAGGTGATTGCAACCGTCACACTGTAGCAGTCATACTACGGCGGCAGGCCTTATCAATTAATCTTGACGCAGGATATTAGTCGCTTTGTCCTGTCTGTCACAAATATAACGTTTAGATATCGTAGAGTCCGTGTAATTGCGTTGACCATTATAGAGGAGCTAGAGGGGACAATCGTGTCGCGCTCGTTTTGTATGGAAATGCGGTAAAGCGAGCACTTAATAAGGACGTGTCCGACTCGCCGCCCGCGCGGTGTGCCCAACATTCCGACACGGGTTTGCTCTCCGACTAGGGTTGCTAACACTTTAAATAGCTCGCTAACTACAACCCCCTGTAGGCATAAACCATGCATAAACCAGTTTCCATAAGCATTAACGTGAGTGAAACAAGTAATAATTTCAAAAAAACATGGCCTGCCGTGCTATATTGATTTTTTCCAAAAGTTATAGATATAGCCATTTTCACTCGGGATGTTAGTATACTAACGATACCTCATACATCCAAATCTGTTTAGTATTTAGAAGTTATGGCGAAATAAAGAACCTCACAGACATATGGACTGAAAAATTTACCATTGTGATTAGTTGGTTCATCCATACTTAATATTATAAATGCGAAAGTGTGTCTGTCTGTCTGTCGGTCTGCTACCTTTTCACGGCCCAACTTTTTAACCGATTCTGACGAAATTTAGTACAGGGTTAGCTTGTATCCCGGGGACGGACGTTGGCAACTTTTTATCCCGGAAAATCAAAGAGATCCCACGGGATTCCTAAAAATCCATCCGCTTAATCGATTGGTATGAAAGGTACCGAGGTAGCTTGCGTCCCTGTTATTGACATAGGCAACTTTTTATCCCGGAAAAACAAACAGTTCCGACGGGATCTTTAAAAACCTAAATCCACGCGGACGGACGAAGTCGCGGGCATCCGGTACTTAATAAGTACCTCAATTTTTACTTGATTGTGGGTTGGTTAGAAAACTGAACCTGTTGTGAAACGTTTGGACAACTTATCAACGCTGTCTTTCACTCGCACTTTTAGTTCTATAAGAACATCACAAAGGTACTCCTGTGAAGCCTCTTCCAGGACGATTGACAACCCTATACTTGGCCGGCATTTTTGTGTGTTCTCCCCTTTTTCTCGAGCCGACATTTCCCACCTCGAGACTTGGGGAATTTAAACGAGCACTGATTTTCATCGGTTCTGCCGCGTCGCGTCTGTGCGAGAAATATTTCGGCGCGCGAACAATTCCAGAAAACGACGAACGCCTCCTAAAATCGCTGCGATGCGTCTGCGACGCTTCTTGTGTCGCATTTCTGATCAGCAAAGTGGCAATAATGTAACAGGGTTTAACTATGTCTGTAGTATTAGCTTAGGTAGAGCCCTTTGTACATGACTGCAAAAAAGTGTCAAATGTTTTCAGGGTTTATGTATGTAGGTAAGTTTCTTTATTCCATTATAACTTCGGAATACCTAAACAGATTTGGATGTATAAGATACCTCTAGAATCCTGACATCATCCCGAGTAACAAAAAATCAATATGGCGGCTGTTTGGCGCCATTTTTTGAAGGTGATTTGTTTTAGACATACTTAGTAGTCGTGTTTTTTTAATTGAAGTCGTGTCTACAAGTTGATGAAGAGTGCGAATTTACGTTTTGAGTGTGTAAGAAATGGAAAAAATTCAAACGTTTAAGACGTCCACAAAAAAGATGGTTCTTTTCACCGAGAATAATTTGTTCGAATCATATCCTTCATATTTTGATGATTTTAGAGATCCTGTAGGTAGGAGCGAGACTCAACGACTATTAAATACTTTTGTGTTTAGGTCGCCAATTTGATTGAGTGGTTGCAATAGCAATTGCGCCCCGGTCAAATTAATATTGCAGTTAGGTTATTTAAAGATTAAAACTCTTGATAAGCCTCTACGCGTTGTGGCTTATGTCCTCGCGCAAGCTTAATATGAAGGAACATTTAATAACTTATAAAAATAGTTAAATTATAACGCCCCTTTTGGTCTAAGCTTACAGTTCAGATGTTCCCCGACTCACAGAGTCACTTCCCCCCGCCTATGTCAGCCCCTTTTGGGAGAGATGGCATGCCGGATGGCATTCCCCCTATCACAGAGGAGGAGCTGGACCTAGGACTCGACCGCTTACGGGCTAGAAAGACGGCACCGGGACCCGATGGTATTCCGGGCAAAGTTATTCATATTGCCCTGGAATGCCTGCGGGAGAAATTCAGGGAGCTCTTCGACAAATGCCTACGTGCTGGACAGTTCCCGAAATCTTGGAAAGAAGGAAAGCTATGCCTGCTGCGCAAAGAGGGCCGCCCACTGGATTCCCCTTCAGCATATAGACCAATAGTTCTGCTTAGTGAGACGGGCAAGCTCTTTGAAAAGATTCTTGCCACTCGCCTCATAAAGCACCTTGAGACAGTAGGCCCGAATCTATCTGAGGCACAGTATGGATTCAGGGTAGGTCGCTCGACCCTGGATGCCCTGGATGCCTTGAAGAGTCTGACCATGGAAGCGATCAATAGAGGGGAAGTGGTTCTTGCAGTCTCGCTTGACGTTGCAAATGCCTTCAATAGTCTCCCATTTGAGACTTTATTGGAAGCACTTTGCTATCACAGAGTACCACTATACCTCCAGCGACTGCTGGAGTCATACTTGCAGGACAGGCAAATCTTGTGGGAGGGCAGTAATGGGCAAATATTCCGGCGCCGTGTCTGCAGCGGGGTTCCGCAGGGATCGGTCCTTGGGCCGGTGCTTTGGAACATTGGTTTCGATTGGCTCTTGCGGGCCCCGCTGCTTCCACGGATGAGACTCCTCTGCTACGCGGATGATACCCTCGTCACGGCCCGTGGAAGGACATATGAGGAGGCGGCTCGTTTGGCGGAAATTGGCACGTCACTGGTTGTGGATAGGATTCGGTTGCTGGGTTTGAGAGTCTCTATCTCGAAAACCGAGGCCCTCCTTTTTCATGGTCCTCGCAGAGGTCCGCCACGGGGTGCACAAATCACTGTGCAAGGCACAACAGTAGCGGTAAAGGCCAACATGAAATATTTGGGCCTCGTGTTGGATGGACGATGGCGTTTTCAAAAGCACTTCGAGCTTTTGGGCACTAGGCTCGTTAATGCCGCCGCTGCTTTGGGAAGACTGCTGCCTAACATTGGGGGGCCAGAATCCAACTGCAGGCGACTATATGCGGGGATAGTTAGAAGCATGGCACTGTATGGGGCGCCAATATGGATACATGCCCTGACACCACATAACAAGATGCTTTTGCGGAGACCGCAAAGAATCATCGCAGTTCGAGCGATCCGGGGATACCGCACGGTCTCCTGGACAGCTGCAACCCTTCTAGCGGGCGACCCACCGTGGGAACTCCAGGCTGAGGTGCTCTCCGAGGTGTACCGCTACCGTGCAGAAATGAGAGCCCGTGGAGAGCAACCGGAGGCAGAGGAGATCCGCTCAAGAAGAGCTCTGGCTGAGGCAGCGCTGATCCGTAGATGGGAGGAGGATCTGGAGACGCCTGTCGCCGGTATTTGGTCAGTTGAAGCGATCCGGCCACACCTTGAGCGTTGGCTCAAGAGAAAGCACGGAGTACTGACGTACCGATTGGTGCAGGTACTTACAGGGCATGGCTGCTTTGGCAAGTACCTACATCAGATCGCGAGACGGGAGGAGACTCCAGCTTGCCAGGAGTGTGGTGCGCCAGAAGATACGGCATATCACACTCTGGTGGAATGCGCTGCATGGGGGCCTCAGCGCCACATCGTGTCGTCTAGGCTTGGAGGAAACTTCTCGCTGTCGAGCATAATAGACGGCATGATTAGCAGTAAGACGAGCTGGAGTGTGATGGCCTCCTTCTGTGAAACTGTCATAACACTGAAGGAGGCCGCGGAGCGGGTGCGAGAGCTGTCCGCTGACGCTCACCCACGCCGCAGAAGAAGACAGGGGAGAAGAAGGAGACATTACGCTCATCTTCTCCCTCACTAAAACTGTGCCGGTTTAACGCTGAGACGTCTCAGTCGCATACGACACCCGGGATCCTGAGACGCCTCTAACCTGACGTGGACGGCACCGCTGGGTTTTTTAGTGGGTATGCTATATGAATGCAGCACAAATGCATTGCCAGTGAGCCCCACATACCCGCTTTTGAGCGGCATGCGTAATTGCATTTTTACCAGCGGAAAAAAAAAAAAAAAAAAAAAAAAAAAAAGGTAGGGATACCTTGAGTTCGGTAAAAATTAAACAATTGTATACTTGAGGTGCTCGGCCAACATACGAAATGTAAAACGAAGAGCGATTTATTATAACCGCAGTCGCCGATGCCATTGTATCGGGACCGGTATCATAAATGTGTCCTTGCGTTTTTGTGCCGATCCGGCGGGTAGTTCGATTGTTCTTTTTGGACCGAAGAGTAACCCAGTCTGTCTATCAAGTGGGAGACGATATTCACAACTTTCCTCTCTGCCAAAGTACCCGCTCACTTGAACCTAAAAATTTAATAGGTGCGTGAAATCTATATGTAGCACATTTATTTTGAAACGTATTTTATTTATATGTAAAATTTCATTTATTAAAACAATGAACCTAAAACTAAAAACCTTAAAAATATAATATAATAACGTAAACGTATTTTATATTATTCGTATGTGAATTTTTCCAAAGATAAACAAATTTGCGGGCTTGATTTGAGTGCTATTGAAATGTTTTTACTGTAATGTTTTAGTGACTGGTTGGAGATGGTTTCAAATCCGTTAAAAGCCAAACCGCACGCCCTAGCATATTATTTCATTTATTTAAAATCACAAATTCCTACACATAGCGGGTTCAGCTCTATCTATATGTCAGGAGTTTCTCCTTTTATAATAATAAGTTTTTTATTTCAGACATAATCCATAGATGGTGTTAGTTACACTATTTTACTTAAACCTATATTGGTACCTAAATCTAGTTCAAAGTGTTAGTAACGATCATAACTTAAAAACTATGTTAGTACTTATTTCTAACTAAAAACTACCTTGTAGGCGCCCTCGTGCCTACATGTGCAGCATTCCAGATCCTCCAGAGAGGGAGGAGAGAGGAGAGAGAGAGAGAAAGGAGGAGAGCAATTTTAAAATGTATAGAACATACAATTGCAATGTCTTCTTACACCTGCAGCGCGATCTCTTTGCCTGCAGCACATGAATATTTTCTAATTTTACTAAAGCTTTATGTTTGGAGCCTAGAACACGCGCCGTTTTATTTCGGAAGGGAGCTCAATGTCCTCTCGTAAGCTGTGTAGCTCGACGTAGTGGAGTGTTTGTGTGACCGCGAGCCGCGATGGACATCGGATTAAACAAGGGCGTCGGCGCCAGGCGGGGCGCGGGCGCCGGAATAGCAAATGACGCTTTGTGTGCGGCCCCTATCTGATGCTGCGGGGCTGCGCGTGCGCCGCGCCGTGTATTGACGCTGGACATATGCCACACGATCAGAAATGCATAATATCGCCAGTATTTTGTTGACAAAAACATATAATTTTTTCAGTCTTTTTCCTAAATTTTTTGTTTCGAAAAGTAGGTGGTACAATCTTGAAATTTCTAGACCTAGCGAATTTTACCTATTATCTAGTACTATTTGTATGTTAAGAACTATGAAGCCGTGCCATTTTATTTCAGAAGGGAGTCTCCTAAGCAATGTAGCTCAATGTATGGTATGATGATTCCACACTAGATTCATAACACACACATCACATCACACAGACATGCATAACATTGACAGTGTTTTGTTAAGAGCAACAAATAATTTTAACGTCTTTCTAAAAAAAATGTTGCTCTGAAACATTTTTCTTACTAATTATGTAGGTATCGTATCTGAAGGGTGCCGACTGCCAATTGGCTAAAGATGAAAGGTGTGGTACAAACCTAATCCCCAATTGAGATTACGATCGACAGTATAAGTACCTCATAGATATGACATAATTTATAACCAGTACCTACGCGTTAATTCGCAGGGCAGGTTAAAGCTGTCACCGCGAGCTGTTAGTTACCTTTTTAGTACCTAATTATTTCTCGGTAAGGCGCAGTAACCCTTTAGACGCCATACAGGGCCTGTAAAACATGCGCCTTGTCTGGTCGTCGTTTATCATCCGGTGTATATGGAGTTGGGCGGCTTCCATGTGTGGCGCGAAATTGGTTACAGCGTGTACAGCTTACTGATGCTGTCTCGGTCCCGTGTTTTTGACCCAGCTCCCCCTATTCGTGATGATTTTTAACATAGTAGCTGATGCTCGCAATTTCGTGTGGATTTAGGTCTTTAAAAACCTCGTGCGAACTCTTTATTTTGCGGGCTTAAAAGTAGCCTATGTCATTCTCCAGGTCTTTAATCAATATCCATGTAAAAAGTCCCTTCGATCCGTTGCGACCTTGGATCCCAGAAAATTGGCATTGTCACCATTGATCGACTCGTCGCATAGAGTCGACGTTGGCGCAGTGATTTGGATGCATTTTAGGTAGGCGGCTTGAAGACACATAAAATTGAGTTGTGGAGAAGACCAAGGGAGGAAGGCATATTTGCTCTGTCGTGACACCATATCAGTTGAATCAGCTGCTCGATTACGGGGAAACTGCATCAATCACTAAGTATTACAATTGCAATTTATGGTATTCTTGTCATCTTGTAGCAACAATACATTGTAGCCAACAGTAAAGCCGCATTTTCACTAGGGGACATTTGTTGTGCGACTCTGTCGCTCGACACGAAATTCACGTGTCCCGCGCGATATCGCCCGACGTCGTCCGACGTCGCTTGGGACATTTACGTGTCGCGCAACTTGTCGCTAGTCGATGGTCTGCGAGCGTCGACGCGCGCGACCTTCGTGTCCCTCGACAATCGCCGGACAGGCTTTGAGTGGTGAGAACGTGTGTCGCTTTGTCTTCCACTGCACTGAACAATACTACTTCCTCGGGCGACATACTGATCACGACTGGCCAATGAGAACGAGTTATATGTCGTGGGACATTGTCCCACAACTTTTACAGAGACAACTACGTGAATGTCGAGCGACAAGTATCTGCGACATGTCGCCTAATGAAAATGCGCCTTGTGAGAATCAACCAATCAGAGATGATTGCAATTGTGACATTGTAGCTGTTCAATTCTACTGCAATCGAGCCGCTGATAAATTAAATAATTTCAACTTTCAATAGGGCAAAATAGAGAAAAGAGCTTCACAAATCTTACTTCTTACTAATATTATAAAGGCGAACGTTTGTGTGTGTGTGTGTGTGTGTGTGTGTGTGTTTGTTACTCTTTCACGCAAAAACTACTAGACGGATTTAGCTGAAATTTGGAATGGAGATAGATAGTATCCTGGGGATTAGGACATAGACTACTTTTTATCCCGGAAAACCAAAGAGTTCGAACGGGATTTCGAAAAACCTAAATCCACGCGGGCGAAGTCGCGGGCATCGGCTAGTATTTATTAAATAGAGACTTTTTAGAGTAAATTAAGACTTTTTTTACAAAAAAAAAACAATGAGAGAAAGCCATCTAGCTAGCGTAAACCCCTAATACCACAAACCTGCTAATTGACACACGCGGGGCGTTGTGCCTTCAAATTGTGGTCAAATATTGGCGCAGCGACGCGAAGCGTACAGCAAACACGTCCGTCTGTTTACGCAGCCCAATGAGCTGAGCTGTTTGTCTGCCTTATCTACGTGATCTCCGTAACCAGCGCTCCTCAAACTTTTCCAGAGTAACCGGACATAGCTTAGCGGCTTGCTAAGCTGAAGTGCCATATCACTACCCATATTATAAGTGCGAAAGTGTGTTTGATGGTTGGCTTATCCTTTAATCACGCTGCAACGTAGCAACGATTTTTTCGATAAGTAGGTAAGAAGTAAAGTGGTTTTCGCAATGCGTGCTGACTGAATTGTTTCTAGAATTGATAGTAAATTAAAAAAAATCCTATCAGTAATTTAATAAACCGATGGCCGTTGGGTTTTCTCTGAACTGTAGACGTATAGTTTAAGAAGCACTGGTCCAGTCTTAGTTTGCTCTAGCATTTCTTTGTCCACCTTTTAAGGCCGGGACAGGTTGACACGTCTTCCACTTTTAGAGGTTGTATAAGACTGCTTTTTATCATAGATTTATAGACATAAGGGCCTTACCACACTATCCGATCTGATAACTGATCTATACAGGATGTCCAATCTAAGATTAATCAGGGAAGAAATGACCTATTAGGGAAGAATTACGTAAGGAGTATATTTTGTATGAAAGTTTATTAAGTAGGTACTAGATGGTACCGCTTGGATTTAAATCCCGTGGGAACTCTCGGGATAAAAAGTAACCTATGTCCATGTCCGGGATGCAGGTTTTCTCTGTACCTTTAGTCAAAATCGGTGAAACGGATGGGCCATAAAAATGAACAGACAGACAGACACACTTTCGCTTTTTATAACATTAGAATGGAATCGGTCGGAACCGTACCTACTAAGGACCTACAAGAAGCACCAACACAGATAACGTTAGTGCTTCTTGTAGGTACGTGGTCTAAGGCTTGAGATGTATAGAGCGTACCTACTTTGACTTTGCTCAGACTTAAGAAACACTTTTACAACGAGACTGTCTCACACATATTCGTAATTCTGTCTCGTATAAGTAAATAATGAACAAAGCCAAAGTGCACTCTTATAGATTTCAGCATCGACGCGAGTAATCCGATAGGATCTCGGATACCGATGTCGGATCGTGTAATGTAAAAGTCAATAAGGCTCGGGGCGTTTAATAAGAAAGGGTTAGGTATGTTATAAGATAGTTGATTCATAGCTGTGGGAAAACTCTGAATAGGAGTAACATATTTTATTGCTAGACATTTATGTAGAGATCTTATTGGGTGTTTCTGTTTTATTAATGCCATATTAAGAGCGCACGTAATGAAGGTGGGATAGAAGAAAATGGTATAATTTGTTTTGACAAATAATAAACTTATTTCAAGCTAAGTTGGCCATAACGACATAATTAATAAAAATTAATTTGGTTTGCTTATTCTATTTTGTAATCTTGATATACAATCAGTAAAGACTGTTGGATACAACGATTAACATACTTATTAGATACTTATTATATTATGAAATAGTCAATTTAAGGGTTTTTTTTTATGTTTTCTAATTATGTTTTTATTGTTTCAGGTATGTATCACGTCCAGCTAAAATAAAGTTTACGTATCGGCGGAATGAAAATAACTCAGGTGATCATATTATTTATTCACTAGGTACTACTTACTATATATTCTTAGTTATTCAACTGCTGACCTGCCTCGTTCGAGTGGATTTTCCGAAATCCTGATACACGTGCCTAAGTACTTTTGCCCGAAAGGCCCAAATAGATATTACTTGGAAAAAGTAGAGACTTTTGCACACAGTTTCATCCCCTATTTAACCGCATTGGGGGCATAAATTCAAAAAACCTGAAACAGATATTTCTTGATCTTTAGCCCAATTACTAATTTTCATACATGATGATGGACTTTCATAAAACATTCATACCCTATGTAACCCTATTCATATTTACTAGAAATTAAAACTACAAGGAATATTACGAAAACACCAATACAATCATACTTAACGCATTTTTCGTAAGTACAAAACGATACTGATTTCATTTTACGTTTTGAATTCGTAAAAAAGTACGATACTATCGCATCGCATTGCCAATACAGGTCGCGCGGAGCTCGCCGACTCGGCTTTATACTTATTGTGATAATTTTTGAGATTGTCTTGAATTATGGCACTCGAATCCTCGATCCCACTGTATAAAGATAGACTGTGTTCAGTACAGTACCTAAGCTTTTTTTTTTTCTTTAAATCTGGCTTTAATCTGATTAGCCAATGTCAAGTTTGTAGAGTTTTATTTTCAAGTTATTGAATCTATACAAGTATGGACTCCGTCTGCGCCGGCGCCCGCCGACATACGCGCGGCGCCCCTTTAGAGCGCTTCCCAGTCAGTTCCACCACCAAAAAACACCAACTAACACAAAAACCAGCCACTCTCAACAAAACACTCCAAACAAGCACAGCACGCCCGCCAGCAAACGCCATCACAGACGAAGTCCGTACCTAAGCTTCTACTTATAAAACGTTTAAATTCTCAGGCTCGTGCTTTATGCCGAGTGTAAGCGAACTAAAACTGCCTTTTATACTCTTGGGCATAAAAGTTTCAAGTATGAAAATTCTTATAGTCGACCAGAGTTTAATTGGATTGTAGATGTGCGAAGAGCTTTGCTTTGATAATTCCACAGTTCTGTTGAGTTATAGGACCTGATCTAGAATCTGTTTAATTCGACTTCTATACAAGCCTTGTGTTGTTATTCCAGTTTCTATAATTACGCGTGTGCGTGTCGCCGAAGCCTCTAGAACCCTAGATGGTGTTGCGATAGGAGAAATCTTTCAACGCGATGTTGGAATAAACATGGTTAACTAAGAGCTTATTTTCTTTAGGTAGATATTCTTATTTCATGGAAACGAAAATCCATCCAATCCAGTGCGTAGATTCAGTTGTCGACGATTCAAAAGTATTTGTAAAAGTTTATAAATAAAAATTCTTAATATTTCTAAATATTTCTTAATATTTCTCAGGCTTGCATTTTACCTCACGATGTTTTCCTTCACTGTTAAAACAAGTGATATTTATTAATCTTAAAGGAAAAGCTGTCTGACTGATCTATCAACGCACGGATCAAACTACTGGCGTTAGCAACCGCTAAGAAAGGATTTTTGACAATTCAACCCCTGAGGGGGTGAAATAGGGGTTTGAAATTTGTGTAGTCCACTCGGATGAAGTCGCGGACATAAACTAGTCATTATGTAAAACGCACAAACTAACTCCAAAAAGGTAGAGGTGCATGCGCGAACCCTGGACCTTTCTAATGCGAAGCCAAAGTCCTAACCACTAGGCTATAACCGCTTGTCTAACGCACATAAAGATTGCAAATGTAATACATAATACATAGGTACTACATAATATAATTCAAGCAATGAAGCAAACAATTTTTTCAGTCGATCAACTCTCGGAATGGATTCCTATTGTGTAGAATAGAATAGCAAATAGCAGTAGGCCATTTGAATACGCATCCCATATAAGTAGAGCAAAAACTGCAAGCTCAGTGGGCCGTGTAGTTTACGTACTTAGGAGTGATCATTGGTAATAAGCTTGTTTATAGTTGTTGTTTTATAGTTGCTTTTAATTATATTCTTGGAAACGTTACATACAACTTACCGTCAGTAAAGTGCGTACCTAGGTCAAAAAAGTCTACTTTACAGGAGAGTAATAAAACTGTATAAAATATTCGTTAGCAACCCTTGATGATGTATAAGTTATTGAAAAAATTAAAGACAAAAGATTCTGATTGTTTGAATGAAAGCATTTGAAATATCTTCATCGAATGGTTAGAACTCACCAAAAACTGACGTTATTGCTAGAAATGCAAACTTACAAACTAGACATGAGCTAAATCGACTAATCTATCAATGCTAATAATCCACCCGTATAACCGTTCAGCCGCCGACATAGCTTGCATCCCAGTAAAGTGCATAATATGGCTACTTTTTATAAATCCACGCGGACAAAGTCACAGGAATCATCAAGTCTTATACTTATAAAAGGAGAAACAATATATCAATGTCCAGTTCAACTGGGTCCAGAAAAATGAGATTTTGCATGGAGATCTATGGAAATTTTCAAAAATTCCACCCGAGGAAAACGAGGGCGGTTTCGATAGATTAACAGGGCTCTCTCCGTCACTCGTTTCCACTCGTTTCATACTATCGTAGTTCCAATTTCATTTGAATATTAAGCAACCAAAGTCCATGAAATTTTGCAGACATATTCTAGAAACTAATATCTGTGTCTGTGGTGTTTTAGATTTTTCTAAAAATATGTAGTTTTAAAATTACAGGGGCTCCAAGATTTGTATGAAAATTTTAAGACCGCGTAACTTTGAAACCGAATATTTTAACAGAAATCTGGAAAACCACAGACATAGATATTAGTTTCTAGAATATGTCTGCAAAATTTCATGGACTTAGGTTGCTTAATATTCAAATGAAATTGGAACTACGATTGTATGAAACGAGTGGAAACGAGTGACGGCGAGAGCCCTCTTAATATAAATAGCTTCTGAGTTTGAGCGACTCGCGTTAGGCGCCATACATTTTCATAGTGTTTAGCAAATTATTACTAAACACCAATGACTTCTATGTATACTTTAGTATGCATAGAAGTTAGTAATAATTAATTACATTGGTGTTTAGTAATAATTTGTGACGTGACGTTAGCCGCGACGCGTCAGTCGCTTCGACCGCCAGTCGCGACCCACGGAAGTCTACCCTTAAAGACATGGACTCAGTCATTGGCAGCCATGGAGCACCGTATATCAGGCGATAATGCGTGACGAGACCAACGACCCGTCCACTTGTCCGCTTCGCTGGACACGCCGGAACCGACTAGCTCTATTAAGCTCTATTTGATCACATCGCATCGTCAAAAACAATAAAGCTGTTGTCGTGTGAAACGTCAAACCTCCGTAGCGTGTTTGATGTTTGCGATCGGGCAGGTTTTGCGCTTGCGGCTTGAACGCGATCTCACTTGGTTCCTGATTCTCTTTGACGCATTTGGTTCACAATAATCTGAATCCAGCTAGGCAAGTCCAGTTTCGAAAAAGTGGTTAGAACTCGAATCCAACTCGGTTGGGCAGTGTACGGGAAGCTTTAAGATGTTTAGCTTCTTGGGCAAAATTCCGCAATGGTTGAAGACCAGTTTTTGAACAGTGCGTGTTGCCAGCGATAACATAATATGTACTAACTAGCCGATGCCCGCGACTTCGCCCGCGTGGATTTAGGTTTTTCGAAATACCGTGGGAACTCTTTGATTTTCCGGGATAAAAAGTAGCCTATGTGCTAATCCAGGATATTATCTATCTCCATTCTAAATTTCAGCCAAATCCGTCCAGTAGTTTTTGCGTGAAGAAGTAACAAACATACACACACACACACACACACACACACACATATACACACACACATACAAACTTTCGCCTTTATAATATTAGTGTGATATAGTTTGATTCTCATTTGAATGCTAATTTATCAAACTCAATACATATTTGTAGACACGTTGTAGAAACAAATATCTGTGTCTGTAATTTTCTAGATTTCTGTAAAAGTCTGTAATTTTAAAGTTAAGTTAAAGATTTTCATTTTCTTTAAGCCGGTGTAACTTTGAAACTGCAGATTTTTCGGAAATTTAACAAATCACAGACTCAAATGTTTGTTTTTAGAACGCGTCTAAAAATTTTCATTCAGTTTGATTGAGTGATGCTCAAAAGAAAAGCAAACTACGTTGGTATGGAAAGCGGTAGCTAGGGTTACTTCTCATCACTTTTTGTGCTTTTATATTATATCCTTACCGACTATCGAAAAAAAGAATGATGTTCTTTATGGTTCCCTGCACAGTCGTGAAAAGGACTAGCTATAAAAAATAAAACGTGAAACCACAGATCGCTGTTAAACTCGAGTACAAGAATAGATCGACTTTGAATGGAACCGTTCCAACAATTAAAAGGCATTAGAATCTAGATATGTTCGTTTTTACACCGAATCGTGTCACGACCTGATAGTGTAAGAGCCCAAGGTGCACATTTATTTGGGTAGGTATTATAAGTTTTTGAGCTTGAGTTTCCTTCGAAATTGGTAACTGATTGTCGCCACTTCCGCATTTCGGATTAATCCGAAAAACAGATAGGTACATGTAGTTTGAATGAATAATAGATGATTATCTTGCCATTAGGTCTGATGGAGTTTGGAGCTGGACTCTGGAAATTAATTCCTTTACAATATAACCCAGCTGTGAAAAAGATTGTGGTATGAAATCTGAACATCCATTTTTTGAATTTATCACTTGTCAGTAGAGATAGTATTTTTAGGGTTCCGTACCTCAAAAGGAAAAACGGACCCCGTATAGGATCATTTTGTTGTCTGTCTGTCTGTCTGTCCGTCCATTCGTCCGTCCGTTCGTCGTATCAAACGGATTTTGATTTATTTTATGCATAATAGTTTTTGATTTATCGTGCAAAATGTTGGCAAAAATACCCGAGTACGGAACTCTCAGTGCGCGAGTCTGACTCGCACTTGGCCGGTTTTTTTTATCAAGTACCCGACTTTTCCCATGGGCTCTCACACTATAAACATTCCACGGCTGACGGTTTCCAGCGCTCGTGCGATCGTCCAGTCCAGTTGTTTTTTGTCTCGCGGTCTTTCCGAGAAGTTGTCGTCTAAAAACCCCCAAACACAACCGTCCTCTGCAGAGGTGTGAATATAATTAATGGAGTATCAAAGGACCCGCCTACATATCTCCTTGTTCGTTGTAACCGATTTGGACATGGAATCGTTAACTTTGACTCCCGAATTTCTGATTGCGGCTTTGTGAGAGCGAATTTGAGATCAGTTTGTAGTTTTATTTACAGCATATTATTCTTGCTGTTCTTGTTCTGGCACAGGACTTATACTCGTTCTCAGATGACTTTTCAGATATCTAAGGATTGTGGTAATCACACTTAATATTATAAAGGCGAAAGTTTGTATGTGTGTGTGTGTGTGTGTGTGTGTGTGTGTGTGTGTGTGTGTGTGTGTGTGTGTGTGTGTGTGTGTTTGTTACTCCTTCACGCTAAAACTACTGGATGGATTGGGCTGAAATTTAGAATGGAGATAGATTATACTCTGGATTAGCACATAGGCTACTTTTTTTGTTCCCACGGGATTTTTAAAAAACTACATCCACGCGAACGAAGTCGCGGGCATCAGCTAGTTTCGTATAATTTTAATTTAAATACCAATGAGTGGAACATCTTTCCGAGAAGTTGTCGCCTAAAAAACCCCCAAGCAAACCCGTCGTCTGCAAGGGTGTGAATACACATAATTAATAGAGTATCAAAGATCCCGTCTACATTATCTCCTTGTTCCTAGCAACTTTGGACATGGAATCGTTAACTTTGACTCCCGAATTTCTGATTGTAAGTATGTGCTTTGTGAGAGGGAATTTTGAAACAGCTTGTGATTTTATTTACAGTAGTTACATTATTCTTGGTGTTCTTATTAGTCTGGCAGACTTCAAATACTCGTTCTCAGATGAGTTTTCCAATTGAATTATCCAATGAGGCCGCCATATAAATTAAAGCACATGTTATATCTTGTACAATGGTACGGAACTCGTCGTTTACGAGTGTGGCTCGCATTTGCCTGGTTTGAAAGTCATAGTTTTAGGTGTCATTTGTCCAGATCCTCATCAGGCTTAGATCAAAGTGTCAGTAAGACAGTAACCGCAGAGTAATTAACATTTGCCACACGTTTATTAGAGACGTAATAAATCTCTGTAGGCAAGTGGGTTCTAATTCAGTCGGCGTTAGTTAGCAGTAACTCGTTAGCGACACCTCGGTACAGGTTGCATAACTTTTGTATGCCGTCATGTAATGCCTAGTGGAGACGACCGCTTTTTAGGTTTCCATATCCGAATGGTGCCAATGGGACTCTTAATAAACCTTGGCTATCCGTCCGTCTTTCCGTCCGTCTGTCTATCAGAGGTTTGTATCTCCTGAACTGTAATAGTTAGGTAGAGAGTTGAATCCGCTTTTTGTTCGAGCCCGATTTACAAACATGATCATCATCATCATGATCTACCTATCACCGGCTCACTACAGAGCACGGGTCAGTGTTCAGAATGAGAAGGATTTTGGCCATAGTCAGTGTTCTAATCGAACTGGATCGCACCTCTGACTTTTCAAAGTCTTGTGCGTTTTAAGCAATTAAATATTACAGGTTTTAAACGGTAAAGGAATACATCGTGAGGAAACCTACATGCCTCCGTATCATTCAAACGGTTGGGATTTGTTTTGCGAAATACTCGAGATTTTCAAAATTGTCACACGATAAAACTAGTATTTGATGCTTTGGTTCGTGCCAAGCTAGAAACCAGCGCCTGTATCTGGAATCCATACGAAAGCACTTACATCTTGCTTCTTGAAAAGGTCCAAAAAGCCTTTTTAAGGTATTTATATAAGAGATTGTACGGGTATTACCCATTTATGTACCCCACAAAATTTCTCCAAGGGCACTTGGGTTTCAACTCGCTTAAAACCCGACGAGAGTGCGATCAAATTGGTACAATTTGCAAAATTCTTAGGGGTGTGATTGACTGCTCTGAGCTGCACAACAAGCTCTGCTCCGTTTACGCACCCACTGATTATAGCTACCTCCGCCGCCGCCGCAAGTTTTTCGTGAGTCCGTTTAGTCGCACGGTAGCGCGCGCCAGGTCTCCCATACCGCGCACTTTGGCAGCGCTGAACGCGCTGCTGAAGGAGTCCCCTCGCTGTGACATATTTGCTGACAAATGGGCTGACCTCATAGGTCAGATCCTGCACTTTTGTGAAAATTTGTAGTTGACATATTTGATTATTATTGACTTTATTGTGTAACTTACAAATTCTAATTACTTTGACAAATTTATTTTTATTGTGTAACTTAATTTAATTAGTGTAACTGGACTTAAAAGGTCCGTTCTAATTAAATAATTAAATAAATAAATAAATAAAAAAAAAATAAAAAAATACCTGAGAGTTCACCATAATGTTCTCAAAGGTGTGTGAAGCCTGCCTATCCGTAATTGGCCAGCATGGTGGACTATGGCCAAATCCTTTCTTATTCTGATAAGAGTGGTGGTAGCAGTAGTGGGCTGGCGATGGGTTGATAATAATGATTCCATTACCGCCGATATTTGTCGGAGCGTTATTTATCGGTCGTTTGTGGCAGGCATAAGACGTATGACCAGACAGCTAGACAGTTATTTCTGTAACGGCTGTCGTCGAATCTGTCTGTTAAAATATCTATTAATACAATAAGCTTCCATTTGTCATGTCCGCCCGCAAATGCACTTTTAAAAAATAATATTTGGCTTCTTAATTTTTTTTTGCTACACTTTCCAAATCTTTTTTTCTGTTTTCTCCATCCATAAGCATCATTTCTTTTCAAAAGGGTGACCTTTTTCTTAACCGATTACCTACTGAATCGGAAAAGGAAAAGTTTTCCCTTCGGTGAAAGGTGAAAATCGAAAAGAGTGTACGGAAATTTCTCTCAGTGTAAAGTTTAATGAACAAAACACCAATGATATTATGATTGGTAGGTATTGATTTTAAAAGAAGAAAAACACGGTACAATATTCAGTTATTTTAACCTTTCTGAGTAACTAATTTTAAAAGTTAACATCTTTTGATGGTGGAAATTGCTAAGACAATTATTGTGTTAATGTTAAAATTACAGCATAATTTAACACCTTTCGGGGGCAGAAGTGAAGATGTTAAAATTACTGCAAAACAATTTGCAGGGCTGTTAGCACTTTCCACGTAATATTAATCATACATATTGTTGAACATATGGAGTTATAAGTTAAGTAACATAAGTTGTAGTACGGAGAAATCCGCGGGTCAACGGTTCGCTGACGTCCAGGGTCTCTAATTACGGGCCTCATTATGAGATACCGAGCATGGGAAATATGGGCTACGGTGTCGCCTCACGTACTTGCTGCAATTGGAGTCGTTTTAAATGCTAAGCTCCATTAGCAAGTACACTGAGGCTGAGAACTATAAAAGTTCTTTGACTTCGCTCAAACTTAAGTTTAAACAAGTGTAAATTAAAAAATATAACACCCCCGACAAGTGAAGGTTACATTAACTAGAAAAGAGCTGATAACTTTCAAACGGCTCAACCGATTTTCTTGGATTATAGCTAAGAACACTCTCGATCAAGCCACCTTTCAAACAAAAAAAAACTAAATTAAAATCGGTTCATTCGTTTAGGCGCTACGATGCCACAGACAGATACACAGATACACACGTCAAACTTATAACACCCCTCTTTTTGGGTCGGGGATTGAGTAAAACAAGACTTTATGCCAGCGATATGACGTCTCGTTTTAACAGTGTCTTCAGTCTGAGCAAGCACAGATATCTACTCAGTATGCCCTATAGATCTCAACTTTAATACGGAGTGAACTAGAGTGAGGGAACTCTCAGCTTAATCCTAAATCGATATGTCAAATATCAGGCTATGGTGCCGTAAAATCAAAGAAAAATAGGGCCACTTTGGGTCTTTACACTTGACGCAGGTAGCCCTGAAATGTAAGTGATAACAATTTTCTTAAGGATCTCTAATTTTTAGAAAATATAGTCTATGTCACTCAGGAACTATGTATCTTTTTACCGGCGAAAGAATTTTTAAAATCGGTTTAGTAGTTCCAGAGATTACTTCCTACGAACAAACTTACAAACTTTACCTCTTTATAATATTAGTATAGTTGAGGCTACACGAAGTTAGCAGTATATATAAAACCTCCCACATACACGTTGCAAGAAAAGCATTAGGTACACATACCTACTATAAAGAAAATATTGAATACATTGACCATTGTAATTGAGCTATCAAAGTGTCATGAATACTGCACTATCCATTATAATCACAACACTTTACAAAACAATCAGAGTTAATTCAATATTTTCTTAACCCTCGTGTATCTACAGAACACAGCATCAACTCGCGACCTCGAGTTTAAATTAAATAATGTGTGTGTGTAAATAGACCAAGAGTGTCAACAGTACCAGCAAATATAGAATCGAAAGAGATGTAGGATGTTCTATTCGATTGTTCGAAAATCTCAATGATTCTCGATTACTTTTCATAATAATCAATGGTTGATAGAGAGACATCAAAAGTTAAGGGGCCAATCAAGTCAAATTATGAGGTAGAGTGGTGCCTACTGTGTTAGTACCTATCGTCTTGTGCACCATTTAAATATTTTCTCTTTCTAGCGGTTTGAACTAGAAGTTCACTGATACCTCCGAATTGTAGTAGGTATCTTTAACTTAACGATATTCTAGTCCCAACTTTGAGACGACAACTTACAATTATTTTCAAACTATTAGTTTAAATTTGAAGTATGTATACGTAGTACGTACCATGCAATAAAAAAGTAATCAGTTTAAAATGCTACCTAAGTCATAAATATAAGTAACTTAGGATAGTAATTGTCTATGAATCTACGATCATAACTAAACTAGTAGAATGAATGACAGTCAAATGAAAAAAACGAGCAACAGGAAGCAGTAATTTATTTTAAGTAATCCTAAAGCCTATTTTGAATTCAACTAAGTATATACCTCGAGGAAATAATCCATAAATCATTTGGGAGAATCGAACGCTATTCGATACGTGTGTTCGACACTCCACACTAGTGTTCCCTCGTAAGTCGTAAAGCGATGGAGGTATCGGCCAGGTACTGCTTTGTGTTGAATCCAGGAATATTCGTATTTTGAACAACAATTCCACAAAAATCCATTGTAGTGGCAACGACGCGCGACGACACCAAGTCTGCCAGATGCGAGCTGCTATTGTGTTTTTATTTTGTAAGACTGCTCGTACACGGACCGCTTGTGAAAGGCACAAATTGCCACAAGTTTTTGTACTTAACGCAGTAGAGTGGACTTTTTTGCTAATTTGTTAAACCGTACTGATAGAAAAACAAGTAAATTACTTTTTGACGTGACAACGTCTTATAATTCGATAGAGCCGGCTGCACGCACGAAACAACATGACTCATGCGGCGTTACCTCGCTCTGAGGCGTTCCATGTAAGGCTTGAAGTGCAAGCGAGAGCGCGGAACGAGCGACAAAGAAGCACAATCGGCCTTTGTTGTCACGTTCAACTATCGTCAGTAAACCGACTTTACAGACAACCAATTTTTATCCGGAAACACTACCTACAGTTGCTTATATTATAATTTGTCAGTTACTTGACCATTTGAGATGAGAGAAGAACAGTATTTGACCAAACTGCTCCAAGATTTGGGACAGATAGGCCAATATTAATTAAAATCAGTTTAGGCACACGAGATTTACCTAAAACCGAATTTTTAAATTCGGTTTAAGGTATTTTTAAAATCATTTGAATGCATTATAAGTTTCTCATTAGTGTAGTAGTACAGTTCTTGTTAGTTACAGTTTCTTATTACTTAGTTATTTTTGCATTATCAGTTTGAGACACTGAGTAAAAAAAAAAGCACATATAGGAACAGTCATTTCAGATTCTATGAAGAAGTAGATAGTATGTAGTTCGCAAGTTGTTCGCCAATTTTGCTTACAACGACTGGCCCGTGTTCGAGTAGCCTTACTGTTGGAGATTATGTGAACCAGCTTTCCAAGAATCCTACCGATTTGTGATGCACATGTGCATTTGAAATAGATTTTATACCTGTGCCTTTGGCTCGTAAAAACGTTTCTCTTTTGTTAGATCTAAGGTTTGTTTGAAGCTTGGAGCTGGTTTTGGGACTTTTTGAGATTGTTAAATTGATGCGTTTTCCTTTTACACGTTTTTGTTAACAACATGTGTTCAGGAATTTGTAAAGGACTAAAGGAGTAACATTAACGTGGGGTTTAATCTTAATTATTTGCTTTGAAATTGGAACTCTTTTCAGGTCAGCTCAGCATTCACTTTACTAAACCTTTGGTGCACCGCAGTTCCAATACCCAGTTTGGTTAAACCATGGTTAAAGTTAGCATTATTCTTCTACCATATTACACACTCCTTGAATTGTGCTGTTAAAGCCTCTAGTACCAAGAAGAAACAAAAAGTCTTACTAGTTAGCTGTTGAAATACCAAAAAAATCGCATTTGCTATGTTCAATTCAACTTATCTTCAATTTTGTATCAGTCAATTTCGATTTTCAAAATGTAAAGTCGAAGAAAGGCGTTTAAAATTAAACTAAACCAGTCAGTATGTCTTCGTACACTTCGCACAGTGCTCTTACTAATTATTTTTGATATCAAACCAGCGATGCCAAGTCTGTCGTGTTATTTGTGCGCCTCGTCGCGCCGCCATGTCTGTCTGTCGTGTCGTGTCGGTCGCTAATTGTCGACTCTACAGTCTACCCTGACAGTGACTCAATTATAATCGAAATAAGATGACTTTCTTCTTAATCATCACAGCGGTACAGCCCTGGGTGGGACCTGGTTTAGTCAAACAATTCTCCATTGGAGGAGGGCGAATGCAGCTTCTTTCCAGCTCCGAACCCCCACAACCCTCCTTACCTTCTTCACGCCGTCAATCCACTGATCTCTATAGTTCTTTCTTTGGCCCTCTGGTTTGCTGTCCAACAACTCTTCGTTCACGCACAATCCTGTTCAAAAATAATTACGAGCGCTAAGTGAGTATGCATGGTCCAGAGTTTGTCATGTTCGCTACGTCCATATCATCAGCATATCCCAGGGCTTGAACAGACTAGAATATGGTGCCAACTTTCTCTATGTTTGAGTACACATTTTGTTCAGCACAATATTGAAAAGCAGGCAAAGAATTAATTTCTAAAAAACACTGTATTGAGTTAGCTTTCCATGGCTTGTCTGTGTGCACAGCGATCTTCTCCATTTGATACATATCTTCTTCATATGCAGAACATGCATGTTTCATTTAGCTAATTAAATCTAGGCATAGATAAAACATGTACAATCGATTGTCTCGTTTACCCGCCACTAGTCGGTCGTCGTATTTTAAGCCTGTCTGCGGAATATGGGGCAGTTGTGAAAGATTTGTCGACTTTTATTTCAGTTAGTGAGAAAGTTACGGAGAGAAGTTTGGTGGACGCTATTTGCGGGCCGTCTGTCTGGTCGGGTTCATTGTGATAGATTTTTTTTTAACGTTTGGCTTGCGCTTGACTGCAATCTCACCAAGTAGTAGTTAGTGGATGATGCAGTCTAAGGTGGAGCGCTCCTGCCTAGAATGAGGAATATTGAAATAAAATATATGCGATACATTTGTGCACTACAATTCTCCTGCATAGTCTGCTAATCTCCGTTGAGATTGACTTCGTTACAAAACGACTAGTAAGTATAAAATTAAAAATGTTTCGAATCTTCATTTCTTCAACAGTTTCAAAACTTTATTTAATGAAGGTAAGATAGCCTGAGAAAGGGCATGAAGAATACTTAAACAAGAGTGAATAGGCACCTTCTAGGTAAACGCGTCCCATCTTAGACCACATCACTTTCCATCAGGTGTGATTGTAGTCAAGCGCTTGCCTATAGTGAATTAAAAAAAAAATTGCGCAAGACAGCAAGTTTGTTTCTAACCGTTGAGCAGATGGCAATTTGCACCGAATGATGATTTTTAAAAGAACAACAATTTTTTACAACTTTAAAACAAAGAAAAACTTTAAATAAAGAAAAAACTGTAAATCGTACATGCTTCTATCTGGTAGGTAGATCGAGAAAATTGAAACATACACCCATTTCAAAGTTGAAAGAAAGCTCCGAAAAGAAAAGCTGTTAGATTCTATTTGCGGAGCGTCTGGTCGGAAGTGTGCGATACAGGCTGGTTAGCTTTCGAGTTTCCACTGGCGACTGACGATCACAATGTAGTTAGTCTCTGAACAGCGATTATTTGTCCCTATTAAATACTAGCTGACGCCCGCGACTTCGTTCGCGTGGTTGTATGTTCTTTAAAAATCCCGTGGGAACTCGTTGACTTTCCAGCATAATAACCTATTTGTTAAACCAGGGTATAATCTATCTCTATTTCAAATTTCACCCAAATCCGTCCAGTAGTTTTTACGTGAAGGAGTAACAAACATATTAAGTACACATACGATTATGAAATCACGTAATTGAATTCAGAAATCGTAAGTATTTTAGCCGAACCGAATTCCGTTTCGACTAAAATTCTGTATAACGTCGGTGCGCATAAAAATTCCGCGATGTGGAAAATCACAAATTTTCAGGAAGTTTTCACTCTTTTAAACTTCATTTTTTTGAAAAAATAGGCTTTATAGATATCCTTGATCTTGGAAAATTAAAAATACTTTGCCAAAGAACGTATCAAGTAATATCTTTGCAAAGAGTGCGTGCATTAAAAATAAGAGCTGTACAAATTTAGAAGGAATGTCTAATCTAATTTGGCAATAGCCAGAATAGCGATGGCAGAAGGCAAGCACTCGAGCACCGCCAACGTCCACCAACGTTATTATTAGCTCACGACTAACTAACTACTAGATATGCAATTTAAGAATGTAAATACTTTAGAAATCTGTTACATTAAAATTCACATAGGTAAGTAGGAAGAAAATAATGCCCAGCTCTGATTTCGAGTAGTAATAGAAATAGAAAGATTATTTCAAAAAAATTTTTTGAATCGTCAAATAAATCTCCACTTGTTCGCAATGTTTAGTCCAAGTTTGCTCTAACACCCGTATTCACAAACGTTACTATGAGGTCTCATAGTGCGCTCGAACGCACAGTGTAGGTTCCACCAATCAGATGACTGTATTACGTCAATTTACAATGATCTGATTGGTGGAACCTACACTATACGTTCGAGTCTACTGTGAGGCCTCATAGTAATGATCACACTATCACACTTCACACTAATATTATAAAGCCGAAAGTTTGTATGTGTGTGTGTGTGTGTGTGTGTGTGTGTGTGTGTGTGTGTGTGTGTGTGTGTGTGTGTGTGTGTGTGTGTGTGTGTATGTTTGTTACTCCTTCACGCAAAAACTACCAGACGGATTTGGCTGAAATTTGGAATGGAGGTAGATAATATCCTGGATTAGCACATAGGCTACTTTTTATCCCGGAAAATTAAAGAGTTTCCACGGGATTTCGAAAAACCTAAATCCACGCGGGCGAAGTCGCGGGCATCGGCTAGTTGTGAATATGGCCGTAAGTATATCTAATACTGATCACTCAAAATGGACTTAATTTTCATGGACAATATGACGACGAACGGCACATCGTGTTATTTAACGATCGAAGCTTCACGAACTTGTAATGGCAGAGATGACGCAACGCCGCGAAATGATCGACAGCCGTGTAGTAAACATACGTACGATCATTCACCGACCGGAAGCTCTGCGTGTGTGTGTACATACAGCTACACGCTGTCGATGTGTGCGGGAGAAATTATGAAGTCATTCCCATACTGATGATGTCCAGGTTTAACACGCTTTATCTTATGTCTTCCACGTGCTGCTATGGATTTATTGTCTCTATCGCATCACACGAATATTATAAATGCATTATGTTTGTATGAGAACTGTTGGACCAATTTGGCTGAAATTTATGAATACTATTGGACCAATTTGGCCGAAAGGAATGATAGATAGATTATACCCTGGATTAACACATAGACTAGGTGCTTTTTATCCCGGAAAATCAAGAGTTCCAACCGGATTATTTAAAAACCAAAATCCACGCGAAAAAAGTCGTGGGCTAGTCTCTCATATAATACAATATCCATATCCATACTAATATTTTAAATGTGAAAAAGTCTGTCTCTTTTGGCAGACAGCAAAGTGATCCTTTAAGGGTTTCTTTTTTTCTTTTTGAGGTACGGAACCCTAAAAGCAATGTAGAGTCGTGAAACTCGAATCCCGCACCGGATTAGCGTGGGGGCTGTACGGGAATGCGGGGCGTTCCCACTCCGATTGCCATCTCAACCTGTCGCGACCTATAAGTTGAGCATTTTATGGTTTTTCTGTACTATGGTCTATGATCTAGTTTCGCGTCATTCACAGACCGGAAACTCTGCGTGTGTATGTGTCTGTGTGTGTGTGTGTGACACCTACACTTGTGTCGGTGTCGATATGTGCGGGAGAAATGATGTCGTCATTCCCATACTGTTGATGTCCAGGCTAAACACGCTTTGTGGAACGCGTGTGTTATGTCGTCCACGTGCTGATATGGATTTATAGTCTTCATGATGGGTATGGCACGCGTAATGTTGAAATTATGGTGATTGTGATCACAGTTTTACGTAGGTAATAATATTATGGTGTGTAACTAGTCAGGGAAACGCTGCAAAACGGCCTTAGCCTGATTTGATCAAATAAGAGATGAGGAGATCCGTAAAATGACCATAGTAACCGACGTAGCTCAATCAGATTCAGAATTTCACGCGGGGCAGACTTAGGGCAAAATCTAGTGCCGATTTTCGTTCATCACTATTTACTACCCATATTATAAATGCGAGTGTGTTTAGTGTGTGTTAGTTTACTGGTTTGTTGATTTGTTATTGGTTTATTGGTTTGTCATTCAATCGCGCCGCAACGGAGCAAGCCTCAATAGCTCAACGGTTATAGGAGCGGACTGAAATCCGAAAAGTCGCCGGTTCAAACCCCACCCGTTGCACTATTGTCGTACCCACTCCTAGCACAAGCTTAACGCTGAGTTGGAGGGGAAAGGGGAAATTTATTCATGATTAAAAATGGCTAATATTAACAAAAAAAATGGATCGATGTGATTTTTGCATGGGTATAGTTAAAGACCTGGGAGTGACATAGGCTCTTTTTATACCGGAAAATCAGAGCTACCACGGGCATCAGCTATAATAATTAATAAACTAAACTCTCCTATGCCTAATTCAGGCACCGATTTAGAATCTAGTTTTTCATTTCTTCATCGAAGGCAACGCAAAAACATCCATCTGACACATTGACAAATGAATATTTATTAGATTTTATCGCGTAGGAATAAATTAGATTGGTTTCTATCTCGTTTCTATTTATCTGCGATCTCGTACGACTGGCAGTCCGCTGACAAGTGGACTGATTCCGAAGACTCAATAAGGAATTACTGGAAATGTTCCAAAAGATACATGGATAGACGCAACGCGTAGCGGAAGGCCATCAGTCTTTTTTAGGGTTCCGTACCTCAAAAGGAAAAACGAAACTCTTATAGGATCACTTTGTTGTCTGTCTATCTGTCTGTCCGTCCGTCGTGTCTGTCAAGAAAACCTATAGGGTACTTCCCGTTGACCTAGAATCATGTTTGGCAGGTAGGTAGGTCTTATAGCACAAGTAAAGGAATAAATTCAAAAACCGTGAACCGTCCACCAAAAAAAATAATTAAAATGTGTTTCAATTAAAGTAAGTTAACTATATGAATAAGTATCATATGAAAGAACTTTACCTACCTGTATATTCTAAAACAGATTTTTCTTAATTTTTATGCATAATAGTTTTTGATTTATCGTGCAAAATGTCGGAAAAAATACCCGAGTACGGAACCCTCAGTGCGCGAGTCTGACTTGCACTTGGCCGGTTTTTTTTAATTTCTCTGATTACCTACGACTTGTTTGTGATGCGCTGCTGTGTCTGTCAACGCTTTGCGACTGTCCACGCCATAAGCCGTCTGTACTCCGCAGACAATCTATCGTGTACAATTACTCTGATCGGATTAATGCCCACTTGATACTTTGTAGACTTCAACGGCTAATACCATTAATTGGACATGATTTACAAATTAACGGTCCAATGAATAAAGCTTGTTGAACTTCGGATTAGACTTAGCTTTAGACTTTCAAAATCGTTAACGATATTCAGATTCTAAATTAATTGTAAATTATTTAACGACAAGTGTAAATTAAAAATTACAACACCCCCGACAAGTGAAGGTTACAGCAAGAACTAGAAAAGAGCTGATAACTTTCAAACGGCTGAACCGATTTTCTTGGATTATAGCTAAGAACACTCTCGATCAAGCCACCTTTCAAACAAAAAAAAAACTAAATTAAAATCGGTTCATTAGTTTAGGAGCTACGATGCCACAGACAGATACACAGATACACACGTCAAACTTATAACACCCCTCTTTTTGGGTCGGGGGTTAAAAATAACCTATTACGATTAGAGTATCAGTGTAAAAGGTATAGGATTTACATTTATTTCGGCGTTATAAGTCCACCACGCTGGCCAAGTGCGGATTGGTAGACTTCGCATACCTTTGAGAACTCTCTCAGGCAGGCAATTATAGCAAGTGATATTTGATTCCCTACCGCCTCAACCTTCCGGGTATGCCGCGGTAGGCTATCACGGCTCTATCATACGGGTATAAACGGTACTTAACAGTACGAAGCTGTGATCTTAAAATTGATTACATTTTTTTCACGGTGTGCTGATACAAAAAAATGAAAAAAATACGTTATTTCTTATTACAAAAAAAAAAAAAAAAATGGTTGTCTGTAAAGTCGGTTTACTGACGATAGTTGAACGTGACAACAAAGGCCGATTGTGCTTCTTTGTCGCTCGCTTGCATTTCAAGCCTTACATGGAACGCCTCAGAGCGAGGTAACGCCGCATGAGTCATGTTTTTTCGTGCGTGCAGCCGGCTCTATCTAATTATAAGACGTTGTCACGTCAAAAACTTAGTAAGTAAGTATATTTTTGTTATTCCTATACATCGTGCGTGAAACATCCGCCGTTTTTTCCGCGCTCACTCATCGCGTAGACATAAAACATTGAATCATCTCAACAAACATTACATATCCGATCGGTCCGTGTATTGAGGTCTCAAGAACACGCCTACCAAGTGGTTTGAGTTAATGAATGAAGATAGCTGAGCTGCGGCAATTTATGCAAACGATCGGGTTCCATTGACGGCCGGCGAGTAACGGTTCATCGGACTTGTGTGGCTGCACGAGCTACTCGGCCTCGGTTTGGCAATTTCTGATAACGAGTTACTTTTTTTTGCTATTGAATATAATATATTATTAAATTAAAATAGACAAACGCAGACGAAAATTCAAAAAAAAAAATTGTTTTGGAGTCTATATCGATAACTTTCTTTCTTCTGGTTAAAGTTTTTAAAATATGTATAACTAGCTGTGCCCGCGACTTCGTTCGCGTGGAATCAGCGCGCTTTATATAGCCACGGACGCTCAGGCGCGAGGCGTGTAGTACGTACTCTCTACGTTAAAAATGTTCGCCGTGATTCTTTAAATTGACATAACTTTTTTATTTATTAACCGATTGACATGAAATAAACACTAAATGTTAAGTGAAGCTTACTACAATATATTAGTGAAAACCGTATCTAAATCGAGAATAAGCCGTTTCTGAAATTAGCGTGCACGAACACACAGACAAACAGACAAAAAAATATTACAATTTCGGATTCGGCATCGATATAATAACAACCCCTGCTACTTTTTTTTATATATTTCCATTGTACAGACACCACTTTTCTACAATTTTATTATATGTATAGATGTATATCTTTTTAATGTACAGAAATCGTCCACTTGCAGTTTTACTATAAATATAGTACTATTTATTTCTCCCAACTTTGGACTTTCAGATTTCGATCATCATCATCATCATCATCAGCCTGTGGACGTCCACTGCTGGACATAGGCCTTCCCTATAGAGCGCCACCACACCCGGTCCTCAGCCTTCCTCATCCAGCCACTTCCCGCCAGCCGCTTTATCAGATTTCGATGTATCTAGGAAATGTTATTCAATCATGCTTTTAGGTATGAGAGTCTTAAAATATTTCTTAAACTACGCAGATCTGTTTTGTATTTCGCATTTCATATTTCTAATAATATTTTTTAAATAATTCGCTAAAAAAAATTCACATTTAGATTTTCTATCTCGTCTAAAAAGATACGAAGTGTTAAAATAAAAGGTCACAGCTTACAAGTTTTGCGTAGGTACTAACACGCGTAAGGCCTCGGTCGGGAAGACGCGGGCGCGAGACGCTGCGAATTGCGTCTGTGCCTGCGTGGTGTGTAGCGCGGCGCTGCCAAATGAAACTTATCATAATACATACTAGCTGATGCCCGCAACTTTGACCGGTTGGAGTTAGGTTTTTAAAAATCCCGTGGCAACTTTTTGATTTTCCGGGATAAAAAGTTACTTATTTCACTCTCCAAGTATATTTATTTAAATATTCTTCTTCTTCTTGAAGTGCCGTCTCCTACCGGAGGTTGGCAAGCATTAAGTCTATCTGCTCCTTGGACGTTGTTGCGCGGAAAAGAGATCGGGTACTCTTCCCGTACCATTGGCGTAAATTCTTAAGTCACGATTTTTTTAATTAATTAAATTAAAGTATTTAAATATACCCATGCAAGCACCACCTCGACACGTTTCTCGATTGCGACATGAATGAAGGACAAACCAACATACACACTTCCGTATATTTTATAATATGTGTTCAGTGTACATAATATAACTTATAATACCCATATTATAAAATATGCGAATGTGGTTAAGTGGTGGAAAAGTGTGTCGGTTAAGGCAAACGTGTGTTTCTGTATAAATGCTTTCATATCACTACCCATAGATAGCGCATGGAAGCGTTCATGTAGAAACGCATGTTTGGCTTAGCCTGCCAGCTTTGCCGTGTGTGAATCCGTACAGGATTTACCCACGGCAGAGCGCGCCGCAGCTTATCCAGGTTCCAGCCGCGGCGTGTGCGAGGTGCGTGCGTGTGGGTGGTTGTCGCTGTGGGTATCGCTGAATGCCCGCAAGACGCGCCGCTCAACGCCCGCGTCTCCCTGAACGAGACCTTAGTCAACTGACAATAATTTTTAATATCTACATCATCCGGCAGAGCTTTGGATTATTAATAATAGTATCATTTAATATACTTATTCTAGAGACTAATGGTATACTCTTTCCTGAAGTTAATTTCTTATAAATCATTGCAATTTTCTCACGATAGACTTCCTCTACAAAATTAGTCTCACCATCTCCGTTATATGATGATCTGAGATCTAGGTATATAAATTTATATATTGAATTTTTTTTGGTCTGTTGTTTAGCGGCAATAGAAATACATAATCTGTAAAATTTTCAACTCTCTACCTATATACTACGGTTCATGAGATACAGCCCGCTGACAGACAGCATACCTCCATGAATACAAACATTCATTATTTACCGAATTGAAGATTGGTCGCTATACTAGCAGTATATAATCTGGAGTAGGTATAACCTGTGTTGTGTCTGTGTCTACGTTGAAAAATGTTTATTAAAATAGCTACATACCAAAATGATTTTTGGCCGAGACCAATCTGCTTTAACGAGATTTTAGACTGTAGGAGTCTACTCAAATAAATAGCTTGTAAAATGTCTTAATGAGCGTGAGTCGGTTTTGACGGAAACGCCACGCTCCGTGGCAGTATTCATGACACGGAACCGGTTCTCACAATATCACGAATTTTCTTATTTCGCGATATATTTTAGCTTTTTTAGGGTTCTGTGACGATTAATGTAAAATTACATAAATGAATGGCATTGCCGCGGACGCGAGGGCGAGAGTTAAGGGGGACGGCCGATGGTCAAGCGACCACGGCAATGCTGAAATAGCTGTTGTTTAATTTGACACACATATCTATGGACACACAAGTGTAAATTAAAAATTTATAACACCCCCGACAAGTGAAGGTTACAGTAACTAGAAAAGAGCTTAAAAAGAGCTGCTAACTTTCAAACGGCTGAACTGATTTTCTAGGATTATAGCTATCCAAAGTATCTGAGTTTTCCAAAACATCATTTTCTAATAAATAATTATGTATCTAGGCAACGTCCATCTCCACAGCTTGACATTTGTCAATTGACATAATATTATGAACCTAACGGTTAGTTAAGCTTCTTTTCTACAAGAAAACTAGAAAAGAGCTGATAACTTTTAAACGGCTGAACCAATTTTTTTGGATTATAGCTCAGAACACTTTCGATCAAGCCACCTTTCAAACAAAAAAAACTAAATTAAAATCGGTTCATTCGTTTAGGCGCTACGATGCCACAGACAGATACACAGATACACACGTCAAACTTATAACACCCCTCTTTTTGGGTCGGGGGTTAAAAATACTTACCCCTGTGACAAAAGGGGTTACAGGTCCCTTAGTTGGTATGATAGCCTAGTGGTTAAAACTTCGTCCTCTTATCATCGTCGTCATCAATCGACAGGCGTCCGCTGCTAGACATATTATGGTCTCTTGTTTGAATTTCCACACGCCACGGCCTTGCGCCATTTGAATCCTGGCGGCTCTCGGTAACTCGTTTCATTTCGTCTGTCTCCTAGATCCTGGGGCACCTCTTAACTTTACTTAGTCATGTGTATTTTAAGCAATTAAGCTCACTTACTTTTACGATGAAGGAAAACATCAACGAGGAAACCTGCATGCTGAGAGTTCTCCATAATGTACTCAAAGGTGTGTGAAGCCTGCCAATCCGCATTTGGTCAGCGTGGCGGACTATGGCTTAAATCCTCCTCATTTTGAGAGGAGGCCTGTTTATGAGAGATCATTAACTATCCACGGTACGGAACCCTCTAAGCCGCCAGTGTTACTCGTTCTTGACTAGCATATTACTTTTTAATAATATTTTACGTCTTGGCAGGTGTGCGGTGACTTGATCGTATTGACCTTTAAAATTAACACGTTCATTCAAGTTTTTTTTTGGATTTCATTTCGCTCGCTTTTTAGCACTGGAGTTTGCTAGATACAATGGTGAAATACCAGTACTACATCACTACATACCTATATCTATACTAATATTATAAAGAGGAAACCTTTGTATTTTTGTATGTTTGTATTGAATAGGCTCAAAAACTACTGGACCGATTTCAAAATTTCTTTTACCATTACTTAGAGGGATTCTTCCGAATCCGTATAGGCTTTATTTTATCCCGGAAAATAGAAAAAATAAATGTCCACCCGTGCGAAGCCGGGGCGGGTCGCTAGTAACTAATATAAGACCAGTGGCTATCATTTTGCCTTGAACACTAAGCAAGGCATTATTGATTATTTATTACCACTACATCATTGTTTGACAGTCAGAAAGTATATACATGTACCCAATTTGAATAAATGACTTTGACTTTGACTATTAATTCTGTTAAGAAGAAGCGGTGGCAAGTGGCTAGTCTCTATTTATACATAAGAATTCAATTACACGAGATCGCCACATTTAAATACTTATCAAAACTGAATCTAACCTATAGATGTCATAACTTGTAACTCTAATGGGGAGTTTCGTCATACCGAAATTAAAATGATCTCAGAGCAACTTTACATTATCCGATTCGATGTCGGGGCATTTAAAATGAATATAACATTGATCTTGTATCCGAGGAGACCCCGAGTGAATGCAAAAAGTTTTGGCAGTAAATGACTGTTTTCTGGCATAAACGAGTACCTACGTCTCTAGAAAAGTAGTCTATGTTTGTCCCCGGGTTGTAAGCTAACTCCGTACCAAACAACAAAATCGGTTACACTGTATGGCCGTGAAAAGCTAGCAGACAGACACACTTTCGCATTTATAATATTAGTATGGATGGAATGATATAGTATGGGTAGGCGCTACCGGTACCGAATCGTATAGTATGAAAACTCTCTCATCAGGAATGTGGAATCGGATAGGAATACATCGTCTAATATCGTATACATCGTCGAATATATCGTCTAATGTTGATTGTGTCGCCCACCTATGACCCGGCACGCGTCTCCATACAGTTATCTCTCGAAATTTCCACAAAACCGTGCCTTTCTAAATTGTCTAATCGTTCCGCCCAAAATGGCTTTGCTTTGTTACGAAATGTCGTTTGTCGTGACCCGAGACAAAAACGTCGATTATTTTATTTTACGTAGGAAACCGTGATAGCTAGTTCCGTTATAATAAAGTGGCATATGACATTTTAACGACAACTTGAAAAATAACAGTTATAAAGTTTAAATTTAATTTCAATTTTAGTCAGACACAAGTTAGCCCTTGACTGCAATCTCTGTCACCTGGTGGTAAGTGATGATGCAGTCTAAGATGGAAGCGGGCTAAGTTTTCATTAAACCCATATTCCTTTCGTTTCTACAGGGCATCGTACCGGAACGCCAAATTGCTTGGCGGCACGACTTTGCCGGTAGGGTGGTAACAATCCACGGCCGAAGCCTCCCAACAGACCAGAAATTTTGAAATTATAAAATTCCAAACCCCTGCCGGGAATCGAACCCTGGACTAATAACTACAGTGCTTTATACTGCGCCTGGCTGGGAGGGAGGAAGGAGAACTTGTCGGTGTGTGGCTATCGCAAGACCCAAGAAGTGCGTATGAAATAATTCATGCGCGTGAAAAATGCCCTAACAGCATGCAAACGCCGCCGCCCCCGGCTGCCTCGCTAATAGCCGCGTGCACTCCTCCGCATCTCTCGCAATAATCATCCATTACAGTAATTGCACCGATTGCAGCTCAAGTCACGAAGTGCAGTAAAAAGTTCTCATTATTATAAGCCCTTTTTTCATTACACGTGAACATGATCAATCGATAGATGTCCACTGCTGGACATAGGTCTCTTGTAGAGACTTCCACACGGTTTTGCGCCGCCTGGATCCAGCGGCTCCCTGCGACTCGTTTGATGTCGTCGGTCCACCAGCTTGGACCCCAATGTCAATCGAGTTTTCGAACGTGAAGTAATGTAGCGTGAGATTCGCACTCTTGAAAAACAGGTCCCACTACCTCTACATATCGACTGAAATCCATAAGGTTGTCCAACCAGTAAATTGCTTTTAGACTAGGAAAGGGGTATTTATTATGCTAAAAATCCAATGATTTTTTTATGCTAAAAACAAAATTAAACATTTTAAGGCAAATCGGTGATTTGAAAGCAGGTATTTTTCCAAATTCCTTATAATCAGCCGTTAAATCGATTTAAAAGTATTTATGTTAATCGACGGCGGCGCCAACGCGACGATAGGAGTCGTTAAACGATTGTTTTGTCAACATAGATATAGTTCCAAAGGAATTATATTAAATATTGATCGCTAATATTTATTGTATGGTATTAACCTAGAAACAGAAATGAAAACAAAACATTTTTATACCATTCTAATTTCTATTGGCAAACTAAATAACCCTAGGACAAATGTTTTCTTCTTCTTCATTGCTTCCTGAACTTCCATTATTTTTCCATTCTGTTCCATTCCAATTTCCATTACTAAAGTTTTTCATGTGTTTCCATTCCTTGAGGTAAATAGTTAATTTTTTTATTTTTTATTTTTCGTGTAGCAAAATTGTAGTTATAAGCAGTTAATTTTCTAAATTTTTCGGCCTAAGCGGGAAAAAAATTAAACTGTTTTTATTCCATTTTACGTCTTTTGTTTTAGGACAAGTTGTATTTAGATATAAGGATGGTACATCATTATTTGTGACTGTAAATATTTCTAGACCTTTAATTTTAACCATATTAATTGAGATAGTTGGCTAAACCCGACGGTGGACAGACAACATCAAATAAATCGTAGTGGAAGTCCGCACAAGAAACCTATGTCCAGGAGTTAACGAAGAAATGGGATATGTACAACTGTTTCTCGAAATATTCGTAGTATGTCACGTCATTCAGTATAATGGCAGTCAAACACAAATCAATCATCAATAAAAACATGGAGTCCATTTCGGAATCAACGGAAGCGTGGCGATCTTAGCTTAGGTAAGAGGTGCGTGGGCGCCTGACCTCTTGCACGCGTGGGCAGCCTCTCTCAGGCAATCCTCAGTAATGTACAGCCAGTGAGGTTTCCTCACTAGCTTTTTTGCGTTGGCGGAGATTATACGAATGAAAACGTATATTTCTCGCGTCGAAAGCTGTTAAACTGTTCGGGCCGGTCGTAAAACGTCTTGAATTTCAAAATTTTAACGTCCGGCATTAATTTTGCTGTCGCATCTGTCTGTAAGGTGGTATATTCCGACAATAGTTCTATTTTACAATCGTAAGATACTAGACAATAATTGTGACTTTAATTTACATCCAACTGTTCAGCACTCTGACTCTAGAATCTTGGTCTCCTTATGTCATTATCATCATTATTAACCCATGACCAGCCCAACACTGTGCACGGGTCTTATCTCTGAATGAGAAGGGCTTAAGCCACAGTCCGCCAAGCTGGTCAGCGTTTACATACCTTTGAAAACATTACGGAGTACGCTCAGGCATGCTGGTTTCTTGGTGATGTTTTCGCTTTACCGTGAAAGCAAGTAATATTTATTTCTTAGAACCGATTATTTCTTAGAAAAGAATAGGTGCATATCTGGGATTGAACACCCGACCTGCGATTAAGAAATCGATGTCTTAACCACTAGTATCACCACTTTTCAACAGTATTCGTTAAAATGACATTACAGACGATCGAAATCATCTCTGATATGTGTGAGTGATCAAATAAAAAAGTTCTCTTTCTTTTTAGATAGGCCAAAACTCGCTCACTATTGGCTGAAATGCATTGTTGCAACAAGAATATCATAAATTCAGTCAATCGCAACGATTGCTATTATAATAATGATTGTTGCAAGTTTTCCGGAATCGACCTACAATATCAAAATCATTTTACCATGTTATATTATTATTAAAAAATCTTCACCCTCCGTCGCATGATTTGCTTAACGTTAGTCAGGATGTTTTATTAGTTTGTATACAGGTGTTTTAAAGTATGTATGCGTATTGGTAATCCTCTAAATCCGTAACATGATATAAGGTAACCGAAAAGCGCATTCGATCCGGCTCGAAGGCTAAAAAAACATGGCCGCCACGTTGACACTTGTGTTTCCTTTACAAATTCTTAACTTTTTTGTATAGTGAAACAAAATCCTTTTAATTAACAGCTGTGATGCGACCGAGCTGGGGCAAACTTATCGGGTGACTAAAACGAAAAGAAAATAATTTAAAAGTGGAAAAAGAGCAAGCGATTTTACTTAAAAATATGTTATACCTACTTAATAATTTAATAATTAATACTAATAATTTACCTCGGTTACCTAACAATAATTTATGTTGGTTTATTAAATTGTTGTAAGTATATTTATAGACTTCTATAGACTAGCTTGACTGCAATCAGACCTGCTGTCATTCCATAATTTCCTTAACCTTTATAAAAAAAAAAAAACAATCAGTATCTCTGTAGGAGTAGGCCATTTTATACATATAATGTATACAAATGAATAAATTAACGGAGTAATAAGGAGGTTCCAGTTAAATGCCGGAAGAAGTTCATCGAATAAACCTAAAGTCACGTAAAATATGGTTATGCGACGCAATCTTCATTAAAATAATTATTAAAATGAAATAGTGCTTCATCTAAAACTTTATGCGACCCAATAAATTTTATGTCATCGCCCATTAGATGGGTAATAAGCGTTTTGGGATATATTATTAAACTTTATAATGATTAACCACTTCTTCGTAGAAATGAATCTGTATCATTAACATTAAGGTTATTTATTATTAATTTATCACTACCTGACCTACTTATCCTGGCTTCGCACGAGTGCAGTTTTCGAAAATCGGCGAAGGGGTGGAATTTCCAAAAATCCTGAAACACGTATATATTTCTATATTTTTACCGAACCCAAATACCAGTTATCAAGGATATATTTGAAAACTTTCTGGAACTAACTAAACTAGACTTTCATACAGGCTTTTATCCACCGTTGTCTACTATACTGAGCATGAATCTCCTCTCAGAACGAGGATTTAGATAATCCACCACGCTGGTTAAGTGTGGATTTGTTGACTTCACGCACCTTTGAGAACATCATAGAGGACTCTCAGGCATGTAGTTTTCTCACGACGACGTTTACCTTAACCGTTAATAGCTCGTTCATACAGGCTGCGTAAGCATAGACGTAGGTCGTACTATTGCGTTGTAATGTATGGAACTGTATGAAACATGACACACCGCTTGTGTAAAGCGTGGACGTATGCGTAACCCAGTGTGTTAGGGGATTATGCGCGTCACTACGCATGTGTCACGTGTACGCAATTGGTATGAAGCGGCCTTTAAGTACTTCCACACGCCACGGTCTTGCGCCGCCGCCATGCGAGATCACCATCGGCCATTGCAGAACCTTGAAACCATCCATCTGTCGGTCTTTCGAACTATGTGCTCTGCCCATTGCCACTAGCTTCGCACCCCCTTGAGCTATGTCGGTTACTCAGGTCCTCCTATAGATCTCCACATTTCTGATTTGATCATGTTAAGAAACTCAAAGAATAGCTCTCTCCATCGCCTGCTGAATGATTCTGAGCTTTCTTATAAGGCTCACAGCTAGCGACCATGTCTCGAATCCATATATCATCACTGGCAACACGCATTGTTCGTAAGATTTAGTCTTAAAAGCTTAATTTGCTATAATCCGCTAAACCAAACAAATCTGTAGCAGCACCACACAAATCCCAAAACCACTCGACGCACGTTTCGCCCCGACACCGGAGCATCCTCAGGAAATGTAAGTTGCAATTAGGCATTGTAAGGTCAATCAAATCAATTGTAATTGTATCAATGCGGGCTCAGTTTCAAGAATTGCAAATAGTAGTAAGTACTTTTTAAGTATAAACATTATAATTTATAATATAACGATAAGTCAGTGTTTTCTCTGTTGGGGGGGCGTCAAGTGCTGGCCACTAATGACACGGAAGACGCCCACGACGCAGTAAAAACTAAAAAGTTTCTTCCAAAACGGTGAAACGCTCTCTCGGAGTGATTTGGCCACATTTCCCTTTATGGCACTTATGAGTGTATTCAATGTAGATCGCGCGTGGTAACCTTTTCGAGATCATTTTAATGATTATTAAATTTTAATTGGATATCCGCTCCGAATTTATGTACCCTTTTGTGATTTAAATTATGAATATTCTAAATAGTTTCTTGCTACTTTCCTTTACCTTTGATTTTAATCTCCTTTCCGCAATATTATTAGTATCGCCTATTTTTGATAGCTACCCCATTTGTGTGCTTTGCTGAATTTATAATCCTGTAGTTAATGGACTAAGAGTCAGCGAGTGCCAGACTTTAGTTATTTTATGAAACCTGAAAGTTTCTGTGCGTATTGTCCCAAACACAGGAAGGAACGATCAGCGACTATGAAGTTTGGATCAATACTAACTCTGTCTCTAAAACCTATTGTTATATTTATTGGTTTTCTTACCTTAAAATTAAATTTCGTTATCCATGTCTCTTCTGTTTCGCTTATAATTTTTGTTTTGTTTGGTATTTTGTTATTAAAAGTTGTTTTTATTAAAAGAACTCTGTTTTCTTGGCGATCTTTATTACGTTGAACTGTCTAAATTATTACAAAATTCTTTTAGAAAGTCATTCTCTGCATTGTTTTATTTTTGGACATAAGGAATTTAGCAAGCTTGCCAGAAATTAAACGACACATTTTGTAGAATAACTCTGCGATCAAGTTTTCCACGTCCGGTCAAAAGTTCATCGTCCATATCATCCTCCCACGCGTAGACTTCGTAATTCTGTACTGTGCGATGTCTCTAATAAACTGAACTGCATTAAGCAGTAGGTTTAGTATAAGATAAAATATTGTAGGTACAGTCAAAGTCCGTAAGTCGTGTAGCACCTTAATAATCATATTCGCGTGGCACGGTTATGCGTTCTCTGTGTGAGCGCTGTTTCAACGCACAAAATGTGTGTGGTGTGTTTGTAGAAAAAGGTCATAAGAGCTACTGGTTTTTGATGCAATAGTTACGCGGAATTGCTACTCGAATTCTGAGGCCGACCATATTCGATCATCGAAGCACTTCAGCGTTAAAGTAAGATTTGCCAGTTTGTCCATAATATCTACAGCTAGACTGCGTACCAGCAAACGCAGTGTGGCACGACCTCTAACCCGCTGGATTGACAACTTTAAGAAGGTAGTGGGAAGTGGGTGGATGAGGAAGGCGGAGGACCGTGGTGTTGTGTCATTCTGATTGATTGATTGATATATAGCCTGCGCTTGCTGCCTGTTGTGAAATTAAATTCGGTGGTACTGAATTTTTTACTTTCATTCAAAAAAAAATTAGGTCCATTTTAATTTGGCGGTATTTTGTTTCGACGTTCGAATTCTATCAACGTTGTCGAGATATAAAAACTCATACTAAGCAGTAAGTGGTTGTAACTTACAACCATTCGGTTCACAGTTTTATTTGATGTCGTGACTACTTTTCTATTTACATATAATAAAGATTCCGGCCCACTGCATCCGAAGACATCTATGGCATCTGCCTACTCTATTATTTTGACATCCACGACAGAGACACTTATTATATGTGTATATATCTACATAATGATCTTAGATTTCAATGGATTGCAGAAGTGCAGAGTTAACTTTCTAGCTACAGTCATATCGTAATGCTACGATCTGAGACAGCAGTAGCTAAGCACCACCACACTGTTTAAACCACCCAGATAAACGCAGGTTTATCTGGGTGGTTTATCAGGTGTATCAGGTCAAAATTTTTATTAAGGGTAGGGGATAGGTATGGTAGTTCCGTTAAACCCATATCCCTGATCATACAGTTTTAAAAATATCGGTACTTTGATTGATCAATGGGGATCGACGGCTAACTTTGTGATCGAACAAAAAGAATCTAAAGGATTTGTGTCGAATTCAAACTCAAACTGAAATCATTTATTCAAAGTAAGTACTATTGTATTCCTTATGATGGTCAGTATTGTGAGATTTTTAAGATGATATAGTGGTGATAATTAATTAAAACTAAAGCTACGAGACATCAAACGCGCGCAGGCCTGAAAAGAGTCCACAACAAACTCTGCAAGAAAATCTATAAAATAAAAATGTCATAGGATAGATTGATTGATTTTGTGAACATATCCACGCAGTAAATATATCTGACACATTGAGAGCTAATGATAGATATTTGCAGGGATGATAAAAAACTTATAATACTTGAAGGTTGAATACTTCGAGTTTATTACCTCCTATTTGATAGGTTTTTTCGCTGTCAGCGTGGTGGGCCTATGAATTATTCCTTCGACACTGCATATTTATAATAATTTTTTGTGCGTGGTGTGTGACAAATCGTTTAACAGGTGGTTTTTTAAAACTTTATCATTGTCTGTTTGAATTTTAGATTTGAGTAATTTTTGAATAGGCTAACAGAGGTGCCTACCTTCTACAAAATTTCTACTATAAGAAGGGTTAGGCGTAGGTTCGCTATTTAAAATTATTCAGAATAGTGCAGTTATTCGCTGTATTAAAACTTAAAATAGTCAAGACTCAAGACACCATGCAAAAAAGGATTCGAAAAGTTGCTTTATCGAGATTTATAATCATTTTTTATCGACTCATCGTCATTAAAGATTTTTCCTCAAAGCCACCTGTCAATTTTTAGTTTTATTGCTAAGACTTGTCTCAACTCTTAATTTATAACTGACAGGCCACTGAATAAAAAGTAAAGACTACATTTACTTTACAAAGCAGCACCACTTTTATCTACGTTCATTCATCGTATATTTTATTATTTTATTGAAATGTTTTTTGCTTTCTTATCATAAAACTACGCATATTATAGGTTAAAATCAGTATTTTTAGTTTTATTTTCAAATGAATTACATGTAACCACATTATTTATTTAGATATTTGTTTATTCGTGGTGCGCTCCGATCAAACGTAGTTTGCTCTTATTTGATCATTAACCAATTAAACTCAATGAAATTTTGTAAACAAGTTCTAGGGACTAATATCTGTGTCTGTGGTATCCCAGATTTCTGTTAAAATAAATTGTTTTAAAGTTGCATGGGTTCAAATATACATACAAATATTTTTAAACCTTAAAACTAGACATTAGTTTCTAAAACGAGTTTAATTCAAGAAACTACGTTTGTATGGTGATGGTGATGGAGAGTCGTCTGTTAAGATCACGACCCGTGGAATGTTATTATAGGTGAACCTATCATACCAATGAAAATTAATCTCCATAACACGTCACCTTTCACGCCTGAGGCCCCATAACATAATATTGAGTACCGTCGTATGTATATGAAGCATGAACGTTAATTTCGTCACGCAACATTTTAATTTAATATTTCTTGTTATTTGTATTAGATTATATTATTCAAGCCATTAACCGTTGACCCCACACTGATCAAGCTATCGACACACTGATATACAAAATCAAAGATACGAGCTAGTCGTACCAAGCTTACCACAAAATTAAAGGGAGACTTTCCTAAAAAGGGCTAACTTAAATGTAACAGATCTAGAAAAACTGCTTTGCAATAAAAAGAGCCGATTTCCCTATCACTTGAATACTACAAGATTTTGTGAATGACACAACAAACTTCAATTTTAAGCAGCAATCCAAAAATATGGAAATTAAATGGATAGATGATAAATATTTCATTTCTTGCAGGCCAACTATTGGCGTTTATGAAAATTTAAGACTACTACAAATTCGGAAAGCAGATTTAAATAAGAGCCGGCAGGAAACATAGCAGCTACATATATCTTTGTGCGTTTTAAGCAAGGTGAAGAAATACATCGCAAACAAACCTGCATGCCTGAGAGTTCTACATAGTGTACCAATCCGCACTGAGCCAGCGTGGTGGACTCCTTATTCGGAAAGGAGACGCGTGCTCAGTCGTTAGCCGGCGATTTGTTTACGAAGATGACGATATTGATAATATCCAAGAAAATTAGGAAACTGACAGTTAATATCCGGGGATTGGTATAATCTTTGATTTTTGGATATCATTGTATCTACCGCTTCAGGCTGTGCAGCTCTCGAAGCGATGGCGACTTTCACGCTCGTGGGCGTCACCTGTCGTGCTATACTGCTTTTACAAACATACATTTACAATCAAACAAGCAAAATCCAACCTTATCTGGTGATCATAAGGTGTAAGCGGTCGCAAGTCAGAGTATGCTGTACGTCGCCTACGAACTGTTATATGCTAAATCTGGTCTAGCAATAGTGTATGGCATCGGGGTCGATGGAATAAGCTCATCGGTAAAATAACAATAGCTTAGAGTTATTATATTAATTCGTAAGACCCGCTGGCTATAGGATATTAATTAGAGATCGGAACTGTGTGGGACCTTACTTAATTGATGATAATTGACAACTAAATTGATTTAACGCCGCTTAATTGCTTTTAATTGAAAAGGATTAGAAAAAGTTCGACAAAGTCTTGTTGCAAGTTCTCGGAATCTATGAAGTAAATGCGAGTAGAAATATTATGTTTACAATACAATTGATTTAACGTCCTGCATCCTGACTCTATGAACCCTTCCAGATCAGTTCGCTAAGCACTAGTCAAGGACTAGTGTCATCGAATATAACCTGATTCGCACATTTTTAACCCCCGACCCAAAAAGAGGGGTGTTATAAGTTTGACGTGTGTATCTGTGTATCTGTCTGTGGCATCGTAGCTCCTAAACTAATGAACCGATTTCAATTTTGTTTTTTTTTTTTTTTGTTTGAAAGGTGGCTTGATCGAGAGTGTTAGCTATAATCCAAGAAAATCGGTTCAGCCGTTTAAAAGTTATCAGCGCTTTTCTAGTTCCTTCACTTCTCGGGGGTGTTATAAATTTTTAATTTACACTTGTTAAAAATAAAAATAGATCAAAAATATTTTTTATTCAACTTTTACAACTTTTACTTTTACCATATGACTATATTTGCCAAACAGTTTTCTTCTTCACTCAATATAGATATTAGATACCTTCATGTCAAGAGTGAATGCATCTTTTAGCAGGCGCGCTCTATCTTAGGCTGCATCATCACTTGTCTCGGGTCTGATTGCAGCTAAAAGTTACACCCGTATTCACAAACGTTACTATGAGGTCTCATAGTGCGCTCGAACGCACAGTGTAGGTTCCACCAATCAGATGACTGTATCACGTCAATTTACAATGATCTGATTGGTGGAACCTACACTATGCGTTCAAGCGCATTGTGAGACTTCATAGTAACGATTGTGAATACGGCCGTATGTCTATAAAAAATTGGTTCACTTTTCTCGCGTCTCGTCCGTAGAAAACGTCTAGGATGTTTTTTTTAGATGTATTCAAAATCTCTATCGCCTACATAGCCGTGACGTTTTTGTCGTCTCATTTGAAAGCATTTGTCCATTGTCAGTCAGCAGTTGAATATTCCGACGCGGATCAGTTTGAGTGGCAGCCCGGTATTATCGCCCACTATACACATTGTATCTGCGAGATTAATCTGTGCGTTCACCAGCTTAATGGTACAGCTCCACTGTCCGGCAATCACACTATCACACTTCACACTCCACACTAATATTATAACTAGACGGATTTGGCAGAAAATTGGGAATGGAAATAGATAATATCGTGGATTAGCACATAGGCTACTTTTTTATCCCGGAAAATCAAAGTCGCAGGCATCGGCTAGTTTTGAAATAATTTTGGCAAATCAGCCGGCCGAAAGACTGCCGATATTCCTTGACAGCGAATGGTCCTCCCTGTGGTGGAGGACATGTTATATCCCGGAAATACAAAGGGGATCAAAAATCAAGTGGGATTTTTGAAAAACCTTTATTCGCACCAATCGGACCATTCGATACCAATCTGGTTAGCGCGAATGTGCGGAACGATACGACGATTGTCACCGGCCACACGATACCAAGAATCATTTACCGAATCTCGATAGTGGAGTCGAACCATAAGCTCAATCAGGCGACAAGAAAATTAAGTTACTAGATTTTTCGGTCAAGAAATTCTCGGTAACTGCCTGGTTGTCAGTTTGGCAAGTTACATCCCAGTGCTTTGGAAAGCACGTAAAACCTTTGGTCATGGGCCTGGTCTATCTCCGGTCGTGTCGGACTGCTGTCCCGTGGAACTACGAAGAGCGAAGGAATAAGAATGGCTGCTGCTTTAATCACACTAATATTATAAAGGTGAAAGTTTGTATTTGTGTGTGTGTGTGTGTGTGTGTGTGTGTGGGTGCGTGCGTGCGTGCGTGCGTGCGTGCGTGCGTGCGTGCGTGCGTGCGTGCGTGCGTGCGTGCGTGCGTGCGTGCGTGCGTGCGTGCGTGCGTGCGTGCGTGCGTGCGTGCGTGCGTGCGTGCGTGCGTGCGTGCGTGCGTGCGTGCGTTGGATGAGGAAGGCTGATGACAGGTTATTTTAGCACTTATTATGGGAGGCCTATGTTCAACAGTCTACATCGATAAGGTCGATTGAATCTTTGAAAAGAGCAATTGCTGAGTTTCTTACTCGTTTTTAGGGTTCCGTACTTCAAAAGAAGAAAAGTAACCCTTATAGGATCACTTTGTTGTCTGTCTGTCTGGCGTGGTTATCAAGAAAACCTATAGTGATCCTAGGTCAACGGGAAGTACCTTATAGGTTTTGTTGACAGACACGACAGACGGACAGATAACAAAGTGATCCTATAAGAGTTCCGTTTTTCCTATAGATACGGAACCCTAAAATTGTTCTATTTCTATTTAATGTGATGATGATGATGATCATCAGTCGCGGTGATCGCAATAACAACAAGTTTTGTGATACAGTTAGGCATCTTATCAGTACGATCAAGATAATAGCCGGTAACCTTGTTTGGTTGCCAAATTTCGCGTTCAGTACATTAGTCATATTATCGCCGTCGATGCTTGCAGATTTTTCATCTGTTACAAGATTTTATCTTCTACATAAAGTACCAACGCTTGAATAAATAAATAAGCTTTTACAAAAACGATAGACAACTATTTCGAAATATCAAAAAATACATATTTTCAATTTTTTTAAGTTATTTTAAGAAGTTTTTGATGACCTCCCGCTCAATGGTGAGCCTTATTAGTCAGAGGTCTCGGATTCGATTCTCAGCAGGGGAAATTTGGAATGTTATAATTTTTAAATTGTCTATGGTCTGAGCTGGTTGGAATAAGAATAAGAATAAGAATAAGAAGTGTTTATTTGCTAGAATATGGTATAATATACAAGTACATTGGTCTTAAACATTATGTGGAACCGCATATTCTGCCAAGCATGGCGTGCAAAATTTATTGAATTTATTTAATGTAACAAATGTCAACTTATTATTATATTAACATGTCAAATTATTATTAATTATTGCATTCACTATTTAAAATTTGTCATTCAAAAATTCATTAACATCATAATAACCTTTGTTTAATAAAAATTTAAATAAATAACATCTAAAAGAAGTAAGGCTCATTGCATAACTGTGTGACGGTAGATGGTTATGGATACGTATTGCCGCACAGTACACATTCTTCGTATATAAAGCCAATCGTTGTGCTGGTATACAAATTTTATTTTTATGTCTACTGCTCGGTTTTATTTCTGTCTTTAGTTTAAAGTATTGGGGATATTTACGGACAAATATGCAAACTTCATAAATATATAAACATGGGAGAGGCAATATTTTAAGTTTTTTGAATAAAGGCTTACAACTGTCAGTAAAATCAGCATTACAAATAGACCTAATACAGCGTTTTTGCGCCTTAAAAGCTTCTAGTGCATTGGTGGAATTTCCCCAAAGTATTATTCCATATCTTAACAAAGATGAGGCATATCCATGGTAGGCCAACAGTGATGCCTCAACTGAAACTATTTGTCGAATACGACCCAAAGCATAGACATACTTATGTAATTTTGTGCATAAATTCTGAATATGTGCCTTCCAATTACAATACTTATCTATAGTAATTCCCAAAAAAACAATGTCATCTACTTCTTCAATTCTCACATCATTAAATTTAATATCAAGGTTTTGTGTTTTAGTTTTATATGTTTGAAATTGCATTATATTAGTCTTAGATATATTTACTTTTAAATTATTTATATTAAGCCAGCCTACCACATCCATTAGTGCGCCTTGTACTTCACTCTTTATATTTTGACGTTGTTTAGATTTAATTAATAGGGTAGTATCGTCAGCGAAAAGTATGCATTCGTGTTTTATAATGTCAGGGAGATCGTTTATATAAAGAAGGAAAAGAATTGTGTGATTGTGGAAACTTCAGCCATGGCTAGTTACCACCCTACCGACAAAGCTGTGTCGCTAAGCGATTTAGCGTTCTCGTACAATGCCCTGTAGAAACCAATGGTACGGGCTTAATGAAACTTCCAATACCCCTAACAGGTTAGCCCGCTACCATTTTCGAGTGCATCATCACTTGCCACCAGGTGAGATTGCAGTCAAGGGATAACTTGTATCTACATTACTATTTGATATTATATACTCGTATGATATTTATATACATAAAACGCACGTAACTACAATAAGTTTAAGGCCCGACCCGGGATAAAACCCCCGATTTCCCGAATAGGAGGACGTGTTAACTCTTAACCATTAGGATATCACGGCACAAGGCAATTAAGTGCTTGTATTTTGTATTGTACTCACCAAATCACTATCAATGCGCGTGACATGTTGAACAAGCTGTTATCATCACATTCGGGGCACCTGATAGGTTTGTATCGGGCGTGATAGCGGCCGCGCCCCTGTAATTAGGATTATCTGGACATTTGGCCGAACAACTGCGCATCGCTTTTGTTTGGCCTTCGATGGAATTTTTCGGAGGAATCTTATCAGTCGAATATGCGACTTATGTTTTAGGCTTCTCATCAATTTCATATACGAGGCTTAAGTTTTTTTTTTTCTTTAAATCTGGCTTTACTCTGATTAGCCAATGTCAAGTTTGTGATATTTTCAAGTTATTGAATTTATACAAGTATGGATTCCGTCTGCGCCGGCGCCCGCCAACACACGCGTGGCGCCCCTTTAGAGCGCTTCCCAGTCAGTTCCACCACCAAAAAACACCAACTAACACATAAACCAGCCACTCTTAACAAAAAAAAACACTCCAAACAATCACAGCACGCGCGCCAGCAAACGCCATCACAGACGAAGTCCGCGGCTTAAGTTGTACTTTATACAGGGCTGCACATCGGTTTATTTTTGGCCTATGATTAAATATGGACTTCAAAAGAAGAGTGAACAGTAAACTTCTAGGCAGGTGCACTCCACCTTAGTCTGCATCATCTCCTGCTGTTTTGTGTGATTACAGTCAAGCGCAAGACTATATTGTTAAAAAGAAAAGCTTTCAGACTCCTCATCAATTTCATATTGAAGGCTGATGTTTACTTTGCGCATCGCTTTTGTTTGGCCTATCTATGACTCGAATGACTCGAATATCGAATTAAAAGAAGAGTGAATAGTGACCTTTTAACAGGGCTCTCTCTGTCACTCGTTTCATACAATCGTAGTTCCAATTTCATTTGAATATTAAGCAACCAAAATCCATGAAATTTTGCAGGCATATTCTAGAAACTAATATCTGTGTCTGTGGTGTTTTAGATTTTTCTAAAAATATGTAGTTTTAAAATTACAGGGGCTCAAAGATTTGTATGAAAATTTTTAAGACCGCGTAACTTTGAAACCGAATATTTTAACAGAAATCTGGAAAACCACAGACATAGATATTAGTTTCTAGAATATGTCTGCAAAATTTCATGGACTTTGGTTGCTTAATATTCAAATGAAATTGGAACTACGATTGTATGAAACGAGTGACGGAGAGAGCCCTCTTAAACAGGCGCGCTCCACCTTAGGCTGCATCCATCTCCTGTCGTTTAAGTAACGCATAAATAATATTATGTATACCTATGTTCTAATCCAAGTAAAAGTTTATACAAATTTTAGAACAAAACTGTAATCATGTTTTTTTTATGATTAAATGGCCTAGTTTTTATCATATTTTTCCACAGTCTAGCATGATGAAGTAGAGTAGATAGGTTAATCTTGTTATAATTTATTAAGTTTGACGTTATCTTCCGGTAAAATTGTTTTGGTTTATGGAATATTTTATAACAATTGTTTACCCTAGCCATAATTCTGACTTCGTGCGTTCTTGCCAAATTACAGCCCGATTGAGCTGTGCGTCGATGATCTATCGCAAACAGCAAACTCCCACACTAGCACCGTTTCCTTTTTAACCCCCGACCCAAAAAGAGGGGTATTATAAGTTTGACGTGTGTATCTGTGTATCTGTCTGTGGCACCGTAGCGCCTAAACTAATGAACCGATTTTAATTTAGTTTGTTTTTGTTTGAAAGGTGGCTTGATCGAGAGTGTTCTTAGCTATAATCCAAGAAAATCGGTTCAGCCGTTTGAAAGTTATCAGCTCTTTTCTAGTTACTGTAACCTTCACTTGTCGGGGGTGTTATAAATTTTTAATTTACACTTGTATATATTTAGACTGATGGTTATTTCTTTGTTGTTGTCATTCGTTATCAAGTCTACTCAAGATAACTCTTTCACATCTGTTTACCATAAATCATAAACAAGACAAGTTGCAGTGTTCTGGGAAACTCGTCGTCGGCGCAGGACGGAAACGTCCAGTGACGCAACTGATATCTTAGCATAATGCGTAAATGTGTTCCGTTCGAGAGTTACCATTTCGCGTTTAAACTACCGTGAGTGATAGATATCACTACCCATACCATAATATTATAAATGCGAAAGTGTGTTTGTTAGTTGGTTTGTCGTTCAATCAAGTCGCAACGGTGCAACGAACTTATCGACGTAATTTTTTGCATAATGTAGATATTAACCCGAAGACGGACATAGGATACTTTTATCCCAGAGTAAAAGCTAAATCATTTATTCAAATTGGATTGGCCAGAAAATCAGAGTTCCCGCAAGAATTTAAAGAACCTAAGTCCAAATTCCATTGACCAGAGTTCCCACAAGAATTTAAAGAAGTCCAAAGATGTGCTATACATTTATTTTTCCAAGATAACCAGCGGGTTGATTTCAGTAAAACTAGATCAATCATTTATTACAGTCTCAAATTGTTGTGATTGGTTGGATTTATGGTAAATATTCTTTTTGCAACAATACATTGTAGCCAATAGTGAGCGAGCATCGACCAATCAGAGGTGATTGCGGTCGTGACATTGTAGCTGTCATTCTACCGCAACCGAGCTACAGTATTAGTACGGGAATTCGTCTGTGTTGGTGTTAGCTGGCGGGCGTGCTCTGCCTTTTTGGAGAGTTTTTTTTTTGTTAAAACTGACTGGAAAGCGTTCTAAGGGGGTGCCGTGCGTATGTCGGCGAGCGCCGACACAGACGGGGTCCACACTTGTATAGTTTAACTAACTTGTTTACTATAGTTTAACTAACTACAAATAACTACAAACTTGACATTGGCTAATCTTTGTAATGCCAGACGAGAGAGAAAATAAAAAGTATTAGTACGGATCGCCTATACGACATCGTATCGGATCATATAGAGAATGTTGTTATTACTTATACCTACTTATTGTAGCTGCGAATAGTGAATGACGAGTCGCATTGTTATCGCCTCTTTTGTAATCGATTGCACTCGGCCATTCATTACTGATAGTGCTAAGGCTGCAACCACACTATTGTTTTAACTTATCGATCACATTTCGCGCTTGGCTGTAATCTTAACAAATCAGAGATGGACATCATTGCTACTTTGAAATCATTTTCATTGGCTAATGATTTTCTTTCACGGCGATTTCACAGGCTATTTTTCACAGAGAATGATTAACAATCGTTGGCTACATTAATTCAACTAATAATAATGAAGATGAAAACCGATTTAAAGGTTATTTAGATGTTATAAATTTTTTATAAGCAACTAGCGACGCGCCCTGATTTCGCGGGGGTAGTTTAGTACAATTTACATAGGGATCTGTAATTTTTTTGAAAATAAAATATAGCCTTTGTCATTCAGGAATAATGTAAATTTCCACTGGTGAAAGAATTTTCTAAATCGGTTCAGTAATTCCAGAGATTACACCTTACCAACAAACTTACAAACATTACCTCTTTATAATATTACTAGGTGTACTTAGATAGGTGCACAGCACAGAGAAACGCGGCTCGCAAACGAGCACATGATTACTATTATTGTTTTATTGATAGGTATATTTAAACCTTATCTACTGTAATAGAGTTACAATTTTAAACTTAAGTGTCTATTTGGGGTATACAAATAAATCAGTAATCTTTAGGTTCAACATACATATAAGTGCCACAATTTATCGACTGTACAGTTGGGACACAGTCGTACATTTCAGGCCACCATTGCACTAATCTAATCAAAGATACAAACACATTAGGGCCGTGTTCTGTTGCGTAGTGACGCGAGAACTGGCAATAAAAGTCGCATTTCTAGTTTTAAATAAGTACCAAAAATTGCAAAACCGGCAGTATTCGAATTTTGAACCTGCGGCTCATTAAAAATAAAATAAAATAAAAATAAATAGAATCGTTTTATTGCAGGTCAGGGACCCATATAAACAGTAAAAATGCAAATACAGTATAAAATTAAAAATAATTTAAAATGAAATAATCATTTTACGTTAGGGATCTGATGTACCCGTAGCCAGTCATTAAGTATCACGGTATTGATAACTGTAACGTGTTGGATGCGATGGCATCAACAGTCGCTTAGTATTTTTAGTAAAATAAGACTCTCCAGGTACGATAGTCATAGTCATTTACTATTCATAATATACATTATTTTATATCAATTACTAATTAAAATTCATTTTTTAATAGTCCATGTTACAATAATTTTTGTTCAAATCTAATAAAAAATTATTTAAAAAAAAACTACTAATTACTCAAACTATTTATTTTACCCAAGAAAGACGCGCAGGATCGAATTCTGGTTTTGATTGGTCCGCAATTTTTGATGTGAATTTAATACCTATTAAGTATTTAGCGTTAAGAGGGCTCTCTCCGTCACTCGTTTCATACAATCGTAGTTCCAATTTCATTTGAATATTAAGCAACCAAAGTCCATGAAATTTTGCAGACATATTCTAGGATATGGATAGGATATCTATGTCTGTGGTTTTCCAGATTTCTGTTAAAATATTCGGTTTCAAAGTTACGCGGTCTTAAAATTTTCATACAAATCTTTGAGCCCCTGTAATTTTAAAACTACATATTTTTAGAGAAATCTAAAACACCACAGACACAGATATTAGTTTCTAGAATATGTCTGCAAAATTTCATGGACTTTGGTTGCTTAATATTCAAAAGAAATTGTAACTACGATTGTATGAAACGAGTGACGGAGAGAGCCCTGTTAAAGCATAAATCAGTGTAGCAAAAAGTGGAATATCCAAAAACTGACGGGATCTAAGGCCACTGCAGTGAAAATGCCAGTAACTCAATTTCTAAGCTCATGGCTCTGAAATCCGAACTGTATGTTTGCTAGTCTGTGGTACTCGGTGTTATCATATCAATGCAAGTATTTGTCTCGGCACATGTATTTGTTTACACATACATATGTGTATGTACTTATTTAATATTTATGACACTTAGAAAATGTTTATTCAACGTGTTCAACATTTCTAAATAGTTATACAACATGTTAGTTACAAGCAATAACATTAATCAACCTTTTAGATAACTTGAGTAAAGTACCAACAGTCATTTATGTTAAGTACTTACTTATTACTAGCGACAATTTGATTTTAGGTAGATATTTTACAGAAATCGTCGCGAATTTTTTATGGGACTAACATACCAACGCAGCTTTAGGGCTTGTTTCATAATACATAGTTAATAGTTATATTATGTAGGACATACTATTGGTTCTAACGATATCCATGGCTGTCTCTTTTTTTGCGCTAACTGTTTTTTCAGCACTGAAATGCAGCCAGTATTCCTGGCTCCATTCCACGAGGTAACGAAAATTTGTATAGTATAGATAGAAAACTAGTTAGTGTTTTTTTTGTTAAAATAATTAGGTGTATAATAGAAACTTTTGAAAAACTTTGTAAAAATAAATAAACGAAATTGTACAATAATTGATCTCGCCGCCTAAATAGCGGCTTACCCCAAAAAATGACAAACTAAATATTTTACGTAGTGAAACAGTGGGTTTAAATAAAAAGAGCAAATCAGTATAATCGCACTAATTTATTTTATCACTTCACTCAACACACTAATAATTACTCTCATATATTTGTTACTACTACACTTATTTACTTATTACACATTTATTACACACTTATTACACTTATTTACAGAGACCGGCAGTATTTCAGCTTATAATGCGTACGATACAATAATAATCCTAAAAATGAGCTCGCATGGCTTTATATGGCGTTATCCCCACCGAAGGCATTCGGCAGTTGTTGCTGAGTGGCGTTCGGCTGTCAATGGCGCTGGCGTTGGCGTTCAATGGCCGCTAGGCTATGATTGGCCGGCGTTTGGCTCGGCTTGACTCGGATAGTCTGGTTGGCGTTGGCGCGTTGCGATTGGCTGAGGCGGTGTGGCGTTACATTCGGCCGTCCTGAAACAATGAATTGCTCCCGCAATGGGAAAATGCTTGGTTAGCTTTCTGGTAGGCAATAGCTCAATAAGGTCTTCGGTTTCAAGTTAATTATCGGAACAGTTAGCACTGTTGGTTATAAGAACCGTAGGTGCTGTGATATGGCTTTAAAGAGTCTGCTCAGGCATGTACAAGCTTTGTAGCCTCGAAATCCCTTAACACTGCGGGTTCTCTTAATGCCTACCAGCTTGGTTACGAAAATGAACCTGAGTAAATGCTATCAGTGTTTAGTTTTGTCGCAATGCTTGTGAGAACTTGCCACTAAATAACTAAATTCCTTTGTTATAATTAAATGAAATATTAATTTTGTCAGTTACATTATCTAGTTAGCTTTATCCTATCGCTTGCTATCCTTTACCGAGCATTTGCCTTGTTACGCATAACCTCCCCGAGTTTACTAATTTAAATTAATAGCAACATCGCATCGTGACCTAGGTAAATACCAAATTATGGATAGCACATTCTTTGAGAGTATTGTCAGTAGTCCAAATAATATCAAGTAAGCAGTTTGTCCAATCATTTTATTCGCAGTCTCGCTAGGGCCTGTGGCACAACGCGTTTAACATGGTCTGGCTAGTGCTTGGCTTGGCTTGACTAGGCACTTGGCTCGTGGTAGTATCATGGAGGTCAAAACATACCTAACTATTAATCAGTCGACACTCGAAAACTCTAAAATGTCTACTAGTAAAAGCATTGTTATAGTCACTTTATAAGTTTGCTAGGATGTTCAAATAAGCCAAATTATGTATAATATTCTACGAAATTGATCGTTTTCGGCTAGTAACCAATTTTGCAAAAGCATCTGTAATAATCAAATTGTACCTATACTACTGATGAGCGATATCCTTTCGCTGTCTTACAAAATGGTTTTACAAAATGTGGTCAGTATGAATTCTACAAAATTCTAATCCAATGCTATTGGTCTGTGATCTAAACTGCAATCTTATCCACTTTAAAACCAAGACGAAACAAAAGAACATTATTTAATTTATAAATTATTATCGTTTTTCAGTTGTACTATTTTTCCACGTTTTACTTTAGAGACATTTTTGAAAGAAAAACCGTCAACAGACTGGCTTGTAGAAAGGAAGTGAATAGCTTCTCGTGAAGCTGTGAATGCTATTACTCTGGCTTGAAAAGGAATCTCACTTAAATCCTTGCAGGGAGATCTCTCAACGAGCAACGAGATGAAAGTACTCCTATCGAAAGTAAAACTTGGCTTTCGAAAGTAAAAATTGGCTACCGAAAGTAAAACTTGGCTACCGAAAGTAAAACTTGGCTACCGAAAGTAAAACTTGGCTACCGAAAGTAAAACTTGGCTACCGAAAGTAAAACTTGGCTACCGAAAGTAAAACTTGGCTTACGAAAGTAAAACTTGGCTACCGAAAGTAAAACTTGGCTACCGAAAGTAAAACTTGGCTGCCGAAAGTAAAACCTGGCTGCAGAAAGTAAGACCTGGCTGTAGAAAGTAAGACCTCACTACAGAAATTAAGACCTGGCTGCATGAAGTAAGACTTGGCTGCAGAAAGTAAGACCTGGCTGCAGAAAGTAAGACTTGGCGGCAGAAAGTAAGACTTGGCGGCAGAAAGTACCTAAGACTTGGCGGCAGAAAGTAAGACTTGGCGGCAGAAAGTAAGACTTGGCGGCAGAAAGTAAGACTTGGCGGCAGAAAGTAAGACTTGGCGGCAGAAAGTAAGACTTGGCGGCAGAAAGTAAGACTTGGCTACTGTCTTCACTTCGGCATCTATGTAATTCCGAAAACAGTTCACGATTGAATTTAGGTAATACAGGATCATCAGTTAAATAACAGTTTTCTATTCCATTCCTATTCCCTACTATGTAAGCTACATAACCAGGCAGGCATACTAACACCAACTGAACTCAAGATATTATGTAAAATGTCAGTCTAGTCGGCTTAGTGAAAATTCTTACGGTACGTCCGGTCCACCTGACTAACAATGAACGGCACAAAGCTAAATCATGGCTATAATTAAAAGTGCCACTTGAACTTTCTACTTACATTATGATTGGACCGACAATCTAAAGGTAGAATGATAAAATTGACTCGATTGAAAGCTTGTTGGCAAAAGTACGTAACGTACATGCTGCCTACAAGCACTACTTTTTTTTCTAAAATGACAAAAGCATTATCAAAATCATAAGGATGTCTAACTGGTAATAATTATTATTACGTTTCCTCCAAGTGCCCGATTCTGCCTACATTACACTACCTATTTGTATTTACTCATACGCTGTGCCACTGGCTTGTATATTATACGAGACAGTCCCAAAGCCGTGAGTAAGATCTACTTACTATGCTCTCAATCATTCAAAGAATGTGATTTAAACTACAAGTTACAATACGTACAGACTTCATAAACACTAACTTTTAGTAAAAATAAAAGAACAGTCATACCATACAGCATAAACGCTTAACAGCGCTTATGTGACCCCAAATAGGCGACAATGTGGCGGCTTATAGATACCCATTGGCTGCAACCCTGCATCGTTAGCGCGCCACGATGAGGTGCCTCGCAGTGACGCGCTCGGCATCAGGCACACAGCGCACAGCAAAGCATCAGTGGTGACCATCGTAGGCGATGACGTTTGCACTTCACGAACTCACCAAAAATTCCGAGAAAAGAAAGATAAGCACAATATTATTGTTTGACTACAAGTAGCTCCCAGTCGATTCATAAAGTACGTCTGCCCCAATTATGAAGATCTATATTCATATTACATAACAATCATATAACCACATGAAAATCAATTTCACAAGAAACTCAAAAGTGAATATCATAAAATAATTCGATTTTACATTCAAATTGCGATCGCCATGCTATATGCAAAACTGAGTTTGAGCACACTGAAAGTGTTCATCAACCGATTCTGACGTAAATGATATTATTGTACCCTTAAAAATAATTTATAGGTACCCCACACGTACCCAGTGTTGTCTGTATGACTGCAGCGGGAATATCACTGACGACGCGAAAAAAATAACCTTAAAGGTTTATAGAACCTTATACTATGACTGAGCCTTGTGCAAATAAAAACACTAATAGCGTCAAAGCTTGTTTCTTAAAAACTTCTGGTTGAAATTTGCGGGTAGTCTGAGAACTATTGTTACCATCCGATATACTAGATTTTTTTTTATTAATTGCTGCAAAAGTAGGGATTAGGCGTTTAATCAGTATGTATTTGTGTCAGTTCATAACCTCTCAACAATTTTAACCGATTTTGATAAATGATACGTCATTCGTCTTGATGGCGTGTGTGTCAATGGATACATAAAATTCTTTAAACAATCAATGTGGTGGATTTTATACGATTTAATGTAAGAGCCGAAAAATATGCAGCGCAAACAGCAGTCGGGAGTTTTTATTTTTTACTATTTAACTTATTGAATTACTTGTTAACTTTTTCGTACCGGTAGCACTCTAGAATTAAACTGCGAATTCAAATTGCGGGTATCTCGGCGAGATGCAACGTGAAAAGTGGATGGTTGAGCGGGTTTTTACCTAATTCGATAAAAAGTTGACTAAATAAATTGGTTGAAATTTTAGCATTAGTATTTACCGCCTTTATTTCATCAGTTATATACATACAGCACGTGTATTTTTGTTAGGAAAACTGTAAATAAAACAATACACACGAATATCACATTCACAAAAATTAATCGTCGAGTTAGCTATCTTGCCTTACCCAAAACTAGAACAATTTATGGCAGAAAAACCCTTACCTATGAAGGAGCTAAACTGTACAACAAAATACCTGCACACATAAAAAAAATGTACACTCATCCAATCCATTTAAAACTGAATAATTAGCTGCTCACATTATGAGTAATGCGAATTACTTCAGCAAATGCGCTGAATGAGTACTTCATTAAATGGCGAATATTGTAAACTTTATTTTCTCATGTAAATGACCTTTTTTTTATGAGAATACGTCTTTAAACCTAAACCTTTATTTGACGGTCAGATATGCCACAAATTATAGTTATATTTTTAGCTTCAGCTATCACTCAAACCATTCACTCTATCCGCGAGCGTATAATGACCACCTATCATAACCCGCGTGCCCTAATACTAATTTCATAACCTCAAACAGGGTGTTAGCAATATTAACCTTTCACGGTCATCTCATCAGTAGAGGTTACAAACACGATCAACCTCATTACACTATGCATCAATATCATTAAAAACGGGATTAAAATTTGAAATGGAATAATGAATGGATCATACCTCAGTTATTACGCGTAGAAGTTGAGGGTAGGTTGCCATCGGGCGTAGAAACCATGCACGCTGCAGATGAATGTACCTCCGGTTCAAAACTCTTCTAAGGACCTTCCGGGCCCCAGAAGTGGACGATCTTCATTGTCGCTTGATTTTTACACGGTGATTCGTTTCCCTCTTGCGGAGGAACAAAGTAGCCGGCATGTATTTGCCGAATTAATTGGCGCGATTATGCATCATAACTTTCTTTATTAATCCCACTTCTGAGATGAAACAGTGGGTTTAAATAAAAAGAGCAAATCAGTATAATCGCACTAATTTATTTTATCACTTCACTCAACACACTAATAATTACTCTCATATATTTGTTACTACTACACTTATTTACTTATTACACATTTATTACACACTTATTACACTTATTTACAGAGACCGGCAGTATTTCAGCTTATAATGCGTACGATACAATAATAATCCTAAAAATGAGCTCGCATGGCTTTATATGGCGTTATCCCCACCGAAGGCATTCGGCAGTTGTTGCTGAGTGGCGTTCGGCTGTCAATGGCGCTGGCGTTGGCGTTCAATGGCCGCTAGGCTATGATTGGCCGGCGTTTGGCTCGGCTTGACTCGGATAGTCTGGTTGGCGTTGGCGCGTTGCGATTGGCTGAGGCGGTGTGGCGTTACAGTAGCATATTTTTTTAGAAACATCAGTTTTTAAAAATAATTGTTATTTTAGCGATAACTGGGGTTAGCTGCTTTTAAGCAATAGGCCGGCAGAACCAGTGCCATTTACTTTATAGTCTTACACGAAACTTTGCAAACTTGCGAACAAGCAAAATGCATTAGCTCGTACAATGGCCTGCAGCAAGCTTAATTTGGACCTCCATTTTAATTATAATGGAAAGTAAACATTGGGAAACCAATAATTTTAAAAGCCTTAATGAATACAAAATACGTGATTTGGAAATCATTTTAAAAAGATGATTATTTTATGTATTCAGTGCAATTACTTTGAGCTATCGTTTTTTTTTTTATTCTTTTTCCGGCAAGATGATTCCCGCGACTCTTTCCGTAAAATCCTGCGGAACTCGGAAATTTTGACTCTTTGACTTTCCGAGATGAAAAGTAGCATGTGTCCGTCTCCGAAATGCAAGCTATTTAACTTCAAAATCAGTTAAACAGAAACGGCGTGAAGACAGATAGACAAACAGACAGACACACTTTCACTCTTATAATATGGATAATGTGGATTTATGTTTTTTTTTTTTATTTTATCAAAAAAATGTGCTTTATGATGGCATCTCGAAGTTTTATTAGGATTATTACAGAAGATTTTTATACCAAAGCTAAACCTGTCATCAATAAAAACTCGTAGGCCGTTGGTAGGCGCATAAAATACCACAGCTACGCCGAAGTCAGAGAGCTATTCTAATACGCTCAAAGCAATAAAATAGCTCGATGGGAAGGCACGTGCCACGGACTATAATCTATAGTCCATAGTCCATAGCAGGATTTGGATTATAGCTCGAATTAAATACCCGTATGCTGTTGACAACTAATACATTATTCAATGACTCATCCCGATGCTAAACGGCATACGAATTTACCTTAACTACACTCGGCGTGAATAAAATTATCACACAAATGTTCTTTGATGAAGGCTTTTAATATCGGAGAATTTTCTCGTTGGAAGAATTTTGACATTTGACACTTACTTAACTGTAGTTTACCATTGGTAGCAATAATAATAATAATTTTATTACTGATGAAACATGGGTTTATGTCTTTTATGATTCATAAAATGAATATACAAAAAACTCAGTGTCGCAAACTGAAGTCAAAAATTGAAAAAAATAAAGTTAGTTTTGGATTTGCCGTCCCATAGCTTACTCCCGCGATTTCGTACACGTGGACTTACACAAATTTCAAATCCCTATTTTAGCCCTTTACGGGTTGAATTTCAAAAATCCTTTCTTATCTAATGTTTACGTCAGATAAACTACAGCCCGATCCGTCCAGTAGTTTGAGCTGTGCGTTGATAGATCAATCAGTCAGGTTTTCCTTTTTTTTTTTTTTTTTAATTCATAACCTTTTTTATTGAAAATATTACAATAAAACTTAAAGCTAGCCTTTTTCTTTATTATATATTTAGACTAAATTAACTCCGAATTAACTTGATTGAATTATTTATAGGGTCTTCTAGTCTTGTTACATAGATCTCTTTAGAGACTCTTTCCTGAATCCAGCGGCTCCCTAGTTCCTTCAAGTCGTCTGCCTGATGTTCACCTTAGGGCTCGTTTTTCAAACTATGTGCCCTGCCCATTGCCACTTCTACTTCGCAGCCCGCTATATCGGTTACTCTGGTTCTCCTACGGGTCCTTATTTCTGATTTGTAACGTAGAGAAACTTCGCAACTAAGTACGTTCCATAAATCTCAATCCAAAACTTATCTACTCGTGCAACATTGGCAAAGTTCATTGAATCCGGTGCAAATAACCGACGCTATCACAATATTTACAAAATTCGCGTCCGACTGGACGGTTATCTCCATACCTGCCTGTTAATAAATAATATCAATATATCCATTTATTTTTATATCTCTAAATATTTGTACGTACTTGTACTAGATTTCAATGTTGTTTATTATTGTAGTATACAGGACGATTTATTTATTTACGATTGTATTTAATTATTATAAGTTCTTAAACCGTGCCTTATTTTCATTTATCATAAAATTTAACAACAATTAAATATGGGTTTTAATATGGTTAGTGGATTACATCAGTGATAGATTTACGGCCGAAATTAATAATTAAATCAATATGTCTGTAAGTGTGTCGATAAGTTACTTTAATCGGCGTTGTTATTTGTCAAAAATTGTATGTTTTTAGGATTCCGTAACTCAAAAGAAAAAACGGAACCCTTATAGGATCACTTTCTTGTCTGTGTGTCTGTCTGTCCGTCCGTCGTGTCTGTCAAGAAACCTATAGGGTACTTCCCGTTGACCTAGATTAGAATCATGAAATTTGGCGGGTACGTAGGCTTATAGCTCAAGTACAGGAATAAATTTGAAAACCGCGAATTTGTGGTTCCATCAGTAAAAAAAAATGTGTTTCAATTTTCAAAGTAAGATAACTGTGATACAAAGTGAGGTATCATATATTATGAAAGGGCTTTCCTGTACATTCTAAAACAGATTTTTATTTATTTTTATGTACAATAGTTTTTGATTTATCGTATAAAATGTTGGACAAAAATTCCCGAGTACGGAACCCTCAGTGCGCGAGTCTGACTCGCACTTGACCGGTTTTTCGACTTATGTGGGCTGTTCATTGCTACTTCAGCTTCGGAAGTCGGAACCCGTTGAGCTATCATAATTCATAACCTTTTCGTTTAGTTGGCGTCAATGGTCCATCTTAATTTCTTATTTTGTTTTGTGTATTATATTATTGGGATAGATTGGATTGGCAGCAAAATACGTTATTATTATTACAGGTATGTTCGTATTCTGTACCTCTACAAAATCTACAAACTGTGTCAGGTTTATAAACCGCTTTTCCTATCATTTATTGACGGATTGATAACTATTAATAAACAAGTAATAAACTAATTTTATTTATAACTTGAGATACGCTTAATTTATCTTGGGATTAAGTTGGAAATTATCGGCTACCGTTTCTGTGATAACTTGATAGTAATATTTTTTTTAAATACATAAATATTTTTGTTGGTAGAGTCTTATAGTCTCTTACAACGTTGATGGTTGTACCTACTATGTCAATGTACTATGTAATTCAACCCCTACTGGGGTTTGAGGTGCTTGAAATTGGTTAAGTCCACGCGGACGAAGTCTTGGGCATAAAGAAGCGTAAAAAGAAATAGTAGACAAAAATTAATCCAACCTTCGTCTTTAGATCCTAGATTGCGCGTTAAACTTTTAATCACAGATTAACTAACACGGTCGATATCAGTGGCCCCTCGTGGTGGGTCTCACGTACTACGTTGTGATGTTATTGTCTAAATATAGACTAGATACCCTATTTGGCATCGATTATAATGGAAAGATAAGATACAGAACAAAAATTATCACTAGTTTAGTACTATCAATACTAATCCTATACTAATGTTAGAAATGCTAAAGCGACTGTCTGTCTGTTACTTTGTTACTCTTTCTTCCTTTCAGCGTATTCTTTAAAAATTATTTAAAGATTACGCTACCAAATTCGCCGTTATGAACCGCTGTGCCAGATCCTTTCTTCCACCCACATGTATGAACTGTGGAATCAACCCCCATCGGCGGTGTTCCCACTAGATTACAACGTGGGGTTATTCAAGGGATGGACCTACAAGTTCCTTAAAGGCCGGCAACGCATCGTCCGTGCCTCTGGTGCTGCAAATGTTCATGGACGGCGGTAATCACTTAACATCAGGTGACCCGCCTGCTCGTTTGCTCGCTATTTTATTATATAAAAAAAATTGTTGCTTTGATATAAGACATAATAACGCAAATCACAATGCTTTTTAGTGTACCTATCTTTCAAGTATAGAAGCTACGAATAACAATGTCTATGATAAATCGTAACACATATTATAGAAGGAAGGAAGTTCGATAAGAAATAATTTGAAAATCGTTAAATCGACGTTATTTCAAAATGTAGCAACTCCCTTGTCGCCTGTCGCGGTGTCAGGGAACGATAACGACTGACTGACTGATAATAGTGATAAAACTGATAAAGCAGAATTGAGCCGCGAGCGAGGCGCTACACTCTCTCTAGGCTAAACCACTGCCTGTTAGAACAAGCGATATAGAAGTAAATAAGCAATGTTCCTTTTTGAACTATCGTGAGTGATATCCGTTATAATGGATATCAGTCATGATATTCAGCCAATATCACTACCCATATTATAAATGCGAAAGTGTGTTTGTTTGTTTTTTGTCCTTCCATCACGTCGCAACGGAGCAATGGATTTTTTTCATGAGTAAGGTATAGTTAAAGACCTGGAGAGCGACATGGGCTATTTTTTATCCCGGAAAATCAAAGCCGCTAGATTAAGGCGGCGCAAGACCGTGGCGTGGAGAAGTCCCTACAAGAGAGGTAGTATGTACTTAGTGAGTAGGGGATAATCTTCGAAATTGATGATCCCCATATACATTATCCCCAACTGCTTTATGCTATGTAGTATGTAGGTCGTGCGAACGAAGTCGCGGGCAAAAGCTAATAGGCAATTATCTTATCAGTTTAATGATGATGGAATGGAATAAGAAATTGGGGTTATAATGTTGTCCAACCTAACCTGAATTAAACTAGATTAAAGTATTAAAAAAACCGTCCAAGTGCGAGTCAGACTCTCACACAAATGGTTCCGTACCATCGTACTAAAAATAACACTTAATATTTTTTGTGATGTAACCACAAATTTGTAAGTACTAAATACCTGCCAAATGTTATGATCCTAGGTCAAAGGGATGTATTTCCTTGCCTTGACAGACACGATAGACAGACAGACAGACACAACAACAAACAAAGACTTTTTTTTCTGGAGTTATGGATCCCTAAAAACTCGAGTTAAACTAGATTAATACAGAAAGATGTGTGACCGGAAATTTACCCAACCTAGAATCTAACTCTTCTGATGGCTTGCTTTCATATCTTTACGTTAGAGAGATTAAATGAGCTACAAATAATAACCATATAATTTTAGATAGCTAGAAAACTAATCTAAATTTTTTTTCTTTCATCTTTGCTCCTTATTATCAAAATCACTACCCATATAATCACTAGCCATATTATAAATACGAAAGTGTGTTTGTTTGTTGGTTTATAGGTTTGTTGTTTTGTCCTTCAATCATATCTCAACGAACGGATCGACGTACTTTTTTGCAGGAGTATAGTGAAAGACCTGGAGAGAGATTTAGGTTACTTTTTATCCCGGATACCTAAAGAATTCCTACGGGATTCCTTTTGCGTGCTATACACTTTCGACTCAAACAACTGAAAATCTATTCTTAAATGTTTAGACCCAGCAGTTTGAGCTGTATGTGTCAGTCAGTCAGTTTCTACTTTTCTATATTTATATATATAAAAAATCGTGATATAAAACCACATAACATAAACACCAGGGAGGCAATGTCGTAGCTAAGCGTGATTGAGGGTGTGTAAAATCTATTATGTAAGCTGCGTTTAACCTGATATGGCCTAATCCCTGCCACAAAAAACACTCGGATCCAGTTTGGAACCGGGACGGGGCGGACGAGGAACGCGCCACTCTGCCGCCGAATAAATTATGATCTTCGACCCTAAGCTAGGGTTGGCGACCCTTTCCAAAACTAAACAACAATTTACCAAACCTGTTGAATAACAACACCTCTCCAATATTAATCGTCGTTATTTTCGGCAATGGAACTGATTCTAACGGCAAATAAATCGTCAATGGAATCATTTTTAATCGTCAATGGAACTGATTTTTATGGCAACTTAGACTATTCGCAACATTTTCTGCCACTATAATAAGAAAGACAGACAAACCTAATTTAATTTAAAATTAAATTATCAAACCTCATTACAAATCAAATCAAATTAGCTGCCAGATTTGAGCTTAGTGTTTAAATTTGTAGAGCAGCACTTAAATTTAGTCTTTACTAAAATAAATAAAATAAAAAAGATAAGGAAAAGAAATTTAAAATTCATTTTCTGTCTTTTTTTTTTTGCAAACTTTAAGAAAAAGATTCTCTTTTAGTTTAGAGTACACCAACAGAATCGACGCGATCGAGAATAAAGTGTCCTTATTTATATCAGAGCCTCACGCAAACCCCTTTTTGCTGTGAAAGTTGCTGAGTGCTCTTAAGTATCTTAATACTGAGAAGAACCAGCAAGAAACTCGATAGTTGACGTTTTCAAAAGTTCAGTTATTAATATTAAACCATATACTTGGCGGATGACAACCCTTACTTTTCCCCCTCCGGCCCTACTCCACCGATCCACTTCTTATCGATCGAGTGAGATAATCCGAGAGGTCGCTAGATGGTCGAATGTCGACCGCATGCGACTCAGCTGTGACCCCGAACTCGAGCATGATCGAAATGAAATGCCATTTGCGACAGTCACGACTTATCCTCTACATATTAGACCAACTTTAAACCCCAACTATTAGAGTAAGAACTGGATAATGTACTCAATATTTTTTTGATAATTTCATACAAGTCTTGTATGAAAATGTCAAAACAATATTTAAACATTACTACTTTAAGCGATGGTAGCCCCTGGCGTCCACTGCTCTACGATGCAGGGGAGACCAATCCTTAACCTAAGCTCCAACTTTTTGACCCAACGCAGTTATCTTTTTGACGAGCGAGCAAGGCCACAGAAGACCTTTCAGGTACAAAAAGCTCACTCCACAAATACGTACACATAAATTGTGCCTTTTTTATGCCTCAATAAAGTGTAATTCTGCTTGCACAACGCTGCAGCCTAAAACTAAACAAACGCCTTTCGCTCTAGTCTGGTCTGGTGGGAGGTTACGGCCGTGGCTATAGTTACCATCCTACAGAGTACCGACCAAGCCAAGTGGCGCCAAGCGATCTAACATTCCGGTACAGTGCCGTCCTAAATTGTAATGGAATAAAAATCTCTTGCTCTTTCTTAAAAGAATTACGCAAGTGCCTATTGCTATTGTGCCTAAGTGCTATTTTTCGGGTCACACGGCCAAGTTAATTTGCCTGGCTTAAGGTCCAGTTGTTCCGATTCTACCTTCAGTGGAAGTTGGACCCGTATGTAGCCCACATTCACCGTTCTCGAGATAAAGTCCGTGACACGCCGTGCCCCGTTTAATTACTATCTATATCCTTTGTTGTAGGAACTTCAATTGTACTTTAACGTTGCAAATAGTTCACGAACCTATTATTACTATGCTAATTAAAAGTTAGACTCAAGTTACGGAGTTCGTACGGATAAGGTAACATTGGTAACTGGCAAGATTGGAGGAAAGAGACCCAGCGGACGCAACCCGAGACGTTGATCCGACCAGATCAGAGAAGCTGTCAACACATCCTTCTGCAATGCCTTCCGCACGGCCTCTAACAGGGAAAAATGGCGTAACATCGTGAAGAAGTTGACATCTCACGGAGCCATGATCCTCAAAATTGAGGGACCGACGCAGGAGAAAGAAGAAGAAAGTAACATCACCGATCCGAGACTCTGCCCCTATCTATGGGACTCATGAAGAATGAAGAAGAATGCTTAGTATCACTCAGCGGGCTATAAGTATAAGAGATTATGCTTGGAGTTTCTCTTCGTGATCAAATCAGAAATGAGAAGATCCGCAGAGTAACTGATATAGCTCAGCGGATTGCCAAGCTGAAGTGGCAATCGACAGGGCACATTGCAGGGCACAAGTTTATTCTTATAAAAGACGGAAGTCACTTACATGAGAACTTAATTTAAAATAATTAAGTTATTAACAAACTTTGCCATTTAGGTACATTTAACATACTCATTCAGTAAATTGGTTTCATTAAATACTCATTCAAATGAGAATTAAAAAGTATAAAATCAAGTTTCTAGAGTTTCTAATCTTATCTTAAACGTATTGTGCCCCTACAAAATATATCACAGGAAATAGTAATTTACGTAAGAATTTGGTCTAAATCCAAAACGTTTGCTCTATTTATTCAGTACCAATGCAACTAATTCAGTCAATACGGACCCGTTCCGACTGGCTACTTCATATTTAAAGACCTGGTCACACAACACGCGACGGCATAATAACATCTCGTTACGGCTGCGACTACAAAGCGGCTCCTACAAGTTGTAATATCAGCAACTGAATAAAGGTGTTCACATTGCCGTGTCGTGCTGCTGACATCGAACGCCGCTGCTGTCGCGTTTCCTAGTGTGATGTCCTCATCGATATAGGATCTAGTTTCTATATCGATGGATGAGTTTCACATTTTTTAAATAGGTTATGACCTTGCTATGACCACAAGTAATATGAAATAAAAAAATAAGTTTAATTCCAAGAGAATTTATTTACCATAAATTAAAATCGGTTCAGTCGTTTAGGCGCTACGATGCCACAGACAGATACACAGATACACAGATACACAGATACACAGACACACAGATACACACGTCAAACTTATAACACCCCTCTTTTTGGGTCGGGGGTTAAAAAAGATCAAGTTGTTGTCTTTTGTGCAGTTGCTTTTGTTACCATTCTGTAGGAACTCGTGTCGTGAAGTCTCGCGTCGCTGCAGTCACGCTTTCAGTGTGATAATCCTTGCGTGCTATTCCGTCACGCGTCGTGTCTGACCAGGCCTCAATCTGACAGAGTGAGCTGCAATACATCACCACAATCGCGATGGAACGCTCCACCACCCGTATCTATATTACAAATCGATTTATCGGTAGCCCACGGCGGTTCGTCCGTTCACGTTCATTTAATCGATATAGGTATCGAATAATTGTGTTGCTCACTAAATTAAACCTGAGCTTGCGTATGCTTTCATAATCACAATAATTTAGGCGCTGGCGAAAAGAACTGTGTTATTGCACAAGGTAACATTTTAAAAACTGATTTCTTTTTCATACCATAAATTCTAACCCTGTGCTGATTATTATACAATTGATGAATTCTTAAATGACAATGCTGCATGGAAACGATTGGCTATGCATTACATCCCACAAGTAGTTTAATAGTTACATAAATAAAATAAAAAAACAAAATGTTTTTATTCAATTTAAATTTTACAAGTACTTTTGAATCGTCAAAAGTGTCTACCACTGGTTCGGAATGCCTTCATTATGTACTTATTGAATATTAATGTTTCGTTTAAAAAAAAGAGCAACTGCTGAGTTTCCTGCCGGCTCTTCTCAGTAGAAATATCTTTCCGATCCGGTGCTAGAGTCTTGTTTTGACCTATATGAAAGCTGTAGAAACTTTATTGTAATTAGGTATACGGTTTTGATCGAATTCACGAACTTTGGACTCAATTTTAACACAGTTTTAGGCAATTTGGTTTGGAAATGAGTTCAAGTTTGTATTTAGTGATTGAAAATACGAACTTTGGACTCAATTTTCCCAGTTTTAGGCAGTTTTGTTCGGAAATGAGTTCAAGTTTGTATTTAGTGATCGAAATTACGAGCTATGGACTCAATTTCAGTGCAGTTTTAGAGTGTTTTGTTTCGAAATTAGTTCAGAATTGTATTCAGTGGGCTAAAAACTTTCGGATTAAAGAAAAAAAGTATTTTGATCAGAAAAGTACGAGTAATTACACCGTTTTCTCCGCCAACTCCTTAATTATTTTCATTCAAGGATTTCTCTTTTGATTTTAAAATTTGGCCATGGGTAATTTGAAAATTCTACCAATATTAAGCTGGCATTAACATATTTTACTTTCAACTTTTACTGCTACATTGTAAATGTTTCGAATTACGTACTTGCGACTTGCGATAGGTATTTTGTGATAACATTTTATAAATGTTTATTGTTTTCTTTTATGAGACCTGCTATTATAAATGCATTAACATTTAAGTACATACATAATTTTGTGTGTCATTTAAAGATTTTAAAAACACCTTCTGTATTTGTGTATTATTATCATAGAACGGCATTTGGAATCAGTGGTAAATTATTCTGATGATCCAGAAAAGGTATGTTTGAGAAAAACTTGACTTATGCGGTTTTTGAAATGACCGTTCTTTGCCTTATCAAATCACTAGCCGATGCCCGTGACTTCGTCCGCGCGGATTTAGGTTTAAAAATCCCGTGGGAACTCTTTGATTTTCTGGGATAATAAGTGGCCTATGTGACTTTCCAGGCCTTTAACTATACCCACACAAAACATCACGTCGATCTGTTGCTCCGTTGCGACGTGATTGAGGGACATACCAACAACAAACACACTTTCAGATTGTAAAAGCTAATTTTCAGGTAAAAGTAAGCGTGTATTTGATAAGAATCAGATTTCGATTCTGAGAAATCAGGTGATACTAATTATATTATTATAGAGAAAGTACTTTAATCAGATAAGCAGCGCAGTTAACAGAGCTCTCTCCGTCACTTACTCCATACAATCGTAGTTCCCATTTCATTTGAATATTAAGCATTCAAAGTCCATGAAATTTTGCAGACATAGTCTAGAAACTAATATCTGTGTCTGTGGTGTTTTAGATTTTTCTAAAAATATGTAGTTTTAAAATTACAGGGGCTCAAAGATTTGTATTTTTCTTTAAAAAAAGGCCCAACTTTGTGCTCGTTTTTCTAGACAACGAAGCAATTTAATGAAATTTGGAAAAACCACAGACCTAGAAAATTTAATGAATATTATGTAGTAAAAAAATTATCGTTATATATTTTATATTGTTATAATTATGTGGGAACTACGAAAACCAGAAATTACACCCAGAAATCTTGAAAATTTCGTGCTGTCTCGATTTGTGCAAGCGGGGTGGTGAAGTGCGGGGGACGACACGTGAAACTGACAGAAACGGACAGTCTAAACACACGGGCCACATTTAGACTGCACCCGACTCCAAACTTGTCGATAAGTCTAACTAAATACATTTCAACTTGCGTTAGACGTATGCGTTACCTACTCAGACGTTGCCTGTAGATAAAAATATGTCTCATGTTTGCTGGCAATAGCGTATGCATCAAACCCTGCAAGTTGCAACTCTCTTGCAACCTATTCCTCACGCAATACGCACAGCTTTAATATTATAATTTTTGACAATGTATACTATATGTAATGCCATATCACAGGTCACTCTCTGATTTATTGCTAACAATTTACTTCCAAATGCAAAGAAATCTAAGTGTGTTGAATTCACACTGCCCAATACCAGGACCTTAAATGACATAAATTCATTGATAAATAATCATATGTTGAAAATAAAGGAGAACCCCGTGTTTCTCGGTATAATGTTAGATGCAAAGCTTCTATGGAACACCCACATATCAACACTTGATGGTAAACTCAGCTCTGCTGCTTACACTGTTAGAAAAATTCGACAGGTACTGACGTGGAAACTGCAAAAATCTACGACTGCGCCTGGGAAGCCGTCAAAAACCTAAGCCTAAAATAATACTTACACTATTTCTTGCATTTGCTTACCAATTTTTTTTTGGAAATATATCAAACATTTCGCGCTCACTTCACTCGCGCTTTGAATTTGTATTACTTGGTGTAAGCCCCGCAATTTCGTTTGCATGAATTTAGAGTTTTAAAAATTCCGTGGGGGATTTTCCGGGCTAAAAAGTTTATGTCTGGGATGCAAGTTACCTCTGAATAGTAAGTACCAAAATTTTGGTAAAGAAGATGGGCCGTGAAAGGGTAACAAATAGATAGGCAAATAGATATACTGTCGTATTTGTAATATTAGTATGGATAGGGAGCTTTAAAAATAAAATCTTGCTATGGCTAAACTCGTTTCCCTTTCACTTTAATTCTTTCTGTAATTGAACCAAAAACACTTACGCTCACTGCGCTCGCGCTTTTTTATTGTTGTATTTTATCTCACTGTCAAATTGAAAGGTGAAATTCCACTAACCAGGTAATTAGCCCATAAAGTTGAGCGAATGTTATTTTCCTCATGACAGGATTCAGTTCCGGCCCTGATAAAACCTCTCCCGAAATCGATTCCTGGCTACGGCCATAGTATTGATACTGTGAAGGTGGAATTACAAGTTAAATGTAAATTTAAGTTAAAATGCAAAGATTGTATGCATGAAATGTATAACATTTTGCTTTACAAAACTAGAGTTTTTAAAAGCTATTTAAATAAATAAATCTTTTATTTAAAATCACATTGCAAACACAGTTCACCAATCAAGACACGGCAACATACAGAGAAAAAATACAAAACTTACAAATAAACTGAAATATCTAAATAGGCTTTCCATGCATTTCAGAGAGAACCACCGCCTATTTCTTCAAATACTTCAAATTTTTAAATTTCTTCAAATCTAAACCCCGTATTTTTGATGGTGGTAGCCTGTAAATCAAAAAGAGGCAGGTGGCAACCCTACTTGCCACATGACATTACAGAATGAAAAATTGTTTTCATTACTCGGTAAGCCTACTGCCATAGTTTCACAGAAAGTGTGACGGTAGTTGTGACCTCTGATTGGTCGACTCTCTTTCACTATTTGCTAAAATTGATGATTGCAACAACAATTTTTTCTTTTTTGTAATCAAAAACAGAACACGGACGTCATACAGGTTGACTAATTGCAATCATTTCTGACCGGCTAACATTGTTCCGCTAGTGGCTCAAACTCACTGTCGCAGCAAGAACATGGTAAATTCAGCCAATCACAGCAATTAGAATTGGTTATCACAAATGCACCGATCTAGGAACCGAGAATACACGAACCAGGGCAGATAGAGATGAGAACAATAATATCATACGTAGGAAATCGACGGGGGATCGTTGACAATGATCCTCTTAATTCTCACTTCATTTTATCGTTAATCTAAACCTATCTCAAGTTTTACATCTATTAATACTTTAATTTGGATTGTTTGAATGCTAGGCCGAATTTGTTACCCGACTGCGGCAAAGCCAAAAGGAATGGTTATGATTTTAGCAGTCTATGTATGTAAGTATGTATGTAAGTATGTATGTATGGATGTATGTTTATATCCGTTTATAAACTACTATAATATTAATATACACCGTAGTGCCTAAACTACTGGGCCGATTTTGATGACTGAGGTGTCAATTGATTCGTTGTAAAGGTCCGGGTGACATAGGCTATATTTTATACGAAAACAATTGACCTAACGGATGTTACATCAAAAAAAGTGAGTCTCCAAAAATTTTTTTTGCTATTGCAGCAAGTGGGATATCAAATAAAAGAGGAGAAAATTCTGAGCTCATGTATGTATATTTATGTACAATAACATTAAAATATACCAAGCGACAGAAAAACAATTTTACTCTAATATATTAGCGTTTATTAAGACGATCGCAGTCGGGTTTTAGTTTTCAACTTTATCTTGCTTTTATGTATGTAGTTGCATAATGGTATACCTACTAACTACTTTAATTTGGAGTGTTTGAATGCTAGGCAGAATTATTTTTTTATGTGGTTGAATAATGGTAATAGCCTAGCCATAGGCGTCTGTCGGACTCCTGTTCGCGGGTCGTGGGCTGGATCTTATTTTTTTATCTTTTCGGAAATATGTGCGTTTTTTGAGCAAGCAAATATCACTTGCACAAGGAAAGCAACGTGAAGGAATCTATTTCCTCTACACGTGTTTTCCTTATACACTAGGTAAAATTTTATAATACCGGTCAGTATAATGCATGCTCTTTTCTTATCACACTAAACTTTGATAAGGCAAATAGTCTCTCAGACGCTGTAACCAGATCAAAGTGGCTGCGGAATTGGCTCAGCAATCAATATGACCAACAATCGGTTGATACGGCGAATTTCATGCGCATCCTTGAGATGCATTAATGCCAATGATTTGGTATTACTGTCAAGTCGCACTTGCGACAAGACGCGCGACAAAATGTTGTTATACTCAGCTATGTGTGGGACAAGTTGGAAGCGAGCCCGTCACTTCGTTCGCGTGGATTTAGGTTTTTAAAAAAAATCGTGAGGAACTCTTTGATTTTCCTGGATAAGAAGTAGCCTATGACACTCTCCAGGTCTTTAACTCTCCAAATCATTTTCCAGGTCCGATAATAAGTCTTTAATTAACTATGTTTCTAATTATCCGTGCAAAAATCATGTCGGTTGACGACAAACCAACAAACATACACAGACGGCCGGCTTGCACGGTATAACTAACGAGTGTCCGAAATCTGAATGCGTTTCACGAGCGCTATGTGTATTGTCAAGTAATAAGTCGCAAGTGTGTACTCAAGCTAACCGTTACTCATTGTAGCAATTGGCCGGCGGCGGAGTGACGTCACACGCACGTGAGCCGTACGTTGCAGGCCCGGCTTGCACGAGATAACGAGTGTCCGAATCTCTTGCCTCGATACCCGATGCAGTTCGGGGGCGCTATGCCAATTCTAAATTCCAAAAAAAATAATCATGTATGTCATGTATCTCTTATGCCTCGCCACGTCTATCTGTGACTCTACAACCGCGGTGACAATTCTACCGAGAAGAGCCGGCAAGAAACTCAGCGGTTGCTCTTTTCAAACCATAAAAAGTTACAAAATGTAACAATACCCTATCGAAAAGAGCAGTATTAGAAAACCTCATTTTTTGTAGAAAGGATCAACCTGGCTTTCCAGCGCGAAAATGCAGCCAGTATTCTTGGCACCATTCCACGCGAGCTCGATTTGACATTAATTTAACAAGGCTAGCCTCTTAGATTAAGGTTTGCTCTCCTCGGAGAACAATCCTTAATCAAAGACTAGCCTTAAGTTTTACAAGTGATATTTTCAAAAATAATAATAGGAAGTCGGTAGGTAGATACCGCCGGAGCCAAAAGCCCAAAAGCAAGGAAAAAGCAATAAAACTAAACGACCAGCCAGTCGTAAAAGAATCTCTTTAATAGCTTCTTGATCAGCTCAGCGCCATAATATTTATTGGATGATATATTATCGTTTAATGTGTTTTCTCCTACGGCCTACAGGATGAATAAACTTGGTAGAATAACCGGTCAAGCGCGTGGCGCGCCGCGCTCAGTGAAGGGTTCCGTAGTTGCCCTTCACAATATATTAGCTACTAGCTAATTCCCGCGTCTTCGTCCGCGCGGACTACACAATTTTAAAACCTTTATTTTATCCCCTTAGGAGTTGAATTTTCAAAAATCCTTATCGGATATCTACGTCATAATAGCTATCTGCATGCCAAATCAGCCCGACTCGTCCAGTAGTTTGAGCTGTGCGTTGATAAATCAGTCAGTCAGATAGCTTTTACTTTTATATGTATGCCTATATAGCTTTTACACAACTAAGTAACAATTTCATCTAAGTGATTTTCAATGAAAATATATCTCCAATTAGATACATTTTATAAGTTAGTCGCTTATTAATCGTTAACTTGTAAAGCCTGCTTAGCTCTGATAGTTTTCCCTTTAACTTCACTATAATAATTATATCAACTGCTATAAATCCAAAAACAACTATTTGGCTTGCAGAAACCACTTAGTTAGCAGGGCGACACTTGGCTCTAAAAAAATTTGCATTTTAAAGCACTTTAGTTCAAATGGTGAAAGCGAAGCTATAAGGGTTCCTTGTTTTCTAGGGATCCCTAAAAACGATAAAAACACGAGAATTTAACAGATGTACAGCGATAAACTGGTCGCTAAAATTAGACAAAATTCGCCTTGTGTATTATAATTTTTATCAAGAAACGACATATTATCTACTGTGAAATGGCAACCGGTATTATCTCAATTTTAACAACTTTACAGGACGAAGGAAAAACTTCCTTCCTCGTGTCGTGCCGTGCCGTGCCTCGGTAGTGGTTAGCATGTTCGACTGCGGATTACGAGGTCCCGGGTTCGATACTAGGTTTTTCTGTTAAGAAATTCGCAGTACTAGCCCAGAGTATAAATTGATTTTGTTAAGTGGTGATGGAAAAAAAAGAATACCAGGCTGAGTTTGCTGTGGACTCTTCTTAGACCTAGGTGCGTTTGGAACCTTCGTAGCTTTAGTTTTAAGTTATCATTGTTTCACAATCAGAAAGTGTACAACAGTACCCAATTTGAGTAAATGACTTTGACTTTGAATTAAGAAGTTGGCGATGTGTATGTAACTCCCGTGCCTCGGAGAGCACGTAAAGCTATCGTCCTGCGCCTGATCTTTTTCCGGTCGTGTCAAATTTCCGTCCCATCCGCCTATGAAAGAGGGACTATTGAGTGAACCTGTGTTTGCGGACACACTTGTGCTCTATAAGCCAATATCTGCCGCGCAGTTGGCTAAACTCTATGGAGATTCGGCCGTGGCCGATATTCGGTCGGGAAAACATTATTAGCATATTGGTTGGAGGACAAATTGGCGGTTGATTGGAGGCAACTGAACCAGCGAGAAAACTCGCATGTGTCTCAGCTAAATATTTGCTTTCTCTTTAGTCGACGGATCGCCTGCGGCATGTCATGTCAACGTATGGCCAGGCGATTTGGATGGTTAGCAAGTCTTGTTTTGTAGTTGCAACTATAGCGTTTAATTTCTTCCTTTACTGTGTTGATATTTTCAGCTAAATGAAGCCCCGCTACTAAGCGCAAACCTACCAACTATATAAAATTATGCTAGTTTATGTCTGCGTCTTCGTCCAAGTGTCTACACATATCTGAAGTCCCTAATTTACCCCTTTAGGGGTTGAATTTTCAAAAATCCTTTCTTAGTGGATGCCTATGTAATGTAGTAATTATAGCTCTGCATGCCAATTTCAGCCGGATCCGTCCAGTAGTTTGAGCTTTGCGTTAATAGATTAGTCAGTCAGTTAGTCAGCCTTTTATATATTCAAGAAGACTAAAGACTAATACTTATCTGTTGTGAACTGTTACACTGCGGAGAACGAAATAGTAAAAAGTGTAATCGTTTTGAGATAAAAATGTTGCCGGTTCTCAATTATCTTTTCTTGGTTTGTGAACAGACGTTTGCTTGTGGCTATCAAAGTGCAAAGTTACTTGAACTCCCCATATTTGGGGCCTTGGGGAGATAACGACAACGTCTCAGTTATTCCGCGCTGAGCTCGTGCCTTTTGATTATTTATTATTTGGCCGAATGCCGATCCTAATGTTTACGCGTCGTACAACGGGTGGCATTATCGCGGGCGGCGTCAATGAATCGCGCTCGGCTCGCGTGCCCCGCATCGCTCCGTGCTGACATCGTTCGCGGCTGGCCCTTATCTTCCACCATGTGGCCTGTGCTGTGGAGGCTGCATCGGTGCATAGTGCACGCAGAGAAGTGGAGGGGCCGCGGACCGAGGGGGAAGCCTCGCACCGCACCGCGACCGCTCATTCGCACCGCGAGCGTCGCTGGTGACGCACGCGTAAACAGTCCCGCTCCACGCAGCTCGTCTTCCGTGAGACGGCGTGCGTTGTCGCCATCCGCGCATAACATCGCCGGTATAAAAATAAAGCCGGCGACAGACGGTTGTGTCTCGGGTTAAATTTAAATGATATCGCGGACGCCGTTCCGGGCTCGCCTCGGACTCTCGCCGACATGAGAATAAGTATGCGACACCTTTGCTTCAATACTTTATTTAATTACGTAGCGTCAAAGTTCGTCATCGCCCTCAGTGTTTACAATCTCGCTCGCGGTCTCCGGGAAGTAAATGTGTTTATGAAAATGTGTCACTTCTGATCTTCCAGCTCCTTTGATGGTTTTGTGATCTTCGAGTGGTTTGAGTTTCCGTTTTCTATCGTTTCGTTTTGTGTGGTATCCTGTTTGGTAACATAGGACGTTGTAAGTAGATCTAAAACATTTGAAGGGTAATTTTCTTGGAATCGTTGTATTGTTCAGCGCAATGACTATGTAAGAATACTTAATTCTGTCGATCCGCCGTTTTTATCGTTGTAACCTTACGCTGTATCTCAGATGACACGTTCACAGGTGTTGATTCTCTTTGCATTTCAAGTTTTTTTATTGTTTTTTCGTTCGTAGTTGGTTTTTTGTTACCAAGTTTCAAATATCATGGAATAATCCGAGGATCTTATAAAGTGGCCTCGTCGGTTAGTGCGCTTTCGAAATAGTGTAGTTACAGGAGTTTATCGAACCCGCCCGCGTGATTTACTATACCCGAGATATCGTTATATTTATGCTTATTCTCTGTATGAATGAACTGTAGGTACTTGTTACTCGGCTTATATAGTTACATAACTTTACTGTCGAAATTCAGTATACATATTTACTTATTAGTACCGAATTTTACGGACCGACTTTGTCTAAAAGGACAAATTCTGATAAAAATAATAAAAAAGTGCAGGAAATAAACTACTTAAATTAAGAAATTAAAATAATTTGTTGAAGAAAGTGTAAAAAGTAAAAGAAAGTATAATGTAATCCAAATTGATGAATTAAAACAGTCAAATCTGTTTATAGATGAAAAATATATAGTAGAGAATAGAGACAGGAGTGTAACAAGGAAACACTAAAAGAAAGTTTTAAACCAAAATGTTGGATCAAAATTTCTAAATGAAATTGAAGGACAGAATTTCTAAAGTATAAAAGGAAGCTTATTTTTAGAATTTAAATAAGCTCTATTTGATACGTTTAACTTAGACCGAATTCTTATTGCTACAGCATACCTACTTATCACAGTTAAAGAAAATTTGATAATTATTGATTAACACAGAGCCTATAGGTTGGACAATAATTTTATCCATGGTGGAAATGGTTTTTTGTTTTATCATAAAAAGATTAATTATGTTATTAAGAAAAACTAATTAAGTTTGAGATAGTTGTACATACATTATGTCTTACTTTATATCAAAATCGTCTCCTGCAGTTGAAATAAAACATGGATTAAACTTAATTTTCTTATTACATTATCCTTGTAAATATTGCATGCTTGTAGGCGGAATTTGGTTGTATCTTTTTTGTTACATCTTACGTCTGCACTGTTCACCTAGAATTCAAGAGTTTAATTTCACTAACGACGGCCGCAACAAAAACTTGTACAAGTTATATGTTGAAATTAATCTCTATTATCATTATAATTCTCAGGCACCGGAGCTTTACCTGCTCCTGCTCTATTGTTCAGACCTTTTATTGTTTATTCCGAACCTAAAGCGGGTTCAAGGGCTGTCAGGTACCTACCTGTTGGACGAAAAAACCGAAACTTTAATTCTATTCTCATATATGTATTCTAAAGTTGTGAAGTGTGCCTTCGCGGACGATTTCTTTGGAAATAAAAACTTTGTTAAAAGTCTTTGTGTCCAGAGTACAAATAGAAATAGAAATAGCTTCCTTGATAAAAGCCTTGAAACTATAAAATACCGCATTGTTTAGAGTTAAGTGCTTGAGACTAGAATGTATATAGAATAGATTTTCTTACTTTAGTTCAGAAGAAACTAAGTTTTTAATATCCTCTATATAAAAGATTCATATTAATGTGCCTACGTATTATTGTAACAAAAGTAAGGAAAGTTCAAATAAACACTAGATATTTTAAATTACTAGATGAATTAAACAAGAATAAACCTTTATTTATTTATTTGGAAATCTTTATTTTGCACACATAAACATAATATAAACCTACAGAAAATATAGAAGAGACTCTACTAGATGGTGCAAATTCAGCCTTATTGCTATAGCAATCTCTATAAGCAACCTTTATTGAAAACGGAATAAGAAAGTAAAAGAAAATCAAGTAATTATCTCAAAATAAGAATTAAAAAAGGGCAATTGCAAAAACAACGCATACAAAAATTAGCATGCAGTTAGTCTTTAGAAAAATAAGCTAATTTTACTTCATGAGCCGTAAACATAAGTCTCACTAGAAAGGATGCAGGATGTCGGAAATCCTGTGGATCAATCCACAAATGGATCACAGCTGTGGAAACTGGAAAATGGAACGGATTATTGTCGTCCTCTGTTGAAACAAGGTTGCAATCGCAGTGACATTCATATTTCTTGTTATATCGATGTAATCTACGAGATCATATCGACAATTACGGAGTTAATGCTATTTCCTTTAATTGATTGTAATGGTTATTCATACAAGTACAAGGAAATCTGTTATTAATAGGTATAAATTCATTATAAACAGTATATAGGTAATAGATTTTTATAAAAACTGACTTCTAAGCTAACACTTCAAAGTCTTACTGTTTACCGTTTACTGTTTCTAAATTTTCATTTAACAATAAAAATTAAATTAATCAGTTCAGAAATTCTGATTTCCATTTCTGAAGAGCTTTACCAAAATTAATACCGACCAAACTATTGAATACCCTTTCTTATAAAAAACACACACGTATTTATCAGATTTTATAACAAAAAAAAAAACGAATTTGTCAAAACAAAAAACATCAGGTTCAGCTTTTTCTACAGAATATAGTACATCAATTTTAGATTATATCTAACATAAACAAGACATAAACATGATTAAAGATGTAAGCCATGTCGCTAGTTGTAAAAAAAATCTTTCGGATAAAGCTTTAGGTGAAATCCAAACATAATTTTATGAAAAGGGAGAAAGATAAAAACTTACAACAAACTAAATAAATTGGTGACGAAAAAGATCTCCCACTTAACATCATGCTACAGCAATTTTAGCGCTGGTTTTCAGAGGGAGCCTTAAATGAGCTAGTTGAACAACTTCATTAATCATTTCATTACTTTTTTGAGTTAATATTATGCGCGTGGCGAAATCTGTACAAAGTTGCAAGTATTTAACTCAACCTAAAAGGCATTGAAAGGAATGGATAAATATTATGATAAGCAATTCTGGAAACTCTGTTAAAAATGTAGGTATACCTACGTTAAGGAAATATATAGATATTTCTATACCTATGTATACCACCCACCTATAGAAATATCAAACATTTGAATTTCGAATACATTTTTTTAGAATTTAATTTGATATTATCTGAATCTGATCTATATTCAGTCATATTTGGTCCATCGTTGTTTTGAGAGTTACGGCTATTCCTTGCGTATTTTTTTATACTTAAGAACCATTGATAATTTTCATACCGACTAATTGAGAACTGTCTTCTTCGTAATGTTTTGTTTTCTGGATCTTTCATACAAAAATTTTGTATTAATAGCCACAGCAAGTAGGTCTTGTTTAAAAATGAACGAACTTATGTATTCTTCCTTCTTTGTGAGTGAATTTTTGTAGTCAATAATATGTAATCTTTGCAATATAAAATAATATATCATGTATGTATGTAATAATACGTTGTTATAATACCAATTTAGGTATCGATAAATAAGTTGATTGAAGTCGTAAACTGCGCCCACAGCGATCGGTTCAGATGCAATTGATTTAAATGTAAAATCGACAGGGTGATATTATGAATGATGTCTACAGTCTAGACGACCTAACTACGGTGGTTTCGTTTATTAACCCCTGAGGCACAGCTCAGTATGTTCCTCTCGACTGAACCTAATTTCGACCACTGCGGCCTCATGGGAGGCCTTCAAAAGGAGAGTGAATAGGTATTTTCTAGACAAGCGCGGCCTATTTTAGTCTGCACCTACGAGTCCTATGGCTACTTTACTCTGCATTCGTCTTTTTCTCTCGAAGTTTAGTTTTTTGAAGGTTTCATTTCTGAACTGTGAACATACATCATCTGTGAACTGATGTTTTTATTGACTCGCTTTCTTGTCGGTCTGTTTGTTTGTCTGCCCGACAGCAATCGATCTTAAGTTGGAATAAAAAAGTCTCAAAAGTAGTTTTTGTCATTTGCTGTATTATGTTTTATTTGGTGTTATATATAAAAAACTGGTCAAGTGCGAGTCGGACTCGCATACGAAGGGTTCGGTACCATCATACAAGATATTTTAATATTTTTATGTGTAATACAGCAAGTTAATGACAACTGCGCCATCTATATGTGATTCAGTAAATTAATTATTTCGTGAACACGTTTTGAATTTTTTTTATTGTGACGTGACCACAAATTTTCTGTTTTCGGATTTATTCCTTTACTTATACTATAGGTTTTCTTGACAGACACGACGGATGGACAAATTCAAATTCAAATTCAAATTCAAAATATTTTTATTCAATTAGACTTTTACAAGTTCTTTTGAATCGTCAAAAGCATCTACCACTGGTTCGGAATGCCTTTCCTACCGAGAAGAACCAGCAAGAAACTCGAAGACAGACAGACAGACAACAAAGTGATCCTATAAGGGTTCCGTTTTTCCTTTTGAGGTACGAAACCCTAAAAATGACACAATGTATGAGACGCTCTACATTTCTTTTATCGACTGTGTGTATGATAATACTGATGTAAGTATGTAATGTACTCCTGCAGTTGATAAATTACAGGCAATGACGTCCTGAGAAATCAGACAAATTATGACAAGACCAACCACGTCATCGGCTCCGTTGTAAAGTTATTATTGTTATTAATATTACATTGTAATGAATGTCAATGGATAAGGATAAATGCATGAAAAAGTTGACAGGAATAAAAAAGAGTTGTGCTGAACCATTGTTGAACACATGAATTGTGTAACATAAAAGACCCTGATGAACTACTAGGATATGAGTTTCAGATCTTGGATATGTTTGAGCAATGAGTTATAGCAATTAAACTTAACGGTAAAGGAAAATACCATAAGGAAACCTGCTTTCCTATGAGTTCTCCATAATGTGTGTGTCATAACGGTAGTTTACCAATCTGCACTTGGATTATGGCTTTAATCCTCATTCTGACAGAAGATCCGTGCTCAGTAGTGAGCCGGCGATTGATGAAAACAATGATGATGAAATTGATTTTAGGATATTGAAAAAAGTCGTGAGGCGAAGATGAGATTTATAAGATTACCTTGATTTGAAATTATTTGGATAGTCGAGGCTTAAAGAAGCGACAAACATATACATGCTGAATGATTTTAGTACGGACTTAACTGAACCTAATGATATCATGGATATGTTACGTTCATGTACGAGGTGTGTTCAAAAAGTACCCGGAATTTTCGTTTTTTTCAAAAAAATATTTATTTATTCGTCTACATCAATATGGTCCCCTTCAAATTAGTCCCCCTCAGATATAATACACTTATGCCAGCGTTTTTTCCAATCTTCGAAGCACTCTTGATATTCACTTTTTGGTATGTCCTTGATCACTCTCAGCGATTCGGCCTTTATTTCTTCAATCGAGGAAAAACGCCGTTCTTTCATGGGTCTCTTCAACTTTGGGAACAGGAAAAATTCACACGGAGCCATATCTGGTGAATATGGAGGTTGTTTTTGGCCAAAAAATTACGAACATGCAACGACGAGTGAGAACGACGAGTGAGTTTTGGAATGAATTTTGCTGCCACTCGTTTCATGCCCAAAATATTTGAAAAAAATGTTATGATATGAGCCAATTGATATTCCAACTTCATCAGCAACTTCTCTAATTGTGATTCGGCGTTCATTCATAACCATTTTTTTCCACTTTTTTTCACATTTTCATCGATTTTATTGACGTGCTGGGTCGACCGGAGCGTTCGTCATCTTCAACGTCTTCGCAGTAATCTTGGAAACGCTTATACCACTCGTAAACACTTGTTTTTTTCATAGCAGACTCACCATAGGCTTTTTGTAACAGTTCACACACTTTGTTACACTTCATTTCATTTTATACGCAAAATTTAATACAAATTCTTCGACTCTTCCATTGTTTAAACAAGCAAAAATCGCCGAGCTCATGAAAACACGTCGGACCTTAGCGACTACCACAGACAAAGTAAACAGTTAATATAGCTGAAAATTTTATCATACTTTAGGGGCATGAACAACAACACAATACAAAAATAATTTTGACAATCGGTCTCTCCAGACCCGCGAAATTTAAAAATTCCGGGTACTTTTTGAACACACCTCGTATATAGCCTATAAATTTCGTTCTCGTTGATGAGTAAGAAGCTACAAAACGCACGAGAGTACAAAAGATAGCTAGAAAATATCCACGAAACTGACCCAAATGTGTTAGTTTTAATAAGTCTTCAATTTAGACGCGTATATAACGTATCTACTTCTTTTTAAATAGAATATCATTGATTAGATATTACTTTTGTATTGATGATGAAGCTACATATAAAGAAACTCAAAAATGATGTCAGTAACACAATTGAACTCAATTATACATTTACATTGATCGCTGAACGCGTTAATTTGACATTATTTTAGAACAATAGACCAATAATAATTTCTGTTGAATGAAATTAACTATTAATTTAAACATGTGAACAATTTGAGATGAGATTTTTAAACTGTAACTTGTTTCTTCTATGTTGTCTTGATCTGGCACTTCAATATATTATTCTGTATAAAAATATCAAACTAGTTTTAGTTAATAACTTAATAACGGAATATAAGAACGATTATATAATCTTAGAATATGGATTACAAGTCCTTCGACGTGGATTAAAAACAAACAGCAAGTCATTGAAAATATGTTCTTCCATAATATCGCAATTAACGACCTGTTAGTTAATATTTATATCTGTGTTCTTGCAGTAACTGCGAAAACACAGACCAGTTCAAATTAAAACTATAACTGATCTAAGTACTTTTAATTTTACCTGGTCTTGAGTAATAAATAAATTCATCCAATGATGTTTTTCGCCTTAAATTAGCACTATAGCTATTAATCTAATACAATTATTTTGTATTTCTATTTAATAGGTATCTTGGTTTTTGCTTTTTTGAATAAAATATCTTATGAAAAAAATATAAAAAAGAAAAAAAAATCGATGGATGAATAAAATTGAGATTTTATTCATCCATCGATGATTTTTTTCCTTATACTTACCTACTTGCCAATTAATATCTTGTATAAGGTTAATATATTACTTAATCTATCATTAAAAATATAATTTGTATTTTTTGAATTCTTTTTCATATATTTACTAACTGCTCTGTTTATTCGATGAAAAGGTTTGAATTCTAAATGTGATCAGCCATATCTGATATCGTCGTGATTTCCGAAGGACATCTTTAATGGAGGAGTTTGCAATGAAGCTATTTGCATTTATAATGTTACTTGAATCAGGAATATGTAGGTGCTTCTTAGGCTTCGTGTTGCATCTTATAACTGGTCTACGTCGTGCGCTTAGTATGCAGTCCGTGCAAAAATACCAAACTAGTTTTATATGTTTGCATACACCGTGCAACGTTGGAGTTGCATGCAGTGACGGATTAACCCTTAATCAAATTAAGCAAGCCTAGGGCATCACGTCTGAGGGGGCACCAGAAAGAGCCCAAAAAAATCCGTCCTTAGGGCATCACGCAAAACCATACCAAAAAAGTTTCTAGGACTAATTTGTAAATTCGCGCGTTTTAGGTTGACATAGAGATTAGAGTCCGACCTAGAGTCATAACCCCACTCCCGCTAGCCCACTCGTTGCCCGCTTATGCATTCGACAATTCGAATGCACCCAAAAGCCGCAAGGCGCACTTCAATAAATAAATAAATTATGCTTTGGTTTTTATTGTTGTCGCACCTACTCCACTTCTAAAGTACGTTACATCTCAGCTTCTTATTTTACAAAAAACTAATGTTTTTAGGCGGTAAAGGTTTATAGACCGATTCTAGTTGACATACGGATAGGGGGGCCCACAGGCATGGATTGCTTAGTGCATCAAGTAGTCTTAATCCGTCACTGGTTGCATGCAAGTTGCTATTTTATTACTATTTCATAATGATCCTCTGACATGTGGCTGCATTTCCGCAGCTATGGCATTCGGCCAAGTTTGCCTGGGTCAAGTTACCCCACATTGTTACCTACGTTTCGCTTCCCACGGATCAAAATCTACGCACTATTCTATTTAAATTGTTGTCTCTGTTAAGTAGTCAAGGTTAAGAAAATGTATGTAAGATATCGATTATCTCGAGTCCATCGGTAAGATAACCTATAATATAGGTATAATTGACCTGTTTTCTTTTCACTTTAACGGATTAAAACTGTAGGCAAGAGCTCAAGACGAATGATTTGTAAGGATAAAATGTTTTATACAAAAAGATTTATAGCTAGGCTTTTAATTGTTGTGGCTTTCTTTTACTAGTTTTTATTTTTATTTTCTGTGAATTTAAACTTTCATTTTTATTCAAAATATTTAGAACTTTATAAATGTTATGTCTTGTTATATGTGCTAATTGTAGCTACAACACTGATATGCCTAACATATATTTTTGATTTATATTCATGGAATCAAATTAAAACTTTGGAAATTTTCTGCTTGTAAGCAAGTTATCTTCAATTTTTCCTTTGATTTTTTTTAAAGAAAATGTTCTTATGTCTGGGCAAGTCTTTGAATAAATAAAATAGCTAATGGCTGAAACCGGTAAGCGGCGCAATTATGCCTCTCTTATCGAGAGTTACATTTTTGTTCTGTTTGCCCTGATGCCCTGGAGTCTTGGTGCAAACCATTTTTTACGAGACATTTAACTGCGGTTTGTAGTCTCATCGGATGACAGAAGGACTGGCTCATTTTTCGCGCAAGGGATCAGCCTGGCTGTCCAGCGCGGAAATGTAGCCCTTATTTTTAGCACCATTTCACGCGAGTATAATTTGTATAGTAATAAGATTTAGGTTTTAAGTTTTGTTCTAAGTTTTTGAAAAAAAAGGTATTTTTCGATATTTATTTGCTAAAACATATAATCTGTTGTATTCCAGGTCGGGGCATAGTGTGCGAGTGCTCGGGCGTGAGCGCGTGCCCCGACGGCTCCGCCAACAGCACGTGCACCACGCAGCCGGGCGGCTACTGCTTCGTCACCGTCGAGGAGGTGCTCGACGACAATGGGCTGGTCGTCCTCGAGCGCACCGCCGGCTGCTTGCCGCCGGACGAGTCGGGGTTCATGCAGGTTCGTATCGTCACTAACAGAATGCTGATTGATCATGAGTCCTTACCGCTGTCTGAAGGCTACTTCGTCGTCACCGCCGAAGAAGTGCTTGACGACAATAGCCTGGTCATCCTCAAGATCATACTGGCTGCCTGCCGCCAGACGAATTGTGATTTAAATACAAGTTCGTTCTATCCTTTTTTTCTCTCAAATCATTATTCGCGAATTTGAAATATCACTTTTCTATAGAACTACAAAACATTGTTGAGGTCTGCATCCCGACGTGGTCGACATTCCATGGGCGGGACGATATGCAATGCTCTAGCTGTCGGGATTTCTAGGAAACTGCAATACCAAATCCATAAAACTGTTTACGGTTGGACTAAATTGCAATTCGCAGTCAGGCAGTAAAACTTCCACCAGTCGTAAATTTAAAGTTTTCCTTAGTAAAACCACAGTTCACAAATTAAAAAACAAAGCAAACCAAAAAACTAAATCAGAAAATTAGGACAGTTCTCAAAATCTTTTTGTTTTACTTAATTTTTAATACTGGTAACTTTTCTCTTTTCTTTTTCCAGTGCAAGAGCTCACAAGTGCCCCATCAGCATCCGAAAGTGATAGAATGCTGCGAGAAGGATTACTGCAACCGCCGCCTTCGGCCGCAGCTGCCCGAACCTCCGCCCGACGTCACCGAAACTCCCGGCCTCAGACCAACAGCCACCGTCCCACACACCGCCTTGGTCGCCGCGGCATTATGTGTGGCCTTACTAGCATTCCTCGGAGCGTTCTGGCTGCTCTTCAGAATGCGCAGAAAGGGCTGCAAGCGACCGCCTTCCCCGCCCGCCCCCGCACATCACGCTGAGATCTCCTCGGGATCAGGATCAGGCCTTCCCTTGTTAGTACAAAGAACGGTGGCGAAACAAATACAAATGGTCGAATCAATTGGCAAAGGACGCTACGGAGAAGTGTGGCTCGCACGTTGGCGCGGCGAGAAGGTCGCCGTCAAAGTCTTCTTCACGACAGAAGAAGCTTCCTGGTTCCGTGAGACAGAGATATACCAAACTGTTCTCATGCGACACGAGAACATCCTCGGCTTTATCGCAGCTGACATAAAGGGAACAGGATCGTGGACTCAGATGCTGTTAATCACAGATTACCACGAGAACGGATCGCTGCATGATTACTTACAAACGGTTGTACTAGATACGCACGGCTTGATGACCATGGCTTATTCCATTGTGAGTGGATTGGCTCATCTTCACATGGATATATTCGGGACTAAAGGCAAACCGGCGATCGCTCACAGAGATATAAAGAGCAAGAATATCCTCGTCAAAAGAAATGGCCAATGCGCGATTGCAGACTTTGGTCTCGCAGTCAGATATGTTGCAGAACGTAACGAAGTAGATATCGCTCCGAATACCCGCGTGGGAACGAGACGGTATATGGCCCCTGAGGTTTTAGACGAGAAACTGGACGTGACAAATTTCGAAGCTTTCAAAATGGCTGATATGTATTCCCTCGGTTTGGTTCTGTGGGAGATGTGTAGGCGATGCACTACCGGGGATAAAGCTCAGTACGTTGAAGCGTATGCGCTGCCGTATCACGAATACGTGCCATCGGATCCGTCGTTCGACGATATGCATACAGTAGTCGTCGGGAAGGGAATAAGACCACCGCAACCGGCGCGATGGAAGTCGTCCGCGACCCTTCAAGCGCTGGCAGCGCTGATGGCCGAGTGCTGGCACCACAACCCTCCCGTAAGACTCACAGCTCTACGCGTCAAGAAGACGCTAGCGAAATTCCGCGCCGAAAGCGCTGTAAAGCTCGTGTGACGCGCGCGAGACTGTTCCTGTAAATACTTCGTGAGGCGCCGCCTCGAGTTCCTCCTATTTATTGCGTTGCAAGTGGCGACGCTACTTGACCCATCAGTGCCCCCATCGACACAATTCCGACCACCGCCGTTTTATAAAATCTCAGTATTGTTAAGTTTATATCCTGCCAGTGATTTCGTATGAAAAATTTTAGTTTAAAGCACGCCCACGAAATCTTTCGTTTGAGAGTCTTAAATAGAGTTCGTCTGTCCTTTTCTTGGACATTGGGAAGCAAAAGATGCGAAATTATACTAAAATTTATTTGCTATCGATTCAGTACCAAGATCACAAGCTATCATCATAGCAGTCTCTTTTTAGCAAATGACCTCAGCGCTTCTGTGCAAGTGAGACAGAAGCAAAAACGTGTGAACAAGGAAAACCGGCCAAGTGCGAGTCGGACTCGCACAAGAAGGGCTCCGTACCATTGCACTAGATACCTATAACATTATGTACTTTAAGTTTTTTAATAACCTATTACAGTTCATGAGTTACAGCACGCTGACAGACAGACGGACGGATAGACACCGAAAGCTTAGTAAAAAGGTCCCTTGGCAACCTTGGGGTACAAACCCCTACAAATGAAGAGTTATTTTCACGACCAAAGTGTATACTTTTCGTGGGCGTGCTTTCGTGCGCCGGAATCTCCTCAACTTTGGATTATTTAAAATTTCCGTCTTAATTTTTTTTTTTGTAATATTGTTTATTATATGTATTACGTAGATTTAAGGATGGTTTTTGTAATAGATGAAATTTGTCTTCCGTTTCGATAAGTGACTCGCTCGATGGCAGCTCGCGGGATCCACCGTGGACATGATGAATGAAACATCGGATAATACAGCTCCATACCACTACGTCAAATTCAAATCAGATCAGTCTAGACATGCGTACGACAATACGACTTGCCGCAAGTGTGTACAAGGCCTTCTGTAGCTTTAGGTCATGAAATTTTGCTATTGTTGTGTTTTGGTTTATATACTCTCTATGTTGTGTTTAAAATCTTAGCGTCGTCATTGGTGTGTAGGTACCTACATTCCGTTTTACACAGTGTTGGGTTGCACTTTTCTGTCTAAACCTCGATGAAAATCAATAGTTTATGATAATTTTAAGATTGCTGCTCTATTAATGCTCTACTAATAATATTTTTTATACGTCGAGAAAAGAGATTGCATTAGTTATGTTTAATTCTTTGTACAGAGGTGGTTACATGTATGGAGCTGTATACAATCTGAAAAATGAAATACGCGAATTGAATTGTGATATTTCGACAATAACAGAAGTTTTGATTTTTATTACAAATTCGAAATAATCACGTACTAACTGGCTAAACCGATGGCTTGCTATCAACAAATAAACTACTGGAATAAATAATGTAATTGTCATCCATTCCAATCTTAATATTATTGGAGCCAGCGACAACAGTTGATACTTAGCCATAGGTCACCTTTTGAATATGTATAAATAAGTGTCTATCCCTGTCCCTTTCTTGTCAACCCTGGAATAAAGTTGACAAAAAGTGACAGAATTACATTTAACTAAACCAGATTAAGGGCCTATGCAGACGAGAGAATGTTGTCCGCGGAGGACAAAAGTCCCTCATCTTTTACAACGGTGTTTTGCCGTACTGTTAGTCCATAGCATCGTGTGCGTTGTGCGATGCAATTCTTAAGTGATTCATTTTTGTCCTCCGCGGACAATAATCTTAAACTAAGCCGTTTGGTGCAAGTGGGCCTTACTGAAGTCAAAAATAATTTTGTTTTGTGAAATCGCGTATCTGTTCGGTTGTACTTAAAAGGTGAAAAAGACTATAATGTGAAAGTATTAGCGATAGATGAAGATGGTCAAGCGCAGTGTCTTATGAGATGCCTTCGATTAGTATTAACATGTTTTTTGAATGACGCTTTTGCCTTGAAATTTGATTACCGCAGGACTATTAACCTCGAAATAAGTGATTTGCCCACAAAAAGTGTATCCCATAACGGTTCAGTTATGAAAAAGAAGATTTAAATAAAGACATTAAATTGGTCCTTCGAACCGGATTAAAAGTTTTTTATTGTATGGAAAATAAGTAGAAGGTATCAAATTTCAAAGCGAGGGTCTGCTAGCATTTAGTGTGCGTGCGCGCGCCGTGTACAGAGTTGTGTATATATAGTGATAGAGTAGAGCCTAATACATGTTGCTAAGTAAGTTACAAATAAAATATTAATGGACATTCTATCAGCTTTTTATTTATTTCCTCCCTAGACGAGCGACATTTACGCTGCGCAGTGATTGGACCTCACAGCCCATTTGATAGCCCAAGATATCTACAATAACAATCCTATCTGCACAGAAAAAATTATGCTTCTTTTTTGACAAATAACAATGTTGTATAGAAGTAGGCGTTACTTTGTGGAAGTCTATGATATACAAGGAACCAAAAGCTTAATTTGCTATAATCCGCTAAACCAGACAAATGCAGCATGCACCGCCCGCCCTCCCACTGCTAAATATGCAAGAAAAGCAAGCAATACGCAGCATCAAACAAATACCAAAACCACTCGACGCACGTTTTGTCCCGACACCGGAGCATCCTCAAGAGATGTAGTTTAGAACTGTTGTAGACCTTACAAAAATTTGCCCAGTTGCAAAGAAACGTGCGTCGAGTGGTTTTGGGATTTGTGTGGTGGTGTGCGTATTGCATGCTTGGTGGCTGGCTTTTCCTGCATGTTCAGAAGTGGGAGGGCGGGTGGTGTATATCGTATGCTGCATGTTGCACCATACAGATTTATCTGGTTTAGCGGATTATAGCAAATTAAGCTTTTGGTTCCTGGTATAAATATCAACGTCGCTAATGGCCAAAACTAATCAATCTATCCGTAATTTGGCGGATATCAATCTTGTTATTTGGCAAAAATTGGCGCCGATTCTGTAGTATATGTTCTCTAAACTAAAACGAGTATCCGCATCCTCCTCTTTTTAATATTGCTAAAAAAGGACGGAACATGAATTTTAGATTTAGAGACTGGCCCTTAGGATAGTTTTTCCCGAGAAATAATAAGTTGCTTTCGGGATTAGGGACCGATTCGTTCTTTAAGCGCACATAACTCTGAAAGTTAGATTTGCGTGCCTGCGATCGAAGCCTTTCTATCTTTAGATTCTCGGTTGAGGCCTGAAGGGAAAATTACTATACCACCCAGGCCGATTATTTATTGATAGATAGAATCGTCTTGGTACCACCTTACTGGCAAAACGCTATCCCCAAGCCAGAGGACTTGTGTTTACAAAAGGAGTAGGTTCCTGCGGTAATGCAGCGGTGCGGGAAGGGTGATGACATGATGCGAGAGCTCAGAAATTCATCAACTTGTGAAAACTGTCACCCTCCCGCACCGCTCCACTATTGCAGTTTTCTTAGTTCTGTTTTACGCTTTACCTACAGTACAAGTGTAAATTAAAAGTTTATAACACCCCCGACGAGTGAAGGTTACATTAACTAGAAAAGAGCTGATAACTTTCAAACGGCTGAACCGATTTTCTTGAATTATAGCTAAGAACACTCGATCAAGCCACCTTTCAAACAAAAAAAAAAACTAAATTAAAATCGGTTCATTAGTTTACGAGCTACGATGCCACAGACAGATTCACATGTCAAACTTAAAACACCCCTCTTTTTGGGTCGGGGGTTAAAAATGAGATCTGTAGAGTAAGCGACATAGCTCAACAAATTGCGATGCTGAAGTTACAATGGGCACAGGTCAATAAACAGGACCCCAAGGTGTTGGTAAGGCGATCTTGCACTCAAAAGCGCAGCAATGGCAGGCCTCCTCTAGAACATCAGTCAGAGAGCCACTGGATCCTATGCGGCGCTAGGCTGGATGTGGAAGTCCCTACATGAGACCAATGTTGAGCAGTAGACGTCTAGCGTTTATGTAGCGCTTCCATCCAATCTGCATCAATGTCAATTGGGATTGCAGTCAAAAACTTGTAATCAAATAGGTTCCCACTTTCATGGAATTAGGAAGTGCCTACTTCTAATCCTTCAAATTTCTTTGACACTTAGTGGCGTGCAGGTTTAAAAGGCATAAAAGCACTGCATACTCTAGGAACTAGTTGGGAGTAGCACAATGCTGACTGCTAACATGTGCACGCCACTGCTCTTAGTGCCTACGCAGACGACGGACTATTGTCCGCGGAGGACAAAAATGGATCACTTAAGAACTGCATCGCATAACGCACACGATGGACGAATGCGAAATGCCGTAGTAATGAGTGACTTCAGTCCTCCGTGGACAAAACCCCTCCCTCCCTCGTCCGCGCAGGCCCTTAAATCAAATAAATAAAACAATATGTAAGTACTTAAAAATGAGATTTTATTATTAACCTATGTACACTCCATCCACTTCCATACACAACAACCTCAGTCATACAAAACTCTACCTAGAATGTGCAAATCAGTCATTTGCAGTCACATACTATAAAGTCCACCATAAGTACGGTCACAGTTTAGCAAACATACAGTTCAAGAGCTGTGGGTTACAGATTATCAGCACCAGACATCTTACAATTGAGCTTTAATAATACTAATCTATTGATTTTCGACAAAAATCCAGGAAGTGCTTATACAATATAATAAAATCTATACTAATAAATAAAATTGGAGTGTCTGTCTGTAATTTCGAAATAACTACCGCATATTAAGGTCATATGGTTATTTGAACGATACTATAACTGAATCACACGTTTTTAAATTTTTTGTCTGTCTGTCTGTCTGTTTGAAAAGGCTAATCTTGGGAACGGCTGAACCGATTTTGACGGGATTTTCACAGACAAGTAGAGAATTGACCAGGGAGTAACATAGGCTACTTTTTTAACCGACTTTCAAAAAGGGAGTTGTGTTTTTCTACCTATGTACACCGAAATCTCCGAGATTTCTGAACCGATTTGCGTCATTTCTTTTTTAATCGATAGAGAAACTTTGCGACATTGTTTCATAAAAAATTTGGAGTCCAACTCTTCAATCCTGATGCTGCAGGGGATCTGACCAATCCACACGGGCGAAGCTGCGGGCATCAGCTAGTGTTAAAATAAAAAGTAAAAGAAAAAGTGTCCTAATGGAAAAACAGCAATTATTACATATTATTTAGATTAATAAATAAACAGGTGGGATTTGAACTTATGACTTCAGATTTTAAGTCTGCCTGTAAATATTTTTATTTTATGATTGACACAATTCCGAACGCAGATTAAAAAGGAATAAAAAATGGCGGAAAAACAGAAGAAAAATTGTCTATGAGGTCTAAAGCTTAATAAAAACATACCTATCTAATTTCTTTGTAGATAATTGTTATAAAAGTTTTAAAAATAAGAATATTATAATTTAAAACCATCAGTTATTAAAGGAATCAGTGTCTAACGCTGAATTAAACTTTGTTCCGGAAAAGTGGCGTGAAAAATACTTGAAAGCCTTTGAATTATTTAACGATTGGAAATTTGTTAAAAAGTGTGAAGATCTACTCAGAAACTGGTTTTATCATATAAACATGTAATATACATGAATATAAAAATATCTTAGTGTTTCAATAAATAATTATTTTCTTAGATCTTGCGTTTTCGCTATCGAGGTGAAAAGTTGTATGTATCACACGATAACAAAATTTTTATTTCTTGTGCCTTTGAACCCCTCGCTACACTCAGGATTCTAACTTAGAATCACTCGCTACGCTCGTGATTCTATTATAAGGTCCTTCGCCCGCTCGGGGTTCAAACTAGGCACTCGCAACAAAATTGAATTTTGCTATCTTTTTGAACAAATAACTATTGCCACATGCTCGGAAATGGCTTCAGGCTTCAGTACCAAAAAACAAGACAGTAATCAGATCTTTACTCACGCCAGCAATTTACAACAGGACAATAATAGAAATTGCTGGACAGTTTCATACTGCTGACAAGGTGCTTTAAATGTACACTAACAAAATTAAGTTTTTTGGCACACAATTTTATTAATATTCTGACTTATAAGTCCCTTTTTAATTTTTTAAAGTTTTTTAATATTTCCTCGCAAATGGGAGAAAAGTAGTACTATACAAGTCACGGCCAAAATGCAACTAGCGACCTCGTTTAGTTTAAAAAAAGATTCTGACGAATTGAGAACCTCCTCCTATTTTCGAAGTCGGTTAAAAAGGACAAGGTGCCATCACTTGGGATGTCCTCGCTCGGTTCCACCTCGCCCATCCAATCTTACTTGACCCGCAATCACTTTATTTCCATCCTGGACTCTAATGTACTATTTCACTTATTTTTTAAACACCTATACTTGTAGGATTTGAACAACATTTAATATGTTCCCATTTCCATTAATGTGTAACCATATCTATTGCGACTGACAAAACAAAAAAGTATTTAGAACATTTAGACAGTTACCAAAGTGTATTTAAAAATCCTAAAATCCTGAGATTTGTATATCTGCCTATTGAAAAGCCATATTCGTTGTTTTGAGTTAAAAAATTGAGCTTTCAAATCATGATGATCATCATGAGCATATGTATTGAGATGGTATTACCAACTGTATGGTTGCTAGGCGGTGGTACAGTGGGTTTAGTCAAAGTAACGCTCCACACCAGTCAAGATATAAATTATTCACTATTAGTAAGGCGCGTATCTCCTAGACGGCGAGGGTCCACGCATCCCCGGCCTGGAAGTAAGAAAACAATCATATTAATTACCTTTAAATTTGAACTCGAGTAAATAAATTTAAACAAAAATTTATAAACAGGGGTTGAGCTTAACAATTTCCATTTCTTTATTCCATTGCAAGTTAGCCCTTGATCTCCTTACTCAGTGTTCAACAATCTGATAGCCTTTGAGCTCATTTGGCATTTATTTTTAATCCAATGAAGATTTTCTACAAAAATCATTTCAATATCACTCAGTGAAGCAGCAATGTAGTACGAACCATTGTCAAATAAGCTTGGTGGCTATCATTCTTCGTTGAACATTGAGTTAATCAATCAGCATGCTGGTGGTAAGTAATAATGCAGTCTAAGATGGGCGGACTAATTTGAAAGGGATATGCCAGTTTTTATTAAACCCGTACTCCTTATCAGTTTCTACACATTCTACCCAAATGCTTAATCAATTGGGGACACTGCCTTGCAGGTTGGGTGGTAACTAGCCACAGCCATAGCCCGCCACCAGACTCACTGGACTGGCTTTTTCAAAAAAATATTTTTAGATGCAAGTTATAACATGTAGCCTTTGCTTTATAACCTGACTGCCAGTATCTGGTTTGACAGCTTTTGGACCACTTTTTGTTCGAATAGCTGACATACATTTAATTTGATGGCAAAAACAATAAAAATAAAATGATTTATCATCATCATCATCCCATCGCTGGTTCACTACTGAGCATGTGCGGGTGTGCGAGGCGTCTCCCCGCCTCATACTCTGTTTGCCATCTCAATCTGTCGCAGATTATACCTGATAACTTACTTAAAAACTAGGTAGGCATTTTGATTTTTGAATGGTTAATGTCCACATATCAAGAGTGCACTCTAGACTCTATGCACAGAATCATCTAGGTACCCATCGCCGGCCCACTACTGAGTACAGATCGCCTCTCAGAGTCAGAAGGGTTTGCGCATAGTCCACCATGCTGCTAGTGCAGATTGGCAGACTTCACACACCTTTGAGAAAGTTATAAAGAACTCTAAGGCATGCAGGTTTCCACACACAGTTTTCCTTCACCATTAAAGCAAGTACATGGACCCCCGGTAATCCGACAAACATTTTGCAGGGCAGTGTCGGACTATCAAATTTGTCAGATTATAGAGTACTGCCTAAGATCCCCTATAGTCCGGAAATATTTACATAAGAGTACCTTGTAATCCGACAAATTACAGAACCAATGATAAGATTCTACATGTTATATGTTTATATTTACTCTGAAGTACAAATCATACTTCATTATGTATGACAAATTTTAAACAATATTAACGTCATTAATGCTATAGAACTTACAAAAAATAATAACTTTACACTAGGCAATAATTATGTACAAACAAATGTACATATTAAAATAAGAAGATTGTCAAAAATATCTATACTATACTAATAAATAAAATTGGAGTGTCTGTCTGTAATTTCGAAATAACTACCGCATATTAAGGTCATATGGTTATTTGAACGATACTATAACTGAATCACACGTTTTTAAAATTTTTGTCTGTCTGTCTGTCTGTTTGAAAAGGCTAATCTTGGGAACGGCTGAACCGATTTTGACGGGATTTTCACAGACAAATAGAGAATTGACCAGGGAGTAACATAGGCTACTTTTTTAACCGACTTTCAAAAAGGGAGTTGTGTTTTTCTACCTATGTACACCGAAATCTCCGAGATTTCTGAACCGATATGCGTCATTTCTTTTTTAATCGATAGAGGAACTTTGCGACATTGTTTCATAAAAAATTTGGAGTCCAACTCCTCAATCCTGATGCTGCAGGGGATCTGACCAATCCACGCGGGCGAAGCTGCGGGCATCAGCTAGTTGAATAATAATACATGTCGCAATGTAATAGACATGTCGGATTACCGGGGGTGCCGGATTAGACGGGGGCCGGATTACCGGGGGTCCACTGTATATTTAAACTGTTTAAAATGCATAGCTCTGAAAAGCGAATCTCCAACTCTTTGAATAGGGACTGACATCTTAACAACTAGGCTATCACCAGCTCCAGTTATGTTTGTATACTCCACAAGTATGTTTTTAACCCCAGACCCATAAAGAGGGGTGTTATAAGTTTGACGTGTGTATCTGTATCTGTTTGTAGCATCATAGCTCCTAATCTAATGAACTGATTTTAATTCGTTTTTTTTTGTTTAAAAGGTGGTTTGATTGAGAGTGTTCTTAACTATAATCCAAGAAAATTGGTTCAGCTGTTTGAAAGTTATCAGTTCTTTTCTAGATACTGTAACCTTCACTTGTCGAGGGTGTTATAAATTTTTAAATTTCACTTGTCTTCTGGTAAGTATCTAATGGTAGATCTGTCACAATAGAGAATTGAATCACTTACCTTCTGTCATCAAAGGTGTCTCGGCTGAAGTCTTCATACATCCTGAAATAAGAATAACAAAAAATCAATATTTATTTCATATCAGTATGTTATTGAAAATAAAGAAAACTCAGTAATATTTGTTTGGCCTAGCAATTATGTGTAGATCTTTATTCAAGAAGTCTATTAAAGTTTAGGGCAGGCACTTTAGCAGACTTTGCTGTGGGCTTCTCAGACCAAAGTGAGTTACGCCGAGGTCTATAGAGCAAAATCGGATTTTGCTCAGACTAAAGAGTTAAGTGATGTTAAAACGAGACAGTTGTACACCGCTGACATAAGTCTGTCTCGCTTTAACTGAAACTTAAGTAGAGTCAAAGTATGCTCTATAAATCTCAGCATTCAAGATTTTCATTGCTTTAGTTTAAGTTGATGAAAATAAGAATTATCAGCACAATTTCACAACGATGAAAAAAAAAAGAATAATTCAAAATAAGTTTAGTCAGTCTAAAACTTTAAGCACAAAGTAACTTTACACTTTACATTGTTACTGTTATGTTACTACTAAGTTATATTCAACATCTGTTAATAATAACTTCTACAATACGTTAATTAGGCATTAAAAGAGTCAATACAATGAATGATCTACTAAACTGAATTTTGCTAGCACAATGAGTTAATTTTTGGTGAAAGTAAAATTAATTATCTTCTTCAAATTAAGATGGGAATATAAATAAGTTAAGTTTTGCTTAGGGATGATGTGGCTGGGGTTCTTTTTTTATAGAGAAAAGCCCCAAATAAATTTAGAATTAAGAAAACAAAGTACAAATCTCAAGCTTTGCTAAATACTACTCTACCACACAGACAAGAAAATCAAGTGCCTACCCTCGGGACATCTGCGGTCCACGTGGGGGGCTTCGTCTACTATACATATCATACGAGGACCTCATAGACCCCATGCTGCTTCGCATCGGGGGCAGGTTGGGCATCGGCGGCATCGGTTCCCGGCGCAGCGGCGGCGACGCGAAGTCTCCCCGCGCGCGCGACGCTCCCATCTCTAGCCCCCGGGAAGCGCCCACTGGGTAGCGCCGCTCGAACAAATCCCTCGGCGAGTCAAACCGCGCGCGGTCATAGTAGCCATCGTAAGGGTCCTGTTGAATTAACTTGTTAAAGCACACAGTTTATGGAGAAAAATTAAAAGTAAATTCATTTTAGTATGTAGTATTTGTCCGGATAGATGTACTGTGGTTCGGCAGGTAGTGATCGGCCTAGCTAGCGGATGTGTGAGTGGCGTTGTCGGCCCGCAGCGAGTGTTTGCACGCGAGTGACCGGCGGCGGTAAGTAAGAGAGCGCGTACCCCGAATCCTCCCATCATGCGGTCGCGGAGGAAGGGCGGCGGCGGCGGCGGGGGGTAGGGGTCGCGGCCGAAGCGCTCGCGGAAGCCGTTGCGCTCGGGCCCCAGCGCCTTGGGGCACTCCTTGGACCAGTGGCCGCCGCGCCCGCAGCGGTAGCACTGCTCGGGGTCGCCCATGCCCGGGCGCTGGCGCACGCGGCTGGTGCTGAGCTGCACCTTCATGGGCTGGCCGTCCACGTTCATGCCGTTGAGCTCCTTGATGGCCTCGTTGACGTCGCCCGTCGCGTCCAGGTGCACGAAGCCGTAGTTCCGAACGATATCGCACTCCACGACCGTGCCGAACTTCTGAAACAGCTCGCGGACCTCGGGCGCGCGCGTCTTGTCCGTGAGGTTACCGACGAAGATTTTAGTGGTCGGCGTCGACGGCGCCTTGCGGCTCTTGGCCGCTTCTATTTTGATCGCTTGCCCGTTCACGATCTCGCCGTTGAGGTTCTGAACGGCCTCGCGCCCGACTTGCTCGTTTTCCATGTGCACGAAACCGTAATTTCTGATGATATCGCATTCTACGACCGTACCGTACTTTTCGAACAGCGGTCTCAGATCGGCGTCCGTAGTTTTATCGGATAGGTTCCCGACGAAGATTTTGAAAGTACCGGCGCCCGGCATTTTAGGTTCTGAAACGCATACACAATTTGTCGAAATGAGTCAGCAGCGTTCATGGCAAAGTTTGTACTACCGACGGGATATTGGCGTGAAATATAATTTTATATACGTACTTACCTGTTACACTATTAAAGGAACACTACGTTACACACAATATATCTTAAAATTACTGCTAATATCACAAAAACTCTTCTGCGATGCAATCACGTTATAATCAAGCACAAAATGGCGTCTTGAAAACTTTTATTGTCAATTTTGCAAACCTTCCAACAAGCGGATATGACGTATCAATAAACCATAGCGAAAACACTTTTCTTTTTATATGAAAGCGGATGTGTGAATGAACAAAATTGAAGGAGCGGGTAAGATTAGTGTTTTCGATGACACAGTTACAGCAGTCACGGGTAACATTGTACACTTTTGTAAACGTTGCACTCTGCTTTGATTGTCGGAAGCGTCTGGCGGCACCATCGTAATGCTTAAGTAATATCGAGCAACCATTCCAACCAAACCTAGTAATATAATAGATACCAAACCATTGCTGTTTGGTGGGAAGCAGGAAGAAATCTCTGTTTAGAGATAATTTGCTGTTTAGTGTTTGCCCGTTGTCACAGAATAATATATTACTTATATTAGTAGGTACTATACAAGTGTGAAGCGCCGGCAATTATAGGTCCACTTCCAAATCGTTAATCGATTCATATGCTTTTGTACTTTCTAGCCAACGGCAACCCCTGTCAATTAACGTCAAAAGCAAAAGCAAAAATCAAAATCTGACATTTCATATTTTGTCGACAAAAATATTTTACTCAAAATAAAATAGTGTTTTGTTACGTTGTGTGTTCGTAATATATTGTTGCTTAGTGTAATTTTCAAATCCGCGGACATTTCTTGCAGATACCGGTGAGCAATTTTTATATTTTTGCCACAATACACCCACTAAACGCCGAAATGGATCAAATTTCGTATAAATTCTAGCCTATTATCTTTTGAACAGCATTTAGTTTTACTTATTGATCCGTAGAATGTGTGCCCTTTTGTATACGCATATATCTTAAATTCGCTAAAGGTAAATCGGTTCCGACTGACCGAACTTTCTGGGGCGAAAATGTTTTTCATGCTCTCCTGTGTAGATTGATTTATTGACTAGGTGATACATAACCACTTTCACCGTTATTTTATTGTTTATGTGTCATAATTTGCAGTACTTATTATATTCAACTTAATCACCTTTAATAAAGGCACTTAAATCACCTTAATTAGAGATAATAGTGTAGAATATAAACAAGTATGTAACTTACGTATGTATAGTATGTAAACAAGTATGTATAGAATATAAACAAGTACTTACTACAAAAATATATTTATAGGTACTTAGTTTCTTCATAAATTCACGTGTTGCAGAACTGCCTTAACCCTGTACCTGTATTGTAAAGAACTGCACCAGAAATAGCCATTGCTATTGAAGGTCTAACTAGTCTAATATCTCATGAGAATTTTAATGAACTTCTTAAAACGGGAGGACATTCTCAACTTAATGCCTATTGAATAAGTTTTAAGTGTCTTGGCATCTTTACACATCTTACTCTACTATAAAGGTTTGTTTAGGTTACTAGAGAGTCACTTTATAGAAAACATTGCCTTATAACTAAATCCCATTGCATTGACGGAAGGCAGAGAACAAGGCACATATTGGAAATTGTTTTGTTTTGGAATAAAAATATTTCAATAAATTTCAGTAATCTTTTCATAATTTTCCAAAATTTACCTACAGGTGTGAAATTTTGTCCCACACCAATTGTCTATTTTGAAATCTATCAATGCAGTAAGATAAGGGAGTCTACTTGTAACATATCCATTTTATTCTGACCTTATAGCTCCTATTTGATCTACCTGTCATCCTTATTCTTTATATCTTAGCTCAGACTCGCTTAAAATATATTAATTACTATTACAGGCAAGAATTCATTAAAGAATTTCACTGCTAAGAAGGAAGTTCATTATTTTTGAAAAATAGAAGAAAGAACATTACATCCTCTTGTGTAACCTATCCAGATCCTATCCTGTGTCATGAAGATTTTCCAAGATGTTGTCTTCTGTTGATTATTGTGACGATGAATGTATGGAAAAAGTGGATAGTCCTAATATATACTTGAAGAAAATACCCTTGATTTGTGATATAAACTGCTTAGGGGTGGAGTGCCTTTCCAGGGTCTGTTACCTGCCAAGTATAAAATATCTTCAAAGCAAAAGTGAATGGGCATCCTCTAGGCAAGCGCGCTCCAACCTATCCCTCATCATTGCTTTTTATTAGCATGATTGTTGTCAAGTGCAAGCCTATCACACAACTAGAAAGAAAATGCATTTATTTGTTGTTGGTGTCACAGATAAAAACAAAGCATACAAATGTACATTTTCATCTGTGACACCACTCCAAATGGGTGTACAGCTCAACATGTCTTGCGTCACATGCGTTAACACTCACAAAATGCAGGATGCTGACTTTCAGCTGTTACCCGGAATTAAAAAAACTGGTCAAGTGTGTATCTGTACCAGCTATACTCACATATTTAATCGATGTAAGATGAGAGTCAACTGCGCCGTGCAGTGAGCCAAGTGAGCCTATGAAATCGCAACCTGGATGGGTTCGAAACTAGTTGGGCTTATGAAATATGTGAGTACAGCTGGTACAGTGTAGTGTATCTATACTAATATTATAAAGAGGAAACCTTTGTATTTTTGTATGTTTGTATTCAATAGGCTCAAAAACTACTGGACCGATTTCAAAATTTCTTTTACCATTACTAAAAGGGATTCTTCCGAATCCGTATAGGCTATATTTTATCCCGGAAAATAGAAAAAATAAATGTCCACCCGTGCGAAGCCGGGGCGGGTCGCTAGTACTAAATATAGAAATAACTCTATAGTTTAAACATAAAAATGTTACCAGTATTGGTCCTTACTAGAGGTCCTGAGGTAAAAAACCCTAAAAATCTAGATTTATATATGCAAAAAATCATGCTGACTCATTGCTCTGTTCTAGAGTGAATGAAGGTCAAACCAATAAATCAACAAACAAACACACTTTCGCATTTATAATATGGTTAATGATGGGTAGTGACAGTGACTATAGAAATAAAAAGATTCTTATATAAACTTTTCAAGTATATAGATTATAGATACATGGTGTGGTGCTTCTAGGATGAGTTTTTGACAGCATAATAGTTTAAAGTTCTAGAATTAGCCACATTTTGTATAATATGCGGGCGGCCAAGTTCGCAACTTACTCTATGCCGATAGATAACATATTTCCTGGACGTCACTTACTCCGCCCCGCGGTTCCGGTGCCTTCCCATTGTTAACTTTACATTGCCGCTTCTCCACGAAGCATAGGCTACGTTGTGACGTCAATACACAATACATTTTCTCGTGTAACATACCGTGTCGAAAATTATTTAATACTAGATGATGCCTGCAGCTTCAACTGCGTGAATTGGTCAGGTCCCCTGCAGCATCAAGTCTGAAGAGTTGGAATCCAAATTTTTTATGGAAGAATGTCGCAAAGTACCTCTATCGATTAAAAAAAAATTACGCAAATCGGTTTAGCAATCTCGGAGATATCAGTGCATAGTTAGGTAGAAAAACTCAACTTCTCCATTTTTAAAGTCGGTTTAAAAAAGTAGCCTATGTTCCTCCTTGGTTAATCCTCTATTTATCTGTGAAAGTCCTGTCAAAATAGGTTCAGCCATTCCGAAGATTAGCCCGTTCAAACAGACAGTCACTTCAATTTTATTTATTATATATTAGTATAGTAGTAGTATAGACTATAGATTAATTTCAACTAATTTATTTTTCTTTTGTTTCATTATTAAAAATATCGGTCAAGTGCGAGACGGACTCGCACAGAACGGTTCCGTACCATCGTACAAGAAATAACTTATTTTTTGTAAATTTTCAGTGGGTATTTTGAACTTTTTATTATTTTTTGTTATAGCGGCAATAGAAATAATATTCTGTGAAAGTTTTAACTCTTTACCTATTACGGTTAACGAGATACAGCCCGATGAAAGACAGATGGATGAAAGGAGAGCAGAGGCTTATTAATATGGCACTTTCAGGTACGGAACCCATGAAGCATTCGACATGCATCACCCGCCGTCCCACTGCTAAGCATGCAGGAAAACGCCTGCGTCTATACTATACAAAGATTATGTTTTAAAATGACCGCTTTACCTTAAGCGGAAATCTATACTAATAAATAAAATTGGAGTGTCTGTCTGTAATTTCGAAATAACTACCTCATATTAAGCTCATATGGTTATTTGAACGATACCAACACTGAATCACACGTTTTTAAAATTTTTGTCTGTCTGTCTGTCTGTCTGTTTGAAAAGGCTAATCTTCGGAACGGCTGAACCGATTTTGACGGGATTTTCACAGACAAGTAGAGAATTGACCAGGGAGTAACATAGGCTACTTTTTTAACCGACTTTCAAAAAGGAAGTTGTGTTTTTCTACCTATGTACACCGAAATCTCCGAGATTTCTGAACCGATTTGCGTCATTTCTTTTTTAATCGATAGAGGAACTTTGCGACATTGTTTCATAAAAAATTTGGATTCCAACTCCTCAATCCTGATGCTGCAGGGGATCTGACCAATCCACGCGGGCGAAGCTGCGGGCATCAGCTAGTTACATTATAAAATTGGCACGACATTAATTTCTCTATCAGTTATTGCATGTGTTTTTTGTCGCTCGACAAAAAGTGGCTAGTGTGACTTTAGTTTAGTTAGCTATTCTACGTTTCACGTAGGCCGGTCAGCGATGAATAGGGAATTCTGAAAAGACGTGTACATGCCGGTGAGAGAGGGACGGAGTGACGTGAGAGCGAGACGAAGTTGGCTCGATACGCCCGCGGCCCACGGAGGGGTCCCCTGCCTAGAGTTTATATAATTTACAATAGAATCACCCGCAAAATGTAATTGGCTCTTGTACTAAAGTCGAGTATGTTACACTTGTACTTACTTGACATTGAATACCTCATCCGCACATAAATGCGTGTTTATCTGTCTGTCTGCTAGCGGTTCATGGCCCATCTGTTTAACCGTTTTTGACGGAACTAGGTACAAAGCTAGCTTGCATCCCGGAAACGGATATAGGCTACCTTTTATCCTGGAAAATCAAAGAGTTCCCACGGAACCGCAAAACTAAATCCACTCGGATGAAGTCGTGGGCATCATCTAATACCAAATATTCTGTAGTATTCAAAATTTAAATCTATACAAATCTATACTTCTTTATTAATATTATAAAGGAAAGTTTGTAAGTTTGTTTGTAGGGGGTAATCTGTGGAACTACTGAACCGATTTTAAAAATTCTTTTACCAGTAGAAAGCTACAATCATTCTGAGTAACATAGTCTATGTTTTATTTAAAAAAAAAATAGATTTAGAAATAGAAAAAGATAGAGCAGCTTACTCGGGTCGCTAGTACTAGTACTTGCTCGGATGATATTTCGAAAAATCTTTTTTTTAGTGGGGGTCTCTATATCATAGAAAAAACTTTCTTGCTCAATTTAAAGTTTCGAGACCCAGAGATTAATATGTGAGTCAGTGACTTTCTCCTTCAAACGTATTCTGCGATTATTTTTTTGTTAGTAACAGTATGTCGTAACAGTTTGTCCTCAATGTTTTTGTTTTGCCTTGGAGCTCTGAATCATCACATATTGTCTATCCGTTGGCACAGTTAATCATCATCACCATCATCATCAAACCATCGCTGGCTCTTTACTGCAAGGGTCTCCCTCAGAAAAAGAAGGGTTTGGTCTACCACCGGATTGGCAGATTTCACACGATTTCATTAGATTTCAGAGTAGTGTGAAAGATGAGAGATATATCTCGGAAAATCAGAGTTCCCACGAGATTTTATAAATGTGAAAGTGTGGATGTTTGGATGTTTGTTACTCAATCACGCAAAAACTACTGGACGGACTTGGCTGAAATTTAGAATCGAGATACATTATACCCTGGATTAACAGATAGGCTACTTTTTATCCCGGAAAATCAAAGAGTTCCCGCGGGATTTTCAAAAACGTAAATTCACGCGGACGATGTCGCGGGCATCAGCTAGTAAATTCATTCTTAATTAATACTTAAAAGGAATTAATGATATTAGTTATTACTAAACAATACAATGTGTAACTGTGTAGGTACTTTCCCTTCCTCGTTTCTAATGAATTACGAGTATATGTGCATTTTAAGCAATCAAATATCACTCACTAGTTTTTTACGCTGAAGGAAAACACCGTGAAGAACCTGCATGTCTAACAGATCTATATACCTATAATGCATATGTTTTGAGAATTCTTGCTCGCCATAATTGCTCTATGTGTCAACTTTCATGTCAAAAGTAGGGTTTACCCAAAAAAAACTGGCCAAGTGCGAGTCAGACTCGCGCACTAAGGATTCCGTACACGGGTATTTTTTCCGACATTTTGTACGATAAATCAAAAACCATTATGCATAAAAATAAATAAAAATCTGTTTTAGAATGCACAGGTAAAGCCCTTTCATATGATACCCCACTTGGTATAGTTATCTTACTTTGAAAATTGAAAACACTAATTAATTATTATTATTTGTTCATGAACCTCTTTTTTTGTGATGTAACCACAAATTCACGGTTTTCAGATTTTTTTCTTGTGCTAAGACCTACCTATCTGCTAAATTTCATGATGTCTAGGTCAATGGAAGAACCCTCTAGGTTTCTTGACAGCCACGACAGACGGACAGACAGACAGACAACAAAGTGATCTTATAAGGGTTCCGTTTTTCCTTTTAAGGCACGGAACCCTAAAAAGACCTTGGATGGGTTACAAACTAGTCGGGCTTAGGTACGTACCTACTTCGACTCTAGTCGGTTACTAGTTTTTTTTTTTTAAAGAATATTAGCCATGCTAATCATGACTAACACTCCTCTTTCTCCTCCAATTAAGCGTAAAGCTTGTGCTAGGAGTAGGTACGACAGTGGTGCAACGGGTGGGGTTTGAACCGCCGACCTTTCGGAATTCAGTCCGCCCTTCAACCGTTCAGCTATCGAGGCTCTTAAGTTATACTTATAGTACTACTAGCTGATACCCGCGACTTCGTTCGCGTGGATGTAGGTTTTTAAAATTCCCGTGGGAACTCTTTGATTTTCCGGTATAAAAAGTAGCCTATGTGCTAATCCAGGGTATAATCTATCTCCATTGTTTTCAGCCCAATCCGTCTAGTAGTTTTTGGGTGAAGAAGTAACAAACACACACACACACACACACACACACACACACACACACACACACACACACACACATACACACATACAAACTTTCTCCTTTATAATATTAGTGTGATAAAGTCCATGTCAGTGTTTCGAAGACATTAATTTGTCTTGATTTAACTTGAAATTACCACTTCCTTAAAAAATTACCAAATAGATATTTCTGCTATCCTGTGGGTACCTCTTAAATCTTTACTTAGCAAACTGACACCAATAAGCTTTAGCGGAATAAATTCCCGTCCTATTCCGCGTTGCGAACACATTCCTTGCCGTCTTCGGCTTTTCCACTGTGTAGCGAACGTACAGTTCGGAAATAAGTTGAATTAATGAATTAACGAATGATTTATTCAATAAAACGTAGGTACAATACGTTGAAATAATGTCTGAGAGCCTTATTACCACTGTTACTGGTCTTTAAATTTTACCTTCGTACCTAGTCTAATACGCTGGCCAAGTGTGGATTGGCAGATTTCAAACTCCTTTGAGAACATTATGGGGAACTCTCAGGCATTTACGTTTCCTCAGAATGATGACCGTTAAAGCATGATATTTAGTTGCTTAAAAATGCTTATCAATATCACGCTTTGACGGCGGAGCGCGTTCCCGGATTCGAATTCCGACGAGTGCTGACCAGGACAGACGAAGTTACTTCTACCGCGGACGGTCAGACGGACAGACAGATATATAGACGGAGTATAGAACGTTATTATACAGAACTGTATAATTGCTACGCCGTGCTGTACCCTCGCCATTGTGCAGAGGGGTGCGAGGGAGGCGAGGTGCCGACGTCAGTCCATTGATCGTCTGACGTCACTGCAGGAAGCGTGCCCTCAGCCGCGGCCAGGGACTTCGCCTTCGGGTGACTGTGACATTATAGCTACCTTGCTTAGTACCTACCGTTTAAGTGAAAATCTATCGGAAAAATCGACAAAACAATTGTCGACCTCACAGGCGCAGTCGTAAGCGGTGTAGTCTTACAGGTGGGAGGTCCCGGGTTTGATTACCTGCAGTGAAAATTTTGGCCATTTATAATGTCTGAACTGTCTCTGGTCTGGTCTGGTGGGAGACTTCGGCCGTGGCTCGTTACCACCGTGCCACCCAGCAATTTAGAGGTCCAAGTCTGAATTCCTCACACCTGATGATGCAGGGCAAAGAGTTTTATCTGAACATTCTAAAACAGATTTTTAGATATTTTTATGCATAATAAAACAAGAGTGAATAGGCACCTTCTAGGTAAACGCGTCCCATCTTAGACCACATCATCACTTTCCATCAGGTGTGATTGTGGTCAAGCGCTTACCTATAGTGAATAAAAAAAAAATAGGTTTTGATTTATGGTGCACAAAGTCTGAAAAAATACCCGAGTACAGAACTCTCGGTGCGCGAGTCTGACTCGCACTTGGCCGGATTTTTATGTACAGCTGTTAACGTTAACTTGAAAAGTCACTAGAGCGCATGAAAACGTTTATACTGTTTATAGCTTCTGGACTTATTATAAACTAGCTGTGCCCGCGACTTCGTTCGCGTGGAATAGTGACTTTTCGCGCTTTATATAGCCACGGACGCTCAGGCGCGAGGCGCCGTGATTCTTTAAATTGACATAACTTTTTTATTTATGAACCGATTGACATGAAATAAACACTAAATCCTAAGTGAAGCTTACTACAATATATTAGTGAAAACCGTATCTAAATCGAATAAGCCGTTTCTGAGATTAGCGTGCACAAACACACAGACAAACAGACAAAAAAAAAATTAATTACAATTTCGGGTTCGGCATCGATATAATAACAACCCCTGCTACTTTTTTTTTATATATTTCCATTGTACAGACACCACTTTTCTACAATTTTATTATATGTATATAGATAATATTTACTATAAAGACGCCATTACTTCAAGAGTATCCAAAATGCGACAGTGTACAGATATACTGAATTGTGTCACGGTAGATATTGTCAGACGACCCTTTCTAAATTTATATGCGCCTTCCATTTTATGCTACCAGGCACCGGCTACGTAAGGGCTAGTATATACCTACGAGCACTGTTCTCGCTTAAATACACGTTTTTAACCCCCGACCCAAAAAGAGGGGTGTTATAAGTTTGACGTGTCTGTGGCATCGTAGTTTCTAAACTAATGAACCGATTTCAATTGAAACTGTAATAAACTGCGAATTTGGAAAATTCAGTACTTAATAGATTAGCAACTGCACAATTTTGACCAAGCTACGTGACATTGGCGATGTAAATTGTGCTGTGTTGGAACAACTAAACGCCACTCCAACCAAACAACAAGGAAGGTACTCGTAACTTGAGATCATTTTCTACCGTTATGAAAAACAATAAACTCGGCTTTAAAAACTTTACATTGTAAAATTCTCAAAGATGAGTACTTAAAATGCTTACCAAGAATGGAAACGTAACGTAACGTGGTTTTTGAATAATGCTAGTAAGAAGTTACTTTATTTCTACAACACGTACAAAAATTAGAATTTGAGAAGATATGAAAAAGAAGCCAAATTCAAAAGAACTAAGAAGTCTTGAAAAAGCTCCAACTAAAAAATTGTATAAAGTAATCCTACTCAGTTATTAGCAAACTTATAAAAAAAAAATATGTCAAAATACCTTTTGCTGCCTTTTATATTTTTGTATACCTATTGGTTTCAAATCTATCGTTATTCTTGTAATGCCATTTCATAATCATATCAGATAGAAATTAGAACGATTTGTTTTTACAATATCAGTGAGAAAAAGTTACTACCAAAATTACTTATTAATTTTATAATTTGCTGTAGTAAATGTTTAAAAGGAATGTACAACGTCCACTTAAACTCATGAGAGTTAAGAGCGTGAAGCTGAAAAATGTAAAACCTACTTTTCAGTCTAAATAAAGATTAAATAAATATTGGATAGAATCAGGCGTTACTTTGCGGAAGTTCATGTTTAGCAAGAAACAGTTAAAAATTATTTTGCTATAATCCGCCAACAGAAAAAATCTGTATGGTCAAACATGCAGTTACAAGCTAAGCACCGCTTACCTCCCCAACCAAGCAATAAAGTCAAGTTCCCAAGCAAGCACTGCCACCACAACTCCCAATTATAGCAAAATAATTTTTAACTGTTTCTTGCTAAAGATTAAATAAATAATAATCGCAGCGGTTATTTTCCACAGTGTAGCCCCGCCTTACCCCGATCACTGATTACAGGACGCGCAAGGATAACTCGATAAAAACGTCGCTTTCCACCCCGACAGCTTTAATCCGATATTGAGAACCTGGAATTTTTAATAGCTTTTCACTTTATATCGCTGTAATTTTACTAGATTACGTATAAAACGAGTTCAAAGTTGCCAGCGAAGGCCGCGACTTCTTAGTTCTTTCGCGTGGATCACAATTTTGCCCGCGACTTCGCCCGCGTGGATTGAGGTTTTTCGAAATCCCGTGGGAACTTTTTAATTTTCCGGGATAAAAAGTAGCCTATGTGCTAATCCAGGATATAAATTTCAGCCAAATCCGTCCAGTAGTTTTTGCGTCAAAGAGTGACAAACATACACACACACACACATATACACACAAACTTTCGCCTTTACAATATTAGTGTGAAGTGTGATGCGAAAGTGTGTTGTTTTGTCCTTCAATCCCGTCCTAGTTAAACATAAGTCTATTTTTATTTTATTTATAATAGAACTATAGTATATTTTCAATCCTAGTTAACTTCGTAAAGATCCAATATTACAAGCAGATCAAAAGTGTAATCCATAAATAATAAAAGCAACATCAAAGCGTCACAGCTAGGCGTCCGTTACATTTATTTATGAACTGAAATATGACCTAGCCCCCGGCTAGGAACTCTAATGGTTCCATAAATGGCACATGTCGACTTAGGGGCTTACCTGTCTAAGTTTTTGTTTTGACAAACAAGTATTTTTTACTCGGCGACAGAAGGGACCCTTCCTCTAGTTTTACCACAGAAGTCGTTGTTAGAAAGACCTTCGATCGGATTTGGCATAGGCCACTTCTATGTATTATATTCTCTTTGGATTATTCGAATGAATCCGTTTTACTTAAAAACAGGACAGCTTATGAATAATAATTAAAAAACCGGCCAAGTGCGAGTCAGATTCGCGCACTGAGGGTTCCGTACTCGGGTATTTTTCCAACATTTTGCACGATAAATCAAAATCTATCATACATAAAAATAAATAAAAATCTGTTTTAGAATGTACAGGTAAAGCCCTTTCGTATGATACCCCACTTAGTATAGTTATTTTACTTTGAAAATTGAAACACAATTTTTTTTTAATGATGTAACCACAAATTCGCGGTTTTCAGATTTATTCCTGTACCTATGCTATAAGACCTACCTACCTGCCAAATTTCATAATTCTAGGTCAACGGGAAGTACCCTATAGGTTTCTTGATAACACGACGGACGGACGGATGGACACAGACATACAGACAGACAACAAAGAGATCCTATAAGGGTTCCTTTTTTCTTTTTGAGATACGGAACCCTAAAAACATCAAAGCTCGTTCCATTTTTATTTATGAACTGCAATATGATCAGGCCTGACCCCGCTTTGGTACTCCCTAATGGTTCCATAAATGGCACGTGTCGACTTAGGGGCTTACCTGTCTACATTCCACTTTGTTTTTGTTTTGACCAGCACTTTATACTGTAGGGTTTTCAGGTTGAGCCTAACGTATTTTTGTATGTGTACTCGTGTGTATGTGAGTTTATTTATTCCAACATAACTTCTAAATGCTTGAACAGATTTGGATTATTGAACCTCTTAATCATGAATACTTTCTAGATTTGTTGTACCTATTCTATTCCCTTTATAACCTCTCGTACTGCCACTGGTAGAGATCTCTTATAGAGATAAGTGCTTCCCTGTCCACTTTTCCTTTCTTTTTCTCTTGTTACAACTTTCTGGTACAAATAAAAAAAATTAAGTATATTTTGACGAAATAAATGTAAACCCTACTTTCTAAAAGCAAATAAAAATACACGTGCAAAACGCAAGGAAATGAGAAAAGGTGTTTTCATTCATTTGTTAAGAGCCGAGAGAAAAGCTTGTCGACACTTGACGGTATAAAAATAGCGCATACTTATTTGGTTTCGAGGTTTCATAAACATTATTTTTTAATGACCAACAGCCAAGGTTTTGTAAGGTGGCTTTTAGAAACAACCATTGTTTTACGGGCTGAAAGAACGTTTTCCTTCTAGTAAAGTTAATTGGAGTGAAATACTGCGTAGGTGGGCATACTGAGTTTATTTTGAGTTTATGATAAATTGCCACCAAAGTTTCAGCCTTTTTTCACGTTTTTTTTGTCCCCCTTTTCAATCTTGTGCTATCAAGAGCAGGGAAAGGGAAAGTAATTAATTTGCCCATTTTTAGTAATAACAAACTGAAAGAGTAGGTATATTTTCTATTTTGAAATTAATTTTATCAAGCCGGCAAAGCATATTAGTTCTCGATAATAATTTAGGGGGTTACGATATATCCTATTCATATGCGAAAGGAACTGGGAACCCAAAGCGTTACTATCCCAAGAAAATCTTTAGTGCCGTAGAAGAAGATACATGTGCAATATTATATTCGAATCCACTGTACGTTATATTAGTGTAGTTGCGTAGCTCCGTCGTAGCATATGCTACGTTTTTTCTACATTCATAAAAAACTCATAATGGATATCCTTTAGTTATCTTTAAAAAAATTTTTGAGTGAAGGCATTTGCATTGAAAACTGCAAGATGTATCATTTCACTAGCCGATGCCCGCGACTTCGCCGGCGTGGATTTAGGTTTATTGAAATCCCGTGGGATTTCAATATCCCCTCTTTGATTTTCCGGGATACAAAGTAGCCTATGTGCTAATCCAGAATATTATCTATCTCCATTCCAAATTTCAGCCAAATCCGTCCAGTAGTTTTTGCGTGAAGAAGTAACAAACATACACACACACACACACATACAAACTTTCGCCTTTATAATATTAGTGTGATATCACTAGATTAGATCCACGGAGAACCTTGAATCATAAGAAAAACCCGGTCAAGTGCGAGTCTGACTTGCACACGAGGGGTTTCGTACTATCGTACAATATACGTAAGTACCTATAATACTATACAATGTATTTTTTTTAAATTGAATTTTTAATAAATACATAGTATTTTTTAAAAATTCAATTTTGAAATTCTCTATCTTGGGTTTATATTATTGATGATTAAACGAACTTACCTGAAGTGAAGTTCTATCCCAATTATACGAGTTGCTTCGTCCGAAGAGATTAGGTATACATTGTAGTAATACGTCAAAGTATTGCCTTTCTACCACTTGTTTGAAAGCAGAAAATCTGCACTTCTATTTTTTGTATTTTTTGTTGGTACCACTGGAGCGTTCCCATCTCATTTAGTTGAAAGCCTGCCTGGAACATTAATATTTCACTTATCAGGGGTCCTAGGGCTGGGAGGGACCTAATCTCTTCGGACGAAGCAACTCGTATAATTGGGATAGAACTTCACTTCAGGTAAGTTCGTTTAATCATCAATTATACCTCATTGCTTCGTCCTTTGAGATTAGGTATACATTGTAGATTTTGAAAGATAGTGAAATATTAAAACACTTCTAGGTTTAATAATATTGTATTTATATTATCAATTTTGACAAGCAAAATAAAGCCAAAAATAAATAAAAGATATTATCATAATTACGGTTACTTCATCCGTATTTAAGTAGATACTTAGTGATTTTTATAATCACTGTATTATAAGTAAAAATAAAATACTTTTAAAGCTGCTGATTCAAATTTATTTTACTTAAAATAAATTTTAATCAGCTGCTCAGTGTTCCAGATTGATTTATGAATAATAAATAATAATAAATAATAGGAGTGATAGAGCAATCTGATTAGATTGATCACATTGAATACCTCTACGATAAACTCTGGCACACAGCATAGAGTTGCCCACGCTAAGGCCGCTGTATTTCGTATTAGGTATATCAATATTGATACCTTTACTGTGAGCTGCGGAGGTAGCTGCATGCCTGACGGAATAAGCGAAAAAAAATAATATAGAAGTATTATATTTTTATCCACTGACTGATACTGTTCGTAGATACCGATTTATGCGGACTCTTAAATCTTACTATTGTAATGGGGCATTTTTTTTTTTTTTTTTTTCGTAGGGGTTACATTCTATCGATGTATTCTAACAATGTTTCTGCTGGATAAAGTTATCTTCGGTGAATGTTTATTAGAAAGGAACATTTAGGCAAGGTTGAGCTGAATCTGGGTATGACGATCTTGTTAGGTCATGTATTTCGACTGATGTTTGTTAAATTAATATTATTATTAACAATTACACTACGTATCTAAATTAATTTTCAAAATATGGTTTGCACCTTATGTGTAATTATACCAGCATGAGTAATGTGACGTTAATCAAATATTCTAAATTCAAATTGTTATTTGGATTCCAATTAACAAAAATTCTAAAACTATGGACAGATCTCATGGTATAACAACATCAAATCTTGAGACTGGAGGACGATGAAAAAACAGACGTTACTCTCGAACCTAGGATCAACGATAGAGCTGAGCCATGGCTGTGTTTTATGAACCCATCAAGCTTATAGCCTGACCGGCTAATTCAGATAGACATTTTCATCGGAGTTGACGCTTCATAATATACAATATACCTTTATTTCAGGACACAGAGTTCGTTCTGTCGTGTGCACCTATTTTTTTTTTTTTTTTTACCAAAAAACTAACCCAACACCATCTTGCGAAGTTGATCATAATATATACAAAGATGACGGTGCTACGCTCCTCTCTACCTAGTAGTACCGTCTTGATAACTTCCATGCAACCAACATAATATGCAATCAACAGGGTGGCTGAAACAGATAATGCATTATCATTATGTCTAAATTGAATTTAGAACCGAACAGAGAAGGCTCTGAAATGGTGGAAACCAGGGTTTTTTTTTTTTTTTTTGCCAAAACCAACATGTGGTTGCCCTAAGGCTGGTACTATTTATTTAAATACATGTTCTTCTAGTTCCCGTTTCCCTTGATAAGATCTTCGTGACTCCGCATTTCGTTGTTTTTTAAACTAATGTATGAAGCGAACACAAATCTCCTGTGAGCTTCACAGCATAATTATAGATTTTGATATTCTCGTAAGAAGTGGACATCTAACTCCATCTATATAGTTAAATAGGAAAGAGAGCACTTTATTGTCGTACGCAATAAAATGCCTTTTTTTTTTTTTTTATAGATTCCATTTTCTGAAAACCTGAAAGTCCAAAAAAAACAGTCAGTAATTTTAGCTACTTCATATGTTTGACAGATTCAAAACTAAACTCAGAATCCACTGGCCATCGGTGGTCTTCTCACAACGTGTCGCCCCTACCCTATATCGTTAGCATCCGAAAAAAAAATAATAATTCTAGACAGTCTATTTTGTCAAATAGGATTGACTGTCACTTCGATAGATTTTTACCATTATGTAAATAATCCTGCAAAGACTGCTGAATGCTGATGTGTCAATGCTGAGCTATCTTAGTGATTTGCATTACACAACAAGATATTTAAAACATCTTTCTGTCCGTTTTTGTAGGTGTACCGTATCTACTTACTAAATCGCGGGTAAGTCGCAGTAAGTCATTAACAACGAGTTTTGTATGTAAATTTAGCTCTTGATTGATTAAATATCATTTTTCTTCAGACGGGTCAACGTATTTTTTTTTTTTTTTTTTAATCAGGTAATTGCAATATTTGCGCACAGTAGGTACTCGGGCTGTACAGCTCTTTTTTACATTGATGATAAATCTTAAGAACTCTAAAGTATTTATTGTTTGTAAAATAATTTTAGATAACCCTGATAACTTTTAAAAATCAACTATATCTTGTAAATATATGTTATGTATATACCTAGTTGACAAGTAACCCAAAAATCTGAGTAAATACATAAATCACCGGCTTTAGTACTCGTAGTTTTGTAAAGACGAGAGGCGGAAAGTATATTCAGACCAAAATAGTAAACCATTAAATTGGAATAATTCTCGTTCATTTTAAATCGTAGATACTTTCTATAGATAGGTAGTAAAATCTTTTATAACTCCTAAGAAATAAATCTAACGTGGCCATCCAACTATTCATTGATGTAGTTGTAATTGATCTTAATGTTGTTATGTAAGCACCCACTTTAAGAATTTTTCGTTTAAGAATTTTTGACTTATTATAAGTCTGTTATTTCCATTGGATTTATAATAAAAAATGAAAAGAAGGAAACGATCCTTCACACAAATCACATTGTGATAAGTATAACTTCACTAAACATAAAGTCTATGATATTATATTCAGATGATAGGAGACATGCTGGGTCGTGAGATTAAGATACTGGTTTTAGAAATGGAATCCCGTATCCTCTTACCCACAATAGTATGACTGGGTCATTAATTAATTGCCATTAGTCCTAAAAGTAGAATGAACGTTCCTGCGGAACGTACCGGGTGCAGCGACGAGGGTCCCCGGTGACACTGCCAGAGCCAGCGGCGCGGCGACTGTCACAGCTGCCGTGAGCGCGGTGACTTCGTGGGTTCGTACTTCGTATATAATCGTTGCTCCCGCTTGTTGTATTGCCGGGAGCGGATGCTCCTGGTTTAAAGTCTGGATAGGAGCCGGTGTCGGCTTCTGCGTTGCAGGAGGTTTTCTTGCGGGTGGGATTATTCATATCTTGGCACCGGATCATAATATTACAAGCCCGAATGTATCGGCTAGCTTCACGCTGTATAAGACACAGTCTATTTCTGTATGAGCTGATCTTTAATATTTTTCTTTATTAAAAAAGAATATGAAGTTTTTTCTTGTCATAGATTCGTTGTGCTGGGTATCGCACATCAGTCTGGCTGGATCTTTAATAATAATTAATTTACGGACTGATCACTTTATTCTAAAGAGAAAAAATGAGTGAGAGCTTCCTCATGAGCATATCCGATAAAGCGAAGCGAAGACTAGTTTTTTCTTGACGATGGCTTAATTTTATGGTTGACGTGCTTGGCTGCGTTTCGACAACAATCATTGGCACTAACTCAGGTTCGAGTTGTAATCCGTCTGTACAATGGTATTTTAAACCATCTACCCTTAACTTTTCTATCAGTAGCGAAAGGGTACATCCTTATTAGAAGACCGCAACATAAATGTATAAACTATATGAAGGTATGAAGAAGGTATTTAATATGTGTAAATCTCAAATGATCTCATTTTTACTCGATAATAGCACTTGATATCTCATGATTCATGTAGACACATTTCATTCACAAATAATAATCAAAGTAAAGGTAATAATATTCCTTTTTAAATGTATTCCATCACGATAATATTTTCAAAGCTTTCGGAATTCCAAATGATGTGAAGGTAACATCCCCATGAGATGTACACAACACCGATTGGAAATTGATATCATTCCATTAGTCTGATACGGAAATAGTCCTAATAACTATTCACAATATCATTAGTAATAGGTAATGTTTTACTGTAAATACCTTCATGGTCTGGGCTTCCAAATGACGTGAAGGTTACATCCCCATGAGATGTACACAGCACTATTGGAAAGTGATGTCATATCATCACCAGTGTGATACGGAAATAGTTCTAGCAACTATTCACAATATCAGCATTTCACTGTTAAATACCTTCATGTTCCGGGATTCCAATTAACGTGAAGGTCACATCCCCACAAGATGTACACAACACAATAGGAAAGTGATGTCATATTCTCAGTGTGATACGGAAATAGTCCTTGCAACTATTCACAATATCCTAAGAAATAAATAACATTTCACTGTAAACACCTTCATGTTCCGGGATTCTAATTGATGTGAAGGTCACATCCCCACAAGATGTACACAACACAATAGGAAAGTAATGTCGTATTTTATTAGTGTGATATGGAAATAATCCTAGCAAATTTTTCACAATATCCTTAGAAGTAGGCAACATTTCACTGTAAATACCTTTTTATTTCGGGATTCCAAGTGACGTATCATATATATCATATCACTAGTTTGATTCGTAAACAGTCCCAGAAGCTATTCATAATATGTTTAGAATTAGGTAACACGTCTTCACTGAAATACCTTATGGTCCGGAATTCCAAATCACGTGAAAGTAACATCGCCATGTTGTCATATGTCAAGGTAACATCGCAATGCACAAAACATTAATTGCATAGTGATATCATATCACCAGACACTATTATAATAAAACCTTATAACATAAAAATATGTAACAAATAAATAAATAAATAAATAAATAAATCACTATCGTTTTGGTGACTACGCTTTTGTAACGTTTTTTAAAACTTGAATAACGTGGTGATCGGCGAGGCACTAAAACGCGAATGAGATGGGAACGCTCCAGTGGTACCAACAAAAAATACAAAAAATAGAAGTGCAGATTTTCTGCTTTCAAACAAGTGGTAGAAAGGCAATACTTTGACGTATTACTACAATGTATACCTAATCTCAAAGGACGAAGCAATGAGGTATAATTGTTATACATATTACTCAGCGGCAATAGAAATACACACTCTGAGATTATGTACTATGTATTTTGTTAGTGTGTAGTACTCTCAAATTGTTATTTGTAGTTTGGGATTTAAATCATAGTTAACATGGCTCTCTCCGTCACTTACTCCATACAATCGTAGTCCTAATTTCATTTGAATATTAAGCAACCAAAGTCCATGAAATTTTGCGGACATATTCTAGAAACTAATATCTGTGCCTGTGGTGTTTTAGATTTATCTAAAAATATGTAGTTTTAAATTACAGGGGTTCAAAGATTTGTATGTGAATTTTTAAGACCGCGTAACTTTGAAACCGAATATTTTAACGGCAATCTGGAAAACCACAGGCATAGATATTAGTTCCCGGAACGTTTCTACAAAATTCCATTGAGTATGATTGGTTAGTATTCCAATGAGAGACGAACTACGTTTGTATGAAGCGAGTGACGGAGAGACCCCTCTTAACCCCGTCGGCACCCGTCAGGTGCGGAACCCTGAAAAGTAAGCGTTTTTTCCTCGAAAGCGACCCTTATTTATATAATTCTGTCAGCAACATATCTGAGCCCAGTTTATTCTTTGCCGAGGGTCGGAACGGGGTTAGTTTTCCGCGCAGTCCTCCGCGCAGGCCCCGCGCTAGTCCGCGCGCGCCTCCCGCCCCAACCACACGTAACCTGCCTTCTATTCTCATCTATAAAAAAAATCGGACTCAAACCGTGTTTTATAGTGACAATAAGTAATAGAAAGTGTTTATTTGTGGCTGTGTACATCCAATTTCTATACACCGGTGAGTTGGCGGTCCTATTATGGAATGTAGTGTTTTAAGTTGTCACTAGATGGCGCTGTTCCGCCGCGTCCGTAATGCAGTCGTAATGGTTATGTGGGTTTTTTTGTAGGAAATAACTTTATTACGTAAGGTACTCTTTAAAATCACTTAAGTTACTATGGGTTTTGCGTCTTTTAGTATTTCTGTATATTACTTTCAATTTTTAAGGTATTGATTTCATTTTGTATGAAAGTGATGTATAATTTTATGTATTAACATTGAATTACATGGTCGCTCAAACAATTAGATTAGAGGAGATCGATTTAATATGTAGTAGGTATAGTCGTGTATAATTAATTGTAGGGTCATGTAAATAAGTGATGGCGGTTAGCGCTGGTACACGCGTTTTCTTAAATAATTTAGCTCTACGTAGGGTTGTCGCCTGCTAATACACTTGTAAAGGAAATATATCGTACTTTTCATTGCAAAAGGTATTTTTTTACCTATTCGAAGTTACCTTGCCTTCGATCTCACCTGGTGGTGACGGCAGTCTTATGAAAGCGGGTCAACTTGAAAGAGTTAAGTCATAGTTAAGCATGGTATTTTTTTTTAACTCATACCTCTAATCGGTTTCATGCGGCTTTGTATCAGTGAGCTGAATTGCATGGCGATTAGATAAATCGTATTTGAATGTAAATAAATCTGTTAGTTCAAATTTAACCCTTGTCGTATAATACTTTTTTAATTAAGTATGTTAGTAGTAGTATTAGTAGTAGTACTATTAAGTATCTTCTCGGTGAGAAAGGCATTCCGAACCAGTTATAGATGCTCTTGACGATTCAAAAGTACCTACTTGTAAAAGTCTAATTGAATAAAAATATTTTGAATTTTGAATTTTTATGAATAATTAAGTATGAAAATTAGTGCGGTCTACATATACAATACAAGCTTTATAAAGACCTCAATACCTAATATTTTCTATTATTGTTAATTATGCCAACTATAGTTGGTAACCCTGGTTTCATGAAAAAAAAATTGTCCAGAGGCGTAAAAGAAATCAGAAAGTGAAAATTGTGGACCAAATCCTCAACGAAATTTAAATTTGTAATGACATATGTTAGAGATTAGGAACAAGTAATTTATCTTATGGTGATAAGATCGCGGATTTATTAGCAAAGTATTGTTATCCGACCCAAACAACGCTCCCCTTTTCAAAATGGGCACATTAACCTCTTTTGTGTCGCTCGAGCTATAAAACCTAGTTAAACGTTTGTTCTTTCACCGGTAAACTTGGTGGGGTGTTTTACTTGCCTAAGAACGCTTAATAGGGCCAGTAAAAGAGTCTTAAAAAGAAATTAAAGACTTGCTTTTATCTTTAGCTTTCATCATCTCGTTTCATCACCGGCTCACAACTTATTCCTGGCTTTCATCGTTCTACCACAGAACTGCGAGAAACCGTGAACGTTTCCTAAGAGCGGACACGCACTCATCCGATCAGAGTCCGGTAAAATGCGGAAATAAAAAACTCAGACCAAACTCGGATATTGCTTACGCACTCTGATCCAAATCTAAGCTATTCAGTGGACATCGTCATTATGCCCGATTTGAATCCGAGGCACATCCGAGATATTTTCACGGATGTCGGAGAGAACTCGGATGACGGAAGTCGGAGCTATTGCGTAAGCTACCATACAAATAGTTCTATGACTACTTTGGAACGTATTTTCACGGATTCGGATCGTATGCAGTGCGTAATAGCCCTTATGTGGTTGACATCTAGTCCACTCGCACGAAACGTTTTTGCAGTCGTTTTGGACTCTCAGTTGCCCGGTCCGTCCAGAAGTTTCAGCTGTGCGTTTGTTTCGTCCGCAGTTCGCGGAGCTCCCCATTAACCCCAAAATTCCTAATCAATCGGTGTATAGTGAGTAGGGCATGCAGGTACCTCGTGCAGTGCTCTTCGTTGCCGGCGAATATCGGGCCAGATTCTTCTTCTTCTTGCTTGATGCACTTTAGTGTGTTTAGTGGGTGTGGTGGAATGTGGTATTGAACGATAACCGAAATTAAATTAACAATTATATGGCGAAAAAGGGCGGCGAGTCGCGGCCGCTCCAACCGAAAAACCAGGTGAATGAATTTGACAGTGACACTGTCACCTGTCAGACGACAAACGACAGCTGGAGTTGCCGCTTAAATAATAATTACCAAACAGCGTTGATAAATCAGTCAGAAGCCAGTCAGCTTTTTCGTTTATAATATATTTAGATTAGATAAAAAAGCCTTGAAAATTATTAGATAACAGGGGTATAAGCCAGTCTAGATACAGGCAATAGCAGAGTTGCAAAAGCAATTTCCTGGCGTAGGCGTATATAGCGTTATATTTTATGCCTAACAACGAGGTCTGTCTTATTATTATTGACATTTTATCCATCACTACCCAAATTATAAATGCGAAGTGTGTTTGTTTATTGGTTTGTCCTTAAATCACGCGGCAACAGAGCAACGGATAATGTGATTTTGATTACTAAAAATCTCGTGAGAAATTTTCAATTTTCTGGGACAAAAAGTAGCCTACGTCACTCTTTAAGTCTTTAACCTATACCCATACAAAAATATCGTCGATCCGTTGGTTCATTGTGACGTTTTTGAAGGACAAACCAACAAACAAACACACTTTCGCATTTATAATATGGGTAGTGATATCAGTTAACCCGCCCGGCTTCGCACGCTGCACTGGTGCGGGTGATCGTAGAAGCTCGCGAGGTAGAAGACTCGCGTTTTGGTGGTCTTACTTTTTTTTTTTAATTTTAATTATTTATAAAATAAGAATAAATCAAAATTTACGGCGCTGGATATCACTCCTTTAAGACCTTTCTAAAAATGGTGGTTTATTTTAGCGGTGCTATCCCGCGGAGGTGTATATACCTACGGTCCAGGGTCCGCGATGAATGACGTCATTTCTTACGTACTTCGGGAGTTCCTACAATCAGGCGCAGGCACTTGTTCTGTTGAACCTGTAGCCGGCGCTTATGGTAAGCCGTATAGAGTGCATACCAATTACCACGCGGGCCGCGTACGTCAGGCGCGAACGGGCATAGACTCTGTAGACTCGGAGCTTGGCTTTCGGTAGTAATTTTGTGAAATAGTGAAGACAAGTAAAAAGGAAAGAAGCTGGCGCACGAGAGGCTTTGCAAGCATACCATTGCAGATCGTTCATTATAACTTGTCCCCTAATGTTATGTTGGCACCATTGCAAATCACACAATAGTAAACCCTAATTTCTAAGGAATAAGGCAAACAGCAATGTTGCCAACATGACCGCAGGGGACAAGTTATAGTGAACGCTCTGTAGCTAGTAGACAATATAAATCGTTCAACAGATAATATGAGAGTGAGCGCATATGCAAACTCAATTACACTTGAGTGGTTGTAGCAATTTCCTGCCGTAGCCGTGTTTGCCCAAACTTGGGGACTAGAATATACAATGCGCTTTTATACCCTCATATTGAGTTATTAGTCTGAGCTAGGTTGAAAGTTTACCGACCTTAACTGAAATATGCGATTTTGAGTAGCGTCCATATTGCTCATGCTGTCATGAAAGGTTTTGCCTCATGAGACATTTAAGGAATCTAAAATGACGGCTGAAAAACAGATATTAAATCTTGGATGATGCAGGCATTACTTTGCAGAAGTTCATGGTATACAACCATAGGTTTAATTTGCTTGAATGTATAGTACAACGTGCAGTATGCGATGTGGCCCCCCCACTACGAAAGACTTTCCTACTTCTTGCATAGACCCATAAAATTTTAAAACAATAAAAGTTAATCCAAATAAGAACATATAAAAATATACTCATAAAACATTAAAAAAGCTTTATTCTTTTCTTTTATTGTATTGTACCCTATAACGAGGAGCTTTACCGAGTCTTGATAGCTTTTATTACGAGCGGCATTTCCTTTCATTCTTTACTTAGTTGCTAAGTAAACTATACAAGCTTTTACCTGGTAACTTAAAATTCAAGTTGTTAAAGTATGTTGATGTATCCGCCGTCGAACTACCAAAAAATTAATTTCAATCAATTTTAATTTGGGTTCGTTACGAATCGATCTTTTCATAGAAAATACGTATAACCAAAATAGAAAAAACTTTTCTAGTCAGTCTATTTTTGAATGTACTAAAAACGATTGAAACCTACTAATGAAAATAAAATATATAACGATTATCCTGCCATATGCCATTTGGCAGTTCCAGTGCCCACCTTCCATCTCCATTAGCAGGCTCTTGTCATCGCATTTTTGAAGAGTACCTATTCATGACAATAAAGCATATGATATCAAAGAGTTAAAATGTCCACTTCCCACCTCTATCATAAGAGAAGCTCAATGGCACCATAATTTAGTCTCATTAAACCACACACGTTTGCAATATTTCTATTCAATCGGACAGTTAGAACTTAGAAGAAGCCGAAAAATCAGTTACCAATTGCGAAAATATAACTAACTAATTTAGCAAAGTTAATTGTAAAGCTGAAAAATTAATTCTTGCAGAATATTGCATGGTTGATGTTTAAAACCAGCTTTTCGGATTTCAGTCTGCTCTTACACCGTGAAGCAATTCTCGCTTATCATTATGCCTTAATCTCGGATTAAATCCTGAGATCCTCAGCTTTAATTGTGAGCACAGCCGTTTGTTTGATGCTTATCGTTGATTAATATTAGGCTTACCTCGTTAACCTCTGGTGAAAATGTACTTGAGTTGAACATTTAGCCTATTTTAGATGATTATGAAGATTTTAAATAGATACGTTTTATCTAATTATATAAAGGAAAAGGTAACTGACTGAATGACTGACTTCCTGACTGATGACTGACTGCCTGCCTGATCTCAACGCACAGCTCAAACAACTTGACATTGAACTTTTAAAACCACTTTAGAGGGCTCTCTCCGTCACTCGTTTCATACAATCGTAGTTCCAATTTCATTTGAATATTAAGCCCATAAAGTTTTGCAGACATATTCTAGAAACGAATATGTCTGTGGTTTTCCAGATTTCTGTTAAAATATTCGGTTTCAAAGTTACGCGGTCTTTAAAATTTACATACAAATCTTTGAGCCCCTGTAATTTTAAAACTACTTATTTTTAGAAAAATCTAAAACACCACAGACACAGATATTAGTTTCTAGAATATGTCTGCAAAATTTCATGGACTTTGGTTGCTTAATATTCAAATGAAATTGGAACTACGATTGTATGAAACGAGTGGAAACGAGTGACGGAGAGAGCCCTGTTAAAGATCATCAATGGTTTCTGATGATGATAAAGTTGAATGAATGAATATACTTTTATAGTACAGAAAAGATATAGGTACAAAGCAAAACAAAAATAAGTACAATTTGGTGGCTTTATCGCTACATAGCGATCTCATCCAGGCAAGCGGTGTAAAGGACCGTAACTTTAGAATATTACAGGTTAGAGGTTACAGGAGAAGTTATTTAGGGCGTGAAAAAAAGATGAACAGAAGGAATAGAACTTGTTTTTGAGTTTTTCCATCTAATAATTGACGTCTAACCTCCAAATTACGTAATAAATAGTTCCGGAAATGGGTCAGTGAAGCTCCACGTTCGGGTTTATTGTATACACATAAGGCTCATGTACCTACTGCTGTAATGACGCGTCCTGATCGACGATCCATTGTGTGGCTTATCGGGAACGGCGGCGTGAAAGCCTTTTAAATCTGTGCTTTGCTTTGTGCGATTCTTATTGAACAAAATATATCTACATCGAAAGCCTCATTTCATTCTATAGGATTAATTCCCGTAATTTTGCTCAGCTTTATGTAAATAACTAGCTGATGCCCGCGAGTTCGTCCGCGTGGATTCAAGTTTTTTAAATCCTGTGGGAACTCTTTAATTTTTCTTAAGTAGTAACACCCGTTATAAGCTATTAAACATCACTTGATTTAACGATGAAGAAAAAACCTCGTGAGGAAACCTGCGTGTCTGAACATTATAAGAGTTCTCTATGGTGAATAGAGAACTCTATGGTGTGTGAAGTCTACCAATCCGTACTTGGCCAGCGTGGTGGACTATAACCGCATAAGCGTAACCGCTTTCTCATTCTGAGAGAAGACTCTTGCTCAATAGTGAACCGGCCATGGGTTGATGTGACATTTTCCAAAATTTGTTTCCATTTCGTAGCAGTTGTCTACGGCGTAGACGCTCTACGTAATATTGGAAATGTTACAAAAATGTAAAAATTAATCACATATTTAATATTTTTCAGGTGCGAAGCTGATTTCGCTAGTCGGTAAGTATTTTGCTGTGTTTCCGTATTAACATATATATAAATTATAAAATCACTAACATAGTTTGTCAGTCTGTTTGTTACCTTTTTACGGAACAAGCGCTGAACAGATATTCTCGAAATGTGGCACAGAGATACCTACCACTGCACGGATTTATCATTAAAAATGCTAAATCCGTGCGTTTGACGTATGTGTACTGTCTGTGTCATCGTAACTCCTAAACTAATGAACCGTTTTTAATTTAGTTTTTTTTTGTTTGGAAGTTGGCTTGATCGAGAGTGTTCTTAGCTATAATCCAAGAAAATCGGTTCAGCCGTTTAAAAGTTATCAGCTCTTTTCTAGTTACTGTAACTTTCACTTGTCGGGGGTGTTATAAATTTTTGATTTACACTTGTAGTTTTTTGGCCTTGTCAGTCTCATGAACTCTCATGGTATGACAACATGAATTAGTCTCCCAGTAACTAACTACATATTTCTAAAACTTACTCTCTAAATTACATTTATTAAACTTAAAACTTTCAAGAGTCAAAGTTTTAAGAACGTTTTCTTAGCTCATGAAGTTTTCTTAAGAACTTGACTTTTGTTATTTAATTTGCTGGTTCCTTTTCAGCTATTTTACTTTTGGATTAAGTAAAGCTTCTTTGAATTAAGTTTTAGTTACACTTTGCAGATTAAATGATGATTAGTTAACTTAGTCATTATTAACGTGAGTAGATATATTTCATTCTGGTTCTAGTACGCGACATATCGAGATGGCAATCGGGGTATGAGGCGGGGGGCCCAGCACACATAATTCCTACATACTTCATTGTTGAATTGTATAACTAGATAATACGCGCGACTTCTGCGTGGATTCAGATTTAAAAATCCCGTCGGAAACTCATTGATTTTCCGGAATAAAAGTAGCCGATATCACTCCAGGTTTTTAACTATATTTACGCAAAAAATGTTGTTCGGTGTGATTGATGGAAACAAACATACTTTCGCATTTATAATATTAGTAGTTATTCTTCTCACTTCTGCCATTTTAGTATTAAAGACACCCTGGGGAAATCAGTATTTATAGAATTTATCACTAAATTATTTATTAAGAGCAAAATTTCAAGAGCGAAAGTTTAGGAGTTCGCGTAAAGTGAAGTTTCCACGTGGATAATGGGGCTCTTAGCTTTTATTTTTTATTCAATTTGTTCCTCCTTTACCTTTGTAGCAATTTCGCAAATCCTTTGAAGAAAACGTTATTATTAAGTATAATTCAGTTCGTGCTTCTGTAAATAATGTCAAGTTATATACTTCAAGTGGTGATAGGGTGGTGGACTGGTGGTTAAGACGTTGGCATCTTAGTCGGGGGGTCCAAGGTTCCTGGATCCCGGATACCTGTAACTTTTCGAAGTCATGTGCTTTTTTAAGCAATAAATATCACTTGCTTTAACGGTGAAGAAAAATATCGTGAGGAAACCTACATGCTTGAAAGTTCTTCATAATGTTCTCGGTGGTGTGGGCCGTGAAAAGGTAGCAGACAGATAGACGGACAGACAGATACACTTTCTCATTTATAATATTAAATATGGATAGTAAAGATATTAAAAATTACAGCAGAAGCTTCACAATAAACAAGGTTTTATGTCGATTTATTATTTCCTTTTCCATTTAACAAAGGAACAAAACTCTTTGTAAGTTAGCAACAAACTAAATCAACAATACTTACACTATAGAGACAGAACTTTGCTACGATTCACTGTTTCTAAGTTATGTTTTTTTATTTCTTTGAACTCAGCGCAGTTCCCCGCTGGCAGCGGGTAAAAGCTTGCGTCCCCGGAACTTGAAACAACTTAAATTAATTACGAGTAACCTGCGCACCTAAGTTTTGTTATTCTACGCTTGCGTTTAATCTTAAGGTATTCTTAGTTTAAATAACAAAGAAAATGAGAACTAACTGACACTATTATTTAAAAAAAACTAAATTAAAATCGGTTCATTTGTTTAGCCGCTACGATGCCACAGACAGATACACAGGTACACACGTCAAACTTATAACACCCCTCTTTTTGGGTCGGGGGTTAAAAAGGCAAGTATTTAAAAGCGGTGATAGCCTAATGGTTAAAACGCGTCCTGATCGGGGGGTCCGAGGTTCAATACCCGACACGCACCTCTAACTTTCCAAAGTTAAGTGCGTTTTAAGCAACTGCTTGCTTAAACGGTGTAGCAAAACATGTGAGGAAACCTATACTTACCTAAAAGTTTTCATAATATTCTCTGTGGTATGTGAAGTCTGCTAATCAGTACTGGGTCAGCATGGCAGACTATGGCCTTTTCATTCTGAGAGGAGACCCGTGGCCAGTGAGCCAACGATGGGTTGGATCATGATTACTATATTTAGAAGTAATAATGACGTTTAATAAAAAGAAAAGCTGACTGAGTGATCTATCCATCCATGATCTACCCACGGTTCAAACTACTGGACGGTTCGGGCTAAAAGGCATGCAGATAGCTATTATGACGTAGACGCCAGTTTTTTTGAAAATTCAACCCCTAAGGGGTTAAAATAGGATTTTGAAATTTGTGTAGTCCACGCGGACGAAGTTGCGGGGATAAACTACTCATATACATTTATTTGACACTGTTGGTCGTGCTGGTATGTATATCACGAATACCTACGCAATTGTTCCCTGCACACGCACAGACGTACGCACGTACCGTCAACGCCCGCAGGCTTTTGCGCTCAGCTCACCAGCCCGCGTAATGATGTCATCGACTATTTCACATGTCTATATATGCCTTGTTGTACTATATATCTTCTACGTTCGTCGCGTCGTGTGTACGCATAATATGAAAGGATGTAGGAGGCATGTGGTGAAAGGGGTGGGAATTATTACTTCATGTTATACTAACCGATGCCCGCGACTTCATTCCCATGGATATAGGTTTTTTAAAATCCCGTGGAAACTCTTGTTTTTGATAAAAACTCTTTTGATAAAAAGTAGCCTATGTGTTAATCCAGGGTATAATATATCTCTATTACAAAGAGCCAAATCCACCCTGTAGTTTTTGCGGGAAAGAGTAACAAACATACACACATACACATAAACGGTCGCCTTTATAATATTTTATGTGATCATTTGCTAGCAGGTCTAATTGCAACCAAGGGCTAATCTATAAAAAATAATTTCTACAGATTCAAACCGCAAGTCGCAAATTCAATAGCAAGAATTTGAAATTCCACGGACACGTACGAAGCGATTTGCATCCTCGTTTCTAATCCGAATCGTTAGGATATGGACCTTCCGGCATAAGTTTTCCCCCTATTTTTAATATGGGTACCTTTAAGTCAAGAGTGAAAAGGCATCTTTTAGGCAAGCACGCGTCATCTTAGGCGGCATCATCACTTGCTAGCAGGTCTGACCGCAGCGAAGCGCTAGTCTATAAAAAAAAAAGAAAAAAGATATCTAAGATTTGGCAAAAAATTAATGTTTCACATTTATCTGGCGCCAGATGTCTAGCCATTAGCGATCACCTTGAGGGTTGACTTGTTAACGAAGATAGAGGGTGGAATTTTTCTATTCACAATATTTTATCAAGCGTTGGTCTGGAAATTCGTCCCTGGGGAATCCTTCACAAGTTTTCTTTAAAAAAAAAATATCGAAATGATTTGAAGAAATATTATTTCTTTTCATATTAAAATGTGATTGTGGATTAACAACACAATGCCAGTTGCAATCGAAATCAGTACAGTTGTATGCGGAAGAATCTGAATATAAAGAATCATCACTTTCAACTGAAAGACGTCCACAACTGGACATATCTCTTGTAGGGAATAACAAATCTCATAGTACAAAATAATTCGACGTCTACAAATCCTGTAAAATTTCCAGTTCGTGAATTGCATCAAAGCGCAGTCTACAGGTACCCAACTAAGAAAATCGGATTTTACATTAACAAGACACCTGTCTGCGACATGTCCTTGTTACAGGCAATTGGCGCATATTGGCCTCGGGATACGTTGTATTTCACCTGGTATCCTACACGTACACCGTCTAGACCGAAATTGATTAAACTGAGTGAATCGCTTTGCTTTAATATGATTATATTATCATTTATTCATACATTGCATTCATGAACCTTCTAAATAATGATAATATTATGCAGTTACATGACACGAAACCCCGTTAGGGCATTGCTTTACACTTTTACTCCTCTTTAGATTCCATGTAAATCTCATAGTACAAAATAATTCGTCGTCTACTAATCCTATAAAATTTCCAGTTCGCGAATTGCATCAAAGCGCAGTTTACAGGTAGGTACCCAACTAAGAAAATCGGATTTTACATTAACAAGACACCTGTCTGCGACATGTCCTTGTTTTACGCAATTGGCGCATATTGGCCTCGGGACACGTTGTCGGTGTATTTCACCCTGGCATCCTACACGTACAACGTCTAGACCGAAATTTATCAAATAGAGTGAATCGCTTTGCTATATTTGAATTTTAGCATAGAAATAGCTACAGACCCAAACTCAAAAGCTTGTATGACGTCATTCGCACAACGTCGTAGAAATATATAGTTCTGGAAATACTGTGCTAACAGTTGGCGTCATTAAAATTATTTCGATGTGTAAGATGCCGTGGTTGCAGACAAACACTGGTAGAATCTTTAATCATCATCATCATGATCAAACCATTACCGGCCCACTACTGAGTATGGGTCTTAGAGTGAGAAGGGTTTAGACTTTAGACCATAGTCCGCCACACTGGCTAAGTGCGGCACACACCATGGAGAACTCTCAAGCCTGCAGCGTTAAAGCATTGAAACGCACAAAGTCCGAAAAGTTAAAGGTGCGTGTCCTCCTGAAGCTTTTGGACCTAGAAAGCTGAAATTTTGCACCTTGTTTCTCTTGATTCCCTTTATGATGTAGACAAGAAATAAGATTTTCCGAAATTCTCACGGGTGCCAAACCGTGGGCAATCGCTAGTTGGCACAGAATATTTTAAGAAAGTACGTAGTCATAATTCCACGGACCCGAATGATATAATCGTTCTAATACGAATTTCTAGTACCTAATTCTAATACGATATAGAACGCCCTTCCGGCATCAGTTTCCCCCTTAAATTTAATATGGACGTACCTTCAAGTAAAGAGTAAATAAGCATTTTCTTGACAAGCACACTCCATGTTAGGCTGCATCATCACTTGCTAGCAGGTCTGATTGCAGCTAGTTTATAAGTTAACAAGTGTAAATTAAAAATTTATAACACCCCCGACAAGTGAAGGTTACAGTAACTAGAAAAGAGCTGATAAATTTCAAACGGCTGAACCGATTTTCTTGGATTATAGCTAAGAACACTCTCGATCAAGCCACCTTTTAAACAAAATAAACTAAATTAAAATTGGTTCATTAGTTTAGGTGCTACGATGCCACAGACAGATACACAGATACACACTTCGAACTTATAACACCCAAGAGAGGTGTTATAAGTGTTTGGGTCGGGGGTAAAGAAAGTTGCATTTTACTCCTGTCTGCGACACGTCCGTCTAACTGGCAATACATGCAATCTGTATTTGCCTCGGGACACGTTTCTGATGTATATCAGCGCAGTATCCGAGACGTCTGCCGTCTAGACCGAACTTTTTAAAGCAGAGTGAATCGGTTTGCTATTTTTCATTTTAGCGGTTGAGAATACACAGTATGAATTTCAAAGTGCTCTTTGGGGATTTGCCAGAAGAAATAACCCTGATACAAATATATTAAGTTAAAGTTTTTTTGGCCCTAAACTAAAGTTCAGACTTTATTTTTATTCACAGACTAGCCGATGCCTGTGACTTCGCCCGCGTGGATTTAGGTTTTTCGAAATCCCGGCGAAACTCTTTGATTTTCCGGGATAAAAAGTAGCCTATGTGCTAATCTAGGATATTATCTATCTCTTTTCCAAATTTCAGCCAAATCCGTCTAGTAGTTTTTGCGTGAAGGAGTAGGTCACAAACATGCATACACACACACATACACACAAACTTTCGCCTTTATAATATTAGTGTATACTGTTTGGATATCTAGAAAGAAATACCTATCTTTGTAAAATAAAAACACAATTTATGTAGGTAAGAGCCACCTTTGAATTCCAGTCCGACCCTCAAATTATTAGGCTATAGAGGTTTGAAATAGCTCTAAACGTAAACAACCCCGACAAACAATAGAGCTTATCGTATATTCATAGAAAAATGGTGAATTCAGTTTTTATGACCGTTTTTAGTGTTCCGTAGCCAAATGCCAAAAAACAGAACCCTTATCGATTCGTCATGTCTGTCTGTCTGCCGTATGTCACAGCCACTTTTTCCGAAACTATAAGAACCATTCTGATGAAACTTGGTAAGTAGATGTATTCTGTGAACCGCATTAAGATTTTCACTGAAAAATAGAAAAAAAACAATAAATTTTGGGGGTTCCTCATACTTAGAACTGAAATGTCGGAAAATTACCCGAGTACGGAACCCTCAGTGCGCGAGTCTGACTCGCACTTGGCCGGTTTTTCAAATATAAAACGGTGGGTCTCTCTAGAGATTCTCCCCAGACCGGTGCTAATCAGCAATATATCACACGGCTGTCAGTTTCTCTTCGCGGCCCTAAACCGGTGAAACACGGCGATCCCAAATTGAGCTTGCAGACCGGAATGACTAATATGGGGAAGTGAGTTATGATTTTGGAGAAAAGTCTATGAGAAGCTTTCATGCGTGGAACGTGCAATGGATTGTAAAATTATTCAACTATTTTTCCAAGTGCTACGAGGCTCGCTACGAGAAATTTTATTTCTAATCTTTTTGTTTTAATGAAAATCTTGGCAAGACGACTGACTCGACAGAGATGATTTTTAAACAGACTAAAAATAAGTTAAAAATCATTTAATGTGCAAGCAATTTAGCACCTACCCTATCGTCAGGCTCTTTTTAGAAATCAAGACATCTTTTTAGGAAACAACTCATAACAAGTGTAAATTAAAAATTTATAACACCCCCGACAAGTGAAGATTACAGTAACTAGAAAAAAGATGATAACTTTCAAACGGCTGAACCGATTTTCTTGGATGATAGCTAAGAACACTCTCGATCAAGCCACCTTTCAAACAAAAAAAACTAAATTAAAATCGGTTCATTCGTTTAGGCGCTACGATGCCACAGACAGATACACAGATACACAGATACAACGATACACATGTCAAACTTATAACACCCCTCTTTTGGGTCGGGGGTTAAAAACACATCAAATGAGTCACGAATGCATCAAATCACGATTATTATCACTCTATTAGGCCACCACCCGAGAGGTCCAATGTTCGCACCTCTATTGATTTTGATGAAATTTTGGACAGAGATAGCTTGTGTCCCGGAAATGGACAAAGGCTACTTTGTATCCTGTAAAATCAAAAGCTTCTACGTCATTTTTAGTAAACCTATAGTGCGCGACAGGTTGGGACTTCAATCGGGGTGGGGACGCCCCGCACAGTGCTCGCGCTAATACTCGCTGCGGGTGAGCGGGTGACGTGTGGGTGTACGGGGCTTCCCCCCGCCTCATTCCCCGATTGCCATCTCAACCTGTCGCGTACTATACTTAAATCGCGGGTATCATCTAGTTATATTTTAATGTCTGAGCTAGTTGACTAGTATTTCTCCCCACTCCGCCCGCCCTCTAAATAAACACAGCCTCTATCGCTCTATGTTCCCTATTGTTTACATGTCCGCGGTCGCTCCCTTTTAACTATATTATTACCCAAAGTATTGATGTCGTTGGCATGTTTCGTCGGGTGGGATGCTTCTTCTGTGGCTATTATATACCCCTTCCGAGTTAACTCGCTTCCATCTTAGACTGCATCAACACTTACCACCAGGTGAGATCGCAGTCAAGGGCTAACTTGTATGGGCATAAAAAAATGTCGTAAAATTCAGATCTCATGTCCTATTTACATTGATGCTGATGCACGATCAAATTACAAGGTAAATTGGCAGTGATTCTTTAGCACGATGCGATCAAATTACAAGATATTGGCTTTATATGTACTCTGCAAATACATTTCTCATTTGAACCGAATACTTGTATCAATTCTTTTCAGTTTTTGTCATGTCTGAAAACCGCTAAAGGTGCCGGCGATCGAATTCTAATATTTACACCTTGTGTTTGACTTTCATTGCGAACACATGACTTTGGAGGTGTCTAGAGGTTAGGTCAGAAACTACAACACCATGAACTCACCTTGGCAATCAGCTAGAAATTACTCCACTGAGTAGTTCTATTAATTTTTAGATGCCCTTGCTCAATCAAAAGCTGTGATCCTCAGATGGCGCTACGAAGATTCACGAATTCAGCTTACCTTTTATCTACTAACATTATACGATGGCCAGCCTCAAATCTTCAATATACAGACAGAATAAACACAAATAGTAATTAAAAAAATTAAATAAGAAAAAATCGGTCAAGCATGAGTCGGACTGGCACACGAAGGGTTCCGTACCATCGTACAGGAAATAACACTATACCCACACCATAGAAAATAGGGGGTGGTCTGTGACCCACACTTAGCTTACCGTGCACTTGTGACCTCAGGGACCGCGGGGCATAAATAGGTTTAATGACGGACAGCGACATCTATGATGTGAGTTAGTGAACATATTGCTTCGTCGTAGCACTTTTTAATTTTTTTGTGATGTAACCGCAAATTCACGGTTTTCGGAATTTACCCTTTAATTATATTATATTAACAATTAAAAAATAATATATTGCTACCTGCCTTTTTTCATGATTCTAGGTTAACGGGAACTACCCTATAGATTTTAATTCCCCCGAATTGATAGACACGATTGACATACAGATATCAGATAACTAAGTGATCCTATAAGGGTTCCTTTTTCCAATTTGAGGTACACAACCCTTAAAAGAAGGAAAGGAAAGGACTAGTTTAAAAGAGTCCTTTTGATCTTTCTGCTGTATCTGTGGCCAAGTAATTACCTAGTAGGTACCGTTTTATCTCATCGACAGTAGCTTCTAAAACTGTATGGTAATCAGCCGTGACACATTTCGGCCTGGCTGTTGCTATTCAGTGATTCAACCGCCCATTAATTACTTGCGCTCTACTTTCCTTTGAATGTACCCTCTTTGGTAATGCGGCACGGTTTGAAAACCACCCGGTTTTTATGACTTTTTAAAAGCCAAACAACATCTCACATTTGTCAGAGTTATGTTGAACAAACGTCGTATTTAATTAAAAATTCAAACGGTTTTGTACACAAGTGTAATAATCAAAACCCGGTCAAGTGCGGCAAGTCAACAAGTGGGTTCCGTACCAATTACCATCATACAAACACTACAAGTACACTGTACTCTTTGTAAAATGTATATATAGCTATTTTGAAATTTTATTATTTGTTGTTATAGCGGCAATAGAAATACAGACTGAAACTTTAGACTCTTGATCTATTATGGTTCATGAGATACAGCCCGCTGACAGAAAGACGAACAGACGGATAGATATGCAGACGGTCAGCGAAGGCTTAGTAATAGAGTCACGTTCGTCGTTGACACCTCCTCCCATCGCTGCCACCATATTGTAATAAAACCTAGTAATAGAGCCTGACACAACTGTCTTTATTTTACGAATACCTTCTTAAGTATAATATAATCACGCTACAAACCCTAAAAAAGAAAATCACATAGTGCAGAATAGAAACAGCGCTTTTACTTATTTCCTCGTTATTTTAAAACAATTTCCTAGTACTTGTGCCGCCAAGTTCCAAGTTAAGACTTGAAGCGTGTACTCCCACACTTGTGCCGATTCTGTATCGCCGCCTACGTCACAAGCGCTAAGTGAATGTCTAAAACTTTAAAAAGCTTAACTTTAGACTTAATTCTCATGTAAAATATGTTTTATTTATTCCTTTTTCGAGTTCCATACCTAGAATTGAATACACATTCTGTGAAAATTTCAACTCTACCCATTACGGTTCACGAGATAGGTACAGCCCGCTGACAAACAGATGGATGGATGAACGGACAGCGGAGGCTTAGTAGCTTAATAGTTAGAGGTCCGTGTGCATCCTTCGGGTACGCAACCCTAAAAACTCCTTTTAGGTTATTATTGTTTTTCCTTTTTTAACCCCCGACCCAAAAAGAGGGGTGTTATAAGTTTGACGTGTGTATCTGTGTATCTGTGTGTCTGTGTATCTGTGTATCTGTGTATCTGTGTATCTGTGTATCTGTCTGTGGCATCGTAGCGCCTAAACGAATGAACCGATTTTAATTTAGTTTTTTTTGTTTGAAAGGTGGCTTGATCGAGAGTGTTCTTAGCTATAATCTAAAAAAATTGGTTCAGCCGTTTAAGAGTTATCAGCTCTTTTCTAGTTTTCTTGTAGAAAAGAAGGTTAGATAACCGTTAGGTTCATAATATTATGTCAATAGACAAATGTCAAGCTGTCAAGATGGACGTTGCCTAAATACATAATTATTTATTTGAAAATGATGTTTTGGAAAACTCAAATACTTTGGATCGTCGGGGGTGTTATAAATTTTTAATTTACACTTGTTGCAAGAGAAATTGATATAGGGATGCCATTTACAGAATCTAAAATTAGAACATGCCGTTTCAATTAACAACATCTCTTTTCTCTACCCGTTTCGTTCTTGCAGTACGCCGGGTTTAAGATTTAAAAAGCAATTTTAATACCACTAATTGGAAAGCGTGGACGTCGACTGTAAAACCGAAAAAACAAAGATTTTTGACTACGTTCTGCGAATTTAACCCCTTCAATTATGTCTGCTTTGAGTCGTATTCAAATTAAGGGTGAATGAACTGAGTGGAAGGTTTTTGTGTAAAGGTAAAATTTTTGATTTATCTGTCTAGTGTCTGGATTTTTCAGGCATTAATAGTAGGTAAGTACCTAGTTAGCCATAGACTACGAAATAGGGGGAGATCAAAGCTATTTATTATTTGAGACCTGACGGATTCATTTTAGCCAGCGACTTCGTCTGTTTGGATTTAGTATTTTCAAAAATACCGTGGGAAATCTTTGATTTTCCAGGATAAAATGCCTATGCCCGTCTCCGGGATGCAATCCATCTCCGTACCAAATAGATGATGCCCGCAATTTCTTCGTCTTTTTTTAAATCCCGTCGGATCTCGTAGATTTTCGGGGACAAAAAGTAGCCATCATGCAAGTACCGTTGTCGTTAAAACAGCCCCAACACAAGTACATCGTAATAAATCTTACCCCAATGTGTTATGTGCCAACAAAAATAATGAAACGGCCACGGAACCCGCAGATGTGAAAACGAAGCCAATTAGAAGGTTCTCGAAATAGCAGTGTAGGCCCTCGCGTGAAGAGAAATAGGGTTGGGAAATTGTATTGTTTTTACGAGGCTGGTGTACGAAGTAGCCACAATGAATAGTGTTTTTGTATGTTCTGATGTAGGTCATGTCGTATTCCATACGCAGTGTACGAACAAAGGGGCTTATTTTAGGTAAATACATACATTCATCGTCAAAATCAACCAATAGACGTCCACTGCTTGACATAGGTTTCTTTTAGGTACTTCTATGTTTGATGTTTGTTTGATTAGGGGGCCTTTCTACCATGCGCTTTCTGGTGCGAGGTCCGCCATTCTAGCATTTTGGGAACCTAAAGATTATTGTTTTTTCGAACTGCCCATTGCCACATCACGTTCGCAACCCGTTGGGCTATGTCGGTTACTCTGGTTCTCCTACGGGTCTCCTTATTTATGGTTCTATTCTGAGTGACTCTGAGCTTTCTTATGAGGATTTCTTTGATTATCATTTTTTTCCAGGCAACATGACCCATTTAATATAATTTCTTATACTCGTAATTCACTACGAATAAGAATTAATTTAATAGCGTTTTCTAACATCAGGTTTTACCAACGATTATTGTATTTGACAGGGATAGAACCTTCGCAAGCTGTCCCTCCTTAATTGTAGTCATAAATTGTTGAAGTCCGTGCCGATCCCGCCCTTTGGCCTTAAACCAGTCAGACAGGATAATGTAGATTGTTCCATAATTACAAAAGGTAGTTTACGTTTAATTTTAATGAATATTATCATCATCATCATCATTATCAACGGATAGACGTCCACTGCCACACACGGTCTTGTCCTGCCTGAATCCAGCGGCTCCCTGCTACTTGTTTGATGTTGTCTGTCTACCTAATGTTGCAGCTACAATAAGGTTATTGTCAATGCCTAACAACACCGGTTTTCGGATTTTTTCCGTTACTTTTGCTATAAGACTTACGTATCTGCCAAATTACATGATTCTCGGTCAACGGGAAGTAGGTAACCTATATGTTTCTTGACAGATACGACAGACAGACAGACAGAGAGATAGATAGACAACGAAATGATCCTATAAGGGTTTCTGTTTTCCTTTTGAAGTACGCAACCCTAAAAATGTAATTCAGTCGTTACACGTGTATCGAAGTCCCCCTGTTTCTCGTACAAGGACGTTCCGATTCAGGCGTTGCGGAAAATGTCGAGCCTTATTCATAACATACCCACTCGTGGACCACGTAAGCTACCTTAACAACTTTTTAAGGCTTTTGTACTCGAAAGATGCCAACGGGATCTAATTACATAAAGTCGTAACTCATTAAGGAGCAAGCGACGGATCTGCCCGCAAAATTCAAATTTTATTTGGTTTTTCGCAATTTGTAAACTAATACGACAAAGTAGGCTTATAGCATTCTAGTTGCGACAATGGCAGTATCATTTCCACGTGTATATATAAAAATCTTTTCTTGATAAGGTCCAGTTTGAGAATTTAGCTCTAGTATTGACTAATTTGTGAGTTACAGTCGATACTAGAGCTGATTTCTTAAACTGGACCCTTTCATTATTTTACCGCGCGGGAGCTGTGTCGTGCAAGTGAGAGCCTCTGCTTTCCGTCCGTCTGTCTGTTAGTGGGCTATATCTCATGAACCAAACGCTTCTGTTCTGACAATACGTCCACAAGAAACTTAGCCGGGGATTATTTTTATAATCACAATCTTAAATAGGCTATTTTTATAAATAATATGTTTAAAAGAGAATTGGATTGAACCCCTCCTGATTCAATTTTGAAATCTATAATTATATAAAAGAAAAAGCTGACTGACTGACTGACTGACTGATCTATCGAAGCACAGCTCAAACTACTGGATAGATCAGACTGAAATAGCCTATCGGCATGCAGATATTATGACGTAGACATCCGCTAAGAAAGGAATTTTGAAAATTCAACCTCTAAGGGCGTAAAATAAGGATTTGTAGTCCACGCGGGCGAACTCGCGGGAATAAGCTAGTATGCAATATGTTTAATGTTTATTTATCCTCATTTTCCCTTGTTCAAAATAAATACTTAAACTTGCTTGCTTGTTAACTTTTATACAGGGCAAAGCTGTACCGACGAATTACTTAACTAACAAAAACTAAAACAAAAGCTCAAACAAAACAAAAAATATCTACTTAACATTAAGAAAACTTATTGTTATGATCCCGTTAATTTGTGAAGCAACTCCAACTCTTTTCAACGCAGGAAACAAACACCGGGCAAAGAAAACGAAAAGCAAGAATGAAGGAAAAGTCCATTCCATATTTTCCGAGTACTTAAATCCACAATTTCTCTTAATTAAAAATGCAAATCACACGGTTCCGTACAGGTGAAACTGAGGGAGATGGCACGATTTTATAGTTTTATCTCTGTCTCGCCGGAGGGTGAAAGGGGTGAGTATAAATATTCAGAACAATAATGATGCGCCTTACCCGCGCAGTTAGGGTTACCATTCGTCCGAATTTCTAAACATTTGTCCTAGATTATCCGATAGATAGATGTCCGGGGAGCGTCCGTGCAGCGCCGTCCGTGCAATATTTGTGTGCCACTACGGCTAATGTGTTGAACTTTGTAATCATATATATTAGCTTTTGTAACACACATTATGCAAATAAATAATTTCTATTCTGTTCTATTCTAACGTTCTGAATACTGTCCGGATTTTAAATTTTAGTCATTGGAGAAGGTTTAATTTTTAAATGAAATTGTTACCAACGCTTAAAATATCTAAATACATAAAAGGGATAGCTGACTGACTGACTGACTGATTTATCAACGCACAGCTCAAACTACTGGATGGAACGGGGTGAGAGAAAGTGACTTAGATATCCGCTAAGAAAGGATTTTTGAAAATTCAACCCCTAAGGGGGTAAAATAAGGGAAATTTGTGTAGTCCATAAACTATTTGTTTTATAAACAAATAAATAAATAAGAGCAATTCTCATTTATTCAGGTAATTATTACTGGTAGATTAAACAACAACAACCGATAGATATTACGTTCAAAAATAGAACACAATGTTCGAGGCTCCCCTGGTGCGGCAAATGTTCATGGACGGCGGTAATCACTTTACATTAGGTGACACGCCTGTGCGTTTGTTCGTTATTTTTTATTTAAAAAAACCGGACTTTTCTAGCATCTTGTCCTAGTTTATTGACTTTAAGATGGCAACCCTGGCCGCGCTCCCTGATGCGCCATGATAAGTGCCTATCTGCCTATCTCAGCTCCCACAGGAAAAATGTACAGGCATAGGCAATGAACTGAACGTTTATTTGAAGCGTGAAATGGAAAATCTGTACGAGTCATATGCTGTTATTTCCATTCTAACCATATAATATACCAGAATAATTTTCTGTTTTTGAAAGAAGGAAAGAAAGAAAACTAATTTGTTCATCTTTTGCATAAAATTAGCGATTAGTAATAAAGTACTTAATAATTACTTTAAATAACCTATATAATTTGTCCGATATTTGTCCCGTTTGAACAATGTCTTAACAATATGAAACTAAATTCAAAGAAGATTATACCGAGTGTCGACGTATCAAGCAGCAACAACATAAAGTCGCTAGTGTGTGCTCTCACTAAATAAATACACAGTAGATACTTGGGAGCTTCATGCAACCGTGCCGTTGAATAATTCTCGGCAACGCCATCGTCGCGTACATAACGTGTTTTATAAAATAAAGCGGCTGCATGACGCTGTAGTCTCCTACTATAACTTAGTCTATTATTTTTTCAGATACAAGTTAGCCTTTGACTGCGATCTCACCTGGTGGTAAGTGGTGATGCAGACTAAGATGGTAGCGGGTTAACCTGATAGGAGTATGGGTTTTTTACCCATACTCCTTTGGTTTCTACACGGCATCGTACTGGAACGCTAAATTGCTAGGCGGTACGACTTTGCCAGTAGGGTGGTAACTAGCCACGGCCGAAGCCCGAACTGTATTTAATAGTATGAGAGTACTGTCAACTCATTTTTAACCTTTTTCTAAACAACCGGTCAAGGGTAGAAGGGTTCCTTTTTTTTTCTTTTTGAGATAATTATGGAACCTTAAAATTAAACTTTTTTGATTGATTTTAGGCTCGCTTGGTGTAAAATACTCTATGGTATTAAAACGCAAATCAGCACAGTGAAGACTTACAAAACACGGTGTAAGTAACCGCACGTCGTCGATCAATCAGGGTGTAACGTTATCCGCGAAACAAATCGCTTAGGCTTCCTGGAAGGCCTCGTTATCGCAAATGGTTTACTTTCCGTGTATATTCTAACTCTCTAACCACACTAACTAACTTCTAGCACTCAGGATAGGCATAGAACCATCCCAAATACCTTCCTTTCCCGGTTGAGCCTCAATAGCTCAACCGGTAAAGGAGTGGACTGAAAACCGAAAGGTCAAACCCCGCCCGTTGCACTATTGTCGTACCTACTCCTAGCACAAGCCTGACGCTTAGTTGGAGAGGAAAGGGGAATATTAGTCATTTAACATGGCTAATATTTTTTATTTTTTAAAGCAAAAAAAAAAAAAGTGTCTGCAGTAGGTATTCCATGCCAGACCGATCCAGCCTAAACTTTTTTAAATTCTGATACAAGTTATTTTTTGTTTTCATCTACTAAAATTGTAGTTGCAAAGTAATAATAAATTAAGTTACACTGGAGATGCTTATTTCTAAAGAGATTTCTTCCAGCAAGTAAGCTCTTGACTGCGATCTCACCTGATGGTAAGTGATGATGCAGTCTAAGATGGAAACGGGCTAACTTGAAAGGGGTTTAATGAAACTACCATATAGTTTCATTAAACCCATACCCTGGTCGGTTTCTACACGGCATCGTACCGGAACGCTAAATCGCTTGTCGTCACAGCTTTACCTGTAGGGTGGTAACAGTAGGGTGGTAGCCACGGTTGAAGGCTTCCACCATACTAAACCAGAACTAGGCCTAACCTAACCTATACCTTTACGAATATCATGCACTTTTCTTTGTGTTTAAATATCACACTAATATTATAACGGCAAAAGTTTGTATGTGTGCGTGTCTGTATGGTAAAATATATACATAGTTTGTCCTCAGTAATATAGAGACTATAAAATATTTACTCGCCCTTCTAGCTACATCGGTGAAGGATACGAAAAATGCTTTCCAATACTGTTGAATTAATCATAGCGCACCCTACAACTTTTATTATTTATTGTGGAAGATTTTACTTTCGGTCTCACGTCACAGAGGAAAACCTCACGTCTTGATAGATTTTGACAACCTCCCTGGTTGCGTTTTAGGTACGATGCCGTGTAGAAACCAAAGGGGTATGGGTTTAATAAAAACTGCCAAACCCATTCCAGGTTAGCCCGCTTCCACCTAAGAATGCGTTATCACTTATCACTTAACTTGTAACTTTTTTAATGATAGAGACCCTCAAAAATTGCTATGCAGCCTTGTATGCAGCATAGTTAATAAATCTTGGAACATGACAAATGAGGTATCTATATTGAGTCAAATAGTTAGGACCATAGATTCTTTCGTTGTCTCTGCTACTTACCAAGCGGTCAAACGGTCCTTCGAGTTCACAGTTTTTTACGAGTTCATTTCTGTAATCAGCTGTTTGTAGGGTTGTCACCTTATACTTAAAAAAATCATTTAAACACTCATATCTCCCACGGGTATCATACTACGAAGCTCATAATTTTTTTTGGTGCATCTACGCATTGGCCCTAACCTCATCTTGGCGGGATGTTACGGACATTATTTAACACCTAGTATGCAAGAATTTTCTTTGTATTCACTCATAAGAGTAGTTTGAATCAATGGTATGTTTTCGAGTGAAGCTCGTCGCGAATAGATTCTATAGATCGAACATTTTCATCAACTCTCACTAGTTGAAATTCTAGCAATTTCAACTAATGAGAGTTGATGAAAATGTTTGTACATAATCGATACTTTTGAAGCAGACGTAATGAATCTAGTGAAGTGGATTACTGCGGATATATCTAGTCCAGATACAGTTATTGAAGATTTAGGTTGTAGAGTTTTTTTTCTAAGAATACCTCAGTCATCACTACCCATATTAGAAAACGTGAAAGTGTTTGTTTGTTGGTTTATTCGTTTGTTCATCTATCACGTAGCAACGAAGCAACGGGTTGACGTGATTTTTTGTTTAGATATAGTTAAATACTTTAGATACTCGTCGATCTAAGGTTAAATATAAATTGAGAAAAACTTCCTGTTTTCTATTCTACTTAAGTATAGGGATTTGTGGAAAGGACAGAGTAGGAGATACTGAAGTTAAGAAGGAATTACAGTAAACTTGGAACTGTTGCATATTTTGCCTAGTTCAATGAGTTAATAGGTTTCTGCGAGGCATCAATTCATTTGAAAACGTTTAAATTAAGTTTTAGTATTCTGTGATCCTAAGTGCGTTCAAACTTTACAGCCTAATGGAATTCCCTAAATCAGCTTGATTGATTAAACAGGCAACCTAATCTCTCCATATCAACTGTTTACTCTGTGTCTGGTTGATATCGCCAATCCCGTGTTTTGGCCTACCCTCCGTAGATCTGAATATGTATGAGGTTATTATGTGGCATGTAAATCTACCTTTGATGTGGTTATGATGGAAGCTGACGGTACCTACTGGTCGCTATGTGCTCTAAATAATAATTGATAAGCAGGCCTATAGCTGTTTATAGGTTTGACAAGTTAGTTTGATTTACCGTTCAACTTTTAGGGTTTTTTTTTTTTTTTTACCCGAAGGGTGCCAACGGGACCCTAGCACTAAGCTTTTACTGTCCGCGTCTGTCAGCGGGCTGCATCTCGTCAACTGTAATAGGAAGAGAGTTGAAATCAGAGTGTGGATTTCTATTGCCGCTATAATAATCCATACTATAATATAAATGCTACTATAATATATATATTATAAATGCGAAAGAGTGTCTGTCTATCTGTCTGTTTGCTACGCTTTCACGGCTCAGCCGCTAAACAGATTTTAATAAAATTTTGTATAGACTTAGGATACATTTCGGGGAAGGACATAGGCTACTTTTTATCCCGGAAAAACTAACAGTTCCCGCGGGATTCCTAAATACTCATCCGCTTGATCGATTCGTATGAAATTCGGTACCGAGGTAGCTTGCGTCCCTGTGATTGGCATAGGCAACTTTTCATCCCGGAAAATCAAACAGTTCCCACGGGATCTTTAAAAACCTAAATCCACGCGGACGAAGTCGCGGGCATCCTCTAGTAACAAATAATAAAAAAACCAAGATGGCGTATTTCAAAATGCAAATAAAAAAAATTAAATGTATACAGTGTTAAGCTATGTACGATGGTACGGAACCCTTCGTGTGTGAGTCCGACTCGCACTTGACGACTAGGACAATAAATAAAAATGAATGATTTTTGTAGTCTACCATTGTATTTGCCGTCAAGTGCGCTACACTTAAATCACATAGCCTGATCCAATTAGTGGAATGGAGCCGTAGTCCGATACGTACTATTTGCCTTTCCCTTTGTGACTCTCCGTATAATAATAGATCCGTAAAATCGATTACGGATCTCGATTCTTTTGCATTCCTCTCTAATATATAAAAAATTCTAAATCGGTCCAGAAACCACCACCTTTTTTAAGTCGGTTAGAAAGGAGAAGTAGTGTTTAGTGAAAGCTTAGTGGTTGAAAACTTCGGCTTCGTATTCGGGGTTCGATCCCAGGCACGCACCCTAACTTTCACGGAGTCGCGTACGATTTAAACAATTATCACTTGATTTAATGGTGCAGGAAAACATCGCGAGAATGTTTGAGAGACAAACTGAAAAGTCTGAGAGTTCATTATGATGTTTTCAAAGATGTGTGAAACCTAAACCCTTCTTTTTCCTTCACCATTAAAGCAAATGGTATTTAATTGCTTAAAACGCACATAACTTCTAAAAGATAAAGATGCTTGCCCGGGATCGAACCCCAGGCCCCCTAGAATTGGACGCCAAAGTCTTAGCCACTAGAATATCACGGCTTCTCTACATAACCGGATCCAATTAGTCGGATGAGCCAGTACTCTGGAACTATTTGCCTTTCCCTTTGTGACTCGGTATAAATTAATCGAGATGATGGATTCGCCGAGTGCAATCGATTCGGGATATCGATGCTTTTGATCGCTTTTGCATTCATTCGTGGGATGAAAGCACCGCATTTGCTTTTACCTACAATTGAATTTAATAAATTGAATACCAAAACAACCAATGACTCTTGAGTGTAGTGTTATTGAAAACAATAGCCGTATACGATATAACTGCAGTAAGCATACCGTATATCTATTTGTCGAAGAGATTATATTAATACTCCAGTCTCCAGATAAATATAGCTCACACTTTCTTGAAATCAATTAAAAATTCATGACATTGAATCTTCAAAACTTTTCTTATATCAATGTTGACCTAATCTAGAAATATTATATTTTGTAAAGAAAACAACCGAAATAAACCATTCACGTCTCAGAATTTCTTTCCGCCTAGCGAAATCAATAAAAAGTCCGTTTGAGCCAAACACTTCAAAGTTTTCAGAGGAGTCGTCATGTTTAAGAGCCAAAGAAACTTTTTCTTTTAAAATCCTCGTCAGGCTTGCTACGGTATATAGGTACAATAGATGGGTATATATTTACTTCGTAATATCCTTAACAGAGCTCTCTCCGTCACTCGTTTCATACAATCGTAGTTCCAATTTCATTTGAATATTAAGCAACCAAAGTCCATGAAATTTTGCAGACATAATTCTAGAAACTAATATCTGTGTCTGTGGTGTTTTAGATTTTTCTAAAAATATGTAGTTTTAAAATTACAGGAGCTCAAAGATTTGTATGAAAATTTTTAAGACCGCGTAACCATGAAACCGAATATTTTAACAGAAATCTGGAAAACCACAGACATAGATATTAGTTCTAGAATATGTCTGCAAAATTTCATGGACTTTGGTTGCTTAATATTCAAATGAAATTGGAACTACGATTGTATGAAACGAGTGACGGAGAGAGCCCTCTTAAAGATTGTACTATAACAACCAATTGCTGCTAAACGACTAGGTCTCTTTGATTTCACGTCACGCCTTAAATATCGTAATCTAACAGATAATGTTTTCTTTTGTTTCAGATACAATTTACTTCACAGGAAGTTAATTTGGTAAGTTTTTATACCATTTTTATATATTTTTACGCAATCATTTTCAGGCTATGTGTATATGAGTTTATTTATTGCACTATCACACTTCACACTATAATATTATAAAGGCGAAAGTTTGTATGTGTGTGTGTGTGTATGTTTGTTACCACAAAAACCAAAAACCACTGGACGGATTTGGCTGAAATTCAGAATGGAGATAGATAATATCCTAGAATAGCACATAGGCTACTTTTTATCCCGGAAAATCAAAGAGTTCCCACGGGATTTCAACAAACCTAAATTCACGCGGGTGAAGTCGCGGGCATCGGCTAGTAACTTCTAAATGCCTGAACAGATTTGGTGTATACTGGCTATATCCAAAAAAAAAAAAAATGGCGGCTCTATACCGTCATTTTCAAATGGGATTTTTTTACTTTTTAATACGTTTTTGGTAGAATGGTTGTGTTTTTTATTATTTTTATTAGGACTTGTCCATACTGTGATTGACTCAATATTACTACTTAAAGTTTTCTCGCACAGTGAATCAACTTAAAAAATAAGTATACCTAATCTAAGTAATCCTCGGAACAACAGAGATTACCAGCTAACCGATTTCCCCGGTATAATATCCGTAATTCAATGATACGAATCTCGCGGGCTGTTTTCCGAAATTACGGTCAACGACCTTTGATCGCAGTTACCGAAACAGACGGAAACTCATATTAATAAACATTTCCTGTGCCTGCAAAATACACACATGTTACTTAGGTATTAGAGTTCAAAGTGCTGTGCAAAATTCGAGCTAAGTTCGCAAAGTATAATTGAAGTTTCCGCATCACTGGTAGTGGTGTAGGGTTTCCATAAAATGAAAAAATGGGCAAGTCCTGACAAAAACTTCTCTATAACTAGTTGACCCAATCCAGTTTCACAAGAGTGGAATTTCTGTTAATCATTTCTTGCTTTCTATCTTTTTTAAAGAGATTCTCAAATTTTAAACCCAGCGCCTTTAACTATACAAAAAACACACATGATACACAGGTATTAGAGTTTAAAGTGCTGTATTTGAGCTAATTTCGTTGAAGTTTTTGCGTCACTAGCATTCGTGTAGGTTTTCCATATTATTTTGTAAAAAAACATAGACAAGTCCTGACAAAAAGCTTATCTATACATATAATAAAATTGTAGAAAAGTGGTGTCTCTACAATGGAAATATATATAAAAAAAGTAGCAGGGGTTGTTATTATATCGATGCCGAACCCGAAATTGTAATTAATTTTTTTTTATCTGTTTGTCTGTATGTTTGTGCACGCTAATATCAGAAACGGCTTATTCGATTTAGATACGGTTTTCACTAATATATTGTAGTAAGCTTCACTTAACATTTAGTGTTTATTTCATGTCAATCGGTTCATAAATAAAAAAGTTATGTCAATTTAAAGAATCACGGCGAACATTTTTAACATGCAGAGTACGTACTACACGCCTCGCGCCTGAGCGTCCGTGGCTATATAAAGCGCGCTGAGACCCATTCCACGCGAACGAAGTCGCGGGCACAGCTAGTAGATTACTAAAGCTGACCCAATCCGTTTTCGGTAGAGTGGAATTTCTACGAATTTTTTCTTTCTTTCCGCGGTCTATGTCAAAGAGATACAAACACAAATTTATAGACCTAGCGATTTAAACTGTTAATAAACATTTTCTCTGCCCATCTAATACACACACGTAACTTAGTTATTAGAGTTCAAAGTGCTGTACAGAATTGTAGCTAACTTTGCAAAACATAATTTAAGTTTTCGCGTCACTAGCATTTGTGTAGGGTTTCCATAATGTCATGTAAAAAAATAGACAGAAGCTCTGACAAAAAGCTTATCTACATGTCAGGACTAATCTTGACGTGTGGTCACCCTAGTCGGGGATGGTATTGCTCGTATGGAATCGAATGTGGGACTTCATTAAAGTTATCTCGGAATGAGTGGATTTGGTTCGTAAAACTGAGCAATAAGAGTTTGTGAGGGCTCAAATTGAAAATTGTTATTGGATACCTACTTCTGTCTGACTGTTATTGATACTTGGAACTAATGTAACTGACTTCAAGTGTTAGCCGTTTTGGATTGTATTTTAAAGAGAACACTTTCCATTCGAGTTTTACGATTAGTGCCAGAGTTTGATTTTTAGAATGCCATTATCGAAAACCTATTTTGAAACAAAGTATTATTTAATTTAAACATCTTTATTGCTAACCATAATATTACAAAAAATAAAAGTACAGGAGAGACTTATAAACAAAGGGTGACCTTATCCACCATACAGTGATCTCTTCCAGGTAACCCATACTGAAGAACTTATAGAACTATTATATAAGACGGAGAATTGCAATGCAAGTATAAAATAATACATAGGTTTATATTAATAATAATGTGTATAATTTAGTTAATTTAATTTTAGCTTATTATTGCTTTACCTAAATACCAGTTTCAGTCTATAAAAAAGCCTGTAGATGATGCTTTCTAGAAATTTTCTTTCAATTTCGGAAATGAAACCTCCAGCAATCAATCTGCCAGCACTCGAGCCAAGTAAAGGTTAAAAGGTACAATTATGCGAAGTTATTGGGTTTTTAATGGTGTGTATAGATAGACTCGCCTTCGAACCTATTTAAACTTAAATGATTCAATATTGTAAGTTGTAAGAGCCTAATATAGGCTCTTACAACATCTCATAAGTTTTGGGGGCGGACTGGTATTCTTAGGGCCGTCGTATCTGCTCGTAGCAAGCAAAGGACCAGCTGTGGGATAATTCGGTAACTCAGTGATCAACATACTTTATCCGCGGAATAGGTTTAAAGAGTTTTTTATTTCTCAGAAGAACAATGTTCACTTATATAAGAATAATTCTAAATATAAATATAGATAAAACATAATTTTTAAAGGTACGGTGACTTTATACAATAATAATATTTCAAAACATGCTATATCCTAAGTTAACAAACTAAAATATATATCTATCTATCTATCAATCTATTGTCTGACAGTACTTTTTTAACTCGGTTTTAAATTTTGGAAAAGATTTTTCCTCCAATATGTGTTTTGGCAAGTCATTATATAGTAGCGCTCCCTCAAACTGTATAGTTTTGGTACCATAATTAGTCCTAGCTTTAGTTAATTGTAGCTTGTGCTTGTTACGTGTACCATATTTATGAGATTTTGTTTTAAAAGTGATTTGTGTATGTACGGAGTCCAAAAGTATTTTTCTAACTAGTAAACATATTTTGTATTTGTATAATTGATTGGAATGAAGATATTATAGCGCTCTCTGTTACGTCATCTCATACAAATGATAGAGACAAAAATCTCAGTGGGCGTTAATCATTTTCAGTCACCAACCAATCACAAACGAATTAATGTTTCCTAAATGAATTTCGAGTGTTGTCGAAAACATTTTCGAACTGAACTTCAAATGATTTTTGAAAATATGTTTGTTATTGGTTGAGGACACAAAATAGTTAAAGACCGTAAGAGATTTTTGTCTCTGTCAGTATCAGAGAGAGCGTTATATTAACTTTTTGGCGCGGATAGAGTATAAATGATAATGATGATAACAATAGTCAAACTCATTTGACTATTGTTGGTTCTACATTGCTGCTTCACTGAGTGATATTAAAATAATTTTCCGTAAAAATCTTTAATGAATTAAAAATAAATGTAAAATCACGCTTGGCCGGATTTTTACCTTATATTAATAGTTTTCAATGTCCATAGATAACAGATCGCCAAATTCAAATTCTTGTTTAGGTCATCGGTTTCATTATTCACTGTGGCAATTTCAATTTGGCCAGTGGTTGCGTTGTAAACACTGTTCTGTTCTCGATTAAACTACAGTCAGGGATTTAAATGTTTCACTAGATGGGGCGCTTCTTAAGTTCATAGTAACAACATGTGTACTCCTTTCAATCGTAATCCGCTTTAGGGCTGGTTTTTCAATCGCCAAATATTTTTTAACTGAGGAATAAAATTGCCATTTTGACAGTTTTTGTACTGGAAATCTGCCAAAATGTCTATTCATCAAATAAAGTGTTTAATTTAGCTATTGAAAAATCAGCCCTTAGACGCAGTCTGTTTGTAAAAATTTTGTGCAATAACGCCAAACTATTATTCATAATTTTAAACTTAAGTATTTCTTTTTTATTCGTTATAGGCAAGCGCTTGACCACAATCATACCCGATGGAAAGTGATGACGTGGACTAAGATGCGACGCGTTTACTTAGAAGATGCCTATTCACTCTTGTTTTAGATACCCGGATTGTAATTGGTCTGTTCTGTAACTTTTTTATGTTCATAGAAGCGGACTATTCAGCATATCGCAATCGACAGGAGTGCAACCACCGATGTTCGTTGCAACTATGAATTAGCTATTGTTACTATGAAGCGCCCCATCCAGTGAAACGTTTATTTCACTGCCGACAGTGCAGTCGGAATTAGGCCAACAGCGCGGTAAATGCAATATGTGACACGACACCACACCGATATTGACCGCGGAACGTGGGGTCACACTGATAGAGAGAATTTATACGTGAAATTAATTCACGAAATAAATTAACAAGTACGACTAACTCACATGATTAGCCAAATTATGCCCAATTAGTTTCGAACCTGTCCGGAGTCCTTTTTCAAAGAGCCGCCAATGAAAGATAGTGATGGAAACAGCGAAAAACCCAAAAAAATCACAATAACTGCAATAATTGTAGCAATTTTATTTGTAATCATAACTTTCATGTTAAGAGAGCTTATCAGGTTCTATGCGACAACGCAGAACACACCAAAAGACAAAGCTAATGAAAACTATGAACTTTTTGTAATTTCACTGCCGTGTTCATTTCAACGCAATTCGCCCGCTCATCCTAACACTCCACACTGTCGACCGATTCGACCAATTTTCCCGAAGCCAATATAAAATTTGAGCGGTGATAGCCTAGTAGTTAGGACGTCGGCTTTCTTTCGAGAGGTCGGGGGTTCGATCCCGGGTACGCACTTATAACTTTTCGGAGTTATGTGAAGGAAAACATCGTAAGGAAACAAGCATGCTTGAGAGTTCGCCATAAGGTGTGTGAAGTCTGCCCAATTCGCACTTGGCCAGCGTGGTAGTAGTAGTAGTAAATGCTTTTCATTCTGAGGACCCATGCTCAGTATTGGTGCCATGGGTTGATCATGATGATGTTTATTTCAACGTGATTCGCTCGCTCGTACTAACACTCCACTGCACTGTCGACCAATGCGACCAATTTTCCCGAAGCTTATATAAAATTTATACAAAAGTAACCAACCGTAGTATCTATACGGTCCGCATGCGGCATTCCCGAAAAGGTTAAAGCGTTTTTGCCGTCAGTAGTAGTAGTATTATTATTTGATAAAAGCCTTATATTGCTTTAGTGATGGGCAAAGAGCTTTCTACTCTCGTAATAAAATGGATAAGGACTAAAGAATGTTCACATCTATCGGAGGTTGGCTATTATTAAGGCTAACTGGATTTTGTTCTACGACAAACAGTAACCTTGTACTCATGCTGAACCACTGGCGAAGGTTCTTAAGCCAGGATGTTCGTCTACGGCCAGGTCTACGTTTGCTTTTTATCTTGCCCTGTATTATAAGCTGTAGCAGGTCATAAAATAGAATACATCAAATAAAATATGACAAGATGGCCGCCTCAAAACATCTGTTCTGCTTAGCGGCCATACGACTTCGTCGTCCCCACCGTCTATCGGTTTGCCCTCGGCCATGCCCTGTAACGGGTACTTTTTGCGACCACTGTTCAACAAATCATACTTGCGGCAGTAGCCATCAGCCTTTAGAGGTCGTCATGAAGTGAAAATTGCTCGAAATCGCAGAAGGCGCTTAATTGTGCAAGCCGCTTTTAACCTTCGTTCCGAAGGTCAAATCTTAAGCACTGACAGTCTGATTGCTAAAAGGTTTTGGCCGGGTTCTGAAAATATACTTAGGTAAGTCTATTCTCGAATTTTCGCTAAGCCAATGAATAAATGAGTTCATTTTTAATCCCCGACCCAAAAAAGGGGTGTTATAAGTTTGATGTGCGTATCTGTCTGTGGCATCGTAGCTCCTAAACTAATGATCCGATTTTAATTTAGTTTTTTTTTGTGTTGGAAAGGTGGCTTGATCGAGTGTTCTTAGTTATAATCCAAGAAAATCGGTTCAGCCGTTTGAAAGTTATCAGTTCTTTTCTAGTTACTGTAACCTTTACTTGTCGGGGGTGTTATAAATTTTTAATTTACACTTGTTTATTTTTTTATTAGAGCCTGTTCAAAGGGTTAGCTTAAATGATAAGCGTTAATTTTATTTATTTATTTAATGTCTGCTAAAGTGTATAAGTTAAACACGCATTTTCAAAGTTTTCGTTATTAAATTTTTTAGTAAGCTTGTTGTATGCTGTGTATGCGGTGTATTCATGTAACATGCATAGCTGTATGCAAAGTTCGTCCGCCAGCCGCGGTCGCCGGACACGCCCCCGCAGACGGAATATTTTACCACAATTCACAAGTTACGATCGCGCCACCGACTATGACATGACTTTGGCGGCCCAAATTATACGCCAACAAAGAAATTTTAATTTAAAAAACTCCTAGATTGGGAGTATTATTTGTACCGCGAAATGGTAGCAAAAATGATAGATCAAAAACTGAGTTGTTATTTTTGACAAACATTTACTTCAATCTTTTCAAGTCCATCACACTAATCACACTTCACACTATCACACTAATATTATAAAGGCGAAAGTTTGTGTGTATGTGTGTGTGTGTGTATGTTTGTTACTCCTTCACGCAAAAACTACTGGACGGATTGGGCTGCAATTTAGAATGGAGATTGATTATACCCCGGATTAGCACATAGGCTACCTTTTATCCCGGAAAATCAAAGAGTTCCCACGGGATTTTTTAAAAATCTACATCCACGCGAATGAAGTCGCGGGCATCAGCTAGTATACTATTATATATGCGAATGTGTCTTGTCTGCTTAGTTTTTCACGGCCCATCTGTTTAACCGAGTTTAATGTAATTTGGTACTTAGGGAGATTTTAGTACTGAGATAGCTTTCATCGCAAGGAAAGACATAATAATAATAATAATAATAATAAAGCCCTTTATTACTGAACAACAGAATGAAGTTTTACAGAAGTTTTGCATACAACTATAGTACCTAGGTGTAATCTAACTAGTACATTTTTTAATTTTATTATTTTAACATAAATTTTATTATTTTAACATTAATGTAGGCACTTATTTTCTTAATTACTTATTATTATATTTTTCTATATATACATTTTTATTTTTGTTTTGTTTATTTTATCTTCAGTTTTTCTAATTTTAGTATAAGTACCTACTTTCCTTTATAACATTCCAGAGTTTGGCCTAGCTTACTGTTTCAAACAAAGTTTTATCTCAAAATATGATAATAGGTAGGTGCTAAAACTCTAAGTTATTTTTCTTTCTTTTTGATTGAAATATTCTTTTTATATTTTACAATGAGTAGATATACAAATTGCAAGTTAAGTTATAAGTAATATTCATTCTTATGTACTTGTCTACTAAACGGAAAGCAACACAAACAATTTGTTTTTATTTTTTTATTACATTGATTACACCTAGAAAAATCTGTTAAACAAATTATTCGGTTTACTTACTTATATTATTTTTGATATGTAATCCAAGAAAGTACTTTTAACAATAAAACTGTATGTTAAGTAGTTGTATTATTTTTATCCTAATGTATAATATTGTAAGCTTTTTAGTAACATACTGCAAGTATAATATTATATAAAATTATTTTTTAATTGGAAATTCCTACTATAATCTCTAATCAGTGAACAAATTACTTAAATGCTAATTAATTTCCAGTAGATACCTAGTTAACTGTCTAGCTGTTCAGTACACCCTTAAGGTGTGAGGCCTCCTTCAGATGTTTGCTGTGTTCATTTAACAGACGGTAGTCAAGTGACCTATGAACTTGTTATTTGCACTGAAGGGTAGTGGTCTAACCTCTCACGGGGACCAGCCGGATTGAGAGGTGGAGAGGGTCTATACAATGGTTTTCTAGCAAGTTTTATTATTCTAGGTTAGTGCATCTGTATAATATCAAGAATATTTAATTCTTGGTCTTATTTTTGTGTGTTTTCCTATTTTTATTGTTGTTTTTGAAATTATGGTTGCTTACTACCTCTTGGGAAAACAAGGGAAAATTCATCTTATTGTTGGTGATTTTTGTTTCCATTCCAGTTTTAATTTGGTCTAATATTATAATTTTATCATAAATTAATTTTGCGTTTTTTCCATTTTTTCTTTCTTCAGTAAGTTTTTCTCTAAGTTGTTTTCTCTTATTAAGAATCTCTTTTGGAAAATCTTCCATAATATAGTAGTTTGAACTGTCAAGCATTTTCTTCTTTTTTAACAAGTTGATTTTCATTCCTACTGTTTTTAAGGTTACAATTACAGGTCTAAAAGTGCCTGTCTTTTTACCAAGTCTTCCCACATACTCCAGACTATCATTGCTGTAGTTCATTTTCATGTTGTTGTTTATTATATTTAGTACATATTTTTCTAAATCATGGTAGCCATTTTCTTTTTCTTCTACTCCAAAAAATATTAAATTTTTTCTCCTTATGAATTTTTCGAAATAGTTAATGGATTGTTGCTGTTTTTCTAATTTTTCTTCCAGCATTTTAGTTTTAAGTTCCATGTTTTGAAATTTCTCATTGATGTTATCATTTATGCCATTTATGTTTTGTTGTATATTATGTAATTCTTGTTTTTGTGTGTTCATTTGAACTTGTAATATATTGTAGGAAAGACATAGTCTACTTTTATCCCTAGGTTTTAACCCTATGCGCGCGAGACGCGGCACGCTATCTCGGAAAATGAAAAAGTTCCTCTCGGATTTTTATAAAACCTAAATCCGCGATCAAAAGCTATTTAGTGTAAATATATAAAAGTAAAGGTTACTGACTGAATGATCTATCAATGCACAGCTCAAACTACTGCACGGATCGAGCTGAAGTGTGGTTTTCAGATAACTATTATGACGAAAGGAATTTTGGAAATTCAACCCCTAAGGGGGTATAGTTGTATGAAATCATAGTAGGTATAGTCCACGGAGACGAAGGCGCGGGCGTCAGTTAGTTAAAAATATTTTGCTCAGGAATTTGACTATACTATAGGCAGGAAGAACAAATCTTTTCGCTTTACACAATAATGCATCCTTGATATTGAGCAGTAGGAAACTGGGACGGGTGCTCTCTAGTGAGAAGCGACATTTTCTTTATTCCTTAGCCTAGTTCCGCGCCAGTTCATGCTTTAAGCATTCGCGTTACAAGTTCGGCCTTTTATCTTTACAATTGTCATATTTTTTAGGGTTCCTTCAAAGGGAAACCGGTCAAGTGCGAGTCAAACTCGCACACATTGGATTCCATACAAAAATAACATATTATTTTTTTGTGATGTACCCACAAATTCACGGTTTTCAGATTTTTCCCTTTACTTATGTCATAAACCATTGCTAGGAATAAGAGATATGAATCTATTCCACAAATGATAATCACACTAATATTATAAAGGCGAAAGTTTGTATGTGTGTGTGTATGTTTGTTACTCATTCACGCAAAAACCATTGGACGGATTTGGCTAAAATTTGGAATGGCGGTAGATATTATCCTGGATTAGCACATAGGCTACTTTTTAACCCGGAAAATCAAAGAGTTCCCACGGGATTTTGGAACACTTAAATCCACGCGGACGAAGTTGCGGGCATCAGCTAGTCAAAAATATTTCGCTTAGCAAGTTTTACTATAGACGAAGAAGAAACCTTTTCTCTTTACACACAGTAGGTAATGCATCGTTATGATACTGAGCAGTAGGAAACTGGGACGGGTGCTCTCTCCAGTGAGAAGCGACATTTCCTTTATTCCTTAGCCTAGTTCCGCGCCAGTTCACGCTTGGAGCATCTGCAAGTTCATTATTCGCAGCTCGCACGCCGCCTGCTCAGATTGCCGGCCTTTTATCTTTACGATTGTCATATTTTTTTTATCTTCCTACTCCTTTTCTTGCGACTCGACACTTCCATGAAAAGTTTCATGTCTCGAGGATAATGTGCCTGCTGCTCACTCGCGCGCGAATCGTAACGCGAAACCCGTGAAAACATAACACTAGAATTGCTTGGACTATACCTACTCTATCCGCAGTAAGAAATTAGTATAGCGCTCTCTCTGTTACATAATCCCATACAAATGATAGGGACGAAAATCTCAGTGGGCTTTAACCATTTTTAACCCCCGACCCAAAAAGGGGTGTTATAAGTTTGACGTGTGTATCTGTGTATCTGTGTATCTGTCTGTGGCATCGTAGCGCCTAAACGAATGAACCGATTTTAATTTAGTTTTTGTTAACATGTTTTCAAAACCTACTCGAAATTCAATTCGAAAACATAGCTTCGTTTGTGGCTTGTTGGTGTCTCAAAATGGTTAGCGCCAACTAAAATTTTTGTCTCTATCATTCGTATGGCATTACGTATTACGTAACAGAGAGAGAACGCTGTTCTAACTTATTTCCGCGGATAAAGCATAAGGTTGGAATTCTACCGCTACTATATTGAGATATGATTGAGATACATCGTCACTAGAAATGGCACTAGATAAGTCGTCAAAAGTCAGTCATCGTCAAATAACACAGAAAAAACAGTCACAGCGCAAAAGTTCTTATTCCTCCATGTATTGTCTGAATAAACTTTATGTAACTTCGCTCTATGGTTGGAATTCTAGTGCTACTATAGAAAACAGCAGCACTAGATAAGTCGTCAAAAGTCAATCATCGTCAAGTAACAGAAATAACAATCACAACGCGTAAGTTCCTCCTATTCCTCTGTGTATTGCCTGAGTAAGTCTTTATGTCCTATTTCAGTATGACTGTAATGTCTAGGTATTTTGAGCATATTCAATGTACATTTAAACAATCTAGTAAATCCTGTACAGTTTAAATATTTGCACGCCATTACATGGCAAGTGTAGTGATACTAAAATTAATTGTAAAATCTATGCTAACCTGAATTTAAGCAAATAAATAAATGATTGATTGATTGATATGTAACGCTAGAAATACTAACTAAAGCTGAAATTCTAGTGTTACTGTAACACGAAACGGCAGCACTAGATAAGTCGTCAAAAGTCAATCATCGTCAAGTAACAGAAATAACAATCACAACGCGTGAATTCCTCCTATTCCTCTGTGTATTACCTCAGTAAGTCTTTATGTAACTCTAGAAATACTTGCGCTAAAGCTGAAATTCTAGTGCTACTGTAACACGAAACAGCAGCACTAGATAAGTCGTCAAATGTCAATCATTGTCAAATAACAGAAATAACAATCACAACGCGTGAATTCCTCCTATTCCTCTGTATATTACCTGAGTAAGTCTTTATGTAACTCTAGAAATACTTGCGCTAAAGCTGAAATTCTAGTGCTACTGTAACGCGAAACAGCAGCACTAGATAAGTCGTCAAATGTCAATCATTGTCAAATAACAGAAATAACAATCACAACGCGTGAATTCCTCCTATTCCTCTGTATATTACCTGAGTAAGTATTTATGTAACTCTAGAAATACTTGCGCTAAAGCTGAAATTCTAGTGCTACTGTAACACGAAACAGCAGCACTAGATAAGTCGTCAAAAGTCAATCATCGTCAAGTAACACAGAAATAACAATCGCTACGCGAGAGTTCCTCTTATTCGTCCGTGTATTGCCTGAATAAGACTTTACATAACGCTGCCTGCTGTCAGAATTACGCAACGCGATGCAGCTGGGCCCCTGGGCTTTAGAAATCATATTGTGACGTCACCACACATGCCTGCGCTGGCGTGAAATGGTAAATCTCTGTACTGTTATATAAAGAAGTGTTGTAGTACCCTACCGAATTTCGATGTCAGGGGTCAGCGCCGAAGGTTTCATAACCCTGAGTTTAGTGGTTTTTAAGTTTATGATGACTGTTGTCTTGTTGAATTTGTCATAAATAATAACACTTTGGAATAATGTCAATAAAAACATTTGTTTACTTAATAATAATTTAACAATCGCAATCAGTCTGAACTATTGTTAAACTAGACTAAGAAACCGCTTGCGCTATCGCCCACCTTGGCCGAAGCCAATGGTTTGACCTAAAGTGATTTTTTTTTGGCTGAAGGTAACCGAAGCCGAAGGTTCGATCGGACACTAACACACTCTTTATCATAGTATGAAAACCGTAAAATATCCCGAGAGGGATTTTTCGGTAACTAACCTGCTGATCTTTGTGCTCAGTCTATTTCGTTTATTCAGAAGTAGGTATAAATGCCGGATTTTGTCGCTAACTTTGTTGTTGAAAATCAAATTTTCTCACGATACCACTAGATTACTCGTCAATAAGTAATAATAACACCCACAATGCGATATCTCTGCCTATTTGCCTGAATGAGGCATTATGTAACACTGCCTGGTCTATGCAGTCGAGTTGCGCAACGGGCATCTGGGCCTCTGAGCTTGACAAATGATATTGTGACGTCACTATACATGCTTGTTATTAGCACCAAATCCCAGCGCTACTCTATCAGGAACATCTTTGCTAAGAACATTTTGTGACAGATCGTCACTGATGATGACCAGGAATGTTACGGAGGTTCGCATTAATTCAGACATCTTCATCCGCATCTATTAATGCGGAACTTTTGCAACAACAATGGCAACAAGTGACGATTGTTTCAATTCAATTCAAAAAAATAACCTATTTTTAATTTAATTATGAACAAAGTTTTTTCTCTATACAGGGTGGTCAAAAAGTCGTGGATCAAACGCAATAGGGAGATAGAGGAGGACATTTCCAGCAAAAAATATTTCTACAGCATGGCCTTATTTAAATTGCCCTAAGAGTTATGAATATTTTTGAGATTTTTAACAAAATACCAGATTCTCTTACAATTAGACTAATTTAAAAAAAATGAGATAAAAAATAATAAAACAAACGATGCTGTGTCATTACTAGATAATGTATCAGCACTACAAACCTTCTATTGAGGCTCTGGGTGCCAAATTACAAGAGCAATTAATTTTTTTCCAAAACTTTTAAAGCGTTACCAAAAATTTAATGTCACTTTAAAAGCGCACTGTGAAAAAAAAATGTACTACGGAAAAGTGACCCTGTATCAGAAAAACTTGCTGATTTAATGCCAATTTAAATGAGGTATAACACATTACTCTTTGTTTCGTAATTCTGGTATTATAATCGTTTTTTCATATCAAGGTGCAAATTTCAGTAGATTAGTTTAATTCAAAATAATTTTGAAGATTATCATGCTGCTAGTTAAACTGCTAGTTTTTTGTACGTTGGAATGCTAGAAACATCACTGTGCTTGTCACACTTAAAATTTGTGAAAAGAACAGAAACTGTTCACTACCACCACGTGCCAGAACTACGGCATGGTAGTTCTGGCACGTGGTGGTAGTGAAGAGTTTCTATTCTTTTCACAAATTTTAAGTGTGACAAGCACAGTGATGTTTCTAGCATTCCAACATACAAAAAACTAGCAGTTTAACTAGCAGCATGATAATCTTCAAAATTATTTTGAATTAAACTAATCTACTGAAATTTGCACCTTGATATGAAAAAACAATTATAATACCAGAATTACGAAACAAAGAGTAATGTGTTATACCTCATTTAAATTGGCATTAAATCAGCAAGTTTTTCTGATACAGGGTCACTTTTCCGTAGTACATTTTTTTTTCACAGTGCGCTTTTAAAGTGACATTAAATTTTTGGTAACGCTTTAAAAGTTTTGGAAAAAAATTAATTGCTCTTGTAATTTGGCACCCAGAGCCTCAATAGAAGGTTTGTAGTGCTGATACATTATCTAGTAATGACACAGCATCGTTTGTTTTATTATCTTTTATCTCATTTTTTTTAAATTAGTCTAATTGTAAGAGAATCTGGTATTTTGTTAAAAATCTCAAAAATATTCATAACTCTTAGGGCAATTTAAATAAGGCCATGCTGTAGAAATATTTTTTGCTGGAAATGACCTCCTCTATCTCCCTATTTCGTTTGATCCACGACTTTTTGACCACCCTGTATTTATTATTTGCTTGTCAAAATTTGATTAAATAAGATATATTAGAATTAAAACGATTTACATTTATTTTTGTCCTTAAAATGGAAATACAATCTTAAAATCCTAAAATTCGCATCGGCGTATGTGATCTTCTAATAATCCGCATCCTCATCCACGGATGCGAACTTCTAATAATAATTCCGCACTCTTGTAGCACTAGTGTATAAAAACGTTATCACTAATCACTCTATTGTACAGTGAGCAATAAAGCTATAGGATTGCACCCGCCAGTGTAAGTGACTACGGGCGGGTGCAAGCCTAGCTTTGTTGCTGACTGTACCTCGTACGCCTACACTTTGACATATGCACGGTACGCAGCCAATAAAAACTCGAGGACTCTCAAGCTAGCCTACTCTTTACCGTAGCGCTCTCGTGTGATCCTTGAGATCCTTTGAAGACGTTCGCAAATCAGCTCTTATCTTAGCGATTACGTCGCCCCATTCAGTGATTCAGGTTAATGTGGCATGCGGGCTAGACAATAGAGGGTTTTAGGGTTCCGTCTCCGAAGGGTGCCAACGATACCCTATTAAGGTGGTAGCTCACTTACACGGCACAGATTCCGCACGGTAAAAGAAGAATTACATTCAAATAGGAGTAAAGTAAACTTAAAGCCGTACTCTGTACGTACATTTTACTGTGACAATATACAATTGTCTCGTAAATGAGCTACGACCTTTAGCGTCCGCTGTTTGTCCGACTGGCAGCCAGCGGGCTATGTCTCGTGAACCGTAAAAGGTAGAGAGGTGAAATTTTCACAGAATTTGTATTTCATAATTATTGTCCCGTTGCTGGCCTTCGCGAACGGAACCCTAAAAATACAACCATAATCAAAAAAAAAATCCTTTCAGGAATTCTAACCATAACGGTTTTTCTTCATCGAAAAGAACGTGATGTATTGCCAATTATTACCCGACTGCGGCAAAGCCAAAAGGAAGGGTTATTATTTTAGCAGTCTATGTAATATGTATGTATGTATGTTTGTGGATATGTATGTGGGTATGTATATTTGTATCTTTTTAGTTTAGGGTTTTAGTTTTCAACTTTTTTTACTATAAATAGTTCACGACAGGTCAAGATGGCGATCGAGTCATGAGGCGGGAGACGCGTACAGTGCCCGCGCTCGCTTGCACCGGGTTAGCGCGAGGACTTTGCGGGGCGTCCCCACCCCGATTGCCATCTAAACCTGTCGCGTACTATAGTTACTACATATACCTGTGCAAAAGAAGTTAAGGGCCATGCAACGACTGTCAAGGGCTGGATAAGTGGACTGGGGTTCAGTATATCGAATTGAGAGTTCTCCAATGCGCATTCGTTTGTTGATATCTATTTAAATACAATTTCGACCTTTATTACATGTTTACCATAAGAGTTAATTTTCCGTGCACATGCGTGTTAGTCGTTATTAATATACTGTTATGAGGACATAAGTTGAGTATTCGAAGTGCCCCTCATAGAGTAAGAATACGAGAATTAGGGGAGGTATTTGATAAAAATAAAAGTATCTCTGGAGCTCTACAATGCACTTTTACCCTAGACATCTTAGGAAATAAAATTATTTTCATAAAATATAAAACGCACATAATCTTTGTTTTCAAGTTCCGTATGTTAGTGGACTGTATCTTGAGAACAATAGGTAGATATTTCACCTACCAGCCTACGAATGCGGTGAGCGCCATACAACTCCATACTACACAAAATGCTGCAAACTGCATCTCTTGCTGGTTCTTCTTGTAGGAAAAGCGTTCCGAACCAGTGGTAGATGCTTTAATTTTGACGATTCAAAAGTTTTTGTAAAAGATTAATCAAATTATGAATTTTTTGAAAAATATTTGCGCTTATTGATTCCGCGTGTTTGTCACATCACAGATCTATTCCCCGCGCGAATTTTGAATTGCAATGCAGAAAAAATCGCGTGATTTGTATTCGCTGTACGGGCTAGCTCTAACTCCATTAGTGCACCGCAGCGGGTGTAGAAATGCCCCGCTTGGCTCGATAAACGGTAGGTACAGGCACTCGCTGCACTTTGCACTCGTGACCTTATTACGAGGTCGTTGCACTGTACGGCTCGCGCTTGGCAGTTGTGTATTTCTTAAACGATTTCCCAAAAAAAAGTGTAATGTTTTCAGTGTGTGTGTTTGTGAGTTTCTTTGTTCCACTACTAGAGGATGCCCGCGACTTCGTCCGCGTGGATTTAGGTTTTTAAAGATCCCGTGGGAACTGTTTGATTTTAATAATAGATAATGGATAAAAAGTTGCCTATCTCAATTACATGGACGCGAACTACATCGGCACGAAATTCAATACAAATCGGTTAAGCGGATGGGTCTTTCGGAATCCCGTGCTCTTTCATTTTCAGTGATAAAAAGTAGCCTATGTCCGTCCGCGGGATATAAGCTAACCATGTACCAAATTTCGTCTGAATCGGATAAACTGTTGGGCCGTGAAAAGGTAGCAGACAAACAGACACACTTTCGCATTTATAATATTAGTATGAATAACTTGTAAATGCCAGTACAGATTGCGTACAATACGGGATATCGTTGGAATCTTTACATCATCGCGGGTGACACTGGCTATAAAATTCTTTATAGCAGCTTTGTGGCGCTATTTTCAAATGTAATTTTAGTTAGTTTTTGCATAGAACATAGGGGTGGCTCCGACATCAATGGTGTTTTTTTGTCAGGGTAGTCCTGTTTTTAACCCCAGACCCAAAAAGAGGAGTGTTCTAAGTTTGACGTGTTTATCTGTGTATCTATGAATCTGTCTGTGGCATCGTAGCTCCTAAACTAATGAACCGATTTTAATTTAGTGTTTTTTTGTTTAAAAGGTGGCTTGATCGAGAGTGTTCTTACCTATAATTCAAGAAAATCGGTTCAGCCGTTTGAAAGTTATCAGCTCTTTTCTAGTTACTGTAACCTTCACTTGTCGGGGGTGTTATAAATTTTTAATTTACACTTGTTAATTTTTGCTTATTAGTCGCTTTTATTGCATCGTTGAGAATTAAATGCATTCATAAATCGAAACTGCTACAAATAAACTTGTTTAAAACCCATTGTTTAATAATGACAATAAAAAGTGTTAAATCTTTTCCCATAATAGCGCAATAATAGTCCCAGAAATCAACTGTAATGAACCGTCAAGCGTTGTAGCGCTTGCTGAAAAGCGTTTAAATTTTCGAGCGAACGTTGGCCCGAGCGAAACAATCGCGGTCTCGATGAGTCTCCACCGCTGTTATCGCTGAAAAGGTGTGATTGCAGTGCCTTTCATTCACTTCTCTAGGCTTTTCAGTCGGCTGTTATGGTCAGAAATTTTAAAATTCGAATGCCCCTTCAAATAATAGTTGAAAGCAATATAGCGTCAAGTAGTATGTCAAAATGTTCCGATTCTGTTGATCTTTAATCGTATATATCTATACTAATCTATACTAATAAATAAAATTGGAGTGTCTGTCTGTAATATCGAAATAACTGCCGCATATTAAGGTCATATGGTTATTTGAACGATACTATAACTGAATCACACGTTTTTAAAATTTTTGTCTGTCCGTCTGTCTGTCTGTCTGTCTGTCTGTCTGTCTGTCTGTTTGAAAAGGCTAATCTTCGGAACGGCTGAACCGATTTTGACGGGATTTTCACAGACAAGTAGAAAATTGACCAGGGAGTAACATAGGCTACTTTTTTAACCGACTTTCAAAAAGGGAGTTGTGTTTTTCTACCTATGTACACCGAAATCTCCGAGATTTCTGAACCGATTTGCGTCATTTCTTTTTTAATCGATAGAGGAACTTGGCGACATTGTTTCATAAAAAATTTGGATTCCAACTCCTCAATCCTGATGCTGCAGGGGATCTGACCAATCCACGCGGGCGGAGCTGCGGGCATCAGCTAGTGCATAATATATTAAGTACTAATGTGTATCTCTTATGATACGTCTGCGACTATACCACCTGTTCGGAAAGCAGATTCTACAGAGAAGAGCCGGCAAGTAACTCAGCAGTTGCTATTTTTCTGAAATTCGGCATGCAGATAGCTATTATGACCGCTAGTAGACATCCGCTAAAAAAAAGATTTTTGAAAATTCAACCCCTAAGGGGGTAAAATAGGGGTTTGTAATTTGTGTAGTCTACACGGACAAAGTCGTGGGAATAACCTATAGTTTGTATCGAAAATCCACGCGAAATCGCGAGAATCATTTGTTAAGACATATCCATTTGAAACCTCCGTCCGGTCATCGACCCCACAAAGGAAAGTAGTTTTCCTGAAACTCCATTAGAGCGCTGCATTACAGCACGATTGCACTCGCATTGCTGCCTTTACGTGCCGGCACGCATCTACAACCCGTTGCTGCAAATTGTACCTACCTGAGTGAGTGATGATGCTTTCTAAGATGGAAGCGGGCTAACCTGGAAAGGGCATGCCGGGGTTTATTCAGGCCATACCTATAATACTTATAACCTAGTGGGTAAGTCCTGGTGGACTCCTAAATAGGAGTTCCGGAGGTCCGTGGTTTGATTGCGGACACGTACTTCTAGCTTTCGGAGGTATAGGAACTGTCTACGAAAACAAAAATAAATATCTACACAGAATTCGCGTTGACTTTAACACGACCTCTTTTAAAGTCGGTTAAAATTCTTGTATAAGCACTTAAAATACCCATGTGCAAACTGTAACATTTTCTGCCTTTCTAAGTATTTTGGACTACGAAATACTTAGGAATAGTTTTAAACATTTCGTAGCTTTAGACCTCTACGTGGATTTCGTAGCACCGTAGCACATGTCTACGGAATGTGTGGTTGAACTAAATATGCAATCTTAATAATCGTGTACTGAGTTTCCAAGTCACTGAGGCGTGATATGTTTAAAGCTTCGACAGTGAAGTAATTTACAGAGACAGTTTATGCCAGGGCCACACCTGTGGTGAACACGCGACGTCTACGATCATAGTCGTGTCGTAAACTTCTTCGTTACCATAAAGAATCGGCGTAGACTTTAATTTCTTACCGTTCAATATGAAACACTGATCGCCTTCGCGCCCGGGCCTTTTTTGATAGGAGTCGAATCAAATGTTTTATATGTTCGAATATCTTGGTTTATTAAAAGAGAACTAAAAGAAAAAAACATAATTATTACAAACTTGAAGATGCCCGCGACTTTGTCGCGTAGATGTTTTTAAAATCCCGTGGAAACTCTTTGTTTTTCCGGGTTAAAAAGTAGCACATGTCACTCTCCAGATCTTTCACTATTTTCATGTAATATGCCAGGTCAATTCCGTTACGGCGTGATTGAAGGACAGACCTATAAACAAACACACTTTCAACTAATTTATTATATTTCAACTAATGAATAAATAAACTATGTCTATAAACTTTCGTTTTTATAATATGGGTAGTGACAGTGATAACAATATGAGTAGTGGTTATAATATCAGGGGGCACGGCAGTGCCCCCGCCAAGACGAGCCAAACGGCGGCCGGGGCGCTACGTACCTTTTTCTCGAAGTGTTTCGCCGTATTTTCGACCCGTCATAACTTCGGTCTGGATGACGCTAGAAAGCTGAAATTTTCAGTATAAGGTGTCCTCAGCAAATTTACCAAATATACCAAGTATCAAATATCTAGCTTTTATGGTTACAGATTTATTGATACCTAAAATACGCCGATTTCGTCCCTCACTGATGATCATCAAAACCTCTACTCAAAACCTCTAAGGTACTTCCCGAAGTCCTAGAAGACTGAAATTTGGTATGTAGACTAGAAATTGACTACAAACTACAGGAAAATTATGAAATTGGAAATGCCCCCCCTCTACGCCTCTTATGGGTGAAGCAAATCTGTAAATTCTGTCGCTAGAATGCTGATATTTTCAGGATAAGATGTCCTGGGCAGATTTATTAAACGCATTGAGTATATTGATACTCAATTATATTGATAGACAATTGTGTCTAGCTTTTATAGTTTCAGATTTATTGACAGTCAAAACTTCTAGTCTGTAATTCTAGGGTACTTCCCGAAGTCCTAGAAGGCTGAAATTTGGTGTGTACACTAGAAATTGCATACAAACTACAGGAAAATTAAGAAATTCAAAATTTTCCCCCTCCACTCTCACGTATGGGGGAAGCAAATTATTTGTAAAGTCTATCGCTAGAATGCTGATATTTTCAGGATAATATGTCCTTGACAGACTTATCAAACGTACCAAGTATCAATTGTCTACCTGTTATGGTTTCAGATTTATTGCCATTCAAAACCCCTCTAGTCAAAAATTCTAAAGTACTTCCCTAAGTCCTAGAAGACTGAAATTTGGTATGTAGGCTAGGAATTTCATTCAAACAACAGGAAAATAAACTTTTCCCAGTCTGTACATTTAAAAAATGTGTTTCCTGAAGTCTTAAAAGACTCTTAAGACTAAGAAGAGATCTGCTTTAAAATTGAGTTCCAAGATTCCACCCAAACAAACATAGTTACATACATTGCAAGTGGAATAAAAGTTTTTAAAAAAAGAGGTAACGATAGAGAGCGGGCCATGAAAATGATGTAGGTACCTACAAAAAATAGATCCAAAAAAAAATCTAGGGCACCTGCCAAAAAGAAATGAAATCCCACCAAAAACATTTCATGTAAAATGTGGCCAAGACTCACAAGTTCATAACGCTTTCACTGTTAAAAAGTTATGAGATCTCTAGTAGAGCCAAGCCCCTAGCTGAGCTTAGAATTGCGCTGCCCATGGGACCTATCCCAAGTCCAAAGTATATAGCTCTTAAATGCTCTTGAGTATATCACATTTATAACAATAAAGAACAAATAACTCTACTTACAAGCTCTGATTTTACAAACCCTAAATCTTGGTTAAAAAAGTACGGCTTGGCCGTTTAATGTTCGTGAAACTATTACATGACATAACATATTATATTAATTAAGGTCATAAGGAATAGTTTGTTCGACAATTACTAATTTTTATTATACTTCATGATTGTCGCACAAGCTATTCCGGGCTTAAATGTCATATCAGATAAAAGTACCACGAACATTAAACCGCCAAGCCGTCCTTTTTTAACCAAGATTTAGGGTTTGTAAAATCAGAGCTTGTAAGTAGAGTTATTTGTTCTTTATTGTTATAAATGTGATATACTCAAGAGCATTTAAGAGCTATATACTTTGGACTTGGGATAGGTCCCATGGGCAGCGCAATTCTAAGCTCAGCTAGGGGCTTGGCTCTACTAGAGATCTCATAACTTTTTAACAGTGAAAGCGTTATGAACTTGTGAGTCTTGGCCACATTTTACATGAAATGTTTTTGGTGGGATAGGTACTTACTCGTACGTAGTGATATTTGCTGGATTTTTATCTGAAAAAAAATGATTATGTATTATTATTAAAACAAGAAAAAAAATTGTTTTTTTTTTTTTCATTATGTTTTCATCGTTAAAATTGGGACTAATTTCTCTTAGTTCTCATCCAATCTCATATTATGTGTGGTTTAACACTCAACCGTATTTAGATTAGTGATCGATGTGAATACATCTTTACGCAGCCGCTCTATACGCGAACACTTAACGTAAATAGGTGGAGATGAAACAAAATGGCGGATGATCCCAGAGGGAGGTTTAACCTCATCCGCCTCGGAGCGAGATTATACTTTGTTACATTCACTATTTTTCCTCTCCATTTCGGTGGTGTGAATTAAGGCATTTCTTTTATCTTTACGATGATTTGCCATGATTAACTTGCAGAATTCACTACCCATATTATAAATGCGAAAGTTTGTTGGTCTATTAGGGTTTCGTACCTCAAAAGGAACAAGTAACCCTTATAGGATCACTTCGTTGCATGTCTGTCTGTCTGTCTAAAACTACATATTATGCATAAAAATAAACAAAATCTGTTTTAAAATGTACAGCTAAAGCCCTTCCACATGAGACCCCACTTGGTATAGTTATCTTGCTTTGAAAATTGAAAATACTAAATTATTATTATTTATTCATGAACACATTTCAATATTTTTTTAAAATGATGTAATCTCAAATTCACTGTTTTCGGATTTTTTCCTTACTCGTGCTTTAAGCTGCCAAATGATTTTAGGTCAATGGGAAGTAGCCTATAGATTTTCTTGACAGACACGACAGATATACAGGGGTTCCGTTTTATCATTTGAGGTACGGGACCCTAAAAAGATTATATTAACATTAGGACATAGTATAACAATAAAACTCAACTTTAATTACGCATACTTTGGTCGTCATAAATTATATTTGACGAGAAACTCACACCAAAGCTCGGCTCATTAGCGCGTACAGCGAAATGCACTCAAGTCCACAATACGAGTAGGTACTCTGCGATACAGTGCAAGAGCTACGACAGTTACGACTTACGCAAGAACAACAATACAATGCAAGAACGGGGCGCTGTAGACTGCTAATAGTCTGAGAACTGGTGTACATCCGGCAGGAAATATACATCGACTTTTAAAAAGAGATTTCGGCTTCGTAGAGCGTTGTCTCTGTCACCTATGTGACGTTTTGTCGGTGTCAACGATAGAGACAACATTCTACGAAACCGCTGTCTCTTTCTAAAGGTCGATGTAGTTATAATATTTCCTGTCGGGTACTATACGACTGTATGTGATATTTTGATCGTGCGAAGGTGTCGTTTTACTCAAACGTGCGTAAACATCGCGTACATCATGTATGTAATTTAAACTGTCTGGCTTCTAAGAAAACATGTTCTGATAGGTTCCCAAGTAACATACTCGTATATAAAATTCAGCTTTTAGGTATACCATGACATAGGTATAGTTACATTTTATTAAATTTTAAGGGTCTCTGGCAGGAGGTTTCTTCTATAAATTCATTCTAATGACTTTGACTTTGCCTTTGCTTTGTCTTTGCTTAGACTTAAGTTTCAGTTAAAATGAGACAGATTAATGCCGGCGGTATAACGCTGTCTCATTTTAACAGGCACAATTTAAGTTTGAACAAAGTCTAAGTGCGTTCTAGATCTCAGCCCAAGTGTCTGGCAGTGCGTAACGTGATTTCTATTACTATTCAGAAGAAAATATATAATGAAGTGTATTTTTTTTTACTTGACGAAAGTGTTGAGTAATTTTATATACCTTTGTTACCTGCTATCTCCCAAAGCCACCATGATCCAAACTTCACAGTCGCTGATCGTTCCTTCCTGTGTTGGGAGCAATATGCAGAAACTTTCAGCTTTTCTAAAATAACGAAGTTCTGGCATGCGCTGGCTATTCAGATTCTCGCGATTTTTTAAATAGCTTCAATTCAAATGATGTTAATAGTTGTTGAACCGTTAGAGTAGTTAACGTGATTTCTATTACTATTCAGAAGAAAATATATAATGAAGTGTATTTTTTTTTACTTGACGAAAGTGTTGAGTAATTTTATATACCTTTGTTACCTGCTATCTCCCAAAGCCACCATGATCCAAACTTCACAGTCGCTGATCGTTCCTTCCTGTGTTGGGAGCAATATGCAGAAACTTTCAGCTTTTCTAAAATAACGAAGTTCTGGCATGCGCTGGCTATTCAGATTCTCGCGATTTTTTAAATAGCTTCAATTCAAATGATGTTAATAGTTGTTGAACCGTTAGAGTAGTTTATGTAACAGCTCTTAGCCTACGATATGGATCATCGAGATTGAAATATCGGGTCCCTACTGGATTCCAGCGTTTCCAACTTATATTTTTCGAGATGGGAATAAAAATCTCGAGTAACAAATGTGCCCGAATTTATATCGCTGCATGAAATTGCTCTATTCTAGAGTTTTGGTACGAACGAACATCAGTAGGAAATCGTTGTTATAAACGTTTTATATAAGCAGGCAGGTTCAGTTTATATTTCGAAGAAACTTACTCTTGTTTTATAATGTACCTACTTCTGTTTATTTGTGGCGAATCATTATTATTATAGCGAGCAAACGAGCAGGCGGGTCACCTGATGTTAGTGATTGAAAACCACAGATATAGATCCTATAGAACGGATTCACGCTACTAGAGAGCCAAACTAAGTTTGTTTTAAGTGATCTACGACACTAACACAGATATCCAAGAAATAATCATAAAAGAATTTTCCTCCACCAAAGTATTTCACAAATGTAATATTAAGATTTTATTCCCTTTGGCGAAGAAATCTGGCAGCGCCGCACGTGTACAATTCGCAATACGCATTCCCGCAGCGTACTCTGCGGTCATCAAATTGTAAGCCTTTACACAGTAAGGATGCGTTTCCACCGAACCGGAGCGGAGTAGAGATGTGTTTTTAAATTCATATACAAGTTCGCCCTTGACTGCAATCTTACCTGGTGGTAAGTGATGATGCAGTCTAAGATAGAAGCGGGCTAACCTGGAAGGGGTATGGATGGCAGTTTTTAGGATTTCGTACTTCAAAAGGAAAAACGGAACCCTTATAGGATCACTTTGTTGTCTGTCTGTCTGCCCGTCCGTCCGTCCGTCCGTCCGTCCGTCCGTCCGTCCGTCCGTCCGTCTGTCGTGTCTGTCAAGAAAAACTATACTCAACGCGCTTTATTTTAGACTCGCCCTTTATTTTATTAAACCTATACCTATCCCTTTGGTTTCTTCACGGCATCGTATCAAAACGCTAAATCCCTTGGCAATATGGCTTTGCCGGTAGGGTGGTAACTAGCCACGGCGGAAGCCTGGTGTAATTTTATACTTTGGCGTAAAAAAAACTACACCTTTTTACCTGTTATCTCCCAAAGCCACCATGATCCAAACTTCATAGTCGCTGATCGTTCTTCCCTTTGTTGGGGTCAAACGCAGAGAAACTTTCAGCTTTTATAAAATAACGAAGGTCCGGCCCTCGTTGGCTCTTAGTTTAATAGATTGCTACTTTTCACCTCCCGCAAAATCCCTGGCGCTGTTTTATGTTAAGTGAAAAATATACCGCTACTATATCTCTTTCGACGTTTTGGCCGCCATTGTAGCGAAGTGTTGCCATTATTTATATCGCAGAAATTCGGCTTGATGTTTAATTCCGCTGAGTGATTTCGTAATCGTTGTTTATTGCCGAGTAAAATTGGATAACACCTCGAAATTATCCATTTCTTTTTCATTTCGTGTTATATGCCGAGCCAAAAATTTTTTTTTCGCTGTACATTTTTTTGTCGATGACTTTGTTAAGGATATTTGGGAGAAAAAACAGTTCGGAATATTATCACATCACTAGCCAATACTGAGTACGGGTCCCCTCTGAGAATAAATAAAATACCTAACCTTTTAGTCCACTAAGCTGGCCAAGTGCAGATTATCAGAGTCTACAATTCACACACCTTAAAATCAAAGTCAAAGTCAAATTTCATTTATTCAAATTGGGTACATTTGTACACTTTCTGATTGTCAATTGCTGAATTTTCAATACAATGATGTTGTGGGGATAATAATAATTAGTTACGTTATCTTAAAACTAAAGCTCCGAGGGTTCCAAACGCGTCCCGTTCTGAGAAGAGCCCACAACAAACTCAGCCGGGAATTAAAGAAGATTGTTGTGAAATCCCCAGCATGAGGATTTTTTCTAAAATTGTCTAAAATTGACTGAGAAATCTTTATTTTTAGCAGGTATTTAGGTATGTACGGAGTACAGCCGCCCATGTACGGACTATACAAACCCACATATACTTAGTAATTATTTTAGTGGTTTTTTTTTCGGGACTCTACTACTTCTTACTGTCGCTATTTCTTTTAATATTTCGGCCATCTTCGTTGCACGTTTGTGTAAGACCGGTATAAAACACAACAATATGTCTTAATCTTAATATTTTTTTCAAAATTAACCTTATCGTACCTATTTTATTTTTCATGCACCAAAATTGCAGTTACAAAGTAATAATAAATTAAGTTACATTATTAGCATAAAGCCTACCTATTTATTAGCGTAAAGCTGGCATAAAGTCACAACAACCGCTAATAAGATGTATAATTTTTTACGGACATAATGTTCTTTGGCCTTATTCCCTTGTTGTTAAGATCGTTACGGATATCATTTGTATAATGCTGATATTTACCGAGAACAATTGCCTGAATGATGATCATAAAAAAACCGGCCAAGTGCGAGTCAGACTCGCGCACCGAGGGTTCTGTACTCGGGTATTTTTTCGATATTTTGCACGATAAATCAAAAACTATTTTATCTGTTTTAGAAATGTACATGTAAAGCCCTTTCATATAATACCCCACTTGGTATAGTTATCTTACTTTGAAAATTGAAAATACTGATTATTTGTTCATGAACACATTTTCAATTTTTTTTTGTGATGTAACCACAAATTTACGGTTTTCGGATTTTTTTCCTTTACTTGTCCTATAAGATACTTACCAAATTTCATGATCAATCATCAATTTAGATCAATGTATATGTAATGATAATATAGGCTATGTCCGTTTTCTTGACGGACAGACACACAGCGAAGTAATCCTATAAGAGTTCCTTTTTTATTTTTGAGGTACGGAACCCTTAAAAAATGCGTTACGTTCATCTCTGACGGTTATTGCGCCTCGTGGGGATAGGTAGCCTTATGGATAGAACTCTCATCTTTAAAACCTTTGACTGACCATCGCAATCAGTTTTTCGTTTTATCCAAGCCTCAAGAATAAACTTAAATTTTTCTCTCTACTACAAACACTCGAATTTGAATAATGCTTGCATTTATTTGAAACGAGCTTTTTCATGGGGCTTTGTACGTGCATGTAAATCAGTAAAAGTTAATTTTATGCATGGGTTTGAGCTATAATACCTTTTATTCCCTAAGGGGCAGTATTTTGAAATGCTCCACATAAGGTATGCATAATATAAACACCTATCCTACTGAAATTCTAGTATTTTACTTCTGTACTCTAAATATCTATCACTACCCATAATATTGTAAATGCAAAAGTGTTTTTGTTTGTTGGTTTGTCCTTCAATAACGTCGCAACGGAGCCACGGTTTGACGTGATTTTTGCATAGGTATAGTTATAGATCTGGAGACTGATATAGGCTACTTTATATCCTGGAAAATCAAGGACTTCCTACGAGATTTATAAAAATCTAAGACCACACGGACGAAGTCGCGGGAATCTAGCTAGTGACCTCATAAGATCAATAAATTTTTATCGACTTATGTAACCGACCTATTTTAGGTTACATTTAAGAGTTTTCCTAACACTATTCAAACAATTCTGAACTCTATGTTACTATGATACGATATCAATTCGTTAGCTACGTTTTTTGTTCTCGTAGTTATTATAAGGACATTATAGGCAGCCCTTGGCAAGCCTATGCCGATAAATCCGAGTAGGCGAATGGAACGGCGCTGGTGTCGCCGATTAGATCGCAATCGGCGTAAATAATGCTCGATAGTCACGCCAGCCGCCAGCCACCGAGCCTTTCATAACAATGTCGGACAAAGCTTTTAAGAGGGGTCTCTTCGTCACTTGCTCCATACAAACGTAGTTCGTCTCTCATTGGAATACTAACCAATCTTACTCAATAGAATTTTGTAGAAACGTTCCGGGAACTAATATCTATATGCCTGTGGTTTTCCAGATTTCCGTTAAAATAGATAGTCACAGAAAGTTTTCCAGAAGACGTGTCGCTTGAATTTTATTTTCGTTTTTCGTTAGCTCATTTTAGGGCTTTGTTTGTTTGTTTTACTGTCTGTTTTACCCCTTTAGGAATAAAATTTTCAAAAATCATTACTTAATCATGTCTACATCATAATAGCTACCTCCAAGCCATTTTTCAGCCCGATCAGTCTAGTAGTTTGAGCTGTGCGTTGATGGATTTAAGTCAGTCAGTCAGTTTTTTAACCGACTTCCAAAAAAGGAGGAGGTTCTCAATTCGTCGGAATCTTTTTTTTTTCTTTTGTAAAATATGCAGATTTCCATTGTGGCCTTTATTTGACCCGTCCATCTATATAACGTTGGGTTTGAGATAATCCATCGTCTAGTCATCAAAGGTCTGATGGTAGTGACTGTGTGTGAAACCCTCTCCAGTGTGTCCCTCTCAACAAAACTTTTTGTAGTCTAACTTATAAGTACAAACTAGATGCCACGAAGGTGATTAAACTCGCCTTACATTATGTACTTTCATATATAAATAGTGAAACTTAACACTAACATGTTCAGTTTCCACTCGCGTACGTGAATTTTCTTCGGCCTTGCCCGGGTATCGATCCCACGGCCACTCTTCAGGCACGACGCATTATGCCTTCGCACGCACGCACTGTTCCATATCAATAATCTACATCTAGACTTCTACACTGTTATATAAAGAGGTAAAGTTTGTTTGTTGAGGGTAATCTTAAAAGTACTGAACCGATTTTGAAAATTCTTTCACCAATATAACGCTACATTATTCCTGAGTAACATGGACTATATTTAATATTAAAAAAAATTAGAGATCCCTGCGAAAATTTTTAAATAAGCTACCGGTGCGAACCTGGGGCGGGTTGCTTTTTTCTTAAAATGCACATAACTCTGAAACTCTGACACTCGTAACTCTGAAAAGTTAGAGGTCAGCGTGCCAGGGATCGAACCCCCGACCTCTTGATTAGAAGACGGACGTAGTGTATGAAGTCGACCAATTCGTACTTGGCCAACGTGGCAGACTTTGACCTAAGCCCTTTTCGATATTCAAGAATTCTTACGATATCTCATATATCCAAATCTGTTCAGGCATTTAGAAGTTGTGGTGGAATCAAGAAACTCACATATATAGGCACATGAATCCTGAAAACATTATACCCCTTTTTTGAGCAGTCGAGTCGTGTAAAAATGTACTTCAAACTCAATTTTAGACCCTCCTATTTTAACTCGTGAAAAAAAATCCAATTTTAACAAAAGATAGAAAGCTGTTATATAAACAAAAGTTGGCCCACTCGTACCAGTTTCGGTTGTTCGCGAAATAAAACAAAAATATAAAAGTCAGTGAGGCGGAAACCGGGTATTTCCAGCCCTCGAATAAATTAGCATTCCGGGATGAAGGGAGTTTCACGAGTGGCTACTCGTCTTGTAAGTTTTGAGCGGACACTCTCAACAAGAGCAACCGCTGAGTTTCTTGCTGCTTCTTCTCAGTACGAAAGTCTACCAGTGGAAGGTGCATTTTGATGATTCAAAAGTATGTACTTGTAAAAGTCTAATGCAAAATAGTATTATTTATTTATTGAATGTGATCGAATATTTTATTTTACTCGATAACTGTGGAACCAACTCCCTTCAGCGATGTTCCCCGCTAGATTTTTACATGGGGTTATTCAAGGGGCGGATCAACAAATTCCTGAAAGGCCGGCAACGCATTGGCGGATCCTCTGGTGCTGCAAATGTTCAAGGGCGGCGGTAATCACTTAACATCGGGTGATCGTTTGGTCGCTTTGTTGTATAAAAAAACCTTGAAAGTCAGTTCAGTTGAAATTCAGTAATTCTATGAGGATATAGTTGTAGTTGCTAGTACATAAAGATAATAAAAAGCTTAGCAAAATAAATATTAGCAAAATATTGGTTCATCCTTTTCCTGGTAACAAAGACGTAATCCCATAAAGTAGGGCGGTTTACTTCAAAGACTTGGTTCAGCTCATTGAATCTGCATGTTGAAGCTTACGCCGGTGCATGCTTCACTTGGAATTTTGTTTACATTTTAACGATCACGTAGATACATGTAAAACGTCCTGGATTTCAAAGGTTTTTGGCAGGGCATTCGTGTTTTTAAGTAAAAACTACTTAAAAAATAAATAAATAAAATGAAAATCGTTTATTTTGACCATAGAGATCATGTTTTATTTGTAAAGGCACTCATCTAAGGTATGATTTAGAATTTAGATGTAATCACAGTGCGGGTGTGCGGGGCGCCCCATCTCGATTGCCTTGTCGCGTACTGTACCATTAATAGAAACAAGCTGTTCAAGCGCAATCAATTTTCTATTTCATCGATTGTGCTTTTTTGAAAGAAAGCGGCAAATTCTGCCCTATGATTGGTTGAATTCGGTGTTTACATTTTTTAACAGCCAATCAAAGGGTAGAATTTGTAAGGAAAACGTTTTTCTTACACAATCGGGGTTGGTTCGAAAGAAATCGTTCGCAGGCCGGCCATCATCGACCCGCGTCTATAAAATCAATCATCTAAAAGCCGGTACCAATAAGGAGCCCTGAACCCTTCGGTATCGGATTCAATACACTGATGCTAATCCAACCGGAATAATTTCCGGATTACGGATGAGCCGTTTTAGTTTTTGGACCCCGCGCTGCGAGTAAATTGTATGAAAAAGTGAAGGTTACAGTAACTAGAAAAGAGCTGATAACTTTCAAACGGCTGAACCGATTTTCTTGGATTATAGCTTAGAACACTCTTGATCAAGCCACCTTTCAAACAAAAAAAAAACTACTTAAATTAAAATAAGTTCATTAGTTTACGAGCTACGATGCCACAGACAGATACACAGATACACACGTCAAACTTATAACACCCCTCTTTTTGGGTCGGGGGTTAAAAAGGTAAACGGGTAATTCGGCTGCACAGAAAGTTTAATCTAACAGGACTAACAATCATTATAACATACTTTTTCATAGCGATAACATGGAAATAAGCCACTTATTTAGTACTACCTTATGCCCACGACTTCGTCCGCGTGGACTACACATAATTCAAAACCTCTATTTTAAATCCTTAGGGCTTAAATTTTCAAAAATACTTTCTTAGCTGATGTCTACTTTATAAAAGCTATCTGCATGCCTTTCAGCCTAATCCGTCCAGTAGTTTGAGCTGTGCGTTGATAGATCAGTCAGTCAATTAGTCAGTCAGTCAGCTTTTCCTTTTATATAAGATTCATTTGTTCTGTAGGGACACAATTTTAACAAACTCTTTATTTTGCGGTATAACAAGAAGCCTATGTCACTCTTTAGATCTTTAACCATATCCGTACAATAAATCACGTCGATCCGTTAGGTTGTCGCGTGATTGAAGAACAAACTATCAAAGAAACACTTTCGCAGCTCACTCAGCGCACTATAATAATATGGGTAGTTATATCAACGATCTGACGAGTGCCCCATGCTACGTTTAGTCTTATATGCTACAAAAAATATATTTGTATCCGAAAATCCAATAAAAAGTATAAGATTTGGCAATGAACCAATACGTCGCGTAGGTAGGTTCGAATATAAGGTTATCGTGACGTTTTATACCATGCAGATAAATAATATGTACATTTTTATTAGGTTTCAGTTCTGTATCGCCTACTTTGGCAGCCATAAACGGGAGATAAAGGAAATCTTTTACAGATCGTCTCCACGTCTCTGCTTGATTTTTTTGGCACTGAAACCTGTTGGACTAAGAGCCAGTGCGTGCCAAACCTTCGTTATTTTATAAAAGCTGAAAGTTTACTTTACACTTTGACGTAACAATTTTTACTACTTCATTACCTGTTACTTCCCAAAGCCACCATGATCCAAACTTCATAGTCACTGATCGTTCCTCCCTGTGCTGGGGACAATACGCAGAAAATCTTTCAGCTTTTATACAATAACGAAGGTCTGGCACGCGCTGGCTCTTAGTCCGTGTAGCGTTGCCAGAATTAGTATTTTTAACAAAGTGAAAACAAAACTTATTGCTTTATATGTGACCATGACATTGGTATGTTTTAGAAACTAGTGTTTAATTCATCCAAGGGTTCAAATCAAAGGGTAATCACAATGTAATGTGAAGCAGCAATGTAGAACCAACCAATGTCAAATAAGTTTAGTGGCTTTCATTCAGTTATGATCAATCAGTTGGCGAACTGCTAGTTGTATAAGAAAAACGTATTCATTGTAATCGTAATTGACAGCAAATTCTGCGCCTTGTTTGGTTGAATTCGCTGTTCACATGTTTTTACCGATAAATACTCTATCCAAGGAAAGAAGTTAGATCGTAATCCCATACATTGAATGGTTAACACCCACTAAGATTTTTGTCTCTGTCATTTGTATGGGATAACGTAACAAAGAAAGCCCTATACTAACTTCTTTCTATGAATTGAGTATGAGAGCAGAATTTGCTACCAATGGTCAGTACAAACTCTCATTAACTTCTAAAATCATAACTTTCTCTTTTCTCGTAGAGGGTAAACATATCGATATTATTGTTACAGATGGTGCGAGGCCGGGCGCGGGGCGAACGAGGGGTTTTGTCACAAAATGGATGCGCGTAACTTATGGTGAGTACGTACACCCACTAAGGCCAAGAGTCCACTAGCAATATAACTTGCAGAATCAGCTCTGGCAAGTCACTTGCACTCATCAAACAAGCTAACAGCAAGTTCTGCAATTTTTTACACGACTGCCCAGAAAAAGGAGTGTGATGTTGTCGGGTTCTAAATACCTGGACAGATTTGGATGAATGAAATATCGTTAAAATCCTAGATCATCCCGAGTGACACTGGCTATAAATCAATATGGCAGGGCAGTCGTTTTAATTTCTACTTGTGCAATGAAAATCAGCTTTATAAGTAAAGGTTGTTACGGCTATACTTTTTGTATTTTTCGATCAAAAAATGCCCAACTTGCACCATTTGCAGCACCAGAGAAACCGCCATTGCGTTGCCAGCTTTTTAAAAATGTGTTGATCCGTCCCTTGAACAACAATGTTTTCGCATAAAATCTCCTAAAAGCAATCTTATAAAGAAAACGTGACTGAAAATACAATTATAAAACCATTTATTATTCTAGCAGGACCCATTCATAATGTCACGTTATTTTTGGTCCCGTCCTGTCCAACCCGGAGGCAAAGGACGAAAATTGTCCTTAATTTGCAGCGGGATGTTTTCTGCGCAAGAATTATCTACGAGACACTTGTTTGCGAAAAGGTCAAAGTAATTTTTAATGACACTGGTGTAAATAAAGAAGCAAAATTTTAATTGCAGAGCCAAAATGAGTGGAGATATAATTTACTCACACGTTATGCTCGTAGGGTGTCTTAATGTATTATGCGAAACTAGCTTTTTTGGTCGAGTTCGCTCGAGTAATTCGAAAATCCTGTTGGAATTTGTCAATTTTTTTCAATTCAATTAAAAAAAATTAAATCCAAGTTACCGACCAAGAAAACCAAAATATGAAGTTTCTAGACAGCAGGTTCATAGGCACATTGATACGTTCACATGGTTGACGATTGATAGTTTATTAAATGTTTGAGCTTTGAACAATCACGCCGCATCTGGTAGAAAACCATATTGATGGTAATCATGGGGTCTAAGCTTCAACGCGCTTGCCTGTAAAGTGCCGATTCACTCTTGCCTTGAAGGTACTTAAAACACGAACCTCGAAATGGCGTTCCACATATCAGGGTCTGGTGACATAGCTATATCAAAAAGAAAGGATTTTAATAATCAGTAAATTCGCGAGCTATAAAATCTGAGCAAAAGAAAATGGCTGCTCTAAAAATAAACCACTTTCTTCGTAAGTTATCCTTGAATTTTCCTTCATATCTTTCACAGTGGCAAAAACATCAAGATAAGCTCGGACGACAGGAACGGTCGACCGATTTATCAATCTCCGTTTATTTACATCGTTTATCTACAAAATGTTAAGTGATATTAACTCGATGATGGATAGAAACTAATAAACTATTACTGGCGATATGGAAACCCATATCCCTAATAAAATTAAAATTGATTACATATCTCCTTCAGGTCAGCCCGCTTCCATCTTAGGTTGTAATCTATAGACCGCACTTTGATTTTGCTTAGTTCTTTCTTGAGTGAGAAAAAAGTCAATAGCAAGTCGCTTTCTCGTCGGCGGTGAGATAAATAAATGTGGAATCTGTTTTACAAGTGTAAATTAAAAATTTATAACACCCCCGACAAGTGAAGGTTACAGTAATTAGAAAAGAGCTGATAACTTTCAAACGGCTGAACCGATTTTCTTGGATTATAGCTAAGAACACTCTCGATCAAGCCCACCTTTCAAACAAAAAAAAAACTAAATTAAAATCGGTTCATTAGTTTAGGAGCTACGATACACAGATACACACGTCAAACTTATAACACCCCTCTATTTGGGTCGGGAGTTAAAAAATAGAAACGAGACTATCTTGCTAACTTTTTCGTGAGTTTTCCTTCATATTACGCTACATAGTGACAATCATCAAGATAAGTTCGGACAGTAGGAAGCGGTCGACCGATTTATCAAGCGGTCCTTCGCTCCACTGCCTTGGATCACTGTTTATTTTATATCATTTATCAAGCCTAAAGCGATGATAGCCTAATAGTTGAGACGTCTAATAGGAATTGTTGTGAGTTCGATTCCGCGCTCTCGAGTTTTTCAGAGTTATGTCCTTTTAAGCATTGAAATATGATAATGCTTTAATGGTGAAGGAAGACATCGTGAGGAAACCTGGATGACTGAGAGTTCTCCATAATGTTCTCAAATGTGTAGAGTCTGCCAACCCACTCTGGTCAGCGCGGTGGACTATGGTCAAACCCTTCTCATTCTGAGAGGGGACCTGTCCTCAGTAGTGGGCCGGCGATCGTGAAGATGGTGACTTTTTCTTGAATTTTCCTTCATATTGCGCTACCCAGTGACAATCATCAAGATAAGTTCAGACGGTTGGTCGGGGCGGTCGACCGATTTATCAAGCGGTCCTTCGCTCCGCTGCCTTGGGTCACTGTTTATTTATATCATTTATCAGGATGAAGCACTGAAGCGCTATCTTGTACTTACGTGCCTAGTTCCTTAGTAAATAATGAAGTTATAAATAGAACTTAGAAAGAGGAAAGTAAATAAATGACTGTATAATTAAAAACTAAGATAAAGTATCTACTTAAAAGGTTCTAACTGTAAGGTTATTTTTAAAAAGTTGATTTGAGTTGTCAAAAATAATATAAAATTATTAATTTAGCTGAAGGTAGTTTGGTAAAATCGATATTTGGCTCATTCGATGTCATACAATCTGTTACTAGGAGGCCAACAAGATTGAACTTGCATAAATACGGGTGTTTTGAAGGTTTTAGTTCAGTCTCCTTCTGAGATTCGGAGCGATATCGCATATTTTCGGTATTTGGGTTGTGAACTGGATAATTAGATGTTGTGATAGCAATCACGCTCTAATTAAATTATTTATTTTGGCATTAGTTTGTTTAGATTAAAACTCTCGGATAACCTTGCACATTAAACTTGTGTTTTTTTGTGTTGGTTTTGGAGAGGACATTCCAATAATTCGATAAAAATATTTAAATAATACCTGCTTTTCTGAGTGACGCCTATATAACTTTAGTAGATATTTACAGTAGTTTTCCATAATATTTACTCTATTAGAGAACCTAGGATTTCAAAAATAAAATTCAGAAACATTTACCTATTTAGTTATCAAACGGAAATCTCGTATAATCTCATTGCATTTACAAGATCTTGGAAAAAACCTTTCATCTGGGCCCTAGGGTACTATTTTTCATACTCGAATTTTCGATTTTGAACGCCAAGTACCTAGAAGAAGATCGCTATTATAGCGATAAGGCCGCATATTGTAAAAACATCTATTTTTAGCCCCCGACCCAAAAGGAGGGGTGCGTCTATCTGTGTATCTGTCTACGATGCCACCATCGTAGCTCCTAAACTAATGAACCGATTTTAATTTAGTTTTTTTTTGTTTGAAAAGTGGCCTGATCAAGAGTGTTTTTAGCTATAATCCAAAAAAATCGGTTCAGCCGTTTGAAAGTTATCAACCTCTTTTCTAGGTAACCTTCACTTGTCGAGGATGTTATAATTTTTTAATTTACACTTGTGTTATAATTATATTTCTTTACGTAAATTTTGTGTACAATAGAAAATATTTTACTTTTACCTATCACGTTTTTTCGTAGCAGGCATGCAATTCTTCGCGCTACAAAGTAGCCCGGTAAAAATCGAATTCAACAAAAATCTTGTGGTTAAATCTTGTGTAAAAAGTTCGGCGCACCGCATCGCACCCCAACCATTTACCATCCCTCAATGTTTGCCGGGCTCAGCCTAAGCCCAGCGCTAGTTGCACCATTGTCGGCTCCCCCTGTGGCTTACAAATTGATGGACTACCCTACCCCATACCCCAGCTATAGGCATTGCCTACCTACGTGTGAAACGTTCAACGTTCTAATTAACTTTCCTAAACAAAATAAACGGGCTCTCTTGCCAAATTAGCGCTAGTAGGCTATATTTAGGTATTGCTCTCTTATCGTCTCTAGGTCTTTTGTAGGGACTTCCACACACTTGATGTCGTCTAGCCACCTAATGGGAGCCCGGTCTTCCAACGCGCTTTCCGGTGTCTAGCACCTTGGAATTTATCAGTTTATCAGTTTTTCGAATTATGTGCCCTGCCCATTGCCACTTACTTAGGTATAATTACTCTGGTTCTCCCACGAATCTACTTAATCATTTCTAATTTGATCACGTAGAAAAATGCCAAGCAAAGCATAAAAAACCGGCCAAGTGCGAGTCAGACTCGCGCGCCGCGGGAATTCCGTACTCGGGTATTTTTCCGACATTTTGCACGATAAATCAAAAACTATTATCCATAAAAATAAATAAAAACCCGTTTTAGAATGTACAGGTAAAGCCCTTTCATATGATATCTCACTTGGTATAGTTATCATACTTTGGAAAATTGAAACACATTTTAATTTTTTTAATGATGTAGCCACAAATTCACGGTTTTCGGATTTATTCCTTTACTTGTGCTATTCTTCTCCCTACTTGCCAAATTTCATGATTCTAGGTCAACGGGAAGTCCCCTATAGGTTTCTTGACAGATACGACGGACGGACGGACGGACAGACAGACAGAGACAACAAAGTGATCCTATAAGGGTTCCGTTTTTCCTTTTGAGGTACAGAACTATAAAAATACCAACGGGATCTTTAAAAACCTAAATTACACGACGAAGTATCGAGAACAAGCTAGTTATTAGTAGAAGGAGAAACATTGTAAGTGGTATTCAGTGGGGATAATTAACCGTATTGTAGCGCCACGTGACCGCATCGATCGCTCCCATTCAGCTGAAGCCTCCGCCGGCCGGCAGAGCCCGGGCAAAGTTGCCGTATACAGATGTATATATAACGATATATTATTTGCTATGAGTTCAATAATAGATGTCTATAGAGATGAAGCCTAATGGTTAAGACATCCGCCTCCTACTCCGAGGTCGGGGCACGCACCTCTTTTCGGAGCTATGTGCGTTTCTTAATTAAATATCACTTGCTTTAACGGTGAAGGAAAACATCGTGAGCAAACCTGCATGGTAGGAGTTCTCCATCTCAAAGTTGTGTGAAGTCTACCAATCTGCACTTAGCCAGCGTGGTAGACTGACTGACTAGCCTGATAGAAAACCAAAACCCTTCTCACTCTGAGAGGAGACCCGTACTCTGTAGTGAGCCAGCGATGGGTTGATAATTATGATGGGAATAATGGTTGTCTATAGAGACGGACCGGAGATAGCATTTGAAAGCCTTTCATATGTTGCACTTGCTACTTTAATTAAAGTAGCCTTTGACCTGATTTTTTACATAGATATAGTTGAAGACCTGGAAAGCAAAGGAAGGAATCTTTGATTTTCAGAGATAAAATAATAGCTTTTATCACTCTCCAGGTGTTAAACTGTGTCCATGAAAAAAATCGGCCCAATCTGTTGCTCTATTATAGCGTGATTGAAAGACAAAACAACAAACAAACAAACTTTCACATTTATAATATAGCATGAATTATGATATAATTATGAAGATATCTCACTTATCTCCAAGATATACGATATTATGTACATATATCAAACAGGCATCTAGTTTTATAAGCCGAGCAGGGAGGCTGAGGCGCCGGTATCGATTTCCAAATTAGCATTCACGCAATGTCCCGGCGTTACGCGCGATGATAGCCGGGGGAGGCTATAAGTGATTACCCGGCTTCGTCTAGATGTAGGTCTACTGAGGATAACAGTGTGTGTGAAATGTATACTAATTATATTCATATATCGGTCGTATATAGGTCTGCATCTTGTTAAAATTTCTCGGACATGTACGAAGGGATTTGCTTCCTCGTTTCTATTCCGAACCGCTAAGATATGAAACGCCTATCCGGCATCAGTTGTCTCTTCCACTTTTAATATGGGTACCTTCAAGTCAAGAGTGAATAAGCAATTTCTAGGCAAGCGTGCTCCATCTTAGGACATCATCACTTGCTAGCAGGTCTGATTGCAGCCAAGCGCTAGTCTGTAAATTAAAAAATCAATCAATCAGCCTGTTTGCGTCCACTGCTGGACATAGGCCTTTCTGAGAGTGCGCCGCCATACACAGTCCTCCGCCTTTCTCATCCACCCCCTTCCACTCTGACATTCTTAAGGTCGTGGGTTCAGCGGCCATCGGTTCTGCGACAGACATGACCTGCCCACTGCCACTTCAGCTGACTAATTCGTTGAGCTATGTCGGTCACTTTGGTTGTCCTACGTATTTTGTCTTCAGTACATATTTCGGTTCCTCAAAGAGACGCTTAACATAGTCCAAACCCTAAAAAAGGCAATAAACTCTTATCATCCCAAAATTCAGTGTAACTTGAACTGCACATTTGTTACGCCTACAGCCAGCTATAACAGATAAGTATAAAATTTCGGTTAACAAACTGTGTTTGGTAACAAAACACTCTTCCTTTTGGGGGTTAGAATAGAATTTCCGCCATTTAGACAACAAAGAGCGACTAACTGACAAAGATTAAGTTTACCTCCTTCCTGTCTCCTCCTTTTTATTACCCCGCGGACTTGGAATAGCAGACGCGGCATTTTCATTTAGCGATGGGCATGATTGCTAATTTTAAATTATTTTCATTTAGTGAAATCATTATTTTTCTTCACAGCAATTTTTTTAATGTTTGCACTTACAATCGTTTGCTACGTTAATTTAACTGGGAATTAAAGTAAATTTTACGTGCTTATTGTGAGTGCGAAAATTCACCTCATTAAATTGCTGTTTTCCCTCTCTAACATTGTTAGCTCGGGTCGATACCCTGCGCGTGCAAAAAGAATAGTAAAAGGAGATTAAAAATAATAATGGTCAAACTTTATGAGGTTTTGCTTCGTGAATTTTCATATGATTTTTCACAGGCTACTTTAAGTAAGATAGCAAGTGTTACATATAAAATACCTTTTTTCACGTGATTTTCACATGCTATCTATGAAATGGTCCATCTCTAATGAAAAATCTACCATGTCCTCCCCCTCCCCCTCTCTGGTGCATTGCCGTGTGCAATGTTCAAATATAACTTTTATTTTCACGTTCAAAAGCCATTTTCCGTGTTTCTAGACCGTTTCTCACGTTTACCTTTTAGACTTGAGAAAATAAAAGTATTTTCAGATAAACAGGTATTGTTCTTTGTATTTTTATTTGTTTAGTTTGACTATTATGCAGACATGGAATACGGCAGGATTTTTCGAAATGCTCACGAGATATGAAATAAAAAGGATTTATTGTAAAATTTGTGAAAACATTACCAGCCCATTGAAATTATCTAGGCTAAGGTTAAAATTATGTAAACTGTACAGCTGTTTGTTTTTCAAATAAAAAAAATAACGCACAGCTCAAACTACTGGACTGACCGGGTTCAAATTTGCCATGCAGGTAGCTATTATGACGTACACATCCGCTAAGAAAGGTTTTTTGAAAAATCAGCCCCTAAGGGGATAACAGGGGGTTGAAATTTGTGCAGTCTACGCGGATAAGTAGCGAGCATGGGCTAGTTATATAATTATATTTTCTAATAACCTGTCCCACAAAGTCAGTCAAACAGCAGTGAGGATGGTACGCTTATTCAAACATACAAATCCCGATCGTGATTGGATCCAATAATTCATCGGCGACATTTATTCCAGCGACGATTCAAATCCCGGGAAATGTTATTTTTTGTGGAATGGTGGAACATTTTCGTCTATTAAGGTAGAATTCTTGTTTACCAATCGCGATCGAGTACGATTATTTCTTGCTTTTTAAGAGTTTCTTGCTAATCGAGTTGGTTGGAAAAAAAAAGTTATTTTTCCTGTTAATAAATGCATCCGATCCAAAGCAGTAAATCTATTAAATACCATAATAGTGCTCGGCGATTATAAACTCGCTCAAACTCAGACAGCAGACTCAATTTTTCAGCTGAAATCTGAAGAATCGTCTTTTTTTTTTTTTAAATAAAATATTAGCCATTTTAAATGACTAATATTCCCCTTTCCTCTCCAACTAAGCGTCAGGCTTGTGCTAGGAGTAGGTACGACAATAGTGCAACGGGCGGGGTTTGAACCGTCAACCTTTCGGTTTTCAGTCCGCTCCTTGACCGGTTGAGCTATTGAGGCTCTGTTCAGACTTCTCTTAAAACATAATTAAAATTAGACAGATTAAGTAAAGTCTGCGCTAGTTCAAAGTACGCTATATATCGCTATATGTATGTATTTATGTTTTACTTGAATGAAGTGGGTAAATGAGTTCATTACGACTTCGAAATCTACGTACTACGAAATCTAACGTAAAAACCAGCACTGATTTTCATTTGAAAAACCTCGAAACCCCGTAACTCTATGTCCAATAGAAACCGAGCCCGATAGCGATTGTCGATTCACAATTACTGGCGAAAATGAAAATGGGATTTTTAGAATTTAGCTGAGTCAACGTCGTGTCGTTTATTTATGGCTCAGCCGCATTTGCCCGCGGTTTTTTGGGCTAAAAGGGCTTTGAAAGCCTCATGTGAATCGTCCTGGGTAACAATGTAGGTATGTTGATTTTTTACGAATGTGCGGACTATTTTTATGTGACTTACGTTGGTACCTGCACATGAATATATGAATACTTACTAAATTTATTTTGCGGCAGTAGGTATATGAATCATCATCATGATCATGATACACATCGCTGGCCCACTACTGAGCATAGGGCTCCTCTTAGAATGAAAAGGATTTTAGGCCATAGTCCACCTCGCCTGAGTTTGGTGTGGAGTCTTCTTAGACCTGTGCGCGTTTGGAACCGTCGTAGCTTTAGTTTTAAGTTTACGTAATTAATTATCTCCATCTATGTCACCTTACAAATCTAACTATTCTGACTATCAAAAGGTTTATTATTTTAGACTATCAGACTATCTACCTATACCTACGAACCCAATACGTACTAATAAATGATTTTGAGTTTTGAGTTTTTTGAGTTTCGCTGGCCAAGTGTGGATGGACAGACTTCACCTTCACCTTTGAGAACATTATGGCGAACTCTCAGGTATTAAGGTTTTCCCACGATGTTTTTCTTCACCGTTAAAGTGAGTGCTTAAAACGTACATATCTCCTAAAAGTTACAGGTGCGTTTTTTTATATTCAGTTACAAGTTAACTCTTGTAGCTGTGTAATCTCACCTGGTGGTAAGTGATGATGCAGTCTAAGATAGAAGCGAGCTAACCTGGAAGGGGTATGGTAGTTTTTAATTAAACCCACACCCCTTTGGTTTCTTCACGGCATCATACCGGAACGCTGAACCGTAACGTAGGGTGCGAAAGTAGCCACGGCCGAAGTCTCCCACCAGATTAGACCAGTGATTTAGAAATTATTAAACTCCAAACCATGCCGGGAATCGAACCCGGGACCTCCCGCTAATAAGACCACAGAGCCAGGGAGGTCAAAGTGCATGTCCGGGATCTAAACCCCAGACCTCCAGTATTGGAGGCGGACGTCTTAACCACTAAGCTGTCAGAGCTTTGCTTTAGGTGTACTTAATTATTATTTATTAACATTTAACTGCTGTAACTTTACAACTAAGTAACCCACATCAAGTTAAAGTTAGTATTTATGCACATTTAGTATTCATTTCCCAGGGAAGATACTCTAGATTTTAGAATACACTACTACAGTTCTACATACAAGTTACAACTACTGAAGACAATGTACTAACTGGTTGTGAACATTTTATCTCAGCTTTCTTTTGGACATAATTTTAATAGAAAAGTAGTAAAGTAAAAATCAATTTCCAATAGTATACCTACTACTTACGAGTAAGTATTTCAAATCAAAGTTTCTTTAAAAAACAACTTAATAGAAGTTACAAATCCAAATACGGCATATTATTATGGGAAACTCAAAAGTTATTATTTTACTTGTCCAAGGCCACACTTAACTTAACAAAAATGATAACAAGAGAAACATTAAAGTCTAAAACTATTTCTGTTTTAATAAACTAAAAACTACAGCAAATAACGGTGTTAATTCAAGTCGAAATCTTTTCATATTTTGCTCGGCGAAACGTCACGTATTTGAGACGATATTGGCTCGGCCGCCATTTCCACTGATTCGAAAAACACTCATTGACACTACTTTGCTGCAAATTGTTTCACTTTGCAGAAATAGAAACACTTTTACAAACACTAATGTTGAATCTTAATCGCTTTATGATCGAAATAGCTTTGAGTTCCCGCGAATTTGTTGAAATAATTCAAAATTCTTTCTAAAATGGGGTTCTACGTATTAGAGACCTTTATGCAAAATCTAAAGTTGCTAAAATCAGCAGTTTGAGTTAATCGGCCAGTCAGTTTCTCTTATAAACTTTAAAGCAACAATAGTCACAGCAAGTCTAATCCAAATTGAATTTGTTCAGCGTAATGTCACGTAATTGAGACAACATTCGCTCGGTGGCCATTTCCACTAACTCGAGAAATACTCGTGTTCAGACACTTCGCCGCAAATTGTTTCACTTAGAAAGAAACACTTTTACAAACACTCATTTTCAATCGTAATTGCTGTATGATCGAAACAGCTTTAATTTCCCTTGATTTCGTAGAAACATTTCAATTATCTTAGAGTAAATAATATTATATAATAGGGTTCTACGTAGGTACATCTCCATTTGCAAGAATGAACAGTTTGAGTTGTACTAACGTTAATAATATGTCGGTTGCTCAGTTTATCCTATAAACTTAAAGCTGCAACAAGCCACAGCAAGTCTTATCCAAATTGAAATCTTCCCATTTTGTTCGGCGCAATGTCAGTAGCTGGCTCGGCGGCCATTTCCACTAATTCGAGAAACACTTGGAGGCACTTCGCCGCAAATTGTTTCTGTTAAAGTGACTCCACTTTGCAGAAATAGAAACACTTTTAGAAACTCCCATAGTTTTCAGTCTTAACTCAATCGCTTTTTGATTGAACTACCTGTAGCTAAACCCGCTCCGGCCTTCGTCGATGGATATTTTGGAAATCCTTTCTTTTTTGAGATCTACGTTTTAAGGAGACTTATAGAAACTTAAGATTTTGAATATCGGTGTAGATTACATTAACAATCTCCAATCTCCTCTCCGTAGCGCGTTATTTCTTGGAAATTCCTGGACATTGATTTCTGGGACAAAAAGCAGCCATGTTACTCCAAAAAACACTTGGGGCCGTTGCTTTGCTGTGGCTTGCGGTTGCTGCGGTTGAAGACAACAAACAAACACACTTTAGCATTTATATTAGTAGGATTCTCGTAGCTTGTTACACTGTAGGCAAAGGACAATAGAATAATCTGTCTTAGGTCAACTCATTTTGCTTTAATTGATGGTCAAAGAAGAAGATGATTGGTAACCGTAACGTCTTTCACCGTCTTTCACGCAACTGGGCCTTAGTTCAATGAACATTTTGCAGACGTCGTCGGATAGACGGGGAACGGCCCGGGTAGTCTGAAAACTAATAAACTGCACAACAGCTGCGCAGACTAGCTATTATAAAAGACTTTAAAGAAAATCGTTTACTGTCAGATTTACTTTTAGTTTGTGAAATCTATATTTTGATGCTCATGGTATATTAGGTTTTACTCGCAACTGTGTAGACTAATGGTAATAATTATCGAATTAGTAAATGGCCTAGTTTTCTCTAGAAAAAGCATATTATTTAATACAGACAGACAGACAGACAAAAATTTTAAAAACGTGTGATTCAGTTATGGTATCGTTCAAATAACCATATGACCTTAATATGTGGTAGTTATTTCGAAATTACAGACAGACACTCCAATTTTATTTATTAGTATAGATAGTATAGAAATTAGTATAGATATATAGATTCCTAAGGAAAATAAAGGGAGTAGTCAACTACCTAGTCTTTATATTTGCTTGGTATTTTTCCGAACCTTTTGACTATTCAATAGAATCTATAAGGCCAATTATGAATCATGATTGGGCTTAAAAAGTGCAATAAATAGATAAAATATTCATCCCTCGCATAACCATGTATGTATGTATTTCTAATTTCTTATTGATTTACAATTATGTATTAAGTAAATATTGCAAATTCGTTTCATCCAATTGTGAATCTTATTCCGAGTACGTAAAGTTCATAATCAAATAACACCACATTTCCAGGTCCTCTCCCTCGAAATCCAGCAAATAACCCTTGACACCGATGCAAGCACTCCAAGCGATGAGCTATCTAGAAAAGCTGCAATATTCTTATTTATTTCTCTCTTCTCTTTGAAAAATTTTCTATTTAAATTGTAAATGAATGAAAATGTTTTTGCATCTAAAATTTATAGAGATGGTATGATTGTAAACCCGTCAAGTGGCTACTTTATTATAATCCTGAAACGCGTTTTAGAGGCAGACCTATTTCGTTGGCACAACCACCCGATTAAGCCAAGGTTATGATTATATTGTATGGTTAATTAATCTGGAAGCCAAAGCGTGTTTCCTACCAAGTTCATGACAAGAGTGAATAGGTATCTTCTAAGAAAACGCACTCCAACCTAGACATCATCGTTGCTGTTTCTCAGGCATGATTGTCGTCAAGTGTGAGGCTATCTCATAATAAAAAACCTGCCAAGGGCGAGTCAGACTCGCGTACCGACGGTTCTGTACTCGGGTTTTTTTTCTGACATTTTGCACGATAAATCAAAAACGACTATGCATAAAAATCTGTTTTAGAATGAACAGGTAAAGGTCCTTTCATATAAAACCCCATTTGGCATAGTTATCTTACTTTGAAAATTGAAAATAGTAATTATTATTTGTTTTTGAACACATTTTAATTTTTTTTGTGATGTAACCACAAATTCACGGTTTTCGATTTTTTTCCTTTAATTGTTCTATAAGGCCTACCTACCTGCTAAATTACATGAGTCTTGGTCAACGGGAAGTAATATATGTTTCTTGATAGACACGACAGACGGACAGACAGACAGACAGAAAAAGACAGAGAACAAAGTATACTATAAAGGTTCCGTTTTTCCTTTTGAGGTATGAAACCCTAAAGTTTAAAATCAATCAAGCTAAAGCCCATATTATAGAGAAAAAAATAAGGATGGCCGCATACAGATTGCTCTCTAGTTACATAAACTATGGGCCCAGGAATATAATATTCTTGGCGGGGTGACCTTTTAACAAACAAGAAGACTTTAATTTGAGACCATTTTAGCCTCCCGCAAAAAGCAGTGAAGCATAAGCCTACGTGAATACCTCATCACATTTTAATCCTTCATTTCAAAATCAGCGGATGTGTGCTCTAAGCTCGACCTTTCGTTTTATGAATCTTTATACAAAATATATTTTGAATCGGATGAATACATGAATAAAATAAATGACGTCTATACACAAACGTAATAGTGTGTGAAACTATTTACACAAAGAATACTGTATCAAAGGAAATAATTTCGCTGTATTTCATAAAATAAAAAGAGTGTAAAGTTCTCATGTTTGATGAAAACTACTTCTTATTTCACAGGAGGTTTTAATAGACAAGTGTAAATTAAAAATTTGTAACACCCCCGACAAGTGAGGTTACAGTAACTAGAAAAGAGCTGATAACTTTCAAACGGTTGAACCGATTTTCTTGGATTATAATATAGCTAAGAACACTCTCGATCAAGCCACCTTTCAAACAAAAACAAACTAAATTAAAATCGGTTCATTAGTTCAGGAGCTACGATGCCACAGACAGATACACACGTCAAACTTATAACACCCCTCTTTTTGGGTCGGGGGTTAAAAAAAGCTTATAACGAACGTTGTCCCAAATCTTCGTAAGTACCATTTTTCTACAAAGCTTATTCCAGATCTGTACAAATGGTACGAATCCTCATCCGTCCCAAGTTCCATAGACAATGAATATAAAGGATATCATTGTTCGAACTTACATAACGACCGAAGAAAAATCGCCTCTGTTCACGGAAACTTGTTATTACCATTGTATTTGTAAGAACAAGACATTCGTTCCGACTCCCACGCTGGCAAAGGGTAAAAAAAAAAACTAGTAAAAGTTCCTTTGAAATATAATATTATTGCAGTAATAAATTCATTGGATTTCCTAAGAAATTTTCAGTAACTATGTCTAAATATAACCTGACAGATAACTTTGAAATAATAATTAAAGTAATTATCATTTTAGATATGAAGGAAAACTCGACAAATACATAGTTTTTATTTTTTAATTTTTTATTCACTATAGGCAAGCGCTTGACCTCAATCACACCTGATGGAAAGTGATGATGTGGTCTAAGATGGGACGCGTTTACCTAGAAGGTGCCTATTCACTCTTGTTTTAAAGATACCCGGTTCTTATTAATGTAAACAAACGTCTCAAATCAAGTCATTTATTTTCGAAATATCATAACTTTGAATGTACACTGTTTAAAAGTCAAATAGGTGAATTAATATAGGCGAAACTCTACATAATATGCTGTTTTTTTGCGAAACTTTCATCGATATTCCGTTTATAAAGTACACGTTTTAGTCCAATTTACAAGCTCCCTTCCCACGACAACTTTTCATCAAATGCAATTCTCTCGACTGTTTATTGTGCATGCAAATCGCTGAGACACTATACCGGCTTATGCTAATGCCATGCAACGACCGAGCGCCGAGCGGAGAAACCTCCAAACTGCTGCTGAAGGCTATAAACTGTACATATGACTTCAATAAACCCTGCATATACTGTCTGATGCTACTATTTTTGCATTAATATAACCATATTCCTCGCTTGATATTGTAATTAATCATTAGTTAATGAAGTATATTTTTTATCGTACATTTTTCGAGCTATATGAATTTTAACCGATTTAATTAATTTATTAAACTTTATTATATTAATATATAATAAAAATATATAAAAGAAAAAGCTGACTAACTGATCTATCAACGCACAGCTCAAATAAGTGTACGGATCGGGCTGAAAGGCATGCAGATAGCTATTAATATGACGTAGGCATCCGCTAAGGAAGGATTTTTGAAAATTCAACCCCTAAAAGGGTAAAATAGGGGTTTAAAATTTGTGTAGTCCACGCGTACGAAGTCGCGGTCATACGCTAGTATAGGAAAAAGGGCCCCGGATGAGTTTGAACATATTCCGATAAACTTTAGCTGTCATACATTCATATTTACAGTGAAAGATAAAATAAAATTTTTAAAAAACCCCCGACACAAAAACTTCTATAAGAAAACTAGAAAAGAGCTGATAACTTTCAAACGGCTGTGCCGATTTTCTTCGATTATAGCTAAGAACACTCTCGATCAAGCCACCTTTCAAACAAAAAACTAAATTAAAATCGGTTCATTCATTTAGGAACTACGATGCCACAGACAGATACACACGTCAAACTTATAACACCCCTCTTTTTGGGTCGGGGGTTAAAAACATCGTGAAAATACCTTTATGGCTGGGAGTTCTCCATAATGTTCTTGGCCAGCGTGAGGAATTATGGTTATCCTTTTCATGCTCAGAGGAAACTCATGCTCAGATGTAGGTCGGTTACTATGGGTCCCATATGTTTCGTATATTTATACGATAAAAACGTAACCTCAATATTAAACGGCGTAGTTCATTGCTACGTGATATTATGTAGACATACTACGCCTACGTGCTACGTGGTTATGCTACGCGATTACATACGCTACGAGATATGCTACGCTATGATATGTACAATGTACATTATACTCGTATATCATTGGCTAGTAACCACAGTAACTATGCAGCTTATTACTAAGCAATTGGTTACTATCAATGCATTAATGCAATCAAAGCTGTTCCAGTTGCCATAATAGAGCAAGATCCCGAAATCGCCAGACCTTTATTATTTTCTGAGAAACAAAATGTGTGGGATAGAGTTAGATATCTGCTAATTACTAAATATCAAATAAAAAGGAAAAATTCTGAGTTCATAAATATAAATGTAGTACTTATATACACCGAGCGCCAGAAAAACAATTTAATTATATCTTTCGGAAGTTTGCGGGTAGTAGTAGGATCTTAGTGCTGTTTATGTTTGTGATTAGTTGGTGACTCAAAATGGTTAACGCCACTTGAGATTTTTGTCTGTATAATTACTTGTATGAAATTACGTAACAGTTATACTAACTATTTTCCGTGGCTATCACGGCAGTCAAGTTAACCTGTATAATTTTTTTTTGATAAAATAATTATACATATTTTATCTTAAGGTCTAATATAGAATCATTATAGACTACAGGCCCATGTTTAAAAATGGGTGGGTCATATGAACCACCAGGTGACGTATACAGGACGATATAAGAGCATAAAATAATAAGTTTCAGCACTATGCCGTCACTTGTAAGCTGTCCAACAGAGTGCTGGTGAGAATTGAAAAGTGCAGGTAGAGTGAGTACATTTTGGTCATATATTTTTGTACGGCATTTTTACCATCGATAGATCCATGAAAAATAATAAGAAAGCGCGCAGTGCCGTAAAAAAATGGTGCGCCACAAAGTCAGTAAATGTTTTGATTTTCTGACAATTTCCGGGGTAAATTTGGTCATTTAATTCTGTACGGCACTAGTTTCATACTGTTTCAATACAGCCTCTAATCCATTATTCCGCAACGCCGTACAAAAATCATGCGACAAGGGGAAAAAATTGAGGGTAGCAACCCCCTCTCTTTCCGTGGTCCGGGGGGTGATTTGAAACAACATAAAATTAATTTATTTTGAAAGTGTTTTATGCATAGATAATATTTTTTTACATGCCGTACATTTTCGTTGGTCCAAAGGTTTGTAGGGGATGTGGATATTATATACACACCCGTTCACTTCAGTTAGACGGCATAGTGATTTTATCATATTATCAATTGTTCTCTTCAAAAATATGTTAATGCCGTACAGTATCAGATGGCCATAAAGTACTACCCTTAAAATGGTAGCGTCATTTTCATCAGCCTAAAAGATATGGTCTGCATTAAAATGTACGGCATAATTTTTTCCTAATTTATTTATCTTAATACTATTTAAAACAAGGGAAAAGCGTAGAAAATTGCTATATTTTATTAATCTATGAATATTTAAACTTTTGCAATAATTTGAAAAATTTCAGTTTTTGTATTTATCTATAATTTTTTTTAGAACAGTTTCTTTTGAACGGCAATACTATATAACAATAGTATTTTACACTATCATGTTAAAAAAAAAGTTGCCGTACAGAGTCAAATGATTTTACAGCTTTAAAAATTAAGTATACCATGAAATTAAGATAATTATTGATACACATTCAAATGAACACTAATTTTTTACGGCATTATTTTTAATAGTACTTTTGAGTGCTAGATAATGTTTTGGAACCAAAGCCGTACTTTCTCAAATCACCCCCCGGACCACGGAAAGAGAGGGGGTTGCTACCCTCAATTTTTTCCCCTTGTCGCATGATTTTTGTACGGCGTTGCGGAATAATGGATTAGAGGCGGTATTGAAACAGTATGAAACTAGTGCCGTACAGAATTAAATGACCAAATTTACCCCGGAAATTGTCAGAAAATCAAAACATTTACTGACTTTGTGGCGCACCATTTTTTTACGGCACTGCGCGCTTTCTTATTATTTTTCATGGATCTATCGATGGTAAAAATGCCGTACAAAAATATATGACCAAAATGTACTCACTCTACCTGCACTTTTCAATTCTCACCAGCACTCTGTTGGACAGCTTACAAGTGACGGCATAGTGCTGAAACTTATTATTTTATGCTCTTATATCGTCCTGTCTACGTCACCTGGTGGTTCATATGACCCACCCATTTTTAAACATGGGCCTGTAGTCTATTACCTTAACCGTCGCAAGCCCGGAGGCTTCAAATTGCCACTTGAAGATGCAAATTAGCAATTACGCTCAGACCGAAATGTGCCTGCAAATTCTTCTATTAAATAATATTCTAAAGGTCATTTTTAGGGTTCCCTCTGCCCGAAGGGTTCCAACAGGACCTTATTACTAAGCCTCCACTGTCCGTCCGTCCGTCCGTCTGTCTATTAGCGGGCTGTATCTCGTGAACTGTAATAGGTAGAGAGTTGAAATTTGCTCAGAATATGTATTTCTATTGCTGCTATAACAACAAATAAAAACAAATATAAAATGACCACCATAAAAATTTGAAAAAATTAAAGTATTATTTATTGTACGCTGTTACGGAACCCTTAGTGTGTGAGTCCAACTAGCACTTGGCCTGTTTTTTTATCATCTGATGGTCACCTTTGGGATCCCAAGCATAAACTTCATTCAACATAAAATTCAATTAATTTTGCAATGAATTTTTATCTAGAGTTTTAATCCAGGATAAGTTTTATCGGGTTTAGTTTAGGGCCTTGTCTTTTGTCTCAGTTTTTGCCACTCATTTCGTTGGACTAAAATTTTGTATGATTAGTATATTGAGGTGAAGCGGAGTGGAGAACGGAGTGGCCGACTTGTACATCTCCGCTCCGCCGCGCTTCAATTGACAGGCACCCTTAGACCGAAACTTGGTAAGACGGTAACAATGCGACAGCGATTCCGCTAAAACAATCCCGTATATACCTATCTTCAGGAAGCAAGCTATCTCTACGCCAAATAGGACATGTTCGCGACTTTGTCCACGTGGATTTAAGTTTTTTTAATTCCGTAGGATCTCTGATTTTTCAAGAGATAAAGTAGCCTATGTCCTTTCCTGGAATGCTAGCTACGAGCATCTCCATACCCAATTGCGTCTAGAACGGTTAAACAGATGGGAACATAGACACACTTTCGCATTGATAATATTAAGTATGGATGTCAGAATAACGTAGGGGCGTCTCGCGTGGTATCTACGTATAATTAATTAATAACAAACTTCCACTCGTAAGATATTTTTCTCCATAATTGACTTACAGAACATTGTTTAAATGGGAACATTTCTGAGTGAAACCTTGGAATGAAAGTGGAATAGCGATCAAAGGACGATGTCGTTAGGCTCTTGATAGCATTTTGTGTGTTGCGAGTAAATTGCGTTTTGTAAGCAATTTAGTTGTTACTTTTGTATTTAAGGGCCTAAGGAATATAATTAAAGATATTAACCACAATTATGTACATGTATTACCTATGTCATACAAAAATTAAGAAAATTGTTCTTGTCTCAAACACAAATCATTTATTCAAATTGGACCATTGGACCTTCTTCACCCCCCACGGCGAAGCCCATAATCATAATAATCATAATCATAATTTATTCATTGTGAATATACGTTCTACAATAGGTGGTACAAAAGTTTGAACCACCTATTGAAGTTTGAAATTTGGTTGGAAAGTTTGAGGTTATGTGTTTGACCTGTATGTACTCAACGGCTCAACCGATTTATATAAATAATACGTCATTAGATTCGTCTTGATGGCGCGAGTGTCACTGGGTAAACAAACTCAAAATGGTTGATTTTATGCGCTTTAATATGCAGGCTGAAAAAGGTGCATTTCAAACCGCAGTCGGAGTTTATTTGAATTTTTTTAAATGACTTATTGACCGTCAATTATTCAATGAAATTCATAACATAATGATGTAATGGTGCTAATTAATTACGTAAACTTAAAACGCAGGCTACGAGCGTTCCAAACGCGCCCTGGTCTGAGAAGAAGCCCACAACAAACTCTACAGTAGAGCATACCCACTCAGAACGACATTTTTCCATCCCTTTCCCGCCCATACAAGCACAGATTCCCGCATAGTTAACGTAGATTTTAAAAGTTTGTCTAAAACCTTTGAAAAATAATATATACGCGATCAAATTGTTCATACGTTCAATCAAGAATTCTAGTCAAGACTGTAGTCAAACGCAAACTGTTCCACTCTTTAGGCTTCGAGGACTCTTATGTTGATGTTTTTAACCCCCGACCCAAAAAGAGGGGTGTTATAAGTTTGACGTGTGTATCTGTGTATCTGTCTGTGGCATCGTAAGCTCCTAAACTAATGAAGCGATTTTAATTTAGTTTTTTTTTTTGTTTGAAAGGTGGCTTGATCGAGAGTGTTCTTAGCTATAATGGAAGAAAATCGGTTCAGCCGTTTGACAGTTATCAGCTCTTTTCTAGTTACTGTAACCTTCACTTGTCGGGGGTATTATAAATTTTCAATTTACACTGTTATTTCCAGACGTAACAATCGCATCAACAGCTAGTCTTCCACCGCTAAGACTGTCCGAGTGAACCAGCCACAGACAATAAACAGCGACTGCGCTTTATGGACCCCGGCGCTCCTTCTCCACGGACGTTTTTCTAAAGTAAGTCAAAAATATATATTTTTTATTATGATTAAAGTAATTTAAATTCAAATTCAAATTTTTCTTTCAATTACACTTTAGACATTACATTTTTCAATTAGACTTTTACAAGTACAGTCGATGTAAGCCCGACTAGTTTCGAAGTTTCTAGTTAGTTAGATCTGGGGTCCTTTTTCATAGGGACTCAGCTCGCAAACGCGCGATGAGACTGCGTGCCGGACGGACCGCTGTGGGTAATATGACTTAAGAAGTTGAGAATATTGGGATGTAGGCCTCACGTGCAATTCGGAATGTCTAACAAAGTTACAAGGCAACGTCTTATACCTTCCCTAAAAACATTAGCGCACTTTATTATGCAGCTAACGCCATCTGTTGGTATTTGTTGGTAAATAATGGTATACTTAGTTGTAACAAAACTTCTTTGTCATCCCCAGCTAGGGGTGGTCCATGCCCCACGCGGCGCCCGCTACCGCCATGTCGGCCCCGCCGCGCCACCCCCACTTCTACACGGTCGAGGTCGGCGACACGCGCTTCACCATCCTCAAGCGCTACCAGAACCTCAAGCCAATCGGCTCCGGCGCGCAGGGAATCGTGTGGTAAGTGCTTCCTTCCTTCTCTGACATCCTAGGCTAGGTGTGGTCCAAACCCCCTCATATCTTCGTCTATTGATATGCGATTCTTGGAAGACGGCAATTTTGCCATAGTACAAACTGCCGTATGCTCAACCAAGGTGCATGAGGTAAAAGAATAATTTTCACCAGAGAAATAATACGTTGAGTCTGACACTGACTCTGTAAAGGGTGATACAATGGTGGTATTCGTTTCTCTATGCTCGCAACACATTTGGCCGACTTTTTGCCATTGTGATCGCATCTTCTGGATTTTTGGTAACCACATTAGAGCACACTCTACGAGACAGTGGAAGATGCGCCAAGGATTTCGTTGTCATAATAATAGAAAGGTATATTATCCACACCCCAGACCTCTAAATCGTTAGATAAGGTCACAAGGCTTTGTTATTATGGTATGGTAACTAGCACCAGCTGAAGATGTCCACCGAAGCAGACCAATTTAGAAGATAGTCAAAATATTTAAAATATTGAGGTGTTCCTAAACAGCTTTGGAAACTCTATTAATATTGGTGTTTGTGATGTATTATTAATTCGATTAAATCCTTAAATATATTTTGTAGATTGCTGTAATTTGTTTCTGTTATTTAATTGTATAATTTGTGTTAATTTTAATTATTGCATTTCACAAAAACTATTTTCTTTCAGCTTAGTATAATGAAATTCAAAACTGTACTGACGCTTGTATCGTAGTTTCTTTGTCGAAATACATTCACGATATTCTGCACGCAATTCATTTCTGGCATGCACTGTATTTGCACAGCTCTCCTAGATAGTTTCATATCAATGCCAGTCTGTATCAATCGCTTATAATCCTGTCCGATGAATGATTTGAAACTTTGAACTTGGTTGCATATTGCGTGATATGTTCCTAATATTGGTTTGCTATCTCCAAATCTAATTTTGAACTTCATATCAATTTAATGTATTCATAATCGACAGACTCTATTACTTCAAAATTCACCTTTATCAAATCATATTCGAAATTAATTGGCCACTTTACCTCAAAATCGATAACCCTTTAACTCTGTTCATAAATGGGTCATTACGCTTTAATACTTTCTTTATCCACGTCATTGATGTTACCTTTATCGTGTACTTCAAATGTATGGATAGCATGAAAATCTGCTCAATATATCCAATTAACATGATCAACACCGGAAAAGCTCAATGCAACGAGACCATGTATAAAATGGTGTCTCTTCTTACAATTTTATTAAATCACTCCTCAGCCGAACGGGCTTTACCAATGAAATATAATTTCTCTTTGTTATCATTAAGCTGATCACACATTTATATGTACTGAACGTATCGAACGTAACGAATTTTATAAAGCGTCGCACATTTATCAGTACTGCAATAAATGAATTCAGTGATCGAAATCCGAATGATGGTATTGGTAAATCATTTTGATCACTGAAACGTAGTCGGACGAGTGTTCTGTCCCTGTCTATCGCTGTCCGCCGTCGCTAAACTTAAAACATCATCACGATATCAAAGTCAACTTCCAACGTACGTAATATGATGCGGATAGATGTGCGAGGCACAGGATTTCGTAAAATTTCGACAGTAATTCAAAAACAATTCGTTGCAAGCGGCGCTAGGTGCTCGTTCGGCATGTACAAGTGTGTGATCGGCTTTATTCTCTTTATAGCTGATCCAGTTATTACGTTAGCCGGTAGACATGATTCAGTTTTACTCGGTCACACTCGGTGACACAGTGTTCACGATTCCGACGCGGTACACTGAGCTAGTGCGGCGCGGCGCCGGCGCGCAAGGCATGGTGTGGTAAGAACGACGGACATCGCACGCGCTTGTGATACTCATACCGCTTTGGTTGACTAATCTCTCATTTGGGGCGTTTGAGGTTCCGAATGGTGCTGCTCATAAAATTAATAAAATATAACGACTTCATAACATTGATATAACTGAAAAGTTTAGGATTAAAGCTAGCAAAATTAATCCAGATTTCGAAGTCTCTTGGATTGTGTGAGAACAAATCTTTACTATTTAAAAGTCATCTACCTGACTAGCTCATAACATCAAAGTAGAATCTTATGTTAGAACGCAATTATTGCCCAATAAACATGGTGTCCCTGAGGTAGTACTCTAGGTCCAATATTTTTTCTACTCTATATAAATGACGTCTGTTTACGTTTTCAACAAGAGACAATCTTTTTTTTGCTGATCTTCTCCATGACGTTAAGGATTCAATATGTCAAAATACCACTACGTCCATGTTTGTATTTTCAATGAGGGACAAACTTTTCTATGGTGATATTCCCCATAACGTCAAGGATCGATTATGTCAAGATAGCATTACGTCTTAATTACCCATTACGCATGAGATCTTTCAAAGCAGTCCTCTTGGTCCAAGATTAATTCTAATATAAATAAATAGCTTATATCTTCATTTGCAGCAAGGGATAATATCTTCTTATCCAGGGGATACAAGTCCTCCTACATACCTTATTTGATTCGATCGCCATGCTTAAATATAACCTAAAAACGGATTAACCCCAATTTACTAAAATATTAATATTCAATATAACTTAATCCACTTGAATGTAATCCTCATACTGCTTTGATTGACTAATCCCTATCTCATTTGGAGCACATGACAATAATAACTTCATAACATTGGTATAAATTGTGACAGTAAAGATTTAGGTTAACTCTACTAGTCTCTTGGAATAAGTGGGAACCAACGTTCACTGCGTAAATTGAATTGACTGTCCAACAGGTCAACACCATAACAAATGACAATCGGATACTTTACACATGGTGTGTTTCAGGGTAGTCTTCTTGGCTTGAAGTTATTTCTAGTCTATAAAATAGCTCATGTGTTCATTCTCGACAAGCGACAACATTTTCCAATTCAGACGATAGAACTCTCGTGTTTCTTCAAACACTTGATCTGATATGTTTGAAATGGCCTGAAAATAAATAAAAATTAAGAAAAACTGCAACTCACATTGCTTTGGTTATTATGACTAATCTCTCATTTGGACAATTCTTTACGATTTCGAATGATATATATTGCTCATGATTACATGTGATATTAATAAATAATAATCTCAGTAACTTTGGCAGAATATACTGAGGCGTTTACACACTGCCCATACATATAATTTAACAATCTCGACATTATTATTATATTTTAATTATTATAAACATAGTAATCTAAGAAAATTAGTAAATATGGGTTTTGGTTGTTTTGGGTTCTTGGTAAGTTTTAAAGGTGTGTGTTTATGATATTAAAAATTTAAATCGAGGTTTATGCCGGAGATGTAAATTTTTTCCACAGATACTTACTGATTACTGATTACTATCATTCAAATGATAAGATCGATCTGATAAGATAATGAGAATATAGATCCAAAGCTAAAAAGGAGCAAAATATAAGAAAAATACGACGAAAATAAAAATGGGCCAACGCCAAAATTGAAGACTTTAATCACGACAATTAACCCAGAAACAGTATTGAACGAGTAGGTGTAATGATTTAATTAGGAGGCATTAATTCTTTCAGTGGAGAAAAATCTGCCTACTTAAATCTCATCCTACACATTAATTATATTATAGCGAAACCCACGTAAATTCAGACATTTTATCAATTTACTTGTCTAAATTTTCTTTTTCTACTAGGAAAATAAATGACTATATTTATTTCGCCTCCACAGTGGAGTTGGTAATTAAATCTAGAATTCCTAAATAAACTTCTAGTTAATAGGTAAGTAGTAAACGATTGTTACAGCATAGGTACTATACTTAATATCGTTATCTAATTAATGATTATTATTGTTATTTATCTCTAAAGCAATAAATTTAGCTTAAATATTAATCCACTTATTACATAAAAACAATATATTATATGTGTGATTTGCATGGCTTCTATATTAATGCCTCATTTTTTTTTTGTTTTTATTATAGGGTGAAATATTTAACAGTTACTACTCGGTATCGAAACAAAAGACTTTGAACCGTTGAGCCTCGATAGCTCAACGGTTGAGGAGCGGACTGAATTCCGAAAGGTCGGCGGTTCAAACCCCATCCTTTGCACTATTGTCGTACCCTCCTGGCACAAGCTTTACACTTAATTGGAGGAGAAAGGGGAGTATTTGTCATGATTAGGATGGCTAATACTTATTAAAAAAAAAGTATCGAGTACTTAGGTATTCGTATTTACTTGTATCGGATCTTGTATTGTATCTTGCCCTGCAGCTCAAACCATCATACGTTTATTACTCAGCAGTTAACCTCCTAATGTATGAGTGACGCGTATTATATCGAGTGGTGTTCTCAGCGCGGCGTACGACACGGTGACGCAGCAGAACGTAGCCATCAAGAAGCTGTCGCGGCCCTTCCAGAACGTGACGCACGCCAAGCGCGCCTACCGCGAGTTCAAACTCATGAAGCTGGTCAACCATAAAAATGTGAGTAAACTGCTAACTGACATGTCAAAGAGCAAACCGGGGCTCGACCGCGAAATGAGCGAGGTCATTAATGAGTTGTCCGTTTAACTCGCAACGATAATTTCCATAGTTGAGGCTCGACCGCGAAAGAGTCTAGCGGAGCGGGCTGAAAGAGCGTAAATAGGTGGAAGCGGCCACGCTGTCATCCCGTCGGTTGCGAGTTTCGAGCGGAGCGAGGCGTCAGTGCTCTTTTATGATACCAGGCCTTTAAAATCTTTTTTTTTTTTTGCATAATTTATGCTGTTCACAGTTCACGACAGCTGAACTTTAAAAAAAAAGGTTAAACTTTTAAAAAAACGTCGAGGCATCGACGTCATTGACAGGCGTCAAATGTTCCTACATAGGCTAAACGCACGTATTTAGTCGACGTGAGCCCAACTAGTTTCGAACCTATCCGGCGTCCTTTTTCATAGGGACTCAGCTCGCAGCGCGTCGCGGTTGAGTCTCAGCTGAGTCCCTATGAAAAAGGACCCCGGTTCTAATGATTTGGACCTTTCCAGATAATCGGTCTGCTAAACGCGTTCACGCCACAGAAGAGCCTGGAAGAGTTCCAGGACGTGTACCTGGTGATGGAGCTGATGGATGCCAACCTGTGCCAAGTGATCCAGATGGACCTGGACCACGAGCGCATGAGCTACCTGCTGTACCAGATGCTGTGCGGCATCAAGCATCTCCATCTTGCTGGAATTATACACCGGGTATGGCCATAATATGGGGTACACTTTTTTTCTTATGTTGAGCAGAGTACTGGTCTTCCATAGAGCCACAATTTAAGTTCGAATGTGGCATATTAAGGTCACTTATAAAAGGCCCATAGAAAAAAAGTTTGAACGTACACGTATTAGTAAACTCCACGTTCTCTGGATAATGCACCGCTGCATTTCACCCGATCGCTTAAAGATGTTTTCATGAATAGAAAGAAAGAAAGAAATGCATTTATTTTTTTGTCGGTGTCACAGATAAAAACGAAGCATATAAATGTAACATATTCATCTCTCAAACCACTCAAGCTGTATGCTTCAATTAAAATCAAAAGCAAGACAATTAAAGACAAAAGTTGTCCTGATCCAATTTTGTAACTAATTTACACCATTATGGTGCATATTATTTATATATTCTTTACCTCCAGGACCTAAAGCCGTCCAATATCGTGGTGAAAAGCGATTGCACGCTGAAGATCCTGGACTTCGGGCTGGCGCGCACGGCGGGCACGACCTTCATGATGACTCCCTACGTCGTCACCAGATACTACAGGGCTCCTGAGGTATATCACCACATCTTACACCTTTTTTTTATAGAAGAGTACCTATAGATTTGCACATAAATAATGTTATCCAATTAGAAGTGGGCGAAACTGCACCTTTAGATGAGACCAATCTGATGATACATCGAAGTTGGCATCATGAAAAAAAAAGAAAAAAAAATGGGAGGTTTATCAATTTATTTGGTGGTACAAAGTAGAGATGGACCATTTTACAAGTAGCATGTGGAAAGGCTTTTCATAATTACTTAAAAAATTGATTCTTCTTTGAGGCTATGCAGGTTCTTGTATGCCCTGTATCACTTCGACCGTCTCCTATCCACTGTGATCGCCTTTATACTACACATTGCCTCGTCAAAACCTGTGAAAACAATAGATACTTGACTTAAAGTCTCTTCCGCCCCCCCCCCCTCTCTTTCTCTCTCTTTTTCTCTATCTCTCTCTCTCTCTCCGGTTGTTCCTTCATTTTAATGTTTTGTCAGCTAAAAAAAATTTAATTTCTTCAGGTGATACTAGGGATGGGCTACACGGAAAACGTGGACATCTGGTCCGTGGGCTGCATCATGGGCGAGATGATCCGCGGCGGCGTGCTGTTCCCCGGCACGGACCACATCGACCAGTGGAACAAAATTATTGGTTTGTACACACACTTTTATTAAACACATACGGCCTTACAAAAGAGTTTTACTTAAAAACACTTGAACGAGTCTTTTATTTGTTTCATGCAAAACTGACTTAATTTGGTATATAAAAATTTAAATATTTAAAAGGTGGTTTGGTCTAATCCACGCAGATCAAGTTTCGGGCATAAGCTGATGTTATAATAAAACTTGAAACTTCATCTTTACTACACAATGTTGTTGCCCGTGTGCGAGTTGACCGTGCGACGTGTGTGGGTATGGTCCGCAGAGCAACTGGGCACGCCGTCGGCCGCGTTCATGGCGCGCCTGCAGCCCACGGTGCGCAACTACGTGGAGAACCGGCCGCGCTACGCCGGCTACAGCTTCGAGCGCCTGTTCCCCGACATCCTGTTCCCGTCCGACTCCAGCGAGCACAACCGCCTCAAGGCGTCGCAGGCGCGCGACCTGCTGTCGCGCATGCTGGTGGTGGACCCCGAGCGCCGCATCAGCGTGGACGAGGCGCTGCTGCACCCCTACATCAACGTGTGGTACGACGAGGGCGAGGTCAACGCGCCCGCGCCCGCCTCCTACGACCACTCGGTGGACGAGCGCGAGCACACCGTGGACCAGTGGAAGCAGCTCATCTACCAGGAGGTGGTGGAGTACGCCGCGCCGCCGCCCGCCGCGCACCCCGCGCCGCCGCCCGACCACGCGCAGCCCGCGCTCACCACATAGGTACTATGTCTCTCCTAACAACACCCATACCTCCAATGGCTGTTCTCCATACCTCCGTACGTCACTTACGACATAGGCATGCCACAACTGGTTTACAAAATGCATTCGACATAGTGCCGTTGCGCCGCGCCGCGCACTATATTACGTCCAGTTCTCGCTCACCAGAAGTACTGCTTCCATGAATGCTGCCGGCTTTCAGCACTTAAGCTGATATATTTAAAGCATACTTTGACTTAACTTAAGATACAGCATTATGATAGGGCAGTATACAGGGCAAGTAGAACGCTAGCAAAAATGATGACAAGTGATATGATACCACAAAAAAAAACATCTTGTATTTTCTAAAATTTTCCAATATATTGCAAATAAAACATCTGATTGACACTAGAGGTCAACGAACATTGCGTACATAAGTGCCGCGGGGCCAATGCTGCCTCGTAGGTGGAGTATTATCCCAGAGTTCTGCACGCTAGACTTCACGGGTTTTGAAAAATACTAAAGCACTACTAATTAATTATTAATTTTATACACTGTGTTTAGACCTTTCATTTTAGTTTAGCTTAAAAGTTGTGCTGTACAGAATTAGCTGCATTATTTTCACAACTACCAAGCAATGGTACGATACTAACTTCAAACATTTTCATTTGCAGGTTTCAGCCTCGCTGACCGCCGAGATATAATCTACACAGAGAATAGTGCAAAGACTATATTGAAAGCGCCAACGCGCTGGGCTGCGCTGGCCACCGGCGGTAAGGAGCCAACGCTCCGACCCAACGTTATACAATAAACTGATGTATATATTTATTGCGGTTTTATGTGCAATACGCGCCACGATGAGTGCAAATGACTCGTTCATTCTACTGTATAGTCTTAGAAGTAACCTTTTGCGTTAAAGCTCTACACTGGAGCTGTCGAGAAATGTCAAATGCTATGGGAAATTAAAATGCGTCCTCTAATATTTAATTTATTCGCTATAAAAATTAGCAGATTGATTACGATTCGGGTTTCTGTCCATTTCTGACGCATAACTCTGCGTAAAATTTAGTATGGACGGGAAAGGGACAAAATTTTTATGGATGGGAAAGGGATAGAAAACATTCCGTCCCTTTAACGGCCATATTATGTACATGTCATTTAGTAGGGAGGGGAAAGGGACAGAAAACTTTCCCGTCCATTGTGATACTGACAGATTTTCGCACATTTCATTCAGTATGTAATTCAGTAAAGGGACAGAAAACTTTTCCATGCCGTTTGCGTCCATTTTTAATGACAGATTTATGCACATGTCAATTACTGTAGTCGGGAAAAAAACGTCGAGGTTTGACATCTCCGTATTTAATGACAGATTTGCGTAAATCAGTTAACGTTAACTTAAAAAGTTGCACATAAGGCTTGACTTGGTTGTTTTGGTTAATTTATGGAAATAATCCGTCAGTAAAACTATCATTCTCTAGTTCGTTCAACTAGTGTTCTGATAGGTACCAATAAGGTAAAATTTTATTACCATCTGTCTCTAATTTTAGTATCGATCTATCGCTCTCCAGTTTGCTGCTAGTTTTCTGATACTGTACGAATATTTGCCATTTCTCTGCAACTTTAGTGTCGAATTTTCACGTAAAACGTTTCACTCTTGGCTCAGAGCGAATGAACGTGTACAAATAACGTAAGGCAGTGTAACACAGTAGAATGTTAGATGACGTGATTTCACTCGGAACCTGTTACAGATGTTCAATTTCACGAGGACCGTTTGCTGTTTGGCTATGTTTGTGTGAGTGCACACGCACACATTGTTATAGTGTGGGTGTGTGACCGCGTCACGGATTAAGTTACGCACACAAATGCATTAACGCTTATCGGTACACTCACTACTACAACCAAGGTGGGCGGTCATCGTGAACTACATCTATATCTTGTCTATTAATTGTAGTTTTCTTCCTGTTTCTAACTATATGTAGGATAAGTTACAAGTTACGTTTGCGTTCGAGACACGTTCCTTTATGGTTTGAGCTCAACAGTGTATATTATTTGTGCGAATTTATTTTTAATGGAATATTTTTATTTACGCTAGAAGATTAAAAATCAAATAGTAATTAATGTTAGAAGTTAGAACTTGGTGTCGATTCTGTTTTATCTAAACTTTTAGGTTATCTGCATCTTTTTCTTTTTACTAAACAAAGATATTATAAAACTTCAAACAGGCTAAGCCCATGCCATTGTATTTTAAAAGATTGAAGACTAAGTATGCTTGTGTGTGTGACGCATAAACGTACCGACAAAGACTACATAGATAAATGGTAGCAATTATTTTGACACCTTCGAATGTGCTTCAAAAATGGTGGTCCGTCACCAGGGTTGTTAATAAATTATAATCTCGAAAAAGAAAATAAAAAATATTAGATCAACAACTTAAAATATTAGTTCCACCCTATTTTAATTAAATAATATGCTCAAGACTGGTACCTACCTACAGTTATAAATGAACAGTTCTAAACTAAAATAAGATTGTCTGTCCTTTTCTTTTTACATTGGTTAGGAAAAGATGCGAATACTCTAAAATAGACTGGCCGAATCGGCACAATATCATTGGTTAAAATAAAATGACAGTTGATTGAAAGAGCCAATGACAAATGTGTATTTATCCCTGCTCTTCTAGCGACACCTAGCGCACTTTGCTAAACATTTACCCCACGTTGATTTGCATAGAGGAGTGCCTTTCGCGATTTGCTAATATAATTAAAAAAAATATTGGCGGTTATACACAAATGCGGACTGAATTTGATACGTTTGGATATTTTTGTAAAATATTGCATTTGATCGAGTGTCGGTGGCGTTTCCCTTTTTGCAATTTTTTTTTTATGTTAAAGCTATTGTTTCCTAGGGTAGCGTTATCCTAGGAAACCATTGCTGAAGTGCCTTTTCACACGGCGACTCTTATACGTACTTCTTTTGTCTACGCATATTTAATTTGTGGAAGCAACTCCCTTCGGCAGTGTTCCCACTAGATTTCAATATAGGGTCATTCAAAAGCCGAATTAATAAATTCCTGAAAAGCCGGTAACATTTTGGTGGTTCCTATGGTTTGGTGACGGTTCACGGGCGGCGTCCGGCGACAGTCAAACTTTCTCGTTATTTCTATTAAAAAAAATACTGTTATCGGTCGTTCACAAAATATTAATATTATCTTTTTCGCAAGAAAAATTATGAAAGTGATAGATAGCACTTCTATTGGACCTGTCAATTAAGTTTATAATTAGCAATTTGAGGGCAACGTGTTTGGTGGCGCGCTCTTGGAAAGGCCTATGCCCAGCAGTGGACGCATACAGGCTGATGGAATGGAATTAGAAGTTTTCTGACCCTTTGTAACTTCCACTACTTACTCTGTATATCTTCAAATTCGAATACAAACTATTTAAATTTGTTGCATCTGGCGAGCTTTAACCGCGCGTGAAAAAGTCCTCGTGTGAAAAGGCGTCAAAAGATGATGAAGTTGAGCTTACAATTGTTGTATTATTTTAAAATGTGCAATCACTTTTTTATAGTTTAATAGAATTATGGAATATATTGCAATATTGCTCGTGAAAATCTATTTTCTGATCCCGTTTTGCCAATACATAATGAATTAGCAATTGATGACCCTGTGCCAGTCCATTCTGCGACTTTACCATAGTACTTGTGTACTCGATTTTTGGTTTGTGAGATTTTGCAACTGATAAAAATGCATATGGATACTTTTCCCTGGCGATACAGTCGCTCTTGCTCCCGACAACTCAATAAGGAAAAGAATTGACCAATAAGATTTTTATGAAATAATTAATTGGCATAAAAATACTTGTTAGGTAGATATCTCAAATCAAATTCTACATGAGGCAAAATTAAAACTTGACGGTATTGATTCTGTATTGATGACCATGCAAAGGTATGTCTGTAGGTATATAAATGAGTGAATGAGTAAGTGTGGCTAATTCTTCTGTTGTACAAAATCAAAATCAAATGGTTTATTCAAATAGGGTATCATTGTACACTTTTGACTGTCAAATTGTGAAATTTAATAGATAATAATGTAGGTATTTGTAGTACACACTTTCTAAACTAAACTAAAATGACACGTCTAAATAGATTCCTATTTCTTTCATAATGCTACCTGTGGAAAAGGATAGCATTAGATTTAGATCTATCATTGTAGTTTGAACGAGTGATTACATCAATGAAAACGAGTGACTGTATTGATGAAAATGAGTGATTATATTGATGAAAACGAGTGACTATATTGATGAAAACGAGTGAGTTTTCCGTGGAAAAGTATACATATGCGTTACCATGTAAGTAAGTGCGCGTTCTACCCAAGTTAAAATACAACACGATTTGTTTTTATTCACAGATTTTGTCAGTTAGTCGGGATTTTTGTGAAGTTCATAGTTTTTCATAAGTAGCCCCTAGTTGCGTTGTTGACGATATTGTATTTGACTGTACGCGTAGATCGATAAGTACATTTTTACCTAAGTAGTATCTTAATAGACCCACCTCACACGTTGGCGTTTTGGCTGCAACTTAAATACGTAAAAGCTGTGACTATTAAATAGATGAATCGAGGCGATAGTACGGCAGATTTAATTTGAAAGTGCTCGTTGGTTATCTTTGTACAATTTCATTTTTCGCGTGATTAAAGCATTGAAACTCTAAGAGCCATACATGGGCACCATGAATTGATTGTTGAAAGGAGAAGTGATTTTGGAGTAGGAAAAAAATATCTATGTAAAACACTGCTTCCCGGAAAAAATCTAATACCCGTATTTTTGATGCTAATAACCCGTAAATCAACAGCGACAAGTGGCAACCCTATTTCGGAGAGTTGTGATTGGACAATCCGCCTCCTGTTAAGGAGGTCAAAGAGTATGTAATCACTCGTGAAGGAGGTAGGGGAATAAGCCGTGCTAGCCACTAGGCTACCACAGCTCTTGAGAGGTATTTAATGAATTCAAAATACGAAGATAACCATCTGGCAGTAATGAATTCTATAAATAGTAGTACGTATATCGAACAGTCATTTTGTACGATAGTCAAAATATTTTAAGTTATTATGTTAATATTGTACAGTTTTTATTATTAACACCCCTAGCGTCTTATTAGTTAGTTAGTTAGTTATTGAATTATGGTGACGCATAGCAATGTGGTCGTTGTTTCTATAGTCTATACAATAGTCAATAACTAAACTAAAATGACAGTCTTAACATATTGCTATCCTCTTCTTAATGTTCTCTGTGGAAAAGGATAGCACTAGATTTGAACCTGTCAATTTATTTTATTTAGAGATTTTGTGCAAGAAAATTATCCACATTCTTTAAAAAAAAAATTAACGGGAATATTTTTTTTATTATTTTCCTAACAAAATAGTGCTTTAATCTAAATTTTTTCGTAATAATCTATCTAAGACACATTTAATACATTAGACACATTTTGAATTCATACAAATAAGATTTTAAGATAATATGGGCGTAGATAAAAGCATTTTTAAATATAGAGAATCGTTATATTTTTTCAAAAATAAATGAATTGCGATTTGTTGATAGCGAGCATCGCGTCGATCAAAAAACCCAAATAATTTGTTCGGAATGACCCTTTAGGGCGCAGTACCACAGAACGCTTAATAACCTTACAGGTAGGTATAGTACACTCACTCCGCAAAGACGTTTAAATAAATAGCGACCCTTGCGTCAAAGCAATAAGGTACAATTCAGCTCGCACAGCACTGCGATAAAAAAAATTAACTGACGTCTCTGTATTGTGCTTATTGTGGTGTGAGCTGAATTGCACTTTATTGCGTCGTCACAAGAGTCGCTATTCATTTAATCATCTTTACGGGTGAACCTTATGTACCAGTAAGGAACTATTGAGTTACTGTGCTGGTAGTAAATGGAGGTTCTTGATGCTAGGGGTGCGGTCGTGAAGCTCAACGTGTGAGGTACCTAATATCGTAGGTTATTTGTTTGAAACCTCACTAGGTGATATAATAATGATAAGTGTAACAGAGGATGTTGATAGACTACAGCGTTTCATGTTATCCGATCCGATATCGATCCGACATGACAAGAAAACGTATGAAAAATCTATAGTGCTAATATGAGTTGTTCTTTATTTGAATATCGTGTGCGTAAATTTCTGATTTGACAAGTTTTATGTGTATCTAAATGAAGTATATTTTTCTTTAGCTGAGATAAACGGTAAACAAACCGGTTAGCACAGAAACGCGTAAGCGACGCGCTTAAAACGCGAATTAAACGCGATGAAATTATTGTTATACAAGTTTTTAAACATCTTAGCAGCCTCTTTACCGTTTGTTTATTATTAATTCAGAAGAAATAAAATAAAATATTTTGCAGTTCCAGTTTTAAGCTAACGCTCCTATCCTGTCTGTAACTTAATAAGTTGTCCGATTATTGTGGGAATAAAGTCAGATGCACACAGATATCGGTTGAAGTCGGATCCGAAATTGGATCGGTTAGTGTGTAAGCGCTTTAATTGGGTGGTTTCAGTAAATAGCACAATTTATTAGCTATAGACGAAAGCTAGTCGGTAACGATTGTGAAATTAAGTCACCATTTACTAAACTATATGTATTACTACTATGCTATAACACTACAAAGACAAAGCTCCTTTTTTATCTAAAAAAAGACATTCGTACAGAGTACGTAGATATCGGTGTGGTGTTTATGCACCTTTGTGGTTGTGACCTTTACGTCAATATGGCGGCCCATTACAAGTCTATAGAAATCTTTTTTTTTTTTTTTATTATATAGACTAGCGCTTGGCTGCAATCAGACCTGCTAGCAAGTGATGATGCAGCCTAAGATGGAGCGCGCTTGCCTAGAAGTTGCCTATTCACTCTTGACTTGAAGGTACCCATATTATAGGTGGAAGGGAAAACTGATGTCGGAAGGGCGTTCCATATCCTAGCGGTTCGAATTAGGAAAGAGGAAGCAAATCGTTTCGTACGTGTTCGAGGAATTTCGACTACGTACGGATGCAGACCTTGACGATGCCTGGCAGTACGATGGTAGAAAGGTGAAGGAGGAACCAGGTCAAAGAGTTCTTGTGCACACTCTCCGAAATATATCCTGTAGAATACCGATAGACTGGCAACTTTACGCCGATGTTCTAAACTTTGGAGTTTAGTTTTCATCAGTGCTTCGTCACCAATGAGTCTTCTAGCTCGGCGATCCACCGAATCCAATGCTTCGAGCTGGTACTTGGCAGAGCCATCCCAATTGTACAATAAACCCATCATTGGGTTTATTGTACAATTATTATAAAATCATTAAATTAATATAACTTCAGAGGCATTTACTCCAACTTATGGTGGAGTGGGTATACATAATTTAATTGCGTTTTTTAAATTAACGTTCACACAACTGTTACTTGGGAAATGAACGTTGATAGCAAAAATGTTTAACATTAAAATTATGCATCACCCTAACGATTGTACACTTTTCCAGCTTTTCACAAACAAAAAAAAATTGTGTGATGTGCCACTTTTTGTTCTGAATATCTTTTAAAGGAATCAGTCTTCTCTTGAATTAAAGAAAAGTAATGTATACTTAGCTGAATTTATATCACGACGCTTCTTCGATCATATAGTTTAGTGTATGGTGATTTTAAAAGCATCAGTTTGTAATTGACTATAAATGATTATACGAAAGCAATAAATACACTTCTATATTTCCCTCCCAGAGCAAGTTGCCATCTTAAGCCACCTAGAGACGTGCCAAAAAAGCCGGCTTCGAGTTGGAACTTAGCAAGTTGGCATGTCTGTAGACGCTATTAACTTTATTTTGCAAATCAAACATATCAAAGAAGTTTCGATAGATCTAGGTTAATTTTCTAAAACAAAAACTCGCTCGAAAATCTGCCGCTGTTTTTTTTAGAAAATGTTACTTTACTTTTGTTCCATAATATCGTAGGAAACAGCTTGCTATTTTAAGAGTTGTACGAGCCAAAGTAATCATGCTAATTTTTAATTGACACTGCGAATCCTTGTATAGATTGAATGATTGGCGATAGGCGTCCTGAAAATCCCCAATCGATTACCCTAGCTGTAGACAAATTGCAAGACAAAAATTTGCATGTATGCTTTGGCTTTAGGTAAGTTTTAAAAGTTTCAGAATTGACTGAAAAAATATTTTACTGGCGAGTCCTGATATCAAAATATATTTTCATAAAACCCCATTCAAATGATAATAGGATATATTGACGATATAATTTGTGTGTGGTGTACGGCATCATCCTATTATTTATTTGGGAGGAGGTAATACACTATTTCCTTTGGTCTCAGATAGCTGATAAAGATGGCCATAGATTTATTCTTCAGCGATACTTAACCGTGTATTTACGTATTCGTCAGCGCGTCCCGAATTGCTACTCGCCGATGAAGTCTTTGATAATAATATTATAAAGGGCATAAACTCGGCACTCAGCGATTGCGAAACGAGATAGGAAACAATCTCTCTCGTCACGTCCTCTTGTGAATGTGTAAATGCACCTTAAAATAATAAATCTATGGCGTGCTTTGCAAGAAGGAAATGTATAAAGTAAGAATAAAATATGTAGGATAATAAATTAATATATTGTGTTTTCTATGTCATCTTTATCTGCTAAATGACTCAAAGGATTTGTGAATGAAATCTTGAATGAAATATACAAAATAAGTACAGGCTGATGTTAAAAATACCTGTATACTTTTAGCAATGAATTTATATAATTTTTATATTCAATTAATTTGAGTTTTCAAGAAACCTAAGAAGCTTCTGGTGTTTTTTAGTGTAAAAATTATTATTGATCTTATTGATGGATACTGATGGAGAAAGAAATCAACCAACCATAATAATGATCGGTCTATTTTTATTATTATTGCTCCAGCTGTAGCAAATACAGAATTTGAGTCTGATATCTTCATGTGAAGCTTACATATTTTCTATTGAACTAATAACATGAAAAAACATAATATTATTCTGTAAATTCACTGCTCAGAGCTTATCAGGACTTTTAAAAGCCCTGTATATTTGATACTTGCAAAAATGAAATAATATATAAAGATCAAAATATACAATTAATAAAAAATATCGTAATGTAAGTAGGGATTTGTAAATATTAAAATAATATAATCTAAATGGAACGAAAGTGAAGCAAACATGCGCTATTCTAGGATCATCTGTTTATCGCTATAGTTCACAGACAAAAGGAAAAAGATAGACGGAATCCTCGCGAATAAACGTTGAATTTTATGAACTGTCAAGTGTGGCATCAGTCTTTGAGGAGACATCCATTATCGACAAACTTGTAATTATTACATGGAGTTAATCATACTTATTAGCTGAATTAGCGGTAGGTTCGCTAAAACTATCTAAATCAGTAGTGAAAAAGTGTTAGCCTATCAAAAGAAACGATTATGTAATTTTTTCGTGTTTTCGTCTATCTTTTACGCTGAGTCTGTGTAGTAAATAAAGAATTCACAACTGTACGTCCAAATTGTCCATTTATATGTTAATGTACCTAATGCAAATTACAATAATGTAATCTTTAGAATGTATTTTAGTACTTGGTAAAACAAGGTTTAAGGTAGTAGCAATGTTGAAAGGCCGAGCGGCTGTTAGTGGTAACATTTGGGTTTAAACACTTCGATGATTATCTAAAAACAACTTATTTTTACTGTACACGTAAGTTATTTCATATTTTAACTGAATAAATCGAAATGGTTATTATATATAGTGTTTTTATTCAATACAACATCACCCTGTATATATTATTTTGTAGGAAATTAGATTTGAACTCTCCACACGCGGTGATTCACCAAGCCCTCTAGAATCTAGATTGTTGATTGGTGCTCATAAAAAATTATCCGACTAGTCGAGCAACATCCGATTTCGAATTCGATAATGTGCGTTCAGCTTTTTCTTAATTATAAATTATTTATAGCTAGAACGCAGAACTGTACACATGACTAGTGATCATAGAGATCCAAGCTAGTGATACCTACCTATTATCTATGACTGCATGTAACGTTGACATTCGACTTGACAGCTTGACATTGACATTCTGACATTTGAGTTAAGACTTGTTGTCATAGACTTGTATGTTGTCAGTTGTGGCATTTGAATAAAATTTAGAAAAAACAGAAAACAATTTATTATGAACATTGTTTTAAAACATAAATTAATGTTCGCTTAGATATTACCTTAAGTGCTAATTTCCACAGCATCATACAAACAAAAATGTCCGAAAAAGACAAAGGAAAAGCCAACACGCAAATCAAACATGTTCCAAAAGATGCACAAGTTATCATGTCGATTATGAAGGAGGTGGGCATTACTGACTACGAGCCTAGAGTCGTAAACCAGCTGCTAGAGTTCACGTACCGATATGTGACCTCAATACTGGACGACGCGCGAGTCTTTGCTAACCATTCGAAGAAGAAAGCTATTGATTTAGACGATGTAAGATTAGCAGTTCAAGTCCAAGTAGATAAGTCATTTACCAATCCACCGCCTAGAGAAGTGCTTCTAGAGGTAGCTAGAGTGAAAAATGTTACCCCGTTGCCTTTGATCAAGCCACACTGCGGCTTAAGGCTGCCACCAGACCGGTAAGTTATTTTATAAGAAAAATAAGTTTGCTATCATCTTTTATGAATAAACCAAAAAATTGTATGATAATTTAGTCCAAATTGGAAGTTTTCTGTGATTTTTATTTTTAGAAGGCAAAGAAAATAGGTGTTATTTATTATTACTAATAGCAGACTTGATTTACCTACTTATTCTAAATCCCCATAGATTTCAGCATTCTTACTAATATTATAAATGTGCAAGTTTGTATGTATGTATGTATGGATGTTTGTTACTCTTTCACTCAAAAACTACTGGATGGATTTGGCTGAAATTCGGAATGGAAATAAATAATACTCTGGATTAACATAGACTACTTTTTATACTGGAAAATCAATGAGTTCCCATGGGATTTTTAAAACTAATGGGACCGAAGTCGCGGGCATTAGCTATTCCTTTTATAAAAGTCTGTAGCTTATAAAATTGTCCAGACCACTAACCTATAAAATAGGTAGGATTTTAACTCGAGAACAGGTTTTTAATAACCTGTAGGAACTCTTTGATTTTCTGGGATAAAAAAACCTGTGTCTGTCTATAGAATGCAACCTATCTCTGTACACACACAGTCACCAGTATGGATTATAAATGCAAAAGTGTATCTGGCTGTAATTATGCATACTGTATGAAAAATATGGGTAAAATTGTGTCCTTTCATTTCAGTTACTGTTTGTCATCGTGCAACTACCGTTTGAAGCCGGCCACAAAGAAAGTGGCGCCAAAAGCTATCCCCGCCACTCCCACAGTTAAAACTGTCACCTCCAAACCACCGGTCAACCAGAATGTGGTGGTAAAGAGACCTCCAGGGGCCATCGTCAATGTGACAGCCAAGCCCAATGTTGTCCCCAAACCTGTGCTCAAATTCACATCTAGTACTAAGGTAAGGCAGTTTCATGATCATCATCTCAAGTCATTGCCAGCCCACTACTAAGCATGGTACTCCTCTCAGAATGAGAAGGGTTTAGACCATAATCCATCACGCTGCTCAAGTGTATATTAGTGGGCTTCACACACATTTGAGAACATTATAAATAACTCAGAAATACAAGTTTCCTAGCGATGTTTTTCTTTCTTCACCATTAAACAAAACATAATTCTAAAAAGTTAGAGGCACACATGTCTGTTTGACCCTTGACCTCCTGAGGCAGAATATTTGCCATCACATTTTATATACAATTTACAGTTTAAACTGCACCTGAAGTTTTTGTAATATTATTATAACAAGGTGTAACTTATCTAAATGTATGGTTTGACAGTTTTTGTATTAGTTCAACCCCACTATCGCAATGGGGCAAATGTGGCCATCAACTTATTCCATGTGCTAATTCGAATATAGTTTGGTGTTGAGTCTGCAGTTGAGGAGCTGTACCATATGAGAAATCTTATCAAGTTCCACTCTTTATGTCTTTATGGTCTTTTAAGTTTTTCCTTAAATAATTTGCGAAATATTTTTGTAACAGGTGGTTGCCAAACCTGCGGTGAGGGTAACAGCCGGTCCCTCCGCTCTGCCTGTCAAGATGGAGGTTGATGAAGTGTCACAGAAGAGAAAACGCGAGGATGATGATTACGACATGTAGATTTTAACTTGGTATTATTTAAGTGTAAATTGTGTTTTTATGGGCTTTTATTTTATTGAATTAAATATTATTTGTATTTTTATCTCTTGTCTATTATTTTCTTGTATCTATATCTCTTGTATATCTTCTCTCTCTTGTCTATTATTATTATCTTCCCTAGTCTAGGCACATAATGATAATTTGCTCTGAATATGAATCTAATTCTATTCTACTCAAATATTAACGTGGTGAATACTGGATACCCACTACCCAGATCCTTCTGCATACAGTTCCACTAAGGGAAAGAAATGTTGACTTCAAGGATTAACAGTCAGTGATAACAAGTCTGACACAATGGCTTAACATGCTCAAGGCAAGGAGGAATCGAAAACGCCAAAAAATAATATTATTAAGTAGGTATCTTAAATTATATTAAAAACTGTCTCTGAAGCATTAGCTCAATAGTGAGTCAGAGATGGATTAAAACGATGAATCAAGTAAAAACCTACTAATAGTACATAGGTTGAGACGGCAATCGGGGTATGAAGCGGGGGGCGGGGGACACCCCACACCCGCAGCGGGTTACTGCGGGTGTGGCGTCCCCACCCCGGTTGCCACCTCAACCTCTCAAGCACTAATCCTTGAAAATTTTAAAATACAGTATCTCTAATTAAAAATAACAGATAGGTATCTGGAATTAACAGGCCGTGAAGTAATAAACAATGGGTAGACGTTTCTGCCATCATTTTATAATTAATAGCTTTGTTTACAAGGCCAACTTTAAGCGTAAAATAAATTTAAATAAAAGGAAAAAACAACCAATTAAAAATATAAATACTTTAATATGAGTATAAGAAAATAGATTTAAACTTATACAATACAAATACCAATAATTTCTAACAGCAACCAGTATAAATTCCATAATTCACAAATAATATCTTATGAATAATAGTATAATCAAAACAATTTCATCAGTCATAAAGTTGGGCAATAAGCGGGATGTATCATGTATCCCACAATTTTGCTAAATGTCTACAGTTTCTTTTAAAAATTCAAAGATGGCGGTGGCAATCACCCACAAATCACAATGAAAAGTTTCCAACTATATGACTGAAACCATGTGATTAAAAGCAGCCTTATTTCTTCTCATATTTGTAAAATCCTTCACCAGTCTTGACTCCCAGTTTTCCTTCGGCTACCAATTTATCAACCATGGGAATAGGCTTGAAAAGTGTTTCCTGTGGAAATTTCTTATGCCATCCATCTAGGATGAATTTTGTGGTGTCCAAACCAACATAGTCAGCCAGTTCCAAAGGACCCATGGGGTATCCAGCTCCCAATTTCATTGCAATATCGATGTCACGGGCAGACGCATCGCCTAGAAAGAAATATTACTTTAATCTTTCCACCTCTCTGGTGCAGTCGTGAGAGCTGTGGTTTTAGTGAGAGGTTCTAACTGGTTAGATTTCCGGCAGGAGTAATTTGGGAATTTATAATTTCTAAATTGCCTCTCGTTTGGTCTGGTGGTTGTGGCTAGTTACTACTCTATCGGCGAAAACGTGCCACCAAGCGATTTAGCGTTCTAATACGATGCCGCGTAGATACTGGTAAGGTGCACTGGGTTTAACAATACAACCTGCCATATTCCTGCCAAGTACCACAGCCCGCTTCTATCTTAGATTGCATCATAACTTACCACCAGGTGGGATCGCAGTCAAATTCTAATTTGTAATGGAATAAAATAAATAATTAATAAAAATTAGATCAGCATTTTTCAGTGACACACACAGTGACAGTGAAAATCTTGGCCAATATTACTTAATTAGCATCTTACTAAACAACATAGTCAGGAATATCATTGTTATTACCTAACTACTAAACTATAATTTGCTGCTAACTAAATTTATGAGCTGCAATGTTTTTTCAAATTTACTTGTGATCTCAAACTAAACCATGGATGAAAAAGTAATTTAGGGCAAAAAAAATATTATCTTTAACAATTTCGAAACATCAATATCATCACATATTATATGGATCCTTCTCTTGCTAACATTCCTGCCTCAGTTCATAATGACTGCTTTTATTGTATACCATATAGAACAATGTACAAAACAAAAACATACTAAGCTTAACAAAGTATACAATTTAGCGACTTTATCGCTACCTAGCGATCTCTTATAGGCAACCAATGATGTAAAGATTTTGTATGTTAATGTCAGTCTAATCCACAATTTTTCCCTTGTGATAACTTAACGAAAATAGATTTCTTTGATACTAACCTCTCTCAAACAGTCTCACAGCCTCAGCAATGTATGGTACAAGTAGTCTATTGACCACAAAGCCAGGCGTGTCCTTGCAAGTGATGCAAGTCTTGCCCACACTCTTGCCCCACTCCATCATGGTTTTATATGTAGCGTCGGATGTTTCAGCACCACGGACAACTTCTAAAAGACGCATCACTGGTACTGGGTTGAAGAAGTGCAGGCCACCAAACCTTAGTTAAAAAGAAAACTTTATAGATGGTGGCAGTTTTTGGTGGATCATTTGAATAAGTCTTTATGACAAAAAAGGTTGGTGTATTGAAATACCCAATTTATGCTATGAATTTGAGATATAAAAAGTATTTAACACCTTAATCAATCAATGCAAAAAATGTTGCATTTTAAAGATTTTCTAGTTGTCGACCTCACACTTTTATTTTTAAGTCATATTAGTCATAATAGATGGAATACCATTTAGTAATTAAACATAAATTCAATTAAAAATAAACTTACTTGTCCTTCCTCTTCACCACTGAAGCAATGTCATTTATGGAAAGAGATGAAGTGTTTGATGCCAATATAGTATGAGCTGGGGCAGCCTGAAAAATGATTAACAAGCACAAAAACCTGAGTGTTAGTACAGAAATTAGAAATCCAGGAATTCCCTATAAGAAATTTGGATTGTAACTCTTCTTCACTTCATCATAGACTTGCATGTCAATTCCACTCTTGCTCCATCCTATCATGGAGTTGTTTGTGAATCCCGCCTCTTGCTTCAGCTCATCACAGAATTGCTTGTAGTTCCCACACACTTGCTCTACCCAATTATGGAATTTCTATATGGATCCCACTCTTTTGCCCCATTGGATTTGTGTTGTATGTAGATCCCACACACATTTTGCCCACACTCTTGGCTTAGTATATTTAGTCTCCCATTATTTTAAAAGAAATGTAGATAGATAAATAAGAATATCATTACCTCATCAACTCTTTGGAATCAAGTCAACTGGTATGACTGAAAGGAATGTTGGTAAAGTAGTAAAAATATAGTTACCTCATCAAGTTTCTGGAACAGTTGGTGTTTGACACCTATGTTCTCCACAATAGCTTCCACCACTAGGTCAGCAGCAGCAGCCGCTTTGACAGGGTCGGTGGCAGTCTTAATCCTCGCCATGGATTCTGACACAAACTTCTCTCCCTCCGCAGGCTTGTCCTTGTACACCTTCTTAGCCACTCGGCTTAGGTTGTTGCCGATTGACTTCTGGGCTTTAGCCAGGACTTCTGAACTGACATCAACTAGTGTCACATTTTGACCTGCTTGTGCTGCTACCTGCAGATATAAATTTTTCTCTACAAGGAAACTGAAAATGTGCAAATTGGTTCAAAGTAAAACTAGCATACTAATATTCCTTCCAAGTTTTTAGTTATTGTAGCATATAGCTAATTTAATAGTTTATACTAAGCATAAAGTTATGAACTTTTCTATAACTCTGCTTTTTATTATCAGCTACATAATTTTGCTTATCGGCTTAGCTGGAATTTAACATGCATAATCATAACTTATATCACTGAGTTTTAAATACCTGAGCAATCCCTGATCCCATCAAACCTCCTCCAATGACTGTAACATTCTTCACTGTGTTTTGTAAGGCTGATGAACTTGAAAAGTTCCTTGCTAAAATTCTAAATTGATTCATTGTTACGTTAATTACTTATAGTTAGTAAATTTCAGACTCTGTTAAAAAGTACCGGTAGTGCTAAGTTATTGATAAAAAATTGAAAAAGGAATTCCAAAGTTCAATTTGTATTTTTGTAAAATGAGAGATATAAATTCATAGACAAATAGTTATGCTACCAGCGTGCTGCGTGGCTACCAGACCAGCACAACATCGGACAACCAGCGCGCGGTTGCTTGAGCCTTGAAATGGAACTGAATTATAAGTTGTTTTCACGATCATATCATAGCACGCTACTGGATATTTTATTCGAATGATTGTAGAAAAATTATTAATTTCGTTTTACTAACTTTGGCTTCTTGGTGTGTATTGGTTACTTATTTAATTTAAGATCTATCCTATATGTTTTAAATGGTCTGTGATCATAGACAATGCTGTGATGCTGATGCCGTGATGTGATTGGTCCATTGTCATATCAGTTTTGTCACAAAGTTGTTGTCAACAGTCAAACTGACATTGTCAATTGGTCAATGAACCATGACCTTGAGGTCACTGCACAAGAAAATCCTTTCAACGCATGTTACAATGATTATGAATTGCAAAACTTGAGCTTAAAACACATATTTTGTTGCTTGGCTTTAAAGTTTTAAATTTAATGTATTTGTATAATTATAAAAATAAAATGCATGTAATAAAAAAATATTATTATGAAATCGACATTTCTTTGCCTACTCATAAACTAAATAGCGTCAAAAGAAACGTGCAAATTATAACAAAGTAAATAAATATGCTCAGGATAAAAAAATTCTAAAATCTAAATAATTTTTGTGTTTTGTGAATTATTTATCTCACAATCGCTGCTGATAAAAATGTGTTTTTCACGTTGCCGTATCGCTGTATTTCCAAATGGCAGGTAAGTGGTACCTACCTACCTAAAGTTAATTTTACATCGCGTTTATCTTTTCCACATGAGCGGTTTTCGAAGTTTAGTAATTTTTATATGCCTTGAACTTCGCACAAGTTATCAATTTTATGGAAGGTTGTCGAAGTGAAACGTAGCCGGTTTTTTGCATTGAAAATTATAGCGACGAGCAAAGTGCAATATATAGGGAAAAATGAATAAACTACTTGGTTTATCGAGGAATTTCTCCAATTCTTCGTCGTTCAATGCCATCAAAACGGTCACAGTGGTCGGCGGTGGGCTCATGGGATCCGGAATAGCCCAGGTAAGCTTGAATTGTTGTACCTATTATATTTTTTCATATAAAAAGTAAATTAAAAGTTTAGTTTTCAAACTAAGTACATATAAGAATGTGCTAGCTAATATTGAATATCAAGCCTATATACTTACACTCTTACAAGAATCAACATACCTAATAATAATTATTATATGTCTATGTACCTAATCAAAATCAACTTGTTAAAGAGCAGTAGACTACTCTTGCCTTGCAAATGCATTATTTTTATTGGATAAATAAACGGTAACTAAAATATAAGGGTCCCTTTTTTCATAAGGGTTCCTTCTTTCCTTTTGAGGTACAGATAACAGAACCCTAAAAATATGTTACAAATAAAAGTATAGCAAATTTATGTGCTTACACATTGATGATAATTCATTTCAGTTTTTGTTATCTTAATGGATGTTCAATGTAGCTTAAGAGATAAGAAGTTTTGGATGTATTTTTTCGTATTTATCTGTAAAGTTGCTACCAAGTAGTTGTTATCAATCATGATATTTCAATCATCTCTAACATTTTTTTTCAAATTATCTCAAATGTTGCTGCAATTATTTGTTGTAAACAGAATAAAAGAACCATTTTTTTCATCATTTCTTTCATCTCATAAATTTTGTGTAATTAAAAAATAATATGTTAGTATACTAGCTTATGCCCAGCATGCATTGAAATTTCTTTATTGTATACTGATGATAATAATTTAGAAACCTACACCCAAGTGCTAACAACAACTGTACAAAGTTTCAACTCAGATGAATTATGAGTGAACACATCCATAGTGAATGAAAGAATGAACAAACACACACATTAAATTTTATAGAATGTATGAATTTTATATTTATTATTATGTATTTTTTGTAAGAAGTGATAGCACAGTGGTTAAAACTTCACCATTCTATGCGGGGCTCTGTGGTTCAATCCCAAACCTCAACTTTTCAGAGTAATGTGCACTTTAACCAATTAAATAGTACTTAACTTGCTCTAACAGTGAAGGAAAACATTGTGAGGAAACTTGCATGCCTGAGAGTTCTAAAATTGTTACCAAAGGTGTGTGAAGTCTGGCAATCAACACTTGGCCAGCATGGAGGACTATAATCTAAATTATTCTCAGTCTGAGAAACTCGTGCTCAGTAGTGGGCCAGCGATGGTTTGAGGAGATGATGAAAATATATAGTTACCTACTTAGGTTGCAGCACAAGCCGGCCAAAACGTGAACCTAATAGACCTTAAACCTGAGTTACTGGAGAAGGCTCAAAAGTCAATACAGAACAATCTGCATAGAGTAGCACGGAAGATACACAAAGATGCTCCGGCAAAGATTGAGGTTTACGTCAAAGATGCAAGCGAGAGAATCAAGGTGTCAACCAATTTGGAGGATGGTGTCAATGCTGACCTGATTGTGGAAGCCATTGTTGAGAAGCTGGACGTGAAACAAGAGCTATTTAATAAACTTGATCAGGTATGATTTTTTTATTAATGGAAGGACTAGGCTATTTTGCATTATGAAAAGAGTACTTGCCGAGTTTCTTCCTGACTCTGCTCAGTACAATCTGCTTGCCGAACTGTTGATAGAGTTTTGACATATCAAAATAGTCATAAGTTGAAACTTCAATTACATAACTTACATTACAATTATCTATAACATAAATTCTAATCATGTCTCATTTACTATATTATAGTCACTGTATACTGAATCTGATATTAAAATGATAATAAAGCACTAAAAGTAGGTACTGCTTATATGATAACATTTATACGAGTATATTCGTAATATTCATAATAATAAATTTCAGTTGTGTCCAGAACATACAATCCTTGCTAGTAACACATCATCCATTTCTATTAATGAAATCGGAGCTGGAATCAAAAGAAAAAACAAGTAAGTTTCCTACTACAGTACAGTTCAATAAAAAGAACTCTGACTGAGAGAAAAGTAGCCTGTGTCAATTTCGGCGACGCAAGCTATCTTTACACCCATATCAATCGTTTAAACAGATGTGCCTTAAGAATCCCATGGGAACTCTGTGATTTACCGGGATAAAAGTAGCCTGTGTTCATCCCAAGGATGTAAGCCAACGCTGTACCATAACATTGATTAAATTGTTGGGCCGTGAAAAGCTAGCAAACAGACAGACACACTTTCGCATCTATACTAATAAATAAAATTGGAGTGTCTGTCTGTAATATCGAAATAACTACCGCATATTAAGGTCATATGGTTATTTGAACGATACTATAACTGAATCACACGTTTTTAAAATTTTTGTCTGTCTGTCTGTCTGTCTGTCTGTCTGTTTGAAAAGGCTAATCTTGGGAACGACTGAACCGATTTTGACGGGATTTTCAGAGACAAGTAGAGAATTGACCAGGGTGTAACATAGGCTACTTTTTTAACCGACTTTCAAAAAGGGAGTTGTGTTTTTCTACCTATGTACACCGAAATCTCCGAGATTTCTGAACCGATTTGCGTCATTTCTTTTTTAATCGATAGAGGAACTTTGCGATATTGTTTCCTAAAAAATTTGGAGTCGCACTCCTCAATCCTGATGCTGCAGGGGATCTGACCAATCCACGCGGGCGAAGCTGCGGGCAGCAGCTAGTTTATAATATTAATAGTACGGATGGATTTAGATGTATGAATTATTTCATTTTAGATTTGGTGGTCTGCACTTCTTCAACCCAGTGCCCGTGATGCGTTTGCTGGAAGTCATCAAGAGCGAGCAGATGTCTGAGGAGACTTACCAGGCTATGATGGAGTGGGGCAAGTCGGTGGGCAAGACTTGTATCACGTGTAAAGATACCCCAGGGTTTGTGGTCAACAGGCTCCTTGGACCCTACAGTGCCGAAGCTTTGAGGATGTATGAGAGAGGTATATAAATATTGTGATGTCTCTTTTTAAATTAGAATACCTGCATCTTTTGCTTTATAATATTGCTAAAAGAGGACGGAAAATGAATTTTAAACTCGCAATTTGAAATTTTAGTACTACTCTACAAAAAACACAATGCTCAAGACTGGCACCTAAAGTTAAAAGGTTTGACAGTTCTAAATTAAATTTAGTTTGTGTGTCCTTTTCTTATTACATTGGTGAGAAAAAGAAGCGAATACTCTAAAATTTAGTTGCCATTTCTGAATCATTGTAAGTTTTGAAAAAGTTAGGAATGTGAGTTTTGTGAGAATTCTTAGAATGCATAGATTGTTATTTTCGGTGCAAAATTAGGCAATTTCATTTCCTTCTTTAAGACTCTCATAACTTCGCTTCTTTGAATGTTTAATTACTACACATCAATTATTATCTATCCCTAAAATACTCCATGCCGTGATAGCTTAAAGCCTGTTTTGGTTAAGACGCCCGCATTCTATTCGAGAGCTTGTGGATTCAATCTCGTTTACACACCTCTAAACTTCGGAGTTATGTGCGATATCACTTGCTTCAATGGTGAAGGAAAACATCGTGAAGAAACCTGCATGCCTGAGATTTCTCCATAATGTTCTCAAAGGTGTGTGAAGTCTGCCAATCTGCAATTGGCTAGCGTGGCGGACTATGACCTAAACACTTCTCTTGAGAGGAGACCCGTGCTCAGTAGTGGGCCGGCGATGGGTTAATCATGATGACTGATGACTAGAAACACTTGACGGTTTGTTGTTTTTACTTAAAACTTTCTGTGTAGCAATTTGCTTTTTATCCTTATAAGTAGTTTCTATCTCGCACTGCTGACATGCTTAATATCTACTTATTGGAATATAAATCCTGCGCCTACTAAGTATCTTCATTAAATCTATGGTTACTCTTTCAGGAGACGCTTCAAAGGAAGACATAGATATAGGCATGAAGTTAGGCGCAAGCTACCCAATGGGTCCCCTAGAACTCGCGGACTATACTGGTTTGGACACCAACAAGTTTGTACTGAGCGTTCTTTATGAGAAAACTGGTGATCCCGTCTTCAGACCCATACCGCTTTTGGATAAGATGGTAGCGGAAGGCAAACTTGGCATTAAGACTGGAGAGGGTTTCTATAAGTACAAGAAGTAACATGTTTGTCTGATTTATTTAGGGTTCCGTATCCCCAGAGATATATAAAAGAACCATCAAGACCCGTTAAGGGTATCAAAATATAAATAGGGTACTTTCCGTTGACCTAGAATCATGAGCGTAGCAATGTCTTATAGCACAAAGTAAACGGGAAAATCCGAAAACCGTGAATTTAAGAAAAAAGTTTTATATTTTGCACAGTATACGGAACCCTTCGTCTGCGAGTCCGACTCGCACTTGACTGTTTTTGTTAATATGGTGGCAGGAATGATATAGCCTGTTTGTGTGAATATTTTTTTTTTAATTTTTGGAGGGCCTTGTATGTGGAAACAAAGTAAATTAGTGTAATCAAGAATTAAATTAATAATGTTATGTGGATAAGAATAGTTTAAGAATTTTCAGTCAAGGCCCCTTTTGATTGGGGGCCCGAATATGTCTGCGGTAATGGGACAAGGGTGGTATATTTTTGTTATATAAATAATAATGACTGAAATATATAACGTATTTCATTTTAATTTTATAATGCATTTTATTTCGAATACTAAAAAATATTGTAAAAATATTTATTATATTTTATTACTTTATAATTAAGTAAATGAAAATAAAAATATTTTTCCCATAGCTGGGGTTTTTATTTAACTGTCCTGATAACAAAACTAGACAAATAGATACCTATTAGATAAGGCTTATTTACAATTTAATTTTTCTTTCATCTAATACACAATAAGGCCCGGTATCCACCAAAGCGTAGTAAAGCGCAGTATCATCAACCACATCATCTTGATAAATATCAATTTATCAAGGTGATGTGGTTATTTATTTCACGTTATACAATTGGTCTGCTAATCAGATCTCCGCCCCTCTTCACTTAAATGGATACTGGGCCTAATAGTACCTAAAAACAGTAAAAACAAAACGAATAGGTAGGTTAATTATAAGTTATTATCCTTGGCCTTATAGCCAATTAATTTAGATTATTCGCGCCTTATCAATGACGTTATAAATGGTTTGCTTATTAAAAACAGTTATTTTTATAGCTACATAATATATGTGAGATAATCGTTGTGTTGTTCTTGGTTGTTCTAGATAAGACTGCAAGGGAAGTACCTTTATCTTCAAATAATGTTTTATCTTTTTAGGGATCCGTACCCGAAGGGTGCTACCGGAATTCTATTACTAAGCCTCCACTGACCGTCCGTTCGTCTGTCTGTCAGCGGGCTGTATCTCATGAACCATAATAGGTAGAGAGATGAAATTTTCACCGAATGTATATTTCTATTGTCGCTAGAACAACAAATAATAAAAATTTCAAAATGGCTGCCATGTAAATTAAAAATAAATATACAGTAAATACATAATCCTGTATAATGGTACGCAGCTAAAAAAATAGTGGTTTTATAACCAACTCGTTATATTTTCTTTCAGGAGATGCCTCAAGCTAGGGACATAGATATAGCCATGAAGTTAGGCGCAGGCTATCCTATGGGTCCCCTAGAACTAGCCGACTTCACTGGCTTGGATCTTAAGCAGGCAATACTAGCTGTCATGTTGGATAAGACTGGAGATCCTGTGTTCAGACCAATACCACTGTTAGACAAGTTGGTCAGTGAAGGGAAGTTAGGAAGGAAAAGCGGGGAAGGAATTTTTAAATACTAGACCTAGATAGATAAAAAATTTTTTATCATCAAAACAAGAAAAAAGAAAGAGAAACTATAAACTAAAAACAATTGTATGCAAAGGCGGCCTTATTGCTTAAAGCTTTGAGAGTGATTGTAGGTGCTATAGATATAAAATATACTCAGTGGTTTAAAATGGAATTTCTAAAAGCATCCTCACTTTCTTGTACATAGCAAATTCTACTATGCAAACTAATATTACTATGAATCAATTTTCTAACCACTATGAACTGTAAATTTTTATGATTAATAAAATATTGGAAATTGTCTTTTTTTTTAATAAATCCCTTACATACCTATCTATCCGATTAATAATATAGAAAAAGCATATATCGGTAGGTAGTACCTAAGTAATTCATAAATCAAGAACATAAACGCGAGAGAAGCGAGCGCGTAAAATTTTTCTTTTATAGAGACGGTCATACCGCAACTACTTATTTATATCTTTCTATATTTAATTTATTTTCATGGAGCCTCTATCTTTTCTACTCTATTTCGCTGTATTTACTGAACACATTTAGGTTTGGAGGCCTCCTAGATAAGAGGCCCAGGGTGAATCACTCCCTCCGCTTGTTAGATAGAAGAAGGCTATATTTTGCGGAAGTCCGTCAAGTCAAGGTACAACAAGGATTAGGTATAGCCAACTAGAAGATGCCCGCGACTTCGTCCGCGTGGATTTAGGTTTTTAAAAATCCCAAAGGAATTCTTCAATTTTTGGATATAAATTATAGTACCTAGTAGCATAAAACCATATACGTGATGCAAAATACCTCTGTTCTCTAAATCGGTTAAACGAATGGCCTATGAAAAGCTAGCAGACAGACAGACACATTTAACAGTTTCGCATTTATAATATTAGAATGGATTGAGTTTGTTGTTCCTTGAGTAAATCTTTGAAAAGAGCAACCGCCGAGTTTCTTGCTGGTTCTTCTTGGTAGGAAAGGCATTCCGAACCAGTGGTAGATGCTTTTGACGATTCAAAAGAACTTGTAAAAGTCTAATTGAATAAAAATATTTTGAAATTGAAAAAGCTATTAACAGGTATTCCTGGCTCTTCTGCCGGAAGTTTTAACTTATTCAAAACAATCCATATCACTATCAGTCGTTATCATTACCTATCGGAAATTTTCTTTTTATTGATATGCGAATGCGGGTAGGTACCTATGTACTTACCTACTTATTGTAAAAGCGATAACCAGACGTCAAAGTTGATTTATTTGACGATTAGATAAAAATATATATCATTCCGTCTCAACAATTCACTCAGTTTTAAAGCAACCAGATTTTTTAAAGATATTACTTAATTAATAAATTAGGCATTAATAATTTTGTTTTTACCTCGTTTTGTGGTTTTATAGTGTACATTGTAGGTAAATATTTTATTAAGTTCAGTTATTTAACTACCTATTTTCCTGATGATCGGTTAAGTCCATTGTGATTCATAAAATATTATGCATGTTTTATTAGTGTTTGTTTTATGAGTGATTAATATTATTTTAGAAACCGTGGCGTGGCACAGGCTACGTACTTTTGATATTCATACGTAGGTAGGTACGTGGCCAATACCATTGTCAAGTAATTGTTAGGTACCTATTATATCTATTCCATTTATAATAGCAGATCTCAGTCAGTTGTTTGTGAAATTAGTAAAGGCCAGAAGGGTGCTTAGTAGATTTAAAAAAGTAACGAACTAAGGTAAAATTTAATTTGAAGTAAGTAGGTAAGTTTGAATGTATTCATGTGCGTACCAATTGTATTATACTTATTTGAAAAGGATTTTTATTTATTACCTAAATACCTACCCATCAGAGAACTCTGAAGGTAAGCATAGGTACCTACGAGGTAGAATCCGAGGAGAGATATTTTTTATTTTTCAAAAATACTTACTGACCGATTTTGATGCAGTTTTTTGCATTACGTAGGCATATTGTGATTATGACTGAGATTTCTTATGAGGTCCATAATTATTTAACGCTCATATTATTTCGTCACTGGAAACACGCACTGTTCGAATACTTTGGTCTTCAGGCACAGGAATTCGCTCTTCTTTTTAGGGTACCAATATTATTGCTAGCAGAGAAACCGGAAACTAGAAGCGCTACTAGAAGTGAATTCCATATTCTAGCAGTGCGTATTAGAAATGAGTCCCTTAGAATTCGACTATTGTAAGGGTGCAGATCTTGGCTATGCCTCGCTGTTGGATATTAAAATGGCGAGGGAAGAACTAACTAGGTCGAATAGTTCTTTAGCACACTCTGAAATAAATATATCCTGTAGAATCAGCCAGGCTGTTTGCTAGAGCCAGTACTTGCAGCATTGACTTAGAGGATCTTTCTGATGTTGTTGCAGGAGTGATACTAAATGAGTGATGTGGCGGACAGACCCAAGGAACGCAAGGCACTGCGACGGCAGAGGTCTATATACCAGGTGAGATTTACTTTTAGAAGTGGAAAGGTGCGCTCTAAACCTGTGTCTGGTGTTTATGCAGTTTAAGGTGCATGACACGGGTCTGCTCGCGAAATTCAAAAATTTGGTTTTTCTAATTTGTAAACTATTACAACAAAGTAGGCTTATTATGGCATTTTAATTGCGCCAATGGCAGTATCATCCTTCATCATCATTAACTGGTGGCGGTAATCACTTAACATCAGGTGGTCCGCCTGCTCGTTTGCTCGCTGTTTTATTGTTAAAAAAAAAAGATTTCTTATTTTATTTAGAGCATGTCCAGTCGTGGGCATTTATAGGCTGAAATGATGAAGGTTTGTATGACAAGTGTACACGCGCTCCACAGGTGCACTACAACCTCCGCAGGCAGGAAGAGGTGATGGCCAAGCCCCTGGCGATGCCGTCCGCGCCGCTCGAGGTGCACGCCTACGAGATGCAGGTGGCGGGCCACAGGAACGACAAGTCCGACAAAAAGTTTCTAGGTACCTACAATCCGACAAGGCTCACTTGGCGCATGGCCAAAATTGAACGCCACCATCTTGTTAAGTAAAAAAATCTAAACACTGTTTTTTTTTTAATATTAGAGTCATTCCATATGTAACTTCGCGACATAATATTCTGATAATTAATTAATACAGCTTAAATGTGTCTGCATCTTATTTAGGACTAGGTAGGTAAATATGTATAGTACCTATATTAGGCCGATCAATCCCTGAAAATTGTTTGGAACCTTCGCTTTAGTTTTAAGTTAACGTAATTATTTATAACCATTAGGTACATCATTATTTTACAAATCCAACAAGTGACCATCAAAAAGTGTACATGAATAAATGATTTGACTTTGAGTTCCATCTTTCAGGGTTGCTCCAATGCAGCAACGGCAGAGTCCTAAAACCCATCCTGAAAGAGTCCCAGAAACGTGAAGTGGACTTCTACAACCGACTGTCAACATCCACCAACGCTGACCTGGTGGAGCTGAGGAAGTACGTGCCCAAGTACTACGGCTGTAGGAAGTTCACGTACAATGGGTTTGAGCAGGAGTACATCATGCTGGAAGACCTTTCTGAGAGGATGCTGGACCCTTGTATAATGGATGTTAAAATTGGTGAGTTTCAGTTGACAGGACGTTGGTTTATACATTTTCAGGGTTCCGTAATCCGTAGGTACCTCAAAAGAAAAAATGGGAACCCTTATAGGATCATTAGTTCATTGTCTGTCTGTCAAGAAAAACCTATGAAGCAAGTACTTTCCGTTGATATAGAATAATGAAATTTGGCAAGTAGGTACGTCTTATAGCACAAGTAAAGCACGAAATCTGAAAACCGTGATTTGTGATTACATCACAAAAAAAATATTGAAATGTGTTCACGTAAAAAATAATCTACTAAATCACATGTAGATGGCGTAGTCCAACATTAACTTGCAGTGTTCTTCATAAAAGTGTTTATCTATCTTGTACGATGGTACGGAACCCTTGTGTCCGACTCGCACTTGACCGGTTTTTTGATGATTATGTTTGGTGGAGTGTTCTGTTTAAGAATTTAGTCAAAATAATGAGTTTGATGTGATTTACTCACAATTTAGTCGATACTCTGACTAATTTCTTAAACTGGACACTTTCAAGTAAAGATTTTTATATAAACCGGATAATAAAGTGGAGATGATACTGCCATTGGCGCATTTAGAATGCCATAAGCCTACTTTGTCGTATTAGCTTAATTGTGAACACCAAATTAAATTTGAATTTCGCGGGCAGATCCGTGCCAGGACCTTAAGTTTGTCAGTGAGACAACAGCTATTGTCTTACTTTTTCAGGCAAAAGAACGTGGGACCCCCACGCCTCGCTGGACAAGATGAGGCGGGAGGAGAGCAAATACGCGCAGTGCAAAGAGGAGTTCAGCTTCTGCATCCCCGGCTACCAGGTGTACAAACTAGCGACCGGCAAGCTGCAGAAGTACAACAAGGAGTACGGCAAGAAGTTGCATGGCCCCATGGTTAGAGCTGGTGAGTTATTACCCGACAAACGAGGCTTCCGGGTATAGGCATAGGGTGCCGTTGGAAGTCCCAAAAACCTATCCAATCATATATAGTTCTATCCATGCTACGGTGAATCAATCTTGTACCTTTTTTCAGCAATTAAGAACTTCCTCAACGGGCTGGGTTCGAGCCTGTGCCGAGCTCTCATCCTACAGTTCCTGTCGTCACTATGGAGCGTGCAGAAGTGGGCGGCGCGACAAACCGCCGTCACTCTTTACTCCACTTCTTTACTGCTGGTGTATGACGCCGCGAGGCTGAGGGACTGCTGCGGGCAGAACGATGTCCTCACGTGAGTACGAGCTTCGCCATTCTACCACCTTGGGACCCCAACCATCTATACTTAGTTCTTTCTTTCTGAGCTGGTTCCGCACTTAACGTTTTCGTCTGTTGTGAGTGCGTTGCCCTCCCCGCCGAAGTCTTCACTCCAGCCATCCAAGCTCGCTCCAGAAGCCGAGTAGACCGCCGAGGTTGTCGAGGACTTCATGAAGTGAGATTGGGGATCCCAAATGGCGTTCTCGTTGTTCTGCCGCGCCCGTGCACTCCAGGAGCACGTGCGTCGGTGTTTCATCGACCTCCGTCCTCCATGCAGGCCCTGCATTGAGGACTGTCGGTAACACCTATAACGAAAAGGTGTTTGTTTAGTGGGCTACGCCCTGTTATGAGCCCCACCACTTTCCTAAGTTTACCTTTGTCCAGGCGGAGTAGTTTGTTGGTTTGTCAGTTGCGTTTGCCCATAATTGGGAATGCTATATTTAGTTGTTGCGAACTATGTGCCCTGTCTATTGCCATTTTAGCTTCTCAACCGGTAGATCTGTCGGTTACTTTGTTTCTCCTATGGACTTCCTCATCCTCATTTATGATTTCATAACGGATTACTTGAATTTTTTACCATTTCTTCCAGGTCTGGATTCAAATGCCGCCCGCCAGCAGTACCTAGAAGAAAATCCATCCACTCCCTCCATAATCCGGCTACCGGCTCCAATTTTAGCGGACAAATTTCTTCCAAGGGACCCGTCTACAGAAAAGTTAACTCCGTACCCATTTCTTCCATGACCCTCGCCCAAAAAACCTTCTCCCCTCCTCCAGTTACTAAATCCCCTTGGAGTGAGGCCTTAGAAAGATTCAACCATAACCACTCCTTCGAACACAACTACGAAGATAAGCTCTCAAAAATTAAGATGAATTACCGGGCTACTTTGGATCAGTTAGCGAGTGATACCCCCTCTCCCAACCCGTGGGGGACGGTCAAAATAATAGACTTTGCGCACGCGTTCTTTAATGAAGAGGACAATATCCGAGTGGATACAAATTTTAGAGAAGGGATTGATAATGTTGTGGCTATGTTTGAGTCGCTGCTGAGAGAAACTGATGATCAGGTTTTCTGATCTTTTGGACTGTTTTGATTTAACCCTCCATGCGATTTGTTAAGGGTGTAATCACATTTATTAGCATCGATTCGCATTTTATTTATTGAAAATGACTATTTTGTATGAAGATATAGGCAACAATAATTATTCTCCTTTCCGAAAATGCGTATATGCGCCGGCATAGACGAGGGACAATAGTCCGTTATCTTTTACCTCAGCTTTCGCGGTACTATTAGTCCTATGCAGTTCTTAGGTGATCAATTTTTGTCTTCCGCGGACAATCAATCAACCTGGTCATTTCGTACTAAAATGCCAACTGTGACGTGGCACTTAAAAATATATTCTTTAGCGACTTTTATGTACTTAATAAATTAACACCCGTATTCACAAACGTTACTATGAGGTCACATATTACGCTCGAACGCACAGTGTCGGTTCCACCAATCAGATCACTGTATCACGTCAATTTACAATGATCTGATTGGTGGAACCTGCACTATGCGTTCGAGCGCACTGTGAGGCCTCATAGTAATGATTGTGAATACGGCCACCACGAATCATAAATAGCATCTCATTCAACCTGAAAGCATACTACAGCTAACTATTGCAACCGACTCACGTTACGTATAAATGTCAAACTACCCACTAGATGCTAATTGGTTCTGACAAATGTGATTACTGGCTAACTTTCATCATCAGCTGGTGGTTAATTTAACTGTTTAGAGTTTCCTTGATGCATATTAACGCATCACTATACCAATTTACTATGACATTAGTTTTGCGTTTGCGCAGCTAAATAATACGACAATGTATTTCAAACCAGAAAACCAACATGTGCCAAATCTCAAGATAATTGTCAAAAACAGATTTTGTATCTATTGTTATTTCATTTAACATTATAATAAAAAAAAAATTGTTACCAATAGACCGTAGGGTCGCAGCAAGGTAGATGTTTTTGAGGGGGTTCAACCCCACCTTTAGAATTGAAGCAGACTCATAAAGCCAAAAAATATACATACCAAGATAAGTTTACTTGTAAGTAGATTATTTGTATTTAATGTATTCCATCCATCTTACTTTTTAAGATTAAAAAAATTGTATAAAAGTACAGAATTCAGACTCACTACCTCTTTCGGGTAGTTCTTAATTATAGTTATTTTATTGGATGACTTTACGTGAAGTAAGTTTTCATGAAGTTTTATAAAATTAATAATATGAAATAAAATGAGTTGTATAAAGTTAAATATATCAATCAGTACTTAATAATGTAACTAATTAAGCTATTATTAATAAATTGTTTTAATAAAAGATGTGATATTTCGCTTTCGCATTATAAATATTTATTTTCAAAATCAGCCAAAAACTATTTCCCAAATAAACGTATCTATAAACATATATAAATATACTGCCTACTGAGAAATCTATTCTCGCGCTTTCCTATGCTCAAAGTAATGTAAAAAAAAAAACATTATTTTTATTTTACATACAATATAGCTACTATGTATTAATATTTGAAAATTCCCATTTTTGTAGCAATTTTTTAGCATTTTAATATTATCCGATAAAGAATACCTAACGGTACATTGATCAAAATTAGTTTTGAAACAATAACAATTAGTAAGAATTAAAAAAAAATTGTACCAAATCAGAGAGATCGAACACAGGGTCGTAACAAGGGACTGAATGTGGGGGGATTAGTTTAAAAAGATTTCTTAATCAGTTTATCATAATTTTCGAAATTACCCAAAGTTTTCTGTAATAAGGCTTTGGTGGCACATTATTATTTTTAAAAACAGTAGAAAAAAATGACCAACTCGTATTGTATTTTTATTTAATTTTTTTAATGGGATTACAATTTTATTCGTTAGTCGGTGAGATAGGAACTTCGGAGTTACTTCATTAGGACAGAAAGCCTCGTTTACATTGAGACAGTTCCTCCCGAGAAGTCTCAAGTCGCTTCGGACTTTGAAATGAGGAACTATCGTAATGTAAACAGGGCTTAAAAAGCTTGAAAAATGATACACTTTGTTGAGGCTATTGGTTTATGTTTCAAAACTTTTGTATATAAATTATTATTACCTATTAATCTTCAATAACAGGCAACCGTAAACATGGGAACATTTTTTTCAGTGTTGATAGTATTTTTTTCGTGATAAAGATTATGTATCCTATTCTCAAATAAGTGCGAAATTTCGGCCGAAATATCGTTCGATACTACAATTTCTTTCGTCCACAAATTCTGTCAATTTTTTAGTAAAAAATCGCATACGACATCGTAAAAAATGTACTAAGATATCGCAATCAAACTATCACTGCGAAAGTTTCGGTCGGAATTTCGCGCCTATGTAAACAGTACAACTTTTAGCCAAAGACTTCAATCAAGCTACCTCCATTTTATACAAAAATAATTCCACTATTATTTAGGCGAAGCAAAAAAAGATAAGTTTATAAATATACAATACAATGTACAAATATTTCTAGTAAAACATAAACCATGCGACAAATATATTTGAAAACCCTAGAAAATATGGACACTACTAATCAGACTGCAAGGTTAATTGGGCAACACACTCGATTACGAACCTTTGAAACGGTCAATGCGATAATCACAATCCCTCTTAATTAGGGTGAGATCTATAGAGCGCACTTTGACTTTGCTCAGACTTAAGCTTCTTAAAACGAGACAGATATATGTCAGCGCTATAACGCTGTCTCGTTTTAACAGTATCTTAAGTCTGACCAAAGTCGAAGTGCACTATATAGATCTCCTTGCACAAAAACTGCAAATATGACGGAATACAAGTTTGCACATCTCAACATCGTTGATAGATTTCGAGCATATATCATCAAATTCATGTATCGAAATGTCAAAATAAATATGACCTCAAACTCCTTTGCAATAAATTTAGTCATAAATGTACCCGGAAAAACAGGAAAGATGAAACATCGGACCAGACAGAGATAAGCGACCGCTTCGGTTTCGTAAAGCATTGTCTCTGTCGTTGAGACAGACATGTCACCAACATAACGTCATATAAACATAGCTATGAATGACAAAGACGACGCAATGTGAAGTCGAAACTGCCGATGATCTTTTTCTTAAGTCCAATGTGTAATCTTCCTGCCGGTACTGCAAAATTATAAAGTAAACTAAATCGAGTGTCTTGCTCAATCAAATCAAACCCCTAGTATATAGGTAAAACGTCACCAAAATAATTAAATATATTCAATAGGGGTTTAACACGTCAACTTCTATGACCAGAAACACACGAAACACAGAATTGCGACGAATTGGGCCACGAGCTATAAGTATGATTCCACCTTAAAGGCACGTTCTTTCGTTTATACGCACCAAGGAATATGCATATCGCCATAGAAAATGACGTATTAGACATAAACGATTATTGAGGCAACAATTTGAAATAAAACAAAATGTGTGATAGTACAATGCACAATGATCAGGCACTAAATAAATATAGATTCCGACAATCGCTACATCGTATAGCGGGCGAACAAAAAATTATTACAACTGGCGCCAAACTTGATGATCGCTCTTTAAAAAGCACTTTATCCCATAGATATCAAAGACCATGGACTGCTTAAAACGTTCGCAACTGCTTGAAACTAGTGAAACTGCCAGTGAAATATTTTAGTTTGCTTTGCAATCACAGTGTAAAATGGTCAGTCATGATTGCTTCAAGCAAGAGAATAGACTGAAATAGAGTGTACTTTCACTTTGCTCATACTTACGAGATAAAACGAGACAGATTTATTTCAGAGACAACTCTGTCTCGTTTTAATTCCAATGCTGAGACCTATAGAACATACTTTGACTTTTTAAACAGAATTATCTTTACATAAATCTCACTCTATAGATTTCAGACTTAAGACAGAGCTATCTGTTTTAACTCAGTCTTAATATATAGATTACAGCCTAAGTAAAGTCTGAGCAAAGCCAAATTAAGTATGCCTTATAGATCTCCTCCTTAGGGTTAAAACGAGACATTTATGCCTCTGATATAAACTTGTTTTGTTCTAACTTCAAGGCTGATCAAAGTCAAAGTGAGCTCGATAGAATATAGACCTCAGCCAACTTTGGAGCGGTCATCAAGTCTGGCGCGACCTATGCAAGCAATTAATCTAACATTACACGTAATATACAACGAACATAAGAAACCAGTGAAATAGCACGAACAAAGCACCTCTGCGATTAACTAAGGGCGAATACAGAGTATTATTATAATAATTCCCTAAAAACCCGACTAATAAATTAGGCGAGTTTGATAAAGTACTAAAAACTTGTACTTTTCACCTACGCAAAGACTATGGACCACATATAGTTGGCTTAGTTCACAATTGCACTAACTACACAATAATTGTTGATTTTACAGAAGAGCTGTTTAAGTTCAGATTTGATGAGTACAAAAATAGTACAGTTTAGGATTTGATCACAACTCTACCAGATAGTAAACGTAGCATTGAAATTGTTCACTATTTTTGTGCTAGTCATAATCTAAACTTAAAAGAGGTTTTCTGCAAAACCCACAATTATTGTGTAGTTAGTGCAAATTGTGAAGTAAGCCATCGATATGCGGTCCATAGACTTTGTCCTCAATAGACCAGGAGGCAAGGAATACTTTTTTAAAGTAAAAGTACAATCTTAATTTTGGTCCTTAACCATAAAACTCTCCTAATTTACTTTTCGGAGATTTAGAACAATAACATTTATTATCTATTTATTATTATTACAATATATATAATTTTTTTTTGATAATTTTTTCCATCAATTAATTATTATTTTCATTACGAAAAAACACACATGCATGGCAGATGATTCTCAACATTTTAATCTTAATTTAGGTCAATTTATATCACAATTCGTTCACCTCAACGGACTCGCTAGAATTTTATTATTCGTTAAAACTGAGCGAGTGTCCGCCCCAAGACAACAAAGTTATGGTCTAAGAGCTGGTGCATTATTTTTACAAAGTGTTCTATAGGGCCATTTTTATTTAATTTAAAAACTACCAACGAACGGATCAAACATATTGTATACCTAATATATCGGCTTATTTTCCAATATACACGTACACACACAATATTCACACTCTTTTGTATAGTATATTTATATTTACCCAAATAGTAATGACATGGAACTACTATTGGTATTAATTCAGATTAATATACATACAATTCTTCTTTTTCTTAACTTGGAAATAGTGAAGTTTTTAATGACTGTTTTGTTGTATATTAATGTAGGTATAAAATCACACAAGAAAGCTATAAACACTAGCAGAGTAGCATACCTGGAAATATTTCTTTATTACCTGAAAGTAAAACGATTGAATAGTCCCTATCAAAAACCGAAAATATGATACCACAAATGAGAAGTTAATATGAAAAAATCTGCATCAAGACTGTGTGTAAAACTAAAAACTTTAAGAGTAACTATGTCTCTAACAGGTTGTTAACTGTGTACATTAGTATTTTAATACAAAATTCAGCTATTATAAAATATGTTGAATAAATAATGCACCAGCTCCCGATCTATTAATGCAGACATACTGAAGTGACATTCGACGGGACATCTAAAAAGTGCGTTAAATCTAATTAAATTTATCTTTCCGTCCCAAAAAACAAAATGACATTAATATATACAATAATATAATACGTAGTATACATTAGTTGCACAGTTCATTCTTATAATAATTTTATAGTCAAGATTGAAAGTTCTAAATTTTGTAAAGGTTCTTAGCTCAAAAAATTCATTACCTCTTGCTGGCTCTTCTCAGTTGAATCTGCCTTCCAAATCAAAGTAAGTTGACTTATATCTGTCAACTATCAACAAAGTACAGTTCCTTCAATGGGGCGCTAGTCAAAATTGCAAGTACCCATGGCCCCTATTGCCCCTAAGGCAAATACACCCCTGGTTATATAGCTGGTGAAAGGGTGAATAGTTACACACATTTTTTTTATTGGCACGCATCATTTGAACAAAATATGGAACTTTGAATATTTCTATCTAGCTGTGAAAATTGAAATAATGACTATTTTTTGCAGAAAAACCGTGCAACATTTATCTAATAATAACAAACCAGTAAAGTTATAAATGGAAATGACGAAACGAAAGCAAATCATAAGCGCGAGTAAGACACTTCACGTTAATATCATTATATCCATCAACTATCAACAATGTGCCGCCCCGTTCCGGCAACAGGGCGCGTCAGAATTGCAAGTAGCCATTCTATTATACAAACAACTTTTTTTTTACTACTACTCTTTTTGGACATAAAATGGTGTTAGTGAAAGTGCAATATTTCATGTAGGTATAATATTTTTAGTGCTAATCACAATTTTTGGACATTTTTTTTGGATGCAATTTAAATTTCAGCATGGTTGATCAATTTCCTACGAATTTTCTTCCACTATGCTGTTTTTTGCTCAAGTTATTTGTGGATACTAAGGCTGTGTTCACACCAAAATTGCCAACCTCCAACTGTGACTCATTGTAAGCTCCAGTATGAAAATGTAATGTATAGTATTTTTTATTCAGTACTAGGTGTTACTTTTTTTTTAAATTTATAGACTAGTGCTTGGTTGCAATTAGATTAGACCTGCTGGCATTTTGTAGCAACAAGTTAAACACTATCATAAAAAGTTGGGAACTATATATGGGACAATGGTAAACTATAATGCTCATAGCAAGCAGCTCACAATAGGTACAAACATAGTCATAGTGCTAGTGGCATGAAATGTCAGTTTGTTAAAAGATTTAGCAAAGATTTTTCGAACTTTCACCAGAGAGGAGGGGCTGGATCTCACAGGTATAACACATAACTGAGTAGTCGGCGGTGCGGGAGAGTGACAGTTGTCACAAGTTGAGGAATCACTGAGCTGTCGCATAACATCATCACACCCTTCCCACACCACTCCACTACCGCAAAAAACTACTTATGCCTGTAGCTTACAGAAAATTTAACACACGGACCACATAACATTTTCACTAACACCAGCACACAACACTTGCAACTCGGGCGCACAGTCTATATCTTGGGCAGCTTGGGTGCGCTGACCAGCGGGTTGGCCTGCTGCAGGTAGTGGTGTGCGTGGGCCTTATAGTCGTATGCACAGCCGTGGACCTCGGCGTAGCGGTGCGGCGCGCAGAACTCGGCCCCACATCTGGAGGTAGAAAAAGATTCATAAGTATATGAAATAAAATAAATAAACCGCACTGTGATACTTCTTGCAAAGCCCACAGCCAGTTCTGGCAATGTTCTTCTCAGGCTTCTGTTCGACAGGGTCTGGCAACATCGGTCTTGGCAATGTTGGGGGTGTGTCGCTCGCTCCGCACCTCGTGGCGGTGTAGAGTAGGTGAAGCTGAATGAAGGGAGTCTTGTTAGCCCATATAGAGTACATACCGGCACTTGTGCACGGTGGCGATGCTGAGTCTCTTCTTGCAGAGCCCGCAGCGTATTCTGGCGATCTTCTTCTCGGGCTTCTGCTCGACGGGCTCCGGCTTGGGCTCGTCGAAGGCCAGGAGCCGGGCGGCGTCGGTCTCGGCGATGTTGGAGATGCGCCGCTGGCGTCGCTCGCTGCCCACCTCGCGGCTGCGCGGCGGAGAGTGGCGAGACAGGTCCAAGCCTTCGTCGCTCAGGTGCAAGTGTTCTCGGTTGCGATGGCGACTCAGCGCTGGCAAGATCCTGGAGGACAAACATTGGGTTTAACCAGTTAAATCCTAATTGCTACTGAAGTTCTACTTGACCTGATCGTTGGACTGGATCACATTGAGTCTGTCCAGACAGATTTATGCTGGTGATATAACACTGACTCATTTCAACAGTGTCTTATGTCTAAGCAAAGTTAGAACGCACTCCATAGATCTCAACCTGAGTCCCTAGGTTGAAAAGTTAGTACATACCGGTTCCTTTTCAGCTTCTCCAGGTCGGAGGTGGAGGAGGAGAACAGCGCGTCGGAGAGCGGCGGCGCGCGCGGCGCGTGCCGGGCGGCGCGCACGGGCAGCGCGGAGGCAGAGCGCGGCGCGCTGCCGAGCTGCGTGCTGGAGCCGAAACCGCGCGCGCGCCAGCCGCCCGCCTCCCCGCCCACTAGCGGACCTAACAACGAAGACAACAATCAATAAACTGTGGAACCAACCCCCTTCGGCGGTATTCCCACTAGGTTACAACATGGGGCAGATCAACAAATTCCTGAAAGGCCGACAACGCATTGACAGTTCTTCTGGTGTTGCAAATGGGCAACGGTAATCACTTAACATCAGGTGATTTACCTGCTCGTTTGCTCGCTATTATTAATTAGGAGTGGAGTTAAGAAAGCTCAGTCAATCAGCGGACGACGAGCTATGCTTTGAGTTTCTCTGTGATCAAATTAGAAATGAGGAGATCCATAGGAGAACTAGGGTAATCTAGAGTAGAGCAACATAGCTCAACAAATTGTGAAGCTCAAGTAGCCTGGCAGATGGGCACACATTCAGATTGATCACCTAGCAGTGCCCCAGCTATTGTCACTTCTTCACATTTTCTTCACCTTCACTAATATTATAAAGGCGAAAGTTTGTGCGTGTGTGTGTATGTTTGTAACTCCTTCATGCAAAAACTACTGGACGGATTTGGCTGAAATTCGGAATGGAGATATAGATAATATCCTACATTAGTCATAGTCATTTATTCTTCATAATATACATTATACCTCAATCACAATAGTTCATTAGCACATAGGCTACTTTTTATCCCGGAAAATGAAAGAGTTCAGAAAAGAAGAAACAAGATTAATTAAAAAATTAACGATAAAGAAACGGGATTTCGAAAAACCTAAATCCACATTCACACAGAGAAGTCGCGGGCATCAGCTAGTATTAGCAATAATCTCAAATCAACTCACCATACTCGGCGGTGGGTATCGGCGCTAGATTCTTGGCGGTGAGCGGTGGTGAGTCCTGCCGCAGACACTCCTCGCTGTCCAGACACTCCTCCAAGATGGCCGCCTCCTCACCACCCTCGCGAGCCTTCACCAGAATTGACCCAGCTAGAGCTGAGACGTCTGAGAGCTTCAACCTATCAAATTAATAAATTACCCTATTAATCATAAAAAGTTTCATGGATTAAGATTTTTGTGATTTCATTGTAACCAAGTTAATGAATTTAAAAACCAACAATCTCGTAGGTATGTCATAGGCATATTGTGCAAATGAGTGAATTCTCTCACTCACGCACAAGTAACCTTGTTAGTGTATGACTGAGATAGAATGATTAGTTAGCAGCTTTGTTTCAATTCGTCGAGGGGGAGAGAGCAATGGCAAGGGGGTGAGAGGGAGAGGGGGCTGAGATAGAGACGGAGACGGGAGAGAGGGGGTGAAAGAGTGACGGAGAGGGGAGAAGAAAGAAATGGCCACCTACCTCTCATCATGTACAGCGTCTTGTATAGACTGATCTGAGTCAGTCCTCGTGCCAATGGGAGGCAGCAGAGTGTACCGGTCGGGGAAGGAGCAGTCGTAGCCATATCTGGTGTAGTTGCCATCGTAGAGTGGCGCAAACATGTCCTCTGCCTCACTGTACGGGTTGTATGTCCGGGTCGCAAAGTCCGGCCCGTCGTCGAGCAGACTGGGGACGGATAGGGTTTCTTCGGAACGTGTTTTCTGTATGTCGTGCTTTTCACCTAGAAATAAAAAGTAAGTGCTGTTAAAGTTAACTAGGCCTCTTTAGAGATATGCCCATTATATCGGTAACTGTAGAGTCTGGAACTTCCATAAGCCATTCATCTTTGACTAAACCCCTAAAAAATAGAGAGAGGAGAAAAAAGTAGATGGCTCACCAGGCCTCAGCGCGCGACGTTGTACGGACAGACTCTCCATGCGGCGCCGCAAGTCCAACATCTTGCCCATCGTGACGGCGTTCTCGTGCAGCGCGCCCGCCGCCTCGTCCGCCTCCGCCTCCACCAGGTGACTGAGGGACGACGAGTCTGCGGAACATTCCAAATCTAAATATTTTACCTACACTTCAAGGTTCCCACTTAATTTTTAAATACACATAAAAAATTGCAGAACCCACAGGATTCAAACCTGCGTCTTCTAGGTTCGCGCCCGACGCGACGCTCTGACCGCTAAGCCACGGTTCGCTTACTGCCAGTGACGAAATTTGTGACATGTATGTTCACTGAGTACTAAAGTGACTGTTAATGCCATCTAAATATTTCAAAAAAAAATCGGCCTAAAGCGAGCCGGACTCGCACACCGAGGGTTCTGTAGACCCTTTATTTGAAATCGCGTTCAAGATACGCGCGGCTGTATCGCAACAAAAAGTCGCCGCGGGCAATGTTCTTTCATTCTTTTTATTCCTGGGTTGCCGTCCGTTGTACGTCAAATCTGGTTGAGGGAGATTAACTGTAAAAGATTGTATACAGCCTCAACAGGAAGGGTGATCAATCGACATTGAGCCATGTTGCTTTATGCTGTGCTCAGCTAAGCTGACTTTCTGGTGCTATGTTTTTTCTACTAACATCATTGAAGCGCGAGGTGTGTTGTGTGACTGCGACAATGCAACCTACACATTGTCAAGTGAAAGAGAGATCGACAAGACTGAGCGATATGCGTGACGAGCGAGCCAGCACGTAATTTAAAACATAGCAAGGATTATGTCCTTGCTAAGTTTTAAACACAACATAGCTGTATAAAGCCCAGTGCAGGAGAGTTTGTTTGTATCATCTGAGAAGAGCGATAGAGGATAGCATAGCTTAGTGTTGATTGGTCACCTAAAGCTTACAAAAATACTTACATTTAGCGTGATCCAGCGGCGAGTATGTGCCGTCCTTGTTCTCCCGCACGCGCACCAGGTTAACTCTTTCCCCCTCGCGGAACACCAGCACCGTGGCCTTACAACCACTGCCTGACCCGGAACCAAACCACTCGCTCTCTTCTCTGCAGACAACACAAATTTTAACTGTAGCAACTTCCTAAAAAACTCTTCCTACTAGCGATAGGCATGGTTGCTAACATTTAAATCACTTTCATTTAGTGAACTTTTTTTTTCTTCAATCACCAAGGACAACTTTTCCCAGAAAGTGATTTTTCCATATCGACGGCTTAGAGTGAAAACCTTGTAAGTGTAAAAGAAGTAACTTTTCAGGAGGAAGAAAACACTGCGTGCTGTAAAATTTTCGTATGGCACTACTTGTTTATACCTTGTTTCGAAAAACAAGATTATTTTATTTCATGTAGAACAATTACAATTCCTTATGCTGCCTCTGTAACTCTACATCAGTTTGGAATGAAGATTCTAATGAAAAGAGCCGGCAAGAAACTCAGTAGTTGTTCTTTCCAAATGCCATTCATTCAATATGATTACATCTCAATGCTTATTTTGCATGGCAGATGCGTTCTAGATTGAAAATAGTGTAGGCAGCCGGCGCTGAGTGGAATATTCTTTAGTATGATGGATCTACGATCTAAATTCTAACAAGTTGCAATGCTAACAAGAGTACTCACCTGTTGTGTGAGTGCAGTAGGCGCTCGATGTCCCGCCACGGCTCGGGCGGCGGCAGGCGGCGCGTGGCCACGGGCCCGCCTCGCAGCCCCAGCACGAGGCGCAGTCTCGCGCCGTCACCTATGGCGTGGTCCTTTAGCGACAACGCGTCATCCAGCTCACGCAGGTTGTATAGAAGGTGCTGCTGCGATACTGGGATACCTGGAAACATGGACAGAAAGTTGCAGTTTTATTCTTAGTAAGTACTTGATTACTTAACAAGTGTAAATTAAAAATTTATAACACCCCCGACAAGTGAATGTTACAGTAACTAGAAAAGACCTGATAACTTTCAAACGGCTGAACTGATTTTCTTGGACTATTCCGCGCCTACGATCTAAAGTATCTGAGTTTTCCAAAACATAATTTTCAAATAAATAATTATGTATTTAGGCAACGTCCATCTTGACAGCTTGACATTTTTAAATTGACATAATATTATGAACCTAACGGTTATCTAACCTTCTTTTCTACAAGAAAACTAGAAAAGAGCTGATAACTTTTAAACGGCTGAACCAATTTTTTTGGCTAAGAACACTCTCGATCAAGCCACCTTTCAAACAAAAAAAACTAAATTAAAATCGGTTCATTCGTTTAGGCGCTACGATGCCACAGACAGATACACAGATACACAGACACACAGATACACAGATACACAGATACACACGTCAAACTTATAACACCCCTCTTTTTGGGTCGGGGGTTAAAAATTAAAATAAAATAAATTCATACATACAAGAAGTTTACATCCTAGAGGTAGAGACAACATAGGATACTTTTACCTAAGGCAAATAGCTCACGGAATTTGTAAAAAAAAACAAAATCCACACAGATGATATCATAACAACAGTTAGTTAAAGTTACCTTAAAAATAATTTCCCAAATACATAGTGGGTTTTAACAGCTCTTATTACTACTGTATATCGAACTTAATTATGGTTAGACCCATTCACAATTTACTTCTGCAGACAGTATGCGTTTAGCTTAAAACTACTATGCGAGGTGCTTAGTTCAAAAACAAAAAGCTACAATATAATTTAAATTTCCGAAATTAGATCCTCTCATACAAATATTGGATCACAATACAGTAGACCCCCGGTAATCCGGCCCCTGTCTAATCCGGCACCCCCTGTAATCCGACATGTCCTATTACATTACGACATGTCCTATTACATTACGACATGTCCTATTACATTACGACATGTCCTATTACATTACGACATGTCCTATTACATTACGACATGTATTATTATCGAATATTTTTGGCAATCTTCTTATTTTAATATGTACATTTGTTTGTAGATAGTTATTTCCTAATGTAAAGTTATTATTTTTTGTAAGTTCTATAGCATTAATGACGTTAATATAGTTTAAGTTACTAAATTTGACATACATAATGAAGTATGATTTGTACTTCAGAGTAAATATATACATATTTACATATTTAAGATATAGAATCTTATCATTGGATCTGTAATTTGTCGGATTACAAGGTACTCTTTTGTAACATTTCCGGACTATAGGGGGTCTTAGGCAGTACTCTATAATCCGAGAAATTCGATAGTCCGACACAGTCCTGCAAAATGTTTGTCGGATTACCGGGGGTCTACTGTATAGAAAAACATCAGTCCCAGAGTTAGCAATCAAGAAAATGATGTAAGAACTAGATCAATGTATGATCTCATACAAAGGTAACACTAGGTGATGTAGGTATAAATAAAGATAATTTATTGGTCTATTTGATGCAGTCACACAAGATTTCTGCTGATGTTCAATTTAAATTGGATATTTGGAGTCAAGCCAATAAGAAAACACCTTACTCTCACTTAAGTGAATTTTTAAATCTCTCTTTTTGACTGAATTAAAAATATATATATTTCCACACTAAAAATCTCTCATCGGCCAATATGAAACACCTTCCTATTTCTTATGAAGTATCTATATCTTAAATACATAAAAAGAAAAATCCTGACTCACTGACTGAGTCATCCAAAATCTGGATCTAGAAAGCTGAAATTTTGCACAAAGGTTCCCTTTATAAAGTAAACAAGCAAATTGCCATGGTTCTCATACCAAATACAGAGGACTTATATTTTCGGGCGGTAATTAGATAACCTAATTTTAAGAATTTTCTCTTTTTAGTATGAAATTACATGTAAAAGAATTTTGATTTTATTTTTGACATTTAAAAAATATGTGAATCATTCATACAAATGAAATGTACTAAATATTTACTTGGGCATTATGTTATGTTGTTATAAACAAGACAAGTCATTTGTACATGGGAAAATAACTAATGGAATGAGTAGTATGTGGAATGTAGTCATTGTTTTACATTCCATTTAGAGTTTACTCAAGTATAGTCCATACAAAAGCAAATTTTAATTTCAAAATTTAATTTAAGCCTCAATAGCTCAACGGTTATAGGAGCAGACTGAAATCCGACAGGACGCCGGTTCAAACCCCACCCGTTGCATTACTGTCGTACCCACTCCTAGGACAAGCTTAACGCTTAGTTGGAGAGGAAAGGGGAATGTTAGTCATGATTAAAAATGGCTAATATTCTTTTAAAAAAAAAAAATTGAGAACTCATGCGCCGGTTTTAACTTTATGTGATCCTATAAGGGTTCCTTTTGAGGTATGGAACCCTAAAAACTAACAACACAGCTGTATCCATTACACAATCAAGCATCTGGACTTCCAGATGTTTGGATTGTGTAATCCAACTTGTACTTGCTACTTAGCAAGTTTTTCCGCTCTCTTTCAAAGTTTCTAATTTTGACTTACATGGTGTTAGGTTAGGTTAGCAACGATAAGCCAATTTGGTTATTCAGCAAGGTAAAATTAGTTTCCACAAAGTTGTACAACTGAAGACAGCTGTCTTGGCAGACACTCAAGCTGGCAGTGATTTACTGAACACATTGACCTTAGCGTAAAACTAAAAACAGTGCACGACTGAAAAAACTGCTGGCATTTATTTCCTATCAATATTTTTGGCACACCTGTTTCTAAAAAGTTTGCTAAATAGGACCAACCTAGAAACTGTCAATAGCAGTTTAATCTGTTCATTAGTCTGTGACTATTTGAATTAGTCTATACAGGTTTTTTGGTCTTTGATTCTCTGCAAAAAGTGTCATGGCATCTCTGGTTGAAATAATTGTAACTCTGATAAAAATAAAATGAGCAGTTGTAGATTCAAGAAATATTTTTTAATGATTTCTGATGATTCAACTAATTACTTCAAATAACTAAAAACTTGGGTCCCACTTTGCATAGTTTTCTAGGACCACCAATTTTTCAAAATTCCCACATTTCTTTGGTGATAATACAAAAAGTAGTTTTTGAGGTTAGCCATATTTTAGCAAATACGTCAGAATTATAGTCCAATGTAGATCTTGTTCAGTGTATGTGTTCCAGAGAAGACTATGGCTTAAGCAGTTCTGATTCTGAGAGAAGACCCATAAGGGAAGATAAAGATGAAGATGGACAGTGATGAATGTGTTTTGAACACAGTTATGGCTTTTCAAATGATGGCCTCGGACAAAACACAAATTCTTTTAGTTACCAAATTTCTCAGTCACCTTAAACTAGTTCTTATAGATCTATTCAGTAGCTATTGATTATTTCTCATGTCTAGATAGTATTTAAGTGATGTTTAGATTATGATAAAATGAATAAATTAAAATAATAATTACATATTTTAAGAGGATTATTTCTATTACTTGTAAGTTCCAACAAACTTTCTAAACTATAAAGATCTATAAGGATATGCAAGAAACATTCAATTAAAGCAATTAGTTATTATTTATTTTAAATCCAAATGAACAAAAATATATGTTAATTATGAAAATGTGATATGAGTAAACAAATATCTTTCAATAAAAACCGACTGTTTGAATGGACTCAATGTGATTTATGTGAATGTAGTGGACATGAAACTGATAACAGAGTCTAAATTAATAGTATTAAGAGTATATCAATGATCATTAATTGAAATTGATGCCATTAATATTGTAATTTACGCAGCGCAGTGTATCCTTTGTCAAGTGACGCACAATAACACGTCGCGAACACGTCTAGCCACTTCCACGAATTAAGGTTGTGTAATAATCAAAATGTTAAAACTCTAGGACCCACCTTCTACCCTGAATATCTTAGACTTGATCGCGAATATGGTGTCCGAAGGCGACACGGTCATTTCGAAAGCCGTGCCCGTGAGGGTCTCCACCAGCACTTCCATCGTGGGCTGGCTCGCACCATCCTCCTGGAACCCCTTCGATCTATTCGAAAGTCTTTCTGGACATCCATGTTGTGACATTTCACACGCGTTTATCACCCACTACCTACGCCACATCGCAATTCAAACAATTTAATATCACTTGGATTGTGATAAAATGGGTAGACTCGAGACAGTCACTCAGTGACGACACCGAAAAGTTTTTGCACAACTCTCTAATCTGACATTGAACATTAGTTCTACTACTATTAAAAACGTGCGAAAAAAGCTAAACAAATAGAATTTGTACAAATCTAACACTATTTAGCAACAAAAATAATATTACATACGACCATTGAATGAGAGAATTTTTTTTACTGAATCACAGAATAAAACAAAAGTGTCATTAAAAAAAAATATAAATTACAGAGCTAAAATAAAACAAAGTAATACCATAGATAGTATAGAAAAATGAATGAACGGAAAAATATTATAATAGAAATAATTTATTTCCCAAAAATTTGATCAAAATTGTGTGGATTCTGAAATTCCTTGTTATAATGGTTATATTAGCCGTAAAAAAATATTGTTTCGTTGTAGCTTACAAAATATTTAAAAGTGGTTTACAAAAATAGAAACATTTTGTCTATCAGCGGAACTATCTCTTCATTCATTCACAATTGTCTCTGTCAAAAGTTTCTTTTCCGTCGTTCTTCGTAAATCGTATCGGAGGTTAGAAAATGGTGCGTACAGTTTTATTTCAATTTATAGCGTTTTCCCTATAAAATATGTATATTACAGTGCATAATATCACCTGAAAACATTTATTCCATGTGTTTCTGTGTAAAAATTTGGAACAACTAAGTTAATTGTCGAAGCATGCATGTTGGTTGTCAAAGTGTAGAACATGTGGCTGAAACGGTGAAATGTGAATTATTTTTATTTCCAGACTCGCAAACGCCGTAACGGAGGACGAGCCAAGCACGGCCGTGGTCACGTGAAGGCCGTGAGATGCACAAATTGCGCGCGTTGCGTACCAAAAGACAAGGCAATTAAAAAATTCGTGATCAGGAACATTGTTGAGGCTGCCGCTGTGAGAGATATCAACGAAGCCTCCGTATATGCCTGTGAGTAAATAAACTTATCAACCCAATACTATTTATACGGTATATACCGTAAGACCTTTGTCTTGGTTGTATAATTTATAATTTAAGTCCACGCTCAGTTTGAAACCCATCTACGCTGTTTTCGTACCCTATCGTAATGTTTTAACTCGCAAATTGTTGTAAGGCTAGTTCATCATCCTCTATACATTCTTGTACTTAGCCTCAGAAACGTAAAATACATTGTATTCATACCTGGTTTGAAGGGAAGGCAAAAATATTTAAATCAACCTAATATCCCTGAATCTTCTCTATGAAGTATGTGTGCTAAATAAGTTGTCCAATCAGAACACGAGGCATATGACTGCATTGTACAAAAACATACTATCTCAGCCAGGCTACGAAGGTCATAGACTAAGCATTAATTACTCTGCAATGCTGCCACTTCAGATGGGACTACTTGTTTTGCAATCCCTAATTTGCCTTGAGAAGTGTAAAATTGGTTAAGTTATATCATTTTTCTGAGACACTCAAATTTTACTTGACTAAGACAAACATATTCTTGTATTTAGCTCTTGTGTACCCATATCATCAATTAAAGCAATTTTGTTCTATTTCAGCATTCCAGCTCCCTAAACTCTACGCTAAGTTGCACTACTGTGTGTCATGCGCAATCCACAGTAAAGTGGTGCGCAACAGGTCTAAGAAGGATAGGCGTATCCGCACACCGCCCAAGAGCACCTTCGCCCGGGATATGCAGCGTCCTCAGAATGTGCAGCGGAAGTAATTTTAATGAATAAAATTATGTAAAAAACCAAATTCTGTTGTGTGATTGATATACCTTTACAAATGGCACCAATTTTGATACAACATACCAGTAGAGCCAACACTGGTGCCACATTTGGGAGCTAAAACTAAGCCATCATTATTGATATTCATTCTCTTTGATAAAGTTATAAGAGAATTGTTTTCTTTCTTTGTGGTGGGTAGTTAGGTAGGGCTAGGTGGTAGGTAGGTAGGTAGGTTCTGAACTCCTAGTTCAGAATCAGTTTATTACTAGTAGGTCTAGGTACCATTGAATTATGTACTAACACAATATTTCCTGAGTGTAGTATGTAGGTACATGCCTTCAGTAACTTGTAAATCATTGGTACTACAATATTTTAATATATCTTGCTGTTTTACTAAATAGTGGAACTTGAAGTACTAGTCAATCGATTCTAAAATGATTGCAATTTTATCCATTATAAAGGCGGTCTGAATAATAATTTTGCTAATTCAAGTCTCATGGATATCTGTTTAGTGATTGTTGTAGGAAATTGTTCTTCTACCTATAAGTTTCCTACTATAACTTTTTTTTACTATATAATCTAAATATTTTATAATATTCGTAAATATTCTGTAGTGGGCGCAAAACAAGTTATCTGAATATGAAGTGTAGGATGGCATGTTTTATAAAAACAGATTTCAGCCAGGTTTCTATGACCTGTGCAGACAGCCATGTTGCAACTTCAGATCGGACTACTTGTTTTGCGATCACTATATAAAAGGGACATAAACAATGAAATGCAAAGTAGATAGAGCAGTAATATAATTCAAATTTCAAATACAGGCTAACATTTTCTACAATATTATAATAGAGAAAAGTGAAATCACATTTTTTATTATTATGATGATTAGGTTTATTAAGCCTATAATATTAAAAAACAGTACCTAGATGTTTATCTAAAGAAAAAACTGTGTTTGCCGTTTTGAATTACAACATATTAGCCACAAAATACACTACAAAAAGTTGCACTTTTTCCAACAAAACATTCAGAACTATCAAAGTTATTTCAAATTCTAAGTTTTCCTAAAAGATAAAAGTTCGCGAGTCTGTGTCAATATATTAAAAAAAGTAAAAAATCCTAAACATATGGTGCTGATAGATATAGTAAAAAAAAAGAAAACAAACATTTTTTTTAAAAGTTAGAACTTTTCATTCATTAAATTAATGATACCATTATTACTGTAATACATTTACATAAAAGGCTACAGTAACATCACAAAAGTTGAAATCCATTTCAATTCATACAACATAATTTTAACTTTTATGTCACATTACTATTCATTATATATTACAGACAGACACTCCAATTTTATTTATTAGTTTAGATAGTGGCCTCAGGTAAAAGTAACATTGGGCAACATTGCCATCCTAATTTATATCTAAAGAGTCGTTACTGCAAAACATACCAAATGGAGGTTATCGTCAAAAAAAAATTATGAATTTTCTAAAAAAGAATGCTAATGGACTATGAAGGAGAAAGATTATTTCTTAAAATTTTTTTTTTAAGAAATATCGGTTTTTCTAAATTCCTATAATTTTTGGTGATAATTCTTTGAAGCAGCTTTTTAAATATAGGACAGTAGAACAGCATTGGGGATTCCTGTGCATGGGTAGTAGCATAGTCTGCCATTCTACTTATAAAAAGCAAGTTAACTGCAAAAGTAGTTTTTGAGTTATCGCCAAAAAACGGGAATTTACGAAAATTGATGTTTCTAAATGTTTCCTACATAGACAACAAAACTAACTAACTAAACTGACACATACATCATTCTTTTTTATAAAGATCAGATTTTGAAATTTGCCATAAGTTTTGGGCAATAATGCAAAAACTACTTTTGCAGCTAACCTCTTTTTGGAATCGGTCTCACTTAAGCCTTACTTTATTCTGAGATAAATTACCCACTGCACAGGTTCAATGTCAGATTTCTTTTTCCTGAAGCCACTACAACTTAGTAAGCATTGTATGCTTATCATGGGCCTTTAATCTTATAGATAGTTTGCGGAAACTTGGTAGCAGGTTTCTCTGCAGTCTCCAGAGCTTCTTTGAGGTTTTTCTCAAACACTTTCTTGGCATCACAAAAGCCTTGCTTTGTTTTGCCGAATGAATTTGGGCCTGCCGATGTTGGGGTTTCTCTGGAAATTAAATAATATTCAAATAACACCATTTAAAATAAAACTTTGCTATTGTTAAATATAAAAGCAATAGCAATAAAAAACATAACTTTTAATTCATTTATTTTTGCTTTAGTTTTATTAGAAGTTACAACACATTGAAATTTGGTAGTTGTAATATGTAATTATGAAAAGAACAGAAAAACTTAATTTAAAACGGTCAAATCTCTTAACTTAGTGCCAGTTTTGATCATACAGTTTAAATTGGTAGAGGCATTAAAATTTAGTCTTTATTTTAAAATTCACTTTGATCTTTTTTAGCAATATTAAAAAGAGATGCAGATACCCTTAATTTAGTTAAGAGAAAAACATCAAAATCATTTATGTGCTCATATCACCAGTTTAAACTGATTTCTTATAATATTATTAAGGAGTTCAAGACAAAAACACGAGATAGTTTTTACCTAGACTATATAATATGTATTATCTTAAGTGGGGCATGACACAAACGAGGTAAACTCACCTTCCTATATTTCGCATCCTCATCTTAGCTTCTGCAGGCATTTCTTCTGGTTCATCATCATCATCACGGTTGAACACCGATGCTACAGTTGGTTTGGGTTTTGCTGACTTGGAACTTGCACCCAGGGTCATTTTGATTGGTGTTTTAGGTTTTGTGAAGCCCATGGTTATTTTGCTGATGCGAGGCGGGGGTGGAGGCGCTGGCACCTCTTCATCTGAACCCTCCCATTCTGGGGCATGTCTTATTTCATCTAAAAGAATTACATATTTTGTGAATAACTAACTAAATGCTCCTATGAGCCTGAGCATGCCCTGAGCATGAGTCTGAGCCTATGCTCAGACTTCATCTGCATGGATTTAGGGGTATAAAAATTTACAAGATAAAAAAAAAATAACTCCTGGGATGCAAGCTATCTCTGCATCTTTAGTCAAAATTGGTTAAGCAAATGGGTTATGAAATGTAGCATACAGACACACTTTTGCATTTATAATTTGGCATGGATGTAACATCCCAGTAAATTAAAATTTAGTTGTAATACTTTGCAGGAGGTATATTTCAATGAGGTCTTGTTAGTTGAATAATCAACATCACAGTTATGTATGACATAATATTAAATGTCTTGGCATAAAATATGAAGCACGCCAATAGTGTTGGCACCCATTTTAAAGGTTTTTTAAGGTCTGACAAGACAGTTGTTAGCCTAACTTCCATATTGTTGGCAGATCTTATAAATATTTTCATAAATTCTTTCTATATTTTAATTTTCATGGTAGTAGTAGTTGTTTCTTGCTCAGTGGCTTTTGGTCGTGCCACCACAGCACATGGCAGTATATTTCAAAGATGCCATTTTAGCTGCAATGTCTTATAAGTGTAGATGTCTTGATTTGACTGCTAACAGGCAGAGTTAAAATCAAAAGCTAAAATCAACAAAACTAGAAGTCCATTAAAAACTTACCTCTCTGCTTACCTTGAACCTCTAAGTCCCTATCCCGACTCCTGGTGGGTTCCTCTCGAGCATGTTTGTGTACAGGTGGTGAAGGCCGCTTCCGCCTCGGAGACCGCGATCGTGTCCTGGTCCGCCCTTCGCGCTCCCGGTGGCTTTTGTCCTTCCTATAATCATCACGCGACGATCGAGACGACCCTGCCAATGCGAAAACACTGGCAAAGATAAATAAAATATAAATTTGAGTAGATTTTATACTAGTTTTTTAAATGCCAGAGTCGCAGTGATGGTGAAGGATTATTGGACAAATGGTTAAAATTGAAAAGAAATTTTAAAATAGTGTGCTATATTCGAATACCTTTGTGTTCTCTGTAGCGATCGCTCATTCTTGTGTAACTTTATATTATATTTCAATATTCAATACTAATAAAATTAAATTTTCCAATTTCCATGCAAATTTTCGTTGCAGCACAAAGAAAAGTCATTCGGCCATTCGGCCATTTTAGTTTTTTTTTTTAGTTTCACCTGCGTTTAATTTGGTATTAGTTCCGAATTAGAAGTTATAAAATTAATTAATATACTGGACTTAAAATAATACAAGTTGTTAAAATAGCTAAGTTTTGATATTTGCCATAATCTTTTATGCCGATGATTAGTAGATTTTCATGCGTTGTCTTTCCATAATAGTCCACGCCAGAAGTTGTCTAAATCAGCAGAATCAAAACGCAAATCATAGACCTAAAGAAGTTCTCTAATGTCATTATGTCATGTCAAAGTTTTGTAAAATATGTCAATTTTATTTTGAGGTTATGTTTATCAAAATATCGTATTTTTAATGATAACCGAAATAAAGAAGTTTTTCTCCATACCTAGTTAAGTTGAAAAAATGTTTTTACAAAATGCCAAGCGACTAATAAAATACATCAACTATATTCCACGACAATGTCGCTGTAAATCTGGGGCCGTACTTGGTTCTATAAAAAACCGTATCAAACAAGGTCCTGGCTTGAAAGATTTTATTGTAGAATCTACAGGAACATCTGAAGTTATCACTCACCCACCTCATATACCATATTTACCGGAAAAGTATGAGGATACTTCAAAAAGGAAAGTTTATTTCGATGTGTACGGTTGTCAGATGAATCTAAGTGATACAGAGATAGTGTGGTCTATTTTGAAAAAAGAGGGCTTTGAGAAGACTTTGAAAGAGGAGGAAGCCGATATATTCCTAGTCATGACTTGTGCTATCAGGGAAGGGGCGGAGAACAAGATTTGGAATCGTTTGGATCACTTGAGAGGGTACAAGAAACGACGTTCGTTTTCAAAGAATCGCCACAAGCCGATAAAGATTGGTATTCTGGGTTGCATGGCTGAACGACTAAAAGAGAAGTTGATTGAAAAGGAAAAGGCTGTTGATGTTGGTATGGGCTACATATTTTTAAACCAACCTCTTCTCACCTACCTCAGTCCTCGACAGAAAATGATCAATCCAACATAAAATCTAATTTATTCAATGCCCCATTTGTTTTCTTGTCCTGGCCAGAATGCAAGCTATCTCTGTACCAAATTTTGTTAAATGTAGATAAAGGACGGGCCAATTGAAGCTAACTAAGAAACAAGCACACAGACTCTCACATTTATAAGTATGCTAAGTATGCTATGAGTAAGGCTATTGCAACAATCAATCTATTATTCTATATTCATTTATTAGTTATGTTGTTAGGTTAATCATCAGCCTGCTCACTACTGAGCATGGGTCTCCTCTCTGAATGAGATGGGTTTAGACCATAGTCTGCTACACTGATTAAGTTAGCAGATTTCACACACCTTTTGAGAATATTATGGAGAACTCTCTGGTGCACAGGTTTGCTCACAATGTTTTCTTTCACTTCGCCTAAAACTTTTTATAGGAAGCGGGCGTCTTAATCAGTAGGCTAGCATAGCTCTCATTACAGGTTATGTTCTATTGTTATATTAGTTACTCGTTTTCCTAAATAACCAAATTTGTTTCCAGTGGCTGGCCCGGACAGTTACAGAGACCTGCCTCGCCTCCTGGCTCTGACAGAGAGTGGTCAGACGGCTGTCAATGTGCTACTGTCGCTGGATGAGACCTACGCAGACGTTGTACCTGTCCGGCTGAACCAGGACAGTGTGTCAGCTTTTATGTAAGTCTAGTAAAAAAATAACCTTTTTTAAAACTCTTTGTCTACATGATAAAAAGAACAGAAAACCGAAATTTTGCACACAAAATTTCAGCATTCTAGGTCTGCAGTTTTAAGCTGGGCATTGATGAGTCAGGCAGTGAAGGATTTTCTTTTAATTTTTTCTTAAATATATGAAACATAAAAAAAATTTCTACTTATTCAGGGGGGTCCGGGGTTCCAGGTATGAACCAACTTTTCAGAGCGATGTGCATTTTAAGCAGTTAAATATCACTTGCTTTAACGGCGAAAGAAAACTTCATATTTCTTTATAGTCCTGAAAGGTGTGTCAAATCTGCCAAATTTCATTTGGCCAGTGTGATAAAGCCAGACTTTATCTTAACCCTCTAATTCTGAGAGGAGACCTGTGCTCAGTAGTGAGCAGGCGATGGCTTAATGATGATGACAATGATGATTTATGTGATCAGATCAATAATGCGCGGTTGTGACAACATGTGCACATATTGCATCGTGCCGTTCACGCGCGGTCGTGAACGCTCGCGCCCCGTGGCCTCCATAGTGGACGAAGTGAAACATCTAGCGGACAGCGGCGTGAAGGAAGTCACTCTGTTGGGACAGAATGTCAATAGTTACAGAGATGTTTCAGAACGGACAGAGAAATATGACACACAGTTGGCTCAAGGTAAGGAATAGGATATATGCATGTACTAGTAACTAGATTTGATTGGGACTTTGAAATTTCGATTGAAAAACTCTATGGGCACTCTTTTTATGACCGTCTCCAGGATACAAGCTATCTCTTTACCAAGTAAATGATGCTTGCAACATCATTCATGTGCATTTACGTTTTTTTTATTCATATGGTAACTTATTTTCTAGGATCAAAAATAGCCTAAATCCTTCCCTGGGTTGTGAGCCGTCTATGTATGTATCAAACATCCAAATCAGATAAATGATGGATCAAAAAAAGCTAGCAAACTCTCAGACACACTTTCATATTTATAATATTAGTATGGATTAAGTATAGATCATGAAAGCAATAGAATTACAACCACAAAACTTTTCTTTTGGCTGTCTAGGTTTTAAAACAGTATACAAATCCAAAAAAGGTGGTCTCCGGTTTGCGGATCTGCTGGACAAAGTGTCTCTGGTAGACCCTGAAATGAGGATACGGTTCACCGCCTCACATCCCAAGGATTTCCCTGATGAGGTAATTCCATTTTATTTATGACTAGCTGATGCCCGCGACTTCGTTCGCATGGATGTAGTTTTTAAAATTCCCGTGGGAACTCTTTGATTTTCCGGGATAAAAAGTAGCCTATGTGCTAATCCAGAGTATAATCTATCTCCATTCTAAATTTCAGCCTAATCCGTCCAGTAGTTTTTGCGTGAAGGAGTAACAAACACACACACACACACACACACACACACACACACACACACACACACACACACACACACACACACACACACACACACACACACACACACACACACACACACACATACAAACTTTCGCCTTTATAATATTAGTGTGACTAGATGATGCCCACGACTCTTTGGTTTTCAAGGATAAAAGTATTCTATGTCTGTTTGCAAACCTGGAAGCTATCTCTATTTAATTTTTGTTTTGTTCAAATAGTTGGCTCAGCTGTGAAAAGGAATCAGACAGACATACATTTTCCTATTTTGGATTTGATTGCGTGGCCAAACCCTTCTCATTCTGAAAGGAGATCGGTGCAACTTCGTCGGGGAGGGGCAACACACGCACAACAGACGTAAACGTTTAAGTGCGGAAACCAGCCCAGAGAGGAGATCGGTGCTTAGGAGCCGGCGATGGGTTGATCATAATGATAATGATTATCGTATAGCGTTTGACCGCGACTTTGTGTGGATTTGGAGTTTTGGATGGTTTTTAAAAATCTCGTAGGATTCCTTTGTTCTCTCGCGTGGATCACTCATTCCATAGTCGACCTTATAAATTCTACATAACATAACGCTTGACTGAGTAGGTCCCTGCAGTAGTGGAGCGGTGCGGGAGGGGTGTGATGACGTGACGCGAGAGCTCAGTGATTCCTCAACTCTGTCACCCTCCCGCACCGCTTCGCTACCGCTGGATCCTCTTCACTTATCTACTATAGCACATATCCTCGTCCTATAGTTATAATTAAAAAAAAAAAATTGGTTGCCTGTAAAGTCGGTTTACTGACGATAGTTGAACGTGACAACAAAGGCCGATTGTGCTTCTTTGTCGCTCGTTCCGCGCTCTCGCTTGCACTTCAAGCCTTACATGGAACGCCTCAGAGCGAGGTAACGCCGCATGAGTCATGTTTTTTCGTGCGTGCAGCCGGCTCTATCGAATTATAAGACGTTGTCACGTCAAAAATGGCAGTCGATAGGGGCATTTGCATAGATTTTTGTAAATGTTTACAGGTGTTGCAAGTGATATCAGAAAGGCCTAACATCTGCAAGATGCTGCATCTACCAGCGCAGTCCGGCTCGACTGCGGTGCTGGAGCGAATGCGGCGCGGCTATACGCGAGAGGCGTACCTGCAACTTGTGGAACACATCAGGCATATTATACCGGGAGGTAAGTGATTTGTGCAATTTCCTGTATACGTATTTAAAACAACGAGCGACCCCGGTAATAGGCCCTTTTTGAAGCACGCTTGTAGGTGCCAAAATGTTTATAATCCCTGCGCCCATATCTATGTATTTTGTGTCACTATGCGTATGTGTTATATACACAAGCGTAAGTATTTATCTTCATTTTTAGCAATCCATACCTCAAAAGGAAAAAGGAACCCTTATAGAATCTCTTTGTTCTCTGTCTGTCTGTTGTGTCTGTCAAGAAAAGGGAATCAAAACCTATAGCGTACTTCCCGTTGACCTAGAATCGTGAAATTTGGCAGGTAGCAATGTCTTATAGCACAAGTAAAAGAAATAATCCGAAAACCGTGAATTTGTTACAATACGTTACATTGGGAAAAAATAAAGATTTGAAACTAGAATTTTACAACAGAATAAACTAGAGTGTTGTCTTTCACAAACAGTGGGTCTATCGACGGACATGATCTGCGGTTTCTGCGGTGAAACGGACGAAGAGTTTGAGGAAACCATGACTTTGATGGACATCGTCGACTACAACGTGGCCTTCCTCTTCCCTTATAGCATGAGAGAGGTGAGTTCCCCATTTTCTCTTTTAGTTCACGTTTTTCTTAGAGATATTTAGTGTAAAGTGATATTAATATACCTATAGTACGCGACAGGTTGAGAAATCGTGAATTTGTGGTTACATGAAAAAAAATTAAAATTCACGAACAAGTAATTAGTTTACTAAATCACATCATAGATGGCGCTGTCCGTAATTAACTTGCAGTGTTGCACATACAAGTGTTATATCTAGTATGATGGTACGGAACCCTTCGTGTGCGAGTCCGACTTACACTTGACTGGTTTTTTTTTTACAGAAAACGACCGCGTACCGCCGCTACAAAGACGACGTACCAGAGGAAGTAAAAAAGGAAAGGCATTCACGAATGATAGAAATATACCGCAGGAAATGCCAGAAACTACACGAATTAGAAATTGGGAACATTCATTTAGTCCTTGTTGAAGGAATTATCCCTAAAACCGGACAAGTTCTGGGTAGAAACGAATTGTACATAAAAGTGGTTTTTGATAATGTGGAAATACCTTGTGGGGACGGTAAAAGGCGGGTGAAGCCGGGGGATTATGTTGGTGTTAGGATCGTTTCGGCCAAGTCCTCAGTTTTGAGTGGAGTTCCGTTGTACCATAGTAGTATTAGAGAGTTTTATATGGAGCATGGTTGGGCTGAACGAAATTTATTAAGGTCTCAAACAGTTTCTAGTTAGATCAATTTATGAAAAATAGATTTTCAAAAAGTAAGCTGTATTTTGAGTTAGGTAAATTTTTTGGTTGTAAGTAGATTTTATGTAGATAAACATGTTAATATGTAGCTATTGTAAATAATGTAGGATTTAATTAAACAAATCTGAAGTAAGCGCGATGTTTGATTTTTTTTGAAGGAAAACTTCTTTAGGCTTGACTTGATTTATACTTCTTTTCTCTGTGGGAACTCTTTGATTTTCCAGGACAGAAAGTAGCCTATTTTCTTCCCTCGGATGCAATCTGTCTTTGTACCAGTCATAAATAAACAGATGGGCCTTGAAAAGCTAGCAGACAGATTCATGCACTTGATAATATTAGTATGGAATGGATTTCACATATCTAAAGGTTGCTAAAGGTTTTCAGCAACCTTTAGTAATCGCCTTGAAAAGGTCTTTCAGTAAAACAAAATATTTTTAGTTCACACTTCAAGTGCATTTATTAAAATCAAATCAGTACAAACAAACCATACATACAGTATTACAAATAAATATAAGTATATTACAAACACAGCTTACATTCGAGATAAGTACATTTAATATTACAAAAATATGGGACTGATTGTACCCAGTATGAAATATATTACATTTTTCGCAATTAAGCAAGTAATAATTAAAATCCTTAGTGGTTCAGTCCCTAAAATATCTTTAATTATATTATTTTTAACTTAAATTATTTGTGATACATGGCATCGATTAATTTCTAAATCAAATTTGTACTTTTAGTTAAACAATTTGTAGTTTTAGAGGTGTTTTTTCGATCAGTTGTAAGGTTATTTTTAAAAATTGATTTGAGTTGTCAAAAATAATATAAAATTATTAATTTATCTAATGCAGGTAGTTTGATAAAATCGATATTTCGCTCATTCGATGTCATACAATCTGTTACTAGGAGGCCGACAAGATTGAACTTGCATAAATACGGGTGTTTTGAAGGTTTTAGTTGAGTCTCCTTCTGAGATTCGGAGCGATATCGCATATTTTCGGTATTTGGGTTGTGAACTGGATAATTAGATGTTGTGATAGCAATCACGCTCTAATTAAATTATTTATTTTGGCATTAGTTTGTTTAGATTAAAACTCTCGGATAACCTCTACACATTGAACCTGGTGTTTTTTGTGTTGGTAATGAGAGGACATTCCAATAATTCGATAAAATTATTTAAATAATACCTGCTTTTCTGAGTGACGCCAATAATTCAGAAGCGGGACGTGTCTCACGTTGTCTTAATTTCGCTTTGGTATCTTTTTGTAAACAACCCACATTTGATTAAAATTTTTATTAAGTTTGATTTGGTGATTAAAATTTTTAGTTTTTTTTTTAATAATTTAGTCTTTTGTGAATTGGAAAGTAATTTGCAATGAGTGGTTCAGATTTTGTATACATCGAATGAGAAGTTAGTCGTTTGGATTTATTGTTGACTTGATATTAAAACTGAGAGTTCGGCAGTTCAGGGGTAGGTTTTAATGATTTGACGGAGGGCAGGATAGCCCATGATTTGGATTTGACTTAGGGCAAGGAAGCCCGCGACTGACATGACAAGATTATTTAGAAACACGAGGGCGTGTTAAATTCAGGACGGCCGAACTGTAAGGTTATTTTTAAAAATTGATTTGAGTTGTCAAAAATAATATAAAATTATTAATTTATCTAATGCAGGTAGTTTGATAAAATCGATATTTCGCTCATTCGATGTCATACAATCTGTTACTAGGAGGCCGACAAGATTGAACTTGCATAAATACGGGTGTTTTGAAGGTTTTAGTTGAGTCTCCTTCTGAGATTCGGAGCGATATCGCATATTTTCGGTATTTGGGTTGTGAACTTGATAATTAGATGTTGTGATAGCAATCACGCTCTAATTAAATTATTTATTTTGGCATTAGTTTGTTTAGATTAAAACTCTCGGATAACCTCTACACATTGAACCTGGTGTTTTTTGTGTTGGTAATGAGAGGACATTCCAATAATTCGATAAAATTATTTAAATAATACCTGCTTTTCTGAGTGACGCCAATACAGTGCACTTACCAAGCAGTACCAAGAAGTGCGTCAATATATTGTTATTATAAGAATTTATCCTGAAGATTTATTTTTCAATCTTATCAGGCTAGTAGACAATATATGTCACAAAAGAAGAAATACATCATTTCCAGTTAAAAATTTCATTGGCGAAATTATTCGTATCGTCGTAGGGCACTCCAAACAAAAATAATTTGGATAAATCAAACACCATAAAATGTTGTAGACTCGTTTTCGAAATTAATATCTATTGACTATTATCTATATCTGTAGTTTTCCAGATTTCCATAAAAATGTGTAATATTCCACACGGGCTCAAAGTTTTACCTACATATAAATCTTTGAGCTGTTGTAACTTTGAAGCTACACATTTTAACGTACCTAAGTATATTTGTTTTTAGAACGTGTCTACAAAATTTCATTGAGTTTAATGAGATTCAAACTACGTTTGTATGGTGTGATGTTTGTATGAGGAAAGTTCTCATAATTATTAAAAAAATCATTTTTGTTCATACTACCGTCGAAGAATCGTCGAAGTTTTTTTTTTATAACATCTTTAGAAATTATAAGAATAAATTATTACGGCTTTACTCACGTATTAAGTCGAAACTAGTCGGGCTTACACCGACTAAATAGTTACGTGAGTATAGTCGTAACAATCTATACTTAGGTACTTATAAGTTATAATGGAAAAAATCACTCATGATAGTTTAAACGCTAAAATAACCTCTTTAGAAAATTTATATCAAAGTATTTCAAATGAAAGATTACTCATGCTACACTAAGCTCGATGCTCCCATTTGTCCACTAGCTTCTTTATTGTTGGGCAGAATACTGACCATTTGGCCTGACAAGTTATCATCCACATGACCAGACAGACTTGGCGACGGCCCTTGGGAACTACCATAAACCTTTGTACTGTATCCTGAATCATTATGAGACTCCCTGTCCGTTTGACTCTGAGTTTCAGTCAAATGGGTGTTTATAGCTAAAGATTGGAGTCTACTGTGTAGCAAACTATGATCAGGTGTCGGTTTTCTTATGGCATGTGGATTTGGTCTAAAATTCGGGTACATTGGTGGACGGTTATCGTAGTAACTACCGCGAAAGTGATCGTTCTGGTTTGCAATTTCAACTTCAGTATTCTGATCCAAGTGGTCGCTGTAACAATGGGGTATCCTTTCTATTTCTCTTATCATGTGATCTTGCATCATTGCGCTGAAAACCCCCGTTTGATGGTGGTGTATAGGATTTCTGTTACGGGCCTGAACTTGATTTTGGGGGAGACCGGACTCATTGTAATCTAATTGATTCTGACAAGGGTGGTGAGGGTATGGCAGACCGTTTTCCTGTCTATACGGCATCTGATGATGCATCTGTCTGTTAGGTATATCGTGGAAGTATGCGTCTTTTGGAATCATTCTAATATCGTGGGGATAATTTTGTGTTTGCACTTGAGGCGCTGGTGATTGGGACTTCATTGAAATGGACTCGTAGTTGGGCAGAGGTAGAGTTTGCAGTAAATTGGTGTTCCTCATTGGTCCTGGTTGATTTGTACTTCTTATAGGATTGTCTTCTTCGTCGCTACTCTCTGAATTGTTACCATTTTCCTTTGGCGGAGTATGAAAAGCTTTTCTCGTTGGAAACGGTATGAGGTTGTGTAAGCTAAACCTTTTAGTTTTAGGAGGTTTTTCTTTCAATATTGGTGCAGGTCTCAAAGGCTGTTGAGGCATTTTTAGGACAGGATTCGGTTGTATAGGCAACGGTGTCTCTTTCTCAATTACTGCTCTCGGTAAAGGAATTCTTTCTGGTGAGATATGCCTTTGTTGGTGCTCTACCTGAGCTACCAATTCTTGAACTGATCTCCGAGGTTCTCTCTCTATATTACACTCTTCTCTGTAATCTGGTTGTTTAGAAAATTTTATATATCCATCTTGAGAGATGTCCATAGATTTTGTATTCCTTGGCAATGCGTCAGACATTTCTTTTTCAAGCATCACCCTTTTTCGAATATCGTCAGCCGTTCTTTGCAACACTTGACTTTTCCACATATGTTCATTTTGTTGTTCTAATTGGCTATTTATCATAGTACGCTCTTCTGGGCACTTAAAATCTGATTGTCGATTACTACTACTAGAGGATATGGCTGTAGAGTTTCTACATGGAGATATGTATCTTTCACTATGAACAGGAACATCTGATACCGGGGATTGTGATACAGAAACCTTATTAGCTTTAACGTGAATTTCAGCTGTGACGTTAGGAGAGGTACCTTGACTGCAATTTGTATGATGTATTGTATGAGGAGATCTTGAACACCGACTAGGCCCGACATCTAGCTGATCGCTACTTCTCGAATTTTTAAGCATATGTTTCCGTCTTGGACTTCTAGGTGATCTATTGTCCAAATTCTCAGTGCTTTGGGACGTGGCTTTACCACTATACTCCAGGTCTTTGGCTATGCTTTCACACTGCTCCACGTTTTCGTTGAAGCTCCTTATAATTCTGTTCACATTGTTCCATTCTTCGTTACCTCCATCCAAAATTTCGAGACTTCTCGTTCTTTTTATCGGTGGTATATCTAGTGATCCTTTTGGACTGAAGTCTAGTTTCTTCACTCTTTCTGACGCTCTGAACATCATGCCTCTCGTCAACCATTGCTCTAAATGTTTATGCCTCTCCTTACAGAGAGCCCTTTCAGCCGCAACAAATCTTGTTAATTCCGATATTTGACCTTGAGTTTTCATTTCTAAATCTGTGACTTTCTGATCTAATTTTTCATGGGCTCTATCGATATGGCGTTTTAGATCTTTCTTGTCCTCATTGAGTTTCTCTTCCATGTGTTTGAAGAATGGGGCACAGTAGCACGTATATCCTGCTCCGATGGGGCCCTTTTTTATATTTCCCGCTAAATCCAAATAGTACTGCTCGCCTTTTTTCAAGGGTTCGGTGGGAAGCGAGTTTAGCTTGGGTTTAGGGAAGTATTTTGGGTCTGGATAATAGTGACACCCGTATGGTGACCACTGAACTGGAGGCGCGGCGGGGGTTTCGAAATGTACATTCTTTTTCTTTTTGTCTTTGCTTTTGTCTCTTTTCTTTGCGTCGTCCGGTTCATCGATAGTCCTTTCTTTGCTTTTGTCTCGATGTTTGTCTTTCTTTTTGGACTGTTTGGCGACTGGCGTGTTGAGGATGCTGATTATTTCTTCCAAGCCCTTTCTGGTGGCGATGTCTCTTGCTGTTTCTCCCTGGTGGTTCTTGAGTGACTTGTCGCAGCCGGCTTCGAGGAGTATTCTCGTCAGTTTTCGGCGGCCCATGGCGGCCGCTATGTGGAGTGCGGTGTCGCCGTTCTTGTTCTGCTCGGAGACGCGGCATTGCGCTGAGATGAGGATACGAGTGACGCCCGCGTGGCCATAGCGCGCTGCAGTATGCAGGGATGTATCGCCATACTGAAATAGACAAGTCATTATTGAGTGCTCTTTTTCTTCTTTCAAAATACCTTCCAGATTTTGTTATCTCTGTCGTCTTCAATGTAAGTAAATAAATGCCTTCAAGTGTCATTGCAGTCAAGCAAGTTGGTCTTTAAAATGGCTATTAAGGAACATTTATTATGTTCTAAAATCTCATAATATGATCAAATTATTTTTATCTTAACGTTTATGACAGAGGTTAGAATGCTTGTTTATAGCTATAATACATATCTATGGCATAATAAACAAGCTTTACGATTTATTTAATAACTACTTAAGTAGGTACTTCATCTTCATTTAATCGAAATCGATTATTGGCCAAGACTCATACCTACGTAATTTTTTGTAAGAAATTTAGGGTCGCGTAGCTCGACGAACCCTTGGCTGGTTTTTAAAATACCTAAACTTTTTCTCTTTTCTTCTGTACAAGTTGTAGTGTAAAATCTGGTGGAAATGGAATGTGAAAATGTATCAAACAGACACTTTCGCATTTAGTAGGTAGATAGAATTCAAAATATTTCTATTCAATTAAACTTTTACAACTGCTTTTGAATCATCAAGTGCATCCGATTCAGAATGCCTTTCCTACCAAGAAGAACCAGCAAGAAACTCGGCGGTTGCTCTTTTCAAAGATTTGATATATAATATAATAGATTTGGTACTACGTATTGAAGTACCTATCCAAGTTGATTGTAAGCTAACTTACGTTGTTCTGCAAGTCGGGCGGCGCGCCAGCGAGGAGTATCTCCCTGGCGGACTGGTTGTGTCCGTTCTGCGTCGCCAGGTGGAGCGGCGCGAAACCGGCAGCGTTGCGCGCGCGCAGGTCGCAGCTCCGCGCCAGTGTGGCCACGGTGCGCGAGTAGCCCTTCCACGCTGCTTCGTGCGCTGCTGTGTTGCCGTGCTGGAATACCAAAAAATGAATTGTTTTTAGATTTTTTTTATAAAAAATAGCGAGCATACGAGCGAGGTGGGTCATCTGGTGTTAAGTGATTACCGCTGCACATGAACATTTGCAGCACCAGAGATGCCACCCAGAATTATGCCAGCGATACAATATACCTATACTGTCTCGTTTTAACCGTATCTTAAGTTTGAGCAAATTTAGTAGATCTCAACCTAATTAGAGGGTAAACGTTGTACGTACCACGAGGTCCTGCTTGTTGGGGTCTGCGCCCTGCTCCAGCAGCACGCGGACCACGTCCACGTGCCCGTCGGCCGCCGCGCGCTGCAAGGCGCTGCAGCCATTCTGCAATAACAACATCAAAAGTTAAAGTCAGGTATTCAAATTGGGTTCCATTAGGCAATTTTTGATGGTCAGTTCTAAAACCAAAGCTACCAGGGTTCCATACGCGCCCAGGTCTGAGAAGAGGCCAAAAAAACTCAACAGGGTAATTAATATTAATAAAGGCCATCATTACTTATTTAATCAATTAAAATAATACCTAAATAACTCCTAAAACAGAATTTGGGTTGATTTTGTGAGGGAGAAACTGTTGTGAAAACTTTCTTGTGTGTGTTTCACACATTTATTTATTCTTTTACATGCCGTCATGTGTGGATGCACTCGGCAGAGGTTCATAGGGATTTGTGTTTTAGTTTAGGCAATACTCAGGCATTATGGTTTGAAGCAAGTGATAATCGAATCTTAGTTCTCCGCGAGCTTTTTAGATAGGTACCTACCTACCCACTACGTAAGAGCATTTTGTAAAAAATTGACATCAAACCAAACCTTGCGACTTATAAAAGCTTTCAACGAAAGCAGGAATGTACTTTCTAAAATGTGTAAAAAAAACTTCCCGTCCACTGTTTCATCAAAATTAGATAGATGTACGTATATGGCGAATAAATCTATACTAATATTATAAAGAGGAAGCCTTTGTATTTTTGTATGTTTGTATTGAATAGGCTCAAAAACTACTGGACCGATTTCAAAATTTCTTTTACCATTACTTAGAGGGATTCTTCCGAATCCGTATAGGCTATATTTTATCCCGGAAAATAGATAGGATTTTTCGTGGTAGTGAAAATTGTGGAGTAAGGCGTCGAAAAAACTGCCGTACGTTAACGATTCTCGCGAACGCTGCCTAAATGGTTAGAGATGTATAGTTGACTTCTATAGAAAAGTTGTAGAACTCAATAATGCCTACAAAAAAGTCCGCGATAGTATAAACCAAACATTTATATTTTAGCCATTATAACCACTTTTCCATAGAATAAAAGTAAATGTCCACCCGTGCGAAGCCGGGGCGGGTCGCTAGTAACTAAATAATAGGATATGAAATGAAATTTTTCTGGTCATTAGCTTTTTATGGTCTCGATATAACTGGAAACGCTTGTCAATACATACAATTATGTAAGCAGCAGACATCTATAACCACCTTGCGTAATTACCACATAGCTTAGGAAACGTTACGAAATGTCACAGTTATAATATGGTTGTAACTTGTAACATAGTAAAAGGTATCTGTTTAGATAAGTTTTATTATACCTACACAATTTTTTTATTATGTTTACATGTTTTTATCACCATGACAACAAGACGATAAACAAGCAATTTTACTACTTTCCTATCTAATTATCTACTGTAAAGTTTTCCGGTTGGTTTTGATAAAAGCGGTGTCGTTCGAGTGAACCGTTAGATAGAGAGTTGAAATTATTTTCACAGAGTGTGTATTCCTATTGTCGCTACCTGCTACAACAAATAATAATAGGCAAGTAATAAAAAAGTTGATAATGGCCGCCGCGAAAATTTAATAGAAATTAAAAAGTAAGTACAGTATCTACTAACAATTATAAGTTTCGCCGATGTACCTGCGCAGAAATCTTATTTTTGAATAACGCGTAAATATCTCAGCCAATCATAGAGCGCGTCCGACCGCTATTGGTTGTTGCCTAAGCGCCATGCTTTGTACGCGGGAATTATGAGCGAGATAGCACGAGTCTCTATTGTTCTTGTGTTTAAAATCTTAACGCCAGGCAATAAGGTCTTTATTTCAATGGATTTTAGTTGGCGTTAAATTGCACTTTGATTTTTGCGCTTCAATTTTGCCGATGTTACTTATAAAAATGGTAGTACCTACTACCTACTGTAGATACATAATTATATACAATGGTACGGAACCTTTCATGTGCGACTCCGACTCGCACTTGACCGATTTTGTTTATTAAATGGTTAGGAATGGAATGCCTCCCAACTTCACCGTAGGTATTTCCTGCTTCATTTTATTCATTCATTCATGGTTTTATCTCATGCTAATGAATATGGTAGCGGCCGGCGCTTTGGTTTATTTTAATGAGCTCTGGTTAGAAATCTATAACCCTCGGAGTAACATAGCTAAAGAGATAAACTTTATACCGCAGCTATGGAATGATATAAAGTTGATAGGAAAATTGAAAACTATTTTCAGACTACGAGAGGGTTAACCTTGTTGAGATAACCGTGTTTGTTCATTTGTGTTTGGCAGTTCGTAAATTCCTTTAAATTATGTAGGTACTATAATACATCGCTGGTAAGGCACCTGCCTAATTTCATGATTCTAGGTCAACGGGAAGTAGGTACCCTATAGGTTCTGAGTCCTTTGACGTATCTTGACACGACACGACAGAAAGACAACGAAGTCATCGTTTAAGGGTTCTTTTTCTCTGGAGATAAGGAACCCTAAAAATTATGTCTAATCTACATTAAAGTCAATTAAACTCGTAATTGCGGTTCGCGTCATTTTTTAACGCACGAAAACATGGCTCTGACATAATCGCATGGTGATTAAAAAATCAGAAAAAAAAACATGGCTCATGAGAGCGCATCGTGTTAATTAAGGGTGCGAATAAAAAATATGGAATGTCACTTATAATGTCTTCCAACGAGCTTATTACGCAGAGTCATTAGGCTGGTCGCACAATGTCAGAAATTGTCTGACAGAAAACTTTCTAACACGCACGTTGGACCACTGAACGACAAAGGATGGAAATATTCCGTATGCTCCATTGTAGCGTAACGAAATCTCTACCGTGATGTTCAGTGCATTTTATAATATTTAATAGGTAGGTACCCTACCGCCCGCGTCTAAGGGCGAGATCTATAGAGCGCACTCTGACTTTGCTTAGACCTAAGTTTTAGTTAAACCGAGACAGATTTATGCCAGCGGTATAACGCTGTCTCGTTTTAAAAGTGTCTAAAGTCTAAGCAAAGTCAAAGTGCGCTCTATAGATTTCAGCCTGAGTTCGGTTGTAACTTGTAACGCCAATCACGGTAGCGGCCAGTGTCGCATGACACACAGTATCTACAAACTACGTAATAAATATTTTTCTTTCTTTCTTTTTTGAGAAAATTGTCTAATCGTACCTACTAATATTTACGAAACCTCGCAGACTTATCAGAATTTTGCCGGATCGGACGTACCTACGCTTCTGTCTGGTGCTCGTAGAGTGAATGCGACAGAAAGTTTTCTGACAGATAATTTCTGTTGATATGCGGCCGGTTTAGTAGACCTTCAATTCAAATTAGTTGTGAGCACCTTGAGAACCTGTAATGTGATTATTTTTATCGTAAAAACATGTGAATGCGATTACTGCAGGGGTTTGTTTTTATACTTTCGTAGCGAACAGGTCACTTTTTGTTGTGCCTAGTGCGCATAAATAAACACTACAGAAGAATGTAGGGAAGAAAACATAAGAATAATTTAAATATAATATACTAAGGTAGGCTATTCCTAGCTCAGGTTCATCATCATCCAACATGATGCATTGCCGGCGCTCTACTGAGGACGGGTCCCCTTTCACAATGAATGAATGAATGAATATACTTTTATTGTACAAAATTAATACAGAAAAAACACATACGTACAAAGCAAAAGAAAGGTATAAGCAAGTACAATTTGGCGGCCATATCGCTACGTAGCGATTTTCCAGGCAACCAAAATGTTGCAAAGGACTTTTAGCTCTATTAGATATTAGAGGAGAGCAGAATGAGACGGGTTTACGCCATAGTCTGCCACGCTGAGCCAGTTTAGCCACGGATTGGTAAACTTCACACCCTTTTGTGAACAAGTGATATTAAAACGCGCCACAGACCACTTGCCTAAAAACGCGCACAACTCCGAAATGTAAGAGGTGCGTGCCACGGATCGAACCCATGACCTCCTGAAGAGGAGACCGACCTCTTCAAACCTTTAGGCTAGCACCACTTTTTACAAGATAGGTAAATAGATACTCGTAGATGATAACAACTTTATTGCACACAAAACATGAAATAATCAACACAAAAGGAAGAAACAGATAAACCTGAAAACAATTGTATGCAAAGGCGGCCTTATTGATTAGAGCAATCACCACCAGGCAACCTTTGGTGAATGGAGAAACTAGGTGTGTTGGATAGTACTTACTAACACGCAAGATAGGTACCTATTTATGAAATATTTAAATAACACGATAATATACATAATTTGTGTTAGCTCCCAAGCGCGAAATGTACAGATTAACTAATAAACAAGCTGGTGCTAAGTTTGACATCATAAAAGCTCACAAATTGGATTTTCATCAATGACCTCTATAACACTACGCGCTAGACGGGTATTTACGAACAAAAATTTTGCGGGCTGCAACTTGCTTTTGGCAACTTGACCAGTATGGCTAATTCTTTTGTACTTAATCTCTAAACTAAACGAAAAGAAGTCTAAATCTTAGTAGTGCTATCCTTTTCCGCAGGGCGCATTATGAAAGGTAGAGCGATACATTTAAGCCTGTTAAAGTCAAAGTCAAAATCATTTATTCAAAGTAGGTACAATTATTGTACTCTTTTTGATGGTCGAAATTGTTAAACTTGTACGATATAGTGGTGATATTAATTAAACTTAAAACTAAAGCTACGAGAGTTCTAAACGCGCCCATTATTTTAGATAGTGTGTAAAACAGAATTAGCCAGTCATACCTACTAATTTTGGCAGCTTCATAGAAGACCTTTTTCGTTCAGAATGTCCCATCTAGTGTAGTGTATACATGTCGTTGATTTTCATTGGAAAAAAAAGAAAAATTTATTAAGAGCGAGAATGTAACATCGCATGAAGTTAATTAACTTTAATTGACGTTTGAAGTCTATATTTTAGAATTTTATTAAGACGTCTATAGAAGGGACTATGTTTTTGTTGAGGCATACAGCATGTTGCAAATTGCAATAGATAAGATCCATGAACAATAGATACAGTTTTTTGTATTTTAATTAATACTTTACATGGTTTTTGCTAGTCGGACATCAGTACCCAGTATCAGTCTTCCAAGCTTTTTTTTCAGAAATGTGTCTACATTAGGTATGTAACGGCGAAATCTATGCTGAAGTGAAGGCGGAAGTGCGATTGGTTTGTCAGTTACGTAACTCTTTTTTCGCGGGCAATATTTAAAAGAAAATCTGTAAGCGTATCAAATACTTGTATCTACCTACTTAAATGTGAAAGTATAATATTTGTATGCCTGTTACATTTTCACGGTTGTTTAACCGTAGTAGGTACCAACTCTCTATAAAACTAATCAAGTAATCACTGATCTATCGGATACTAATCTTCTAATCTAACCAAAACCTAAAAGTAGTCAAACAATTTTTTACGTGTTAACAAGCTACAAATCACCGAAACCTCATTACTTTAACGGTCGGAACACATTCACATGGTTATTATCCGAATTGAAACAAACCAATGCAATGTCTCGGATTTACGTCAGATTAGTAATTAAGCGGGCGTGGTTATAATATTTATGGGTTAATTTAAAAGTTGGTTTTATTAGTGAGGCTGAGACCAAATCAATTACGATAGCAAACAATATTACTGTTACAATTTATATGTACCCACGCACTACGTAATAAGTAGGTACCATAGAAAAGCTAGGTTTATTACATCCGCCAGTGTGCGACTATGGGGTATGGACGTATGCAACCTATCTTTGTCACTGACCCTACAAGTAGGTACTCCGTAGTCCGTACTTTACAATGATATGTACAGACTACAGAGGGCTCAGTGCTCACTACGCAAAGGTGTTTAAATAAAAAGCGAATCTTGGTTCTATACCAAAAAAAAAATTGCGAGTATAGAATTCGCATTTTTTGGTCTCTGTTAAAGAAGTAACTTAAATGCAATAAATGACAGGAGGTTAAAGTTAAGTAGATGACTTAATTTAAATGACGGGGCACTTGGCAGTTAAAGTTAAATCAATGACAGGCGATTAAAGTTAAGTAGACAACTAGGATGACTCTTTTCTTCTTGCTCGTCTCGGTAGGAAAGGCATTCCGAACTAGTGCAGCTGTGGTAGATTAATTTGACGATTCAAAAGTACCTACTAGTAAAAGTGCATTTGAATAAAAAATGTTTCTAATTGTATTTCCATAGACGCTCCTATACCTATTTTGATTGCATAGTTTCACATCAATTTCATTTTTGAGACGAGTTTATTTAACCCCAATTTTTTTAATTTTTTTATGAGAGACAGGCTTGCGCTTGACGACAATCATGTATGAGAAATAGTAATGACGAGGTCTAGCTTGAAGCGTCCAGAAGATGCTTATTTACTCTTGTCCCGAAGGTATTCAATTGTATTGAAGGTAGGTCAGATTAAATCCGCTCCTGGTTGCATTAACCAACATTTTATCCCTCACTCTAGGTGCATTTCTCAACTTCGATCTATAATTTATTCGATACCCTTATCCATCTGTCATCTAGGCGCAACCAACACCATATCGAGAGAACCGGGATCATTAAAAAAACTAGTTCGGATACTTCGACCGGTTTCTGTGTTACGTTTTTTTTCACGTATTGGACATTGGCTCTGCGTTATTGCCGACACGGGGTTTAAGAACCACAGACAACATTATTGTTTTTGAATTGTCAATTCACTCTTCTATTTCTTCCTCTTCAGAAGAGTGTGTAGTAGTGCACATAGTGCATACATTTTGAGAACTCATTCGCCGTTTTTGTATGATTTAAGGGTATACCGAGCAATCTCCTTTTTGTTTTTTCCAAGCTACGCGATAGTGCCGAAGTGAAATTATGCTGTGTTGTATACAGCATAATTTGTATACATGTGTGTGGCACAACAAAAGCCACACAAAAAATAACAAAAACAACAATTGTACTTTTGACATGACAGTTCACACATAGAGCAAAAATGGCGAGTGAATTCTCTAAATTTATGCATTGTAGACCAGTTTTATCAGAGGTAAAAAGTAACCAATGTCACAGGTCAGGTTCGTATTTTTAGTTTTTCCTGTAAAACAAGGAATCTTTTAGTCCGTCCAGTTCCTCTGTCGAAGCCATTTCAAAAATAATCTCTAAGAGCTGTAAATTAGAATTTAGGGCCCAAAGTTCAACCTTGCCAAAAATGTCGCATAATTACTTAAGTTAATATAGAGCTCTCTCTCTCTCTCTCTATTACGTAGTCCCATGCATATTATGATAAATACGAAAATGTAGTGGGTGTTAACCATTTTGAGTCACCAATCACACACATGTTTTCAAAAAACATTCGAAATACAATTCGAAAATGTTTTCAAAAACTTGTGAAATTCAATTCGAAAACATAGGTAATTTCGTTTGTGTTTGGTTAGTGACTAAGTATAATGGTTAACGCTCACTGAGATTTTTGTCTCTATCGTTTATATGGGATTACGTAAAAGAGAGAGGCCTTACTATACTAGTGTTTAAGTACTAACATAGTAAGTAATTAAGTTTTAATTCTTACCAACACTAAAATAGATCTTGTTGTCCGATAAATAAACGAATTGAATTGAATTGAATATACTAATTTCTTTCCGCTAATAGAGTATTACGACTATTATTTAGGTATTACGACTTACGAGTTAAAAATATTCACTCGGGCTTTCACTTTATATGCCTATAACAAAACACAGTCGTTAGCCAGCTATGAGTTACGACTATTCAAATAAAGCAGATCACTGATTAGCATGCAGACACATATTATACTCATTAGACGGCTATACTTATCGATTTATGATAGACACTAAAATTTGGATTATTTCCGGCTTATTTACGCAACTGTTTATTTAAGAGAAATCGGAACAACTATCTCTACATACTTAGTATAAAATAAAGTCGCTTCCCGGTGTTCGTCCTTCTGTACGCTTAAATCTGTTAAACTACGCAACGGATTTTAATGCGGTTTTCATCATTAAAGAGTGATTCAAGAGGAAGGTTTATATGTAGGTATTGAATTGTTGAAATATCACGATAATTTTATTGTTCAAGATGTCGGAAGAAACCAAGCCGACCAAGAGCTTCCATCGAAAATGCTGCCTTTTGAAATATTATCAGTGTGACAAAATAACCACACTGACACCATATTAGTATCTACATTTGCACCCGTGCGAAGTCGGGCGGGTCTAGTATATAAATATTATTTTACCGGTTCTGTATGAAGTCATAAATTCATCTTTGGCTAATATATTTGGCTAAGTGGTCTCTTAATTAACATTCACCGAAAGTAGATAGCAATCGTTCGTATATTTGAGGCCAGACACAGTTAGATTAAAAATTGAAATATTGACCTTAAGACCCACTACCTACTAAGTTCAATATTTTAATTTTTTCCACCTCTAAATAAAGTCTGTAAAGTCCAAATTGGCTAGCGTGGTAGACTATGGCCATACTCTTCTTATCCTGAGAGGAGAGCCGTACCTACTTAGTAGTGAACCGGCGCGCGATGAGATGATCATATTATAGGTGCAAGTTTGTTATACCTAGTCTAGCACAATATATATTTTTTTATATATTTAGGTAGGAAAAAGTTTGTTCAAAATTTTACCATCAAAAATTAATAGAAATCGTGCCGTTTCGGCCACTTTCTTAAAAAGATTAATTTCAAATCTCGTTACGGACGGATGTAGGTTGTTATTATGAGTAGGTAATGTGTAAAAATTAACTTGTAAGTTGTATCGACGCACGTGTGTCCATTTGACATTAATTACCTTTTTCCACTTCATTAAAGTTTTGTTGAGACGTTCGACGAGTTACCACCTAGGTACCTTCACTTTTACTGTACCTATTGATATATTTTGATTGGTGAAAAGTTGTGATCAAAATTGGAAGTTATCCATAAGATTTAGATAAGAACAATTAATATGTCGCAGATTAAAGCAAATAATTACTTCCGATTTGAACAAATTCTTAGAAGCTTGATCCCGCCAGTATTTCCAGCGCTGTCAAAAATCTTGGAAGGCCCCAAATGGGTTCGAAACTAGTCTGGCTTGTACGTCCACTAAACACGTGAGTATAGGCCTGCGGAATAATTGATATGTACTTAGAATCTTGTGTGAGTTTTGTGAACCGATTCGTAATTCTTCAAATAACCTAACTATTAGAAATAATGTTACAACTCAAATTACCTGCCATCTAATCAAACGTAAGTACTAAGTAGGTATATTATCTATTTACAAGTGTAAATTAAAAACTTATAACACCCCCGACGAGTGAAGTTTACAGTAACTAGAAAAGACCGAAAAGACCTGATAACTTTCAAACGGCTGAACTGATTTTCTTGGACTATTCCGCGCCTACTATCTGAGTTTCTGAGTTTTCCTAAACATCATTTTGAAATAAATAATTATGTATTTAGGCAACGTCCATCTTGACAACTTGACATTTGTCAATTGACATCATATTATGAACCTAACGGTTATCTAACCTTCTTTTCTAGAAGAAAACTAGATAAGAGCTGATAACTCTTAAACGGCTGAACCAATTTTTTTGGATTATAGCTAAGAACACTCTCGATCAAGCCACCTTTCAAACAAAAAAAACTAAATTAAAATCGGTTCATTCGTTTAGGCGCTACGATGCCACAGACAGATACACAGATACACAGACACACAGATACACAGATACACACGTCAAACTTATAACGCCCCTCTTTTAGGGTCGGGGGTTAAAAAATAAAAAATAAATAAAAAAGGCCTTTAAAATTAGGATTAGAATCATACTTTTGACCTTGGCTTTTGACATGATATTTGACACATAAAGTTAAAATGGCGCCTGCGAACTAATTTTTTACGCATTTATACATCTACGAGCAAGTTCGTTAGCTGTATGGATTACAAGATGCCATCAATGATTAGCTCAGTCAAGCTTTTAACTATTGATACATATAAATAGCACAAGTTAATTGCATACTAATCGTTGTATCGATAATAACTAATAGCTACGGTGACATGGCAGTCATTTTCTCAAGCGACCAACACTCATCAATCATCCCTGCGCGTCAACGCTCGCGCTGCGTCGATGTTGTACAGAGATAGATCGTTTATATTCATAATGTATTCTGAGTAGTATAAATTAAAATCAGCTTGCCTCGTCTGTATGTTAAGTGTAGAGAGTTCAAGAGACCTGGGGTCATCCATAAGTCATGGACGACTCTCAAACAGTGTCTAAAGCAGTCCTAAAGTTTTATTATTGAGGAGATTATGAAGTATATTTCGGTTTGGTTTGGGGATTTAATGACATCTGCACATGGCTGCTTTCTAAATCAAATTATGGATAGTGAGAAAGACTTATTTTGTTAGATTAAGAATTTTGTTGTATTTAATTAGATTATAATAGGGCTGGCATGTACTTTTAAATGTATCAAAGCCCTTAAATAAATAAAGAAAAAAAAAAACAGTCCAGATTTAAGTGTGACATGTAGATAAATCAGTATTGTAATGTATGCAAAAAAGATCGTAGAGATGTAGACGTATCGCAATATACTCCGCATAAATGCTGGAAGTTGTCCGAATACAGAAAAACACTGAGTTAGTCAGAACCACCAAGCAGAGTAAGATCTCGTACCTTGGCCATATTTTGCGACACGACAGGAACTCCCTGGTGCAGATAATAATGATGGATAAAACCGCTGGAAAAAAGGGGTTGGAAGAAGAGACGACACATAAGCGACTGGACTGGAATAAAAACAGTCGGAGGACTATTTCGCCTATAGCCATGGACAAGGAGAAGTTTAGAAAACTGACTGCTGATCTTTGTACAGCTACGTATCTCTAAACAGATGATGTTCACGACTTTTTTGTTGTGGATTCAGGTTTTTATAAATCCTATGGGAGCTCTTTAATTTTCCGCGATCAAAAATAGCTTATGCTCTTCCTTGGGTTGGAAGTCGTACCAAATTTTGTCAAAATCAGTTAGTCAGGATGCTCCCGATTGCGGTAGAATGACATCTACTATGTCACGATCGCAATCACCTCTGATTGGTTGGCGCTCGCTCACTATTGGCTACAATGCATTGTTGCAACAAGAATACCGTAAATTCAGCCAATCACATCAATTGCGATTGTAATAATGATTGATGCAGGTTTTCGGGAATCGACCTACACAATATTTATGGGCCGTGAAAAGATAACAGACACACACTTTTGCATTTGGAATATGTATAGTGGTGTGGATATAGATAATGATTTGATAAATCATTTTGCTTTCAACTCTTATTTATTTTCAAGTTCAGCCCCTTTGATAGATCGTATGCGTAAGTCCACGGCTTGAGGACTACATTGATGTATCGGCTTTCCGATTCCATCCGAGATGTAACTAATATCTTATATCGTTTTATTATTCATCGATTTATCTTATGGTTCTAGGGCTCTCGGCGAAGGGAATCGATATGTACTTATTTAGCATGCTACATTACGGCATGTATCAATTTGAATAGTCGATAGACTCTTAAAGAAAAGTAGGCAGGTAGGTATCTACAAAATTTACTTGACTGCTCTAGGTATGTTTTAAATAAAGAAGGAATAAAAGTGTTATTGTGTAATTTTTTTCAAGCCCATAAATATAACATATTCATTGTACACTAGTTAAGAAAATCTTGTCAAAAAATTCATGCTACCTACCTTTACCAAGCTAGGGCTACCTCTGTACAAATAGATGATGTACGCAAATTCGTCCACGTGTTTTTTTTGGGTACCGTACTCAAAAGGAAAACGGAACCCTTATAGGATCACTTTGTTGTCTGTCTGTCCGTCTGTTGTGTCTGTCAAGAAAACCTATAGGATACTTCTCGTTGACCTAGAATTATGAAATTTGGCAGGTAGGTAGATAGGTCTTATAGCACAAGCAAAGGAAAAAATCCGAAAACCGTGAATTAGTGGTTACTGATGTAACCACTAATTCACGGTTTTCGGATTTGTGATCAAAAAAAAAAAATTAAAATGTGTTTCAATTTTCTAAATAAGATAACTATACCAAGTGGGGTATCATATGAAAGGGTTTTACATGTACATTCTTAAACAGATTTTTGTTTATTTTTATGCATAATAGAAAAAATCCCGTGTACTGAACCCTCGGTGCGCGAGTCTGACTCCCACTTTACCAGGAAGGCAAATCGGATGTTTGGATCAATGTTATCTGCATTCTCCATTAACTTCTTTAAAGTTTAATAATATTATGACTAAGTACAATTCGAATGTACGAACGAACGTAATAATATTACAAACGAATAAGATTTACGACAAGGCAAGGATATCGAATGCTTTCGCCACGGGGCGCCTGTACTTCTAATATGGATAGTGCTACCATATAATTGGTTTCGAGAGACCTGACAAAGCGGAATTTAATGTAATATCTACTGTACTATGATATAATAACATTATAGATAGGTATGATGCTTTATTGTGGGAAAATGCATGGAGTGTTATGAATGTAATGAGAATCTTACTTATTGTAAGTATCCCTCTTCAATCAAAGTGATCCTATAACTATTTTTTTTCTGATTCATAATCATCGTCATCATCAACACCCCAACGCCGGCCCTGTGCCATTACTAAGCAAGGGCTGTACTATTATGTATTCTGAGGCAAGGGTCTCCTCTCAGAATGCTCTCAAGGAGGATTTAGGCCCCCACACTGGCTAAATGCGGAATGGCAGACTGAAACTTTGGGAACATTTTGGAGGACTTTCAGGCATGTTGGTTTCCTTACGATATTTTGCTTCACCGTTAAAACAAGTGATATTGAATTGCTAAATTTAAAAAGCACATAGATTCGATAAGTTGGAGATGCTATGCTCAGAATCGAACCCTGGAGGCCCCGAATAGGAGACCGATGTCTTAGCCACTAAGCTATATCACCTTCACCACTTTTACCGCCGGCTATACCTAGGTATATGGATGACACGTCGGCCTCCTAGTCGTGGAGTCCGGGGTTCGATTCTAGGCACGCACCTCAAACTTCCGGAGTTATGTGCGTTTTAAGCAATTAGGTCTCACTTGCTTGCAAGGAAAATATCGTGAGGAAGTGAGCATATCTAGGAGTTCTCCATAATATTCTCAAAGGTGAGTGAAGTCTGCCAATCCGCACTAAGCCAGACTATGGCCAAACCCTTCCATTCTGAGAGCAGACCCGTCAACGATGGGTTGATCATCATGATGATGGAACCTATTAGGATAGTAATTTGTTGAGCAAACAAAAATCAATTATTTACAATCATAAAATAATGTCGTACCTATGTGCATTTAATAGCTTTACGACAGTTTGCTAAATGGACGCCCATTTAAGCCTGTATCGACTTAAATCATCTATCAGAGTTTTAATACGTTTCCAATAAAAGTCATGTTAAATTATTCATGACAATAAAAAGCTTATGGGGACAATTAATAAAGTTGGACATACACGTACGGACAGGGTACTGGGATAATGTTTAGACTAGGTAGAATGATCTTGCTACATAACTTTTTTTTTGAAAATCATCAGCTATTACTACCTTGTTCAAAGATGGCAAAAATCAATTATAAAATGTATGCCGAAGAAACAATCAGACAGACAAGACTGCGAGTTAATATTGTATTGGTATCCAGTTCTGATCTGTTTAAAAAGCCTCTAGCTCACCGGGAAGTTGTATTGAAAAGACATAACGAACAATCAAAGAGACGACAAAAAGTAACGTACGATGAAAGGGTGCGCCTCCACTCGTATTACGTGATGTTTAATTATATGTATGTAGGTTTTGCATGTGTGCTACTAAGTATCATATAGGACCTATAACTTGATCCTGGTCTGGTCCTTTGTGCGTCCCTCCAGGGTCCCTCCAGGATCACCGCTGGTACCGCCCCAGCTACGGGCTACGGCACTGATGAAGAGATGAGGTGTGGTCCTCGGCAACCTGGGCGGTCTACTTGGCTTCTGGAGCGAGCTTGGATGGCTGGAGTGAAGACTTCGGCGGGGAGGGGCAACACACGCACAACAGACGGAAACGTTTAAGTGCGGAAACCAGCCCAGAGAGAGAAGAAGAAGAAGAAGAAGAGATGAGGAGTGAAGCAGTTACCTCGTCAGTAGCATCGACGGGCGCTCCAGCTCGGATCAAGCTAGCCACGCGGCCTGCGTCACCCCGCGCCGCCGCCTCCAGCAGTGCGCCGCCACCCATGCGCTCACACCATCACTGCAACAAACACACACATACTGAGACTCGCATGATGTAGCACATCCCTAGGACGCCGGGATGACGGGAACAACAGGTGACGACCACTCCGAGACAATAACTGCTCAGGCCTTCAACTTCTAGGAGCTCGTCAATTTGTGGAGCCTTTTTTATTCCGATATCAATACAAGTTAGCCCTTGACTGCGATCGAGATCTCACCTGGTGGTAAGTGTAAGATATGGAAACGATCTTACATAAGGGGTATATATCAGTTTAATTAAATCTTAGGTTAAGAATTTTGTTGTATTGTTGTATTTAATTAGATTATAATAGGGCTGACATGTACTTTTAAATGTATCAAAGCCCTTAAATAAATAAAGAAAAAAAAAATTAAATCTATACCCCTGATTGGTTTCTACGCAGCATCGAACCAGAACGCTTCAGCTTTCATATTGTGCTTTAATAAAATCTATTTTTTTTAATGTGAAGTTTATTATTTCTATGCTATTACATAGGAACAGAATTATAGGATAAGAAGGGTTGATAAGCCTTGTACAGTATAGTGACCATAATAAATTACAGCCAGCCAAGTTTCCATTCACTTCAAAACATTTAAGACAAGCTTTCCTAACAAATGAATATCAAATGCGAAACGCTTTCACGTACGACTTTACGATGGTACATTATAAAAGGGTCATGCAGACTTCAGACATCTACAAACTCATATCGTTTGTCTTTGATGAATACTTAAAGCTCATAGCTCATAGCTCATTAGAGATTAGAGCCACCCGGCACTCGACCTGCAGGGTGATTCGCTTACTCAGTGTCTAATACTGAATGATAGCCACCGAGCTCATATTTTAATCCATTGAAGGTTTTCTACGAAAAAATATTTTCATGACACCCAATGAAGCAGCAATGTAAACTAACCAAACTCGGTGGCTGTTGTTCAGTGTTAGACACTGATTTAGCGAATCACCTAGCAGCACTGCTTCGCTTCGTGTGGTTAGTATTCTTTATATGGACCGCTGATATTACAAAGTTGATGTAGTGTGTGTGTGTGTGGTGTGTGTCCGTCGAAGTCCATAATATATGGACTAACACACCGTAACAGGCTTGCTCCGCCTCAGGAAGGTCCAAAAGTAATTAATTATGAGAATGGGTATAACCTTTTGTAACAAAATTCCGCAATCAATTTTGGACTTGCCTTTACACAAGTTAAAAAAAAAACTATTAAAACTATGCTTCTGAGAAAAGCAAATTATACAATCGATTAGATTATGTAAATGATAAAAGAGCGTGGATTTGACCTGCAGCTCGCTCCAGCAATGCGCGGGGACTTCAATTACTTATACATGGCATATTGTATACCAAAATCTTTGAAAAGAGCAACCGCCGAGTTTCTTGCTGGTTCTTCTCGGTAGGAAAGGCATTCCGAACCAATGGTCGGTAGCTTTTAAGATCCAAAGTACATGTAAAAGTTTAATTGAATAAAAATATTTTGATTTTTGGATAATCTTATGAGAACAGAGAAGAACCAGCTAAAATCTGGGGGTTGTATTCCGACTGTCTAGTCGTGGGCCTGCGTGCATACTATCTGCTTACATATTGTGAGATGGTAGAACCTTTTTATTTACAGTGTAGAGCAAACACGATACACGCACGAGTTGTTTGCACGCCGAACTAGCGACCGCCCGCGACTTCGTCTAAACCCATCGTGTTTGATACGTTTAATGTTTTGACACATGTTTTGTCTATGTACCTGTATCTTTTTATTGATCTAAGTTATCTTTTGTGTGTATAAATTTATAATTTAACTAGATGATAACCGTGACTTCGTCGACGTGAAAAATCCCATCGGAACCTAGGGATAGAATTAAGTAATACCTACTTATTCATTTGTATTTTTCACGATAAGTAGGTAAGAAGTAAAGCGCAGACATATTACTCGTGCTACCTAATATTAATTTTTTTTCTGTATGTTGAAAAAAAATTAAAAAAAAAAATCTGATTTTCCGGGGTATAAAGTAGCCTATATCTGTCTCCAAGATACAAGCTATATTTGTACAAAATAGAAGATGCTTGCGAATTCGTTTACGTAGAGAATGTTATAACCCGTGGAAACTTTTTGATTTTCCACCACAAGAATAAAGTCTACGTCCGTTTCTGGTATATCTACAAGCTCTACCTCTACCAAATATCAAATGCACAGGCCATCACTACGTAGCAGATATACAGACAGACAGACACACTTTCGCATTTATAATATTATAAGTATAGGCGAAAACAATAAGGACGTAATCTTATCTCTGAAAGTAACTTTTCAAGTTGTTGTTAAATGCTCATGCTTACCTATAATATCTAGGTAAATACATAATATTATTTGCTTACTAGTTTATCAAACATAATATGAGTTTTTTGGTTTTAAACCAACTCCATTTTCTCGAACTTTGGGCCATTTATTAAGTTTTAATCTTTTTGGTGCTTATAACAATACCTATAAGATAAACTTAGTAGTGATTTAGGTACCTAGGTTTCTTGGTAAGATTCTAGGTAAGATTCTCTTGGCTGGATGCAAAGGTTTCACAGAAAACTAAATATAGATAGCTACTGTCTATAGCTACAGCTAGGTATGAAAACTGAAAGGAGTACTAAACGAAAAAAATAAAGTTTGGTGTACCAATAGGTAAGTAGGTACTCGTATTGAAATATTTCATAACGTTCTCACCGCGCTATTCAAGCCGTGGTAAATAAATTATATGTATAAACGCATCAATCAAAACGTTATATTTTATGAATAACATAAATCTTCTCGATCTAAATGGAACGTAGCAAATTGACTCTGCATTCATTTTCTGCGCGTTGAATAGAGTTCCTTTTTATTTTCTTAATGATGTTACCTGCATTCAAGTTACTTTCAAGTAACAAAAGAGCAAAATGACATAAATATGTATTGAAATAGTAGAGTATAAAATATTGAAATTGCATGATTATTTTGCAATACTAACTAGTGAACATAGTAATTATCTAAAAATTATATCGTAAAAGTTTCTATGAATAGAACTTACTTGGAGAGTGATATAATCCAGCGTGGTTTTTAATGAAATTATACATTTGATAGCAGCTGTAGTCAAGTATTTATCAGAAATGGGCTGTATGGTATTTGGTCTTTGCGGTCCTTGATAATTATCCATACAGATTGAAGCACAAGAAATGTCTTTGGTGAACTTTTCTAAGACTTTTCCGAATTTCCTTTTTTCTTGGAATCTAACTTGCTTTACAGTTCTGAACTCCAGTTTTTCAGCCTGCGATGTAAATTGCTTTCAGCTTTTTAGACTTTAGCGGTATTTGCCAAAACAAATAAAGTGTAATAAGTGTACTTATCGCCTTTCAATTTTATTTTTCTCGTGTTTTATCGGCAATTTTTTTGTAATATTTTCTCGTTTCTTTCCATATTTTTCTAGTTGTTTCGCATATCTTTAGGTAAATGAAAAGAAAAACTGTAGTTTATGGCACAAAAGAACGTGAAACACTCGAAGACCGTAATCGCGCGCGCATCTCGATCGAGACTGCCATTGTTTCGATTCGAATAACGTACTTATCAATTGTCTTTCTGTACCATTAGGTTGCGGTTTGTTTTAGGAGATGTAGCGGTATTGCCTATTGAAACCCGTTGTTTACTTATAATTACCTACATTATGGTCCCAGAGTTAATGAATGCCTGTTGATAACAACTGTGGGTATTGATTTGACATAATCAGTCAACATAGCTCAACGAATTAGCTAACGTGGCAGTGAGCAGCTGGTCATGTCTGTCGCAGAACCGATGGCCGCTGGGGCCGACGTGTTCTGGAGTGAAGACCGCATATCAGCAAACGCAGTGTAGGGCGACCTCTAACCCACTGGACCGACATTCATCATTTTTAACCCCCGACCCAAAAAAAGGGGTGTTATACGTTTGACGTGTGTATATCTGTGTATCTGTCTGTGGCATCGTAGCTCCTAAACTAATGAACCGATTTCAATTTAGTTTTTTTTTTTGTTTGAAAGGTGGCTAGCTATAATTCAAGAAAATCGGTTCAGCCGTTTGAAAGTTATCAGCTCTTTTCTAGTTACTGTAACCTTCACTTGTCGGGGGTGTTATAAATTTTTAATTTACACTTGTAAATTAGGTATCGATTTAATTAAAAAAGTAGGTATGTGATATTATGTCATATATGTTTATGACGTACCTAACATCTGTGAATTTCATACAAGCGAGTGTTTTGACGTTTGTTAAAAAGCCACTGATTTGACTAGTAGTCATCCCTATTGTATGAGCTTTGCTTATGTGGAGTTTTATTACGCCTTCGCTTCAAAAAAATCATTGCCTTTAACTTAACTTCCCACCATAGTCCATGGTGAAGCACGGTGGTCCCTAACAATAATACACGCTTGAATAGAGACCATAAAGACTGCCAAGCCCTTCCGACGTTAGTATCCGCGACATAAACTACGCAAGATTATCACACGTTGAGATTTAGTACAAAGCTATTTAGCGTTCCGGTACGATGCTACGTACAGGGTACATGTATCTTTTTATTTATAGGGCAGCGGTAGCCTAGTAGTCACAATGCTTATTAGATCATCACCAAGAGGTCATGGCCTGCGAAAATCGCGGTTGTTGTAAAGGGTTCTGCTTTTTACACGACCGCAACTGTCCAAAAAAAATCGGCCAAGTGCGAGTCAGACTCGCGCACTGAGGGTTCCGAACTCGGATATTTTTTCCAACATTTTGCACGATAAATCAAACACATGCATAAAAATACATAAAACTCTGTTTTAGAATGTACAGATAAATCCCTTTCATACCCCACTTGGTATAGTTATCTTACTTTGAAAATTGAAACATATTTTTTTTTAAAATGATGTGACCACAAATTCGCGGTTTTCAGATTTATTCCTGTACTTGTGCTATAAAACCCACCTACCTGCCACATGATTCTAGATCAACGGGAAGTACCCTATAGGTTTCTTGACAGACACGACAGACAGACAGACAAACATAATAAGGGTTCCGTTTTTCCTTTTGAGGTACGGAATCCTAAAAAGGACCTAATGTTTTCAGGGTTCATCTAAGTAAGTTTCTTCTTTCCACTAGGCACCATAACTTCTAGGTAAATGCCTGAACAGATTTGGATGCATGGGTCTATATTATAGTAGTTAATTTATGGTATGAGGTATCGTTAGAATACTTATACAACATTTCATTAATACTGGGTATAATTTTTTGGAAAAATCCATGCCATTTTCAAATGTAGAAAAAATCACACTGTAGGTATATCTATTAAACTTTGATACTAGGCATAGCGCATACGCGGAGGCATTGAGCACAACTCTTATTATGACGAATCAGATTTATTTTTTTATTTTTGATAAATTCTCAAAGTCTTATTAGAGTCAAAGATCGACAAACCAGTTCCACGATACCACGGAATCTAGACAAGTCTAACAAGATTATGTAAATGCACATAAAACGGCATAGTTATGTCTAGGTCTAGACATAGATAAAGATAAGCTATCCGTATTTAATATCTTATAGATAATACTAAAATGACAGTTCATTAGAAAACCATTTTCAACGTATTTATACGTGCACCTATACTGTTAGGTATACTTATTTAATAATTACATTTTAATAATAGTTCGATAGTTGAATTTTATTATACCTGTGTATCTGTAGTACCAATTAGTATCTCTATTATCGTGTTTACCGTTATTTATACCTTGCTTGCCTTAATTATTATTATAGGGTCTGCTTATGATCAAGATCTAAGGCTTTCGTGGTTTAAAGACATTAATTCATCTCGGAACTTAACTTGGCGCACTCCGATGCACGCTTTGATAATGTTAAGTTAGAAACTTTAAAAATAAAATTAAAAATAAAGTTTATTAAGTGATTAATACCGCTCATGAACATTTGCAGCACCAAAGGCACCGCCAATGCGTTGCCGGCTTTTCAAAAATTTGACTAATGATACAGCATCGGTGGTCTCCAGGTTAAATGACCCAATGACCACAGGAATTACACCATTCAAGGAGTTGGGAGGGGGTGGAACTGGCTCTCCAGCTCGCAACCGGAACGCAATGGATGCTTTGCGGCTGGTTTTTTTTTAATTTACAGACTAGCGTTTAGCGCTTGGCTGCAATCAGACCTGCTAGCAAGTGACGACGACGCTTGCCACCGCAAGCAATTTCACCCTCACCACCTGGGTGCTTGGGTGCACTTCGACCGCACGTTTTGGTCAGATCCTTTTTTTAAAGTAAGACTAGCGCTTGGCTGCAATCAGACCTGCTAGCAAGTAATGATGCAGCCTAAGATGGAGCGCGCTTGCCTAGAAGTTGCCTATTCACTCTTGACTTGAAGGTACCCATATTAAAACTTGAAGGAAAACTGCCGGAAGGGCGTTCCATATCCTAGCGGTTACGACTGGAGTAAAACTCAAATAACCTAGGTACTAGGTAGGTATATTCAGAGTTAATGATACGCAAATGTGACATATCTAGATCGACAATATAAAATCATCAAGCTGACTATAAAAACCCCATTCCGATGTGATCGTGTGTGCGGTAAAAAACCTCATTTAGATTCCGTTGGCTCGGCACGCGGAAGGCTTTAGCTTTGAAGACAGTTGATAGTGTGAAACAATGCGACCGAATCACGAGTGATCGCACAAGAATACTAATGTTTTGTTTTTGATGACCGACGGCTCACTTACTATAAGTCAAGTTATAATGTAGGTACTAGAGGATGCCCGCGACTACGTCCTCGTAGATTTAGGTTTTTAAAGATCCCGTGGGAACTGTTTGATTTTCCGGGATAAAAAGTTTCCTATATGTCAATTACAGGGACGTAAGCTACCTAGGTACCAAATTTCATACAAATCGGTTAAGCGGATGGGTTTTTAAGGAATCCCGTGCGAACTCTTTGATTTTCCGGGATAAAAAGTAGCCTATGTCCGTCCCCGGGATATAAGCTGGCCCTGTACCAAATTTCGTCAGAATCGGTTAATCTCTTGGGCCGTGAAAAGGTAGCAGACAGACAGACGGACAGACACACTTTCGCATTTATAATGTTATGTTATAAGTAAGTATGGATCTAAGGACGAAGAAATGATTTTATTGTAAGCACAAGAAAGAATATATTCATAAATTAGAAGAGTTCAGTTAGGCAACACTGGCCAAGTGCGAATTGGAATTTTAGGATTACATAACAATAATTAATGTATTCTCGCATTACATTAATATGTCGGGCATAATACATGACGCCATAACGACTGGCAGCTGTGTGTGGCTTTGTGAGTGAAATGCAGTGGCCGTAACGGCTATTTTGGGCCTATAAAGGCTGGTTGCACAGTTTACGATTAAAGGCTGTTCATCAGTGTTAACCTTCACTTGCGTAAAGTACCTACATATTGCTAATTTGGTTGTATTGTACGGAAGGTCCTAATTCTTATTCTGTGGTTGTCTAAAGTAAAGAGAAAGTTGTGTATATTACACTTATCATGAAAATCTTTTTTTTTTATCTATATATTTTTGGTCCTATGAATACAGACCTGAATTCATTTCCAAGCAAAATTACCTTTGTGATGATAAATTAGAGTCCAAAGTTCGTGATACCTATCAGAACGATAATATTAATAATAGTAGATATTTCAACAGGTTGCATTTAGGGATTTGCTCCTCCAATGAAACTAATTAATTTCGTTCAGTGTCGTAATTATACCCCGCTTAGCTCTGATATAATTTCTGAAAATCCTTTGTAGACCTACGTGTATGTAAATTATCAAGTTTCTAGACTTAGAAGTTGAAGTTGTATGTTGGTATGTCAGTCAGTCAGTTTATCATCATCATCATTACCGACCCATATCGCCGCGCTGGCTCACTACTGAGTACGAGTCTCTTATCAGAATGAGAAGGGGGACATCTAGATATTGCTAAAGATATCATAAAACTTAATTAAGAGATTTAAATGCTCATGAATGTAAAATTAGTAACTAATCACGTCATTGTAAGGAAAACGATAGGTAGCTAATTTGCCTTAATAAGCACTTTGGATGTTTATGCTAAATGCTAATAATAGCCTACCGTTAAAATATGTTTTAATTAAGGTGGATAGGTATGATTATAGGAATCCAGAATATATTACGTAGTTGTCTACTTGTTTGTGTTTTAAACAAAAAAAAAGATTGATGACGAATTGAGAACCTCCTCCTTTTTTGGAAGTCGGTTAAAAAATATGTTTATTTATGTGAAAATTTTGTTTTTATAAAATACGTAACATATAGAAGTATACAAAGAGCGATTTATCCGATCTGAAGTCGTGAAAATACGGATATGAAAAACTCGGACCGAACTTGGATATTGCTTACGCACTAATCCGATCTCTGATCCAAATCCAAGCTATTCTGTGGACATTTATGACATATTATGTACGGCATACATCCGATTTGAATCCGAGGCCCATCCGAGATATTGTCACGGATGACGGAGAGATATTTCCACGGACTCGGATCGGATGAGTGCGTATCGCTACTAAAGGATACCTACCCAATAAATACTTAGGTACTTAACTCCTTACAGAAAATATTTTTTTAATTTTTTATCTATCTTGTATGTTTATAAACTTCATGCATCTCTATAAGGAAGACTATCAGCAAGGTAGTTACTTCATAAATCACAAACTTGTCTGGGTAGGCGAGTGCTGAGTGCTCTGTCAATGGCCTTCTCAATAATTGAAACTCATAGTACTATTGAATAGAACCTAAGTCGTCTTACTTGCGAATGAGTAAGTAGGTACTTCACACGAAAAAGATACAACATATAAATTAATACAAACAATATGTCGTCATATAAAGACGTAACCGAAAAGTTACGAGTTCATAATTGGCTTAAGTTATTATTATAGCATATTCAGCGGAATAGACAAATAAAAAGTGGTCATAAAAAAGATAAGGTCTTAATTTGGTCGATAAGATTATGTAATATGGATTTATGTCCAGTTGCACGACAGGTAGTTAAACTAGAGTTACGATAAGTGTTAAACTGACCATTAATAAAAGCAAAATGGTAACCAAAAACGTTATTAACGTAGTTATTACGTTTAGGTAACGGTAGTTTAAACGCGAAAAAAGCGAAATAGATTGCAAAAATCAGAATTTGTTAACTTTGGCACATAACAATTTGTGCAACCTACTTTGTGTTTTATTGTACCTAACTTTATTTACAGCGTAACTTTTACTTTCATTTTTCATTTTCTTAACGAAGGAATACTGATAAACAACTTCGCATCGTATGTTGTAGGAAATCGGTGATGATCATTTACCAGCGGAAAAAAAGTGGTTAAGATTTCGACCTGTTCGGAGGGTTTTTCTGCCTAGAAGGTTCCTATTGACACTTCTTTTGAGTACCAATATAATCCTATTGTACTATTGGCATATATTAGGTATATAACAATCCTCTGATATATATATGGGTATCTAAGCAGATATCAGTAGCGACTGCTGAGGTCGTACTTAATGGCATAAACCGCTAAAGAGTAACAAAAGATAATCTCTGAGTAAAAGTACTCTGGTTAGATTTAAATATGAGCTCTGTCTCGTATCACATCTCATATCTGCGAGCTAATGAGGATCGCTATCTGATGGTAGGTGTAAGTATGTTTCTTGCGAAATAGCGACGCTAAATGCCGCAATGTTTCATATTAAAAACCCGGTGAAAAACTGAATTAAAACGCTAAAATGGTTTTTTTAGAGTTCCGTACCTCAAAAGGAAAAACGGAACACTTATAGGATCAGTTTGTTGTCTGTCTATCTGTCTGTTTGTCAGTCCGTCTGTCGTGTCTGTCAAGAAAACCTATAAAGTACTTCCCGTTGACCTAGAATCATGAAATTTGGTAGGTAGGGAGGACTTATAACACAAGTAAATGGAAAAATCCGAAGTTTTTGATTTAACGTGCAATAGGTAAGTATATCGGAAAAATACCTGAGTGGTTTTGTTTTTTATCCAACGTTTTAGACCCAACTGTTTCGTGTAGATTTCCGTAAAAAAAATATAGACTAGTTGTTAGTCGTCTATATTTTTTAATAATAATATACCTAGACGAGTAACAGTTACGAGTACCTTTCAAATACTCTTTTGAGCTATGTAGATTTCTAGTTTCTATAAAAAAAAATCTTTTTAGTAATCTGAATTTCTAAGAACTTTTTACCCTCTTGTTTTTTTTACTCTGAGAATCAACATGTAGAAATTAATGAAGAGAGATGCATTTGGAAATCGGAACCACATTTATCACCCCATGACGTTTCGTTAACAAGATAAAACCAATTTAATTACGATCCCACCATAAATATCCCACGAGCCATCGCTATAACATGGGTTCACCATACCCAGGAGTCCTAGAGTGGATCGTATAAGTTATATGGTTAGCGACGCCTGTAAAAGGTTTCTTTTAGCTTCAAAGAACTCAGAACTTGTTATTGATGTGACTAGAATAACTTAACGCTTGAATGCTTCTCGGATTTCCTATACTTGTTAACTTATAATGTACTTTTTTAAGGTTCCGTAGGGCCCGAAGGGTGCCAATGGGACCCTTTTACTAAGCCTCCGCTGTCCGTCCATCCACCTCTCTATCAGCGGGATGTAATCCGTGTAGTCCCGTTGGCCCCATCAGCCGTGTCCCCATTAACGGGGCCAGCGGGATTAGAATAAAATTATTAAAAATCAGTCCCGTTGTACCCATTCTCTATTCCTGTTCAACGGACACTGCGGTATATCCCATGAACCGTAATAGGTAGAGAGTTGAAATTTTCACAGAATGTGTATTTCTATCCTCGCTATAACAACAAATAATAAAATTTCGAAATTGCCACCATGAAAATGAACCTTTCACGTGCGACTCCGACTCGCACTTGTCCGGTTTTTTTTTCAATCATTCGGAGACCGACTGAGTATTGACTAGCTGACCCGCCCCATCTCTGTTCGAGAGTAATTTGTGATCGAAAACTTTAGTAATATTACGTTAATATTTTGAAAACTACTTAATCAATATTTTCAAACCAACATATTTTAGCCGTTAGTTTTCGAATTTTGTTGTAATACATTATGATCTAGATTCTAGACGTTGTCGGTATACCCCCAGAGCGTTCTACAGCTGTGCTTCCATTATTGCATATTTTTTGCCTCCTAAACCATTGATGTATTGAGATTTCAAATTTATAAGAATTACTTGATTTTGCTCATTTTACTTTATGGCTAATATACCAGTTATGTCTAACAACCGATCTTTAAATAAATCTCTGCAAGTGAATATTTCAAAATGGCCGTCAAGAATTGAAATTATCACGGGAAATAATTCCTATTGTATGGATTTTATCGTAGAGAAAGACTGCAATTATAAAGAACGGGGCGATTACGACGGATTTTAGAGGTGTATAATTACGACTTTGGCTGAAGAGGTTTCGACGTTACTAAACGAATCTTTTGACTATTATATTTGAATAATTGAGAAAGATCTTTAAATAATGATGGACAAGAAAATCTAAGTGCTAACCTACTAACTATATCAATCAAGCAATCGTATCTTTAATGATGACCAAGAAACATTAATTGGTCAATTTGATACCTACCTAATATACCTACCCATCAATCAATCAAAAAGTAATTTTACAGCTGTTTGTGGCATAGGTATTGATCAAGATTAAGCTTAGGTACTATTTGAAATGTCTATGGTTCTATCCCGGGCACGCACCTCTAACTTTTCGGAGTTCGGAGCAAATAAAGCTGTTTAAATAAATAAATAAATAAATATTGACATCTGGTGCCTGAGGATTCACCATAATTTTCTCAAAATGTTTAAGATCTGCCAATCCACACTTGATCAGCATGGTGGATTAGGGCCTAAAGCCTGTTCATTCTGAAAGGAGACCCGTGCTTAGTAGAGGGCTGGTGATGGGTTGAAATGAAGATAATGATATATTTCACACTTTGTCACCTTAAATGCTCCACCAGATTTTATAAGCTATCAGAACCAAATTGGTATGTACCTACCTACTTAATTTAGAGGAGGCGATTGAATCAAATTCGAAAATCTAACTTGTCTCGCTTGAAAACGCCAGGAAATTCCTTTTCTTATTTTGTTATGTTCGTTTACCTTGACCAAGTTTAGAGCACTATAAATGTGGTTATACGTTACACAAATACCTGATGACCTTGGATCATAATCATCCTAAAATTTAAGTAGGTAAGTGTAGCGTAGTAGTGTATTATTGTACCTATCAACTGACCTTAACTACACAATGTTAACTTTTCACTAGGGTTACCACATTATATGTTTTTCAGAAGTTAGGCTTATTAAGTCTATTAAAAAAAATCTATAATTAAAATCTTACACAAGACTAAATTGAAAAATAAATAAATTAAATGAATAATCAGAACTTAGAATGTCAATTAAAAAATCGTAGAAACCATACTAATAAAAAAAAAATTATAAATACGAAAATGGATTATATTTTTTTGGAAACTTTTGAAATGATTTATTTTATTTGTAGTTTGTGCACGCTTTTATTATACCTAATCTACGTATCGCACGTAGATTAGGTATAAGCCGTCTCTTTCACTTGCAGAGAAAGTGAAAGAGACGGCCGACTTGATTTTTGCCTTTTTGACTTAGTTATAAAAGCTCATAAAAGTAGAGTGACATATAAATGTCCCAGAAGCGTCCCAATCCTGGTCACCGCAGTCCACGCACCCAACCAAGTGATCTTTAAGTTTCTTCGCCGTATTTGGACAACACGCAATGTTTCAAGGATACCAGTATTTATCATCTCTTTCACTTGCAAAGAAAGTGAAAGAGACGGCCTGTGTCTGCCGATCAAACCCGTTTGAGAATTTAAGTAGGTAAGTACCGGCCAGTACGTATCTCGATGAAAGATTTCCACTTTTAAATGTACATTTGTTTCTGATAAAACTCATGAAATTAATCGTTCTTGACTTAAATTAAGCCCGGTTATCCAAAGAAGAAATGTTGTCACCCTTATAATTAAAAGAGAGCGTCCGTCCGTGAGTTTTAATTACTTAGGTACCTACATAATATTAGAGTCATCGCTGATACGGTGAAGAAGTAAAACATTTTTGAATTTGAAATAGCTTAGCCCCGAGTACCTATACGATATACCTTACTTCTTAAGTTATTACTTAAATTAAGTAAGTTAATAATTGTATTATATAGGTCTGCCAAAGTAATACGAAAATATCCGCAGATGTTGTAAAAACCGCACCGCACGCCACCGCAAGCAATTTCACCCTCACCACCGGGGTGCTTGGATGCACTTCGACCGCATTGATCAGATCCTTTTTTTAAATTTATAGACTAGCGCTTGGCTGCAATCAGACCTACTGGCAAGTGATGATGCAGCCTAAGATGGAGCGCGCTTGCCTAGAAGTTGCTATTCACTCTTGACTTGAAGGTAAGTACCTACCCATATTAAAATCCTTTTTTCCACGCTCATGCAAACTGTGGAATCAACTCCCTTCTGCCGTATTCTCATTAGATTACAACATGGGGTTATTCAAGAGGCGGACCAACAAATTCCTGTAAGGCCGGCAACGCATTGGCAGTTCCTCTGGTACTGCAAATTTTCATAGGCGGCAGTGATCACTAGGTAGGTAGGGTAGGTAGTGGTAGGTGGCAGGCGGGTCATCTGATAACATCAGATGACCCGCCTGCTCATTTGCTCGCTATTTTTATTTAAAAAAAAATTTAATAACAAGAAGATTCCTAACATTTTCCTCCGTGATTTTAGTGCCATAAAATAAAATTAATGAGATTATGTTGACTTGGTTCTCGACTGCTCAGTAATTCAGTAATATAAACACGGGGGCTAAGCCTCATTTGCGGCTGTAAAATTATCACTTTAATGCCAAAGCGGCATGAGGTTAGCATAAAGTACAAGTAATTCAAGTATTTAAGTGGCAAGAAATTGCCACTCCGTTTATGTTTGCGAAATGAATTGCTTTAAGTGGCATTCCTTATTGGAGTTTTATTTTATTTGATTGTAATCGAAACAGGATTGGGCCTACTTACCTAGCATTTTTTGCAGTTCTCATGGCTACCGCTTTTATTTGATGTTTGGTAATTTATAATGCAGTTTATGGTTTCTTCGGGATGATGGGACTTTAGTACATAGGCTGCACTAAAAGTATCGGGAATGGAATATTTTCACTGTCCCTGTCATATTAAAATCTTTTTAATTGAAAACTCCTTGGTTTTGAAAATCGAATACCATTTATTTATTTAAAAAAAGACTCTCGGTCTTTTCACAACGTCTTGTCAAACTTGTTTAGTCGTTGAGAAAATGGAATTGACTCGAGAAAATTCTAGAGCGATGATTTATTATGACTTTCGAAGTGGTTTAACACAAAAATAGTGTGTTGACCGGATGATTTCTGCATTTGGTGATGAAGCCCCATCCAAAACCACAATTTATCGCTGGTTTGCTGAATTTCAACGTGGACGTGTCAAGCTCAGTGATGATCCCCGTCAAGGTCGTCCAAAAACTGCAGTCACCCAAGAATACGTTGATGCTGTGCGTAAGCTGATTGAGGAAGATTGACATGTGACATACCGCGAAATTCAGGCAACTTTAGACATTGGCATGAGTCAAATACAAATATTCTTGCATGAACAATTAGGTGTAAAAAAGTTGTTTTCCCGATGGATACCGCATTTGCTCTGTGAAGAGCAAAAAGCGGCTCGCGTTACTTGGTGCGTCAGAACTCTCGAAAGATTCCACGCAGGATCCTCAAATGCTGTATACAACATCGTATCAGGTGACGAATCCTTGATATATGCGTACGAATCCGAAACAAAAAACCTTTCACGAGTTTGGGTGTTCGAAAATGAGTTAAAGCCAACAAAAATTGTTCGTTCACGAAGTGTTGCAAAAAAAATGGTGGCCACGTTTGTCTCCAAAACCGGCCATGTTGCGACTATTCCTCTTGAGGGACAAAGAACGGTTAATGCAGAATGGTATGCTAGCATTTGTTTGCCACAGGTCGTTTCTGAACTCCGTAAAGAGAACTGCAACCGCCGCATCATCCTCCATCACGACAATGCGAGTTCTCACACCGCGCACAGAACTAAAGAGTTTTTAGAGCAAGAAAACATAGAATTATTAGACCATCCGCCGTACAGCCCCGACCTAAGCCCTAATGATTTCTGTACTATCCCTAAAATAAAGAATACATTGCGTGGTCAGAGATTTTCATCACCTGAAGAAGCTGTGGATGCCTACAAAACGGCCATTTTGAAGACCCCAACTTCCGAATGGAATGGTTGCTTCAATAATTGGTTCCATCGTATGCAAAAATGTGTCAAATTTCGCGGAGAATACTTCGAAAAGCAATAAATACATTTTTAAATAGTAATGTTGTGTCACTTCCTTGATTCCCGAAACTTTCAGTGCCGCCCTCGTATTAAGGATAGAAAGACAACAGAGTGATCCTAAAAGGGTTCCTTTTTTCTTTTGTGATATGGGACCCTAAAATACTATTTATGTTAAAAAGTGATGATTGAAATGTCAACTAAAACGGGCTCGATTACGGTAAAATGACGACTACAGTGTGACGATCGCAACCACCTCTGATTGGCCGATACTCGCTCACTATTGGATAAATAGCATTGTTGCGTCAAGACTACCATAAATTCAGCCAATCACAACAATTGGGATTGTAATATCTAATCATTGATACAAGTTTTCCGGACTCGATCTACCGAACTCAGCTAAATGTTGTGGATACAAAATGTAACCAAACGCTGTTCTGTAATTTGCTATTTCCACTCATGGAGCATTTCCATCTATCTACGATACCACAATAATATACCCATAAACATGTCACTCGTAAAAGGAACTCCCACGTTTATGGGCGTCAAAACAATACGTTTCCATAACAATACCATGTTTTATGAGCCACAATGTGAAGCCCACACGATCTGTGTTTATGGCCAGAAAGCCTTTAATAGCTCAGTAAAAGGGGAGGTGAAGGTCTCTAGGTCTCGCACAAGCTTAAAAGCTTATTTAAAGGGGATTAATATGTTTCTTCATTGCGCCGCGCGCGCCGGCCCATTATTGAGCACGGATCTTTAGAATGAGAAGGGGTTTTGCCATAGTCCAGCAAGATAGCCAAGTGCGAATTGGCAGACGTCGCACACCTTTGAGAGCATTATGGAGAACTCTCAGGCGTGCAGGTTTCCTCACGATGGTTTATTAAACCGTTAAAGCAAACGATGTTTAATTCTTAAAACGCACATATTAAATCTGAAAAGTTAGAGATGTGTGCCCGGGATCGAATCCCCGACCTCCGTTCACGGCTCTTAGGAGGTCAAACTTACTCGTATTATTTATAGTAAAATATAGTATGTTGAACTATTTTTTTCCAATTTTTGATAAAAATTGTAAAACTACAGTTCCAAGTTATTTTTTAACCCCCGACCCAAAAAGAGGGGTGTTATAAGTTTGACGTGTGTATCTGTGTGTCTGTGTATCTGTGTGTCTGTGTATCTGTGTATCTGTGTATCTGTGTATCTGTGTATCTGTGTATCTGTCTGTGGCATCGTAGCGCCTAAACGAATGAACCGATTTTAATTTAGTTTTTTTTGTTTGAAAGGTGGCTTGATCGAGAGTGTTCGTGGGCGGTCCCAGAATGAATTGGCCTGATATAGTTCTAAGCAACATATCGATACATATTATATTATATCGGACAGTACGTTTATCGTGTTACTTTATATACTAACATGCATCGACATGTAAAGCGTAGTCTCAGCTCAGCAGTGGTTTGAACATCAAGAGTCGCGTGTTTTTTGAAAAGGTCGCAAACAGAATACCGAAGCGTCACAAAGTTTCTGTTTAAAGAAGGCTTATCTCCCGTCCATATAAAAGATCGATTAGGTGGTGTGTACAAGGAGTCTTTCCCCTCGTACAGCACAGTAAGAAACTTGGTGAAAGAGTTTCGCCTCGGGAGAGAAACCGTCGAAGACATCGGCCATGACGATCGACTGGTGGAAGTGCTTTCTCCGGAAACTATTGCTCTAATCGGAGAGGAGGTTTAAAGTGGCCGCCGTTTGAAGATTAGAGTAGTTGCAGCTAGATTTAGGCTCTCTAAAAGTACTATCCATCGTGCAATCCATGACCATCTTCATATGAAAAAAGTTAGTGCAAGATGAGTTCCGAAACTTCTTTCAGCTGTGCAAAGACAGGAGCGAATGCGCTGTGCACCGAGTTTTTAGATTTTTGTGGAGAAAACGTTCACGAAGCTGAAACATTCTCCGTATAGTCCAAGCCTGGCCCCGTTGGACTATTATTTGTACCCAAATTTAAAGCGGGGCTTAGGGGGAAGGAAATTTTCAAACGACGAAGAGTTGCAGGCGGCCTTCTTTAGTCATTTTGAAGACAAAGATTGCAGTCACTTTTATGAAGGTTTAGAGATGTTAGTTCGCAGGTTTTAAAAGTTTGTTTATATTAGTGGAGATTATATAGAAAAATAAAATTGGTTTCATCTCATTTTCTTAACTATTTCATAGTTAGGCCAATTCATTCTGGGACCGCCTAGGTATAATCCAAAAAAATTGGTGCAGCCGTTTAAGAGTTATCAGCTCTTTTCTAGTTTTCTTGTAGAAAAGAAGGTTACATAACCGTTAGGTTCATAATATTATGTCAATTGACAAATGTCAAGCTGTCAAGATGGACGTTGCCTTGATACATAATTATTTATTTGAAAATGATGTTTTGGAAAACTCTGATACTTTGGATCGTAGGCGCGGAATAGTCCAAGAAAATCGGTTCAGCCGTTTGAAAGTTATCAGGTATTTTCGGTCTTTTCTAGTTACTGTAACCTTCACTTGTCGGGGGTGTTATAAATTTTTAATTTACACTTGTTAATATGTAGGTATCAAGAAAACATACGATTAAAAAACTATTATATTACGTCAAAGTCATAAAGATTATTAGATAGATTATTATGTATTGCTCTAGAATTGCACGGAAGTGCATTTTTTTCCAAAAAAGAAACTGCTGTTCCAAGCAAATGTTAAGTAAACATTTACTATACTTAAAGGAAAAACCGGCCAAGTGCGAGTCGGGCTCGCGCACGAAGTGTTCTGTACCACCGTATAAGAAATAACACAATTTTTTGATAAAAGTAGTAACAAAAACTACGGTTGCAAATTAAAGAAAAAAATCAAGGAACCAAAAGCTTAATTTGCTATAATCCACCAAACCAAAGAAATCTGTATGGTGCAGCATGCGGCATGCGACATGCACCGCCCGCCCTCCCACTGATAAACATGCAGGAAAATTTTCCTGTTTATCAGTGGGAGGGCGGGCGGTGCATGTCGCATGCTGATTTCTTTGGTTTGGCGGATTATAGGTAATTAAGCTTTTGGTTCCTTGTGTGTCATGGACTTCCGCAAAATAATGCCTGCTTCTTTACTACACTTAAAGAAAACTTGCTTTTTGCAGCTTATGTAGATATTACGAAGCGCAGTAGAGATTCAAGGAGTGCAAATAGCTATCCGGAAATACATCATCGCACAAGTGGAATAAAATTGCCCAGCAATTTATTGCCACCCGCCAGTGGACGCAATCTGCATAATATTCCCACTTCCTAGAGGTTACCTAACTACTTACTATTTTATTGCATTCACGTTTTATTGCTAGGGGTTTAACTTCCTGTAAAAATATTTAGTTACGTGGGTAGTAGGCAAGTTATGTAGGTACGAGTACCTATAGATGGCAACCGGGGCATCCGCGTTCCCCCGCCTCATGCCCGATTGCCATCTCAAGCAGTCGCGTATTATACCAATCATCCAGAAATAAGAAATGGAAAGTTTTCTTTATTCTAATAAACTTACAGTAGTGGGCCGGCGCGGCGATGGGCTATGATGATGATGATGATTGATGGTTGAGCCTTAGGAATTAGGCTGAGATCTATAGAGCGCACTTTGATATTGCTCAGACTTAAGACACTGTTAAAACGAGACAGCTTTATACCGCTGGCATCAATCTTTCTCTGTTTAACTGAGCTGAAACTTAAGTCTAAGCAAAGACAAAGTGAGCTCAATAGATTACAGAATTAAGACTTAGACTTATGTACCTACCTCGTCTAAGTATCGCAACTAGAACCGAACTCTAGACTTCTTCAGTAGTAAGAAGATCAAATCGTACCTAGTTTAAAAGTTAAAAACACGACTGCTCTGCCATATAGATTTTTTTTTTTTCAAAAAAAAATATAGCCAGTGTCATTCGAGATGATGTAATAATTTTAATGATTCTAAAATCCATTATTACACCTTTATTAGACTCCATTTTTTGGACAGTCGTGAAAAAAGACGGATTTGAAACTCAATACTTTTTATGTGACTCGATGAATATATTATGTACAAAAAATATATCCGATTAGAATATCTATTAATGTCACACTATATTTATTTCTTCATCGTAGTTCAAGTTTTACGATGTTTGTACATTTTTATGTTACAAATCTCCTATAAAACAGGCATCTACTTGGTATTGATATGTCACAAAATGACAGAAATAGCTTGAGGATTGAAAAGGATTGAAAAGATTTAGAGTCTGTTTTCTATTTATGTTAATTTATGTCCAACATTCATAAATATGTCATGTATTTTAATTAACTTAAATATATGCGGCGCTAATAAAATTAATATTTCAAACAATCTCTCTAAAATTATACATACTTATAGGTATAGCAGCAGAGAAATTCGAAATGTTTGCTTTATTTAAATTTCATGTCGCGTTTATACACGTTTTATAATATTTATAAAAGGAATTCAATTCAAAATTCAAAATATTTTTATTCAATTAGACTTTTACAAGTACTTTTGAATCGTCAAAAGCATCTACCACTGGTTCGGAATGCCTTTCCTACCGAGGGAAACCAGCATGAAACTCGGCTGTTGCTCTTTTCAAAGATTTCAAATTCAAATTCAAAATATTTTTATTCAATTAGACTTCTACAAGTTCTTTTGAATCGTCAAAAGCATCTACCACTGGTTCGGAATGCCTTTCCTACCGAGAAGAACCAGCATGAAACTCGGCGGTTGCTCTATTCAAAGATTTGATAATCAATATTATGCCATGTATAATTGCAATTGCAGTCCCGCGCATTGCTGGAGCGAGCTGCAGGTCAAATGCACGCTCTTTTATCATTTGCATAATCTTCGATTGCATAATATGCTTTTTTCAGGAGCATACTTTTAATAGATGTTTTATAGGTTTCCATAATCTTATTTCTTTTAGGTTAGCACGTAATAATATTATCAAGCATCTTAGAATGCATCACCACATACCATTAGGTAATGTTATCGTAGTCAAACTCAAACCGGTCACAGGTAAAAAACTTGCCAAGTGCGAGTCAGACTCGCGCACCGAAGGGTTCTGTACTTAAGTGTTTTTTCCCTAATTTTGCACGATAAATCAAAAACTGTTATGCAAAAAATAAATAAAAATCTGTTTTAGAATGTACAGTTAAACACCTTTTATATGAGACCCCACTTTGAAAGTATGATACTTTGAAAATTGAAAATACTAATTATTATTTGTTCATGTAACCTAAGGATGTAACCACAAATTCACGGTTTCGGATGTTTTCTTTACTTGTGCTATAAGACCTACCTAGTACCAACCTGCCAAATTAATTCATGTAAGTATCTAGGTAAACGGGAAGTATAGGTTTTCTTGACGCGTCAGACGACACAGACAGACAGCAAAGTGATCCTATAAGGGTTCCGTTTTTCCTATTGAGGTAGAGAACCCTAATAACTACCTATTCTGTTGGAAGCCAGTACGCATCATCTGACAACGATAAGTTATTATTAAGGGCCAGCCGGTATGTAATTAATAGGTCAGGATAGCTACGTTAATGTGAGGATGATGGAGCAACTTCCAACATGACTTTTGAATATTTCTTTGGGTATCATTTAAATTACGTCTATGGATGCTGGTATTAGGTATACGACAAGAGATTTTGATCATGCATTCTAAGTAAATGGGCCGATGACCTGAAGAAGGTGGCGGCGAGCGGGCGGATGAGGAAGGCGGAGGACCGAGTTTGGTGGCGCGCTCTTTTAAAGGCCTGTGCCCAGCTGTGGACAGTGACGGATTAACCCTTAATCAAATTAAGCAATTGCCTAGGGCATCACGTCTGAGGGGGCACCAGAAGAAGCACAAAAAAAAAATCCGTCCTTAGGGCATCACGTCTCATTCTCACGTCACCAAAAACCACACCAAAAAAAGTTTCTAGGACTAATTTGAAAATTCGCGCGTTTTAAGTTGACATAGAGTCCGACCTAGAGTCATAACCCAACTCCAGCTTACCGACTCGCTGCCCGCTTGTGCATTCGAAATTCGAATGCCTCCGAAAGCCGCAAGGCGTATTTCAATAAATAAATAAATTATGCTTTGGTTTTTATTGTTGTCGCACCTACTCCACTTTTAAAGTACGTTACATCTCATCATCTTATTTTACAAAAAACTAATGTTTTTAGGAGACCGATTCTAGTTGACATACGGATAGGGGGGCCCACAGGCATGGATTGCTTAGGGCATCATGTAGTCTTAATCCGTCACTGGCTGTGGACGTATGCAGGCTGATGGATTGGATTGGATTGGTATATGTTCGCGCCGCTAGGATGTGTGTATACCTAGATATATGTGTCGAGTGACGTGACGCGTATAAAGTGTTAAAATGAGAACCCCGACATTCGAAATGCGGTCAGATAGACAGCTACGCGCGGCCTGTGCGTCCACCATGTTACCTATTCTCAATTCTGTACAGTAGTTATAATAAAGTGCTTTAAACAACATTAGTTGTTATTCGAGCTTGTTCGACACCTATCCTGAACAAGAAATGGCGACCGTGACAGGACCTGCAATTTCGGACAACGAAGTTTCGGCGAAGAAATCCACTCGTATCTAAAGTGCCACGCCACGCCTCATAACGGGACTACGATCTTCGAGCCGACTTCGATCGAAGACTTGGATCTTGTGTTGTGTCCACCTATTCAGCCGACGAGGTCTACAGCAGTTTGGAAGATCGAGAACCGGCAAGGATCATCAAGCAATGGACGTGGCCTGTTAAATCGAGTGAGCCAGTTCCTTTTCTTCGTCCCTAATTTGTCCCCTTCAGTCTGTGCAGGCAATGAATTTAGACCCTAAAGGCATAAAATATTTTCTATTATGTGCATAAATCAATGTAATAGTGAATATTAAGCCTACATCTAGTCTAATTGCATAGAAAATCATTAAGATTACCCATCTATTTTATGGCTGTGCACAATCTATAGGTATTTAATTACCTACTTAGTGCTTTTCGTAAGTGCCTTTACCTAAATAAACATTTATTTTAGGACTTCTTTGCTTACGAAGCTAATAAGCACTGTCTTTCAAACTTAATTGCCTTAAAATAACAATTAAGTTAATCCAAACTGTGAACTGTGGGTAATCTGTACTTACCAACCTAGTGCTTTCGTAAGTGCCTTTACCTAAATAAACATTTATTTTAGGACTTCTTTGCTTACGAAGCTAATAAGCACTGTCTTTAAAACTTATTTGCCTTAAAATAACAATTAAGTTAATCCAAACTGTAGGTAATCTATAATTACCTACTTAGTGCTTTTCGTGAGTGCCTATACCTAAATAAACATTTATTTTAGGACTTCTTTGCTTACGAAGCTAATAAGCACTGCCTTTGAAACTTATTTTCCTAATAATAACAATTAAGTTCCAACTGTGAACACTGAACATCTATAATTACCTACCTAGTGCCTTTCGTAAGCGCCTTCATACCTAAATAATAATTTATTTATGGTCTTCTTTGCTTACGAACCTAATAAGCACCTATCTTTAAATTTTATTTGGTTTAAAACAACAGTTAAATGCCAAACTTGTTAAAATATACCTAAGTAACTACTTACTTATTTTGTTTTACGCCTCATTTGCAAGGCTTAGATCCATTTTACTCATTCTTTATTTAAATTGCTATTTACATGCAAACATTAACGCAATTATAAGTAAATTAAACCTAAAACTCAATTCTATCTACCTACTTATTTTATTGTTTACGAGTTACGACTACAGTGTTGCGTCATATCAATTTCAGCGATTCAGCGCTTCCTTTCGAACAACGTCTACGCGTACGGTGCATCTACAAGCGCGCTTGCAGCGGCTGAATTTGCATCGTGCGACCTTGATCGTAGCCGCGAGCCTGCCTCTCACCGGCCGGCTCGAGTCAACGCATCGAAGTATAGGAGCGTATCGTACCTACCATTTTTATATTTTATTAATAACACAGTAACACTACTTAATTAAAATGTCGCTAAGCGAACAGAGTCTTGATACTAACCTAAGAGAATTAACAGCGAAACGTAGCTCATTTAAAGGCCGACTCACTAAGTTTAAAAATAACTTAGACGTTTTGTCTAGTTGCAAGTCGATTTCGCCAGTCGAAGTCAGCAAATTATCAATTAAATTAAGTCGATTTGAAACATTGTTTACGGATTTCGATGAGCTACAAACGCAAATAGAGGTTCTTAATGTAGAAAACCTAGACGCGGAATTAAATATTCGCGAAACTATTGAGCAAGACTTTTGCTATTGCATCGCGACTGCCCAGCAATTAATTGATACGAATTCTACTCCAAAGAAACAAAATAATTCATCGCATTCTTGTCATGATCACGACGAATGCGACGGGTTGTTGGGTTTTAAGTTACCAACTATTAAAATTTCAAACTTTGATGGTTCTTATTACAAATGGCTGGAATTTAAGGACACCTTTGTGTCTCTAGTCCATGATAATACTAGAATAAAAGATATACACAAGTTTTATTATTTGAATTCATACCTAGAAGGAGAGGCCGCCCGCGTGATAAGTAATTTGGAAGTAAGTGATAAAAATTATAGTAAGGCATGGCAGCTTCTCTGCGAGCGTTATGATAATAAGCGCCAATTGATAAATAATCACTTAAAGGCTTTGCTCAGTGTAGATACGGTTCGCGAAACCGAAAAATCTTTTCGTTTTATTATAGACCATGTCACTAAAAACTTGCGTGCCCTTCACACATTAGGGTTGCCTACTGAAAGTTGGGACATGCTTATAATTTTTCTTATTTCCCAAAAGCTAGACCCCACCACAAGTTTGAAGTGGGAAGAAAGCAGAAGCTCATTGAAGGACATCCCTACACTAGATGATTTCTTCCAATTTCTAAAAAATAGGGCAGATGTATTTGAAACAATTAAAAGTAAACGTCGCAGTTCCATAGAACCCTCACCAAAGGGTAAAAGGGAGTTTACTAAATCCTTCTCAGCGACCAGTTCACCTTCTAAATCTAAAGTTAATTTTGTCTGTCCAGTTTGTAAAGGTAAACATCGTATTTACGAGTGCTTGACCTTCAAGAATAAATCTCCAGAAGATAGATCTGCACTCGTATCTTCTCTAAATCTTTGCCGGAATTGCCTCCGCAAGGATCACACCGTGGACCAGTGCCGCCTGCCTGGTGGTGGCTGTAAGACCTGTAACCAACGGCACAATTCCCTGATCCACGTTAACGTCTCCGAAAGTGAAGAAGAACCAGCACTAGAGACTGTTACCATGTCATCCACGTCGGTGACTGAAGTTCTACTATGCACCGCACTAGTTGATTTGTTTAATCCGACCACTAATGAAAAGGTCACAGTGCGTGCTCTTCTTGACAGCGGAAGCCAGTCCTCATTCTTGACCACAGCTGTCAAACAAAGTCTTGGCTTACCTTCTCAAAAAATCGGTACCAAGATCATTGGTATCGGTGACACCAAACTAAATGTTTTATCAGAACGATGTTTAGTCCACATTAAATCAAAACATTCCTCTTTCAATACGACTATATCTTGTTTAGTTTTACCTAAGCTTACAGGTCAACTGCCTAAGATTACCTTCGATATTACAAGATTGAATATTTCCAATTTTCAGCTGGCGGATCCAACATTTAACATTCCCTCTGACATTGATGTTATTCTGGGCGCAGAGCTGTTCTGGTGTATCATTGGCACTGAACAGCATTCTCTTGGTGAGCCCTACCCTATTTTGCGTAGCTCCAAGTTAGGATGGCTAATAGCTGGTCCTATAGGCCCTAGTATAAAGGCACATAAATCTAATCCTGCTCAAGAAACTTCTTGCAACTTTGTTAGTTGCGACTCAGATTTATCTAACGAAATTACAAATTATTGGGAACTTGAGAAAGTGCCCACTAAGACCATCTATAAAGAAGAGGAGCATCTTTGCGAACAGCATTTTCTCCAAAACACTTACCGCTGTGATGATGGCCATTTTTGCGTAAAAATCCCGCTTCGTTGTGACAAGGATTGTTTAGGGAATTCTTATGCATTGGCAGGAAGAAGTATTTTTAACCTTGAAGGGCGCTTCAGTAAACAGCCTTTACTCAAGCAATCATATGTAGAATTCATGAGGGAGTATGCAGACCTTAAGCATTTATCTGTATACGACAAACCCCTATCAGAATCTTCATTTTATCTGCCTCATCATCCAGTTCTTCTAAAACTAACCAGTAAATTGACTATCACTGAAATTTCTGAACTTAATTCCCATGCCCCTACATCGCAGAACCCAGCTTATTTAGTTATACGTGGTGTGCAGCCCTCTTGCGTGAATCAATGTAAGTTATGGGGGCATGGACCAACTTACCTTTTAGAACCAGAAGCGTCTTGGCCCGCACAAGAACATAGAATTAAAAACCTACCTGAAATCAAAGCACTCGCAGTGGAGGCCCAGGAACCTTTCTTTGATTTAACTAGAATTTCAAGATTTCCTATTTTACAACGCATTTATGCCTGGGTGCTTCGATGTATCAATAACGTAAGAAAGTCCAAAAATAGGTTGACTGGTCTATTGCAATCTTCCGAACTTGATAATTCTATGTGTGCTCCAGTGAAGATTTCACAAGGTCAGTCTTTTGCAAACGAATTGACACTTTTGTCTAGCAATAAGCAGTTTAAAGCAAGTTCACTTCTGTCTTCATTGGACACCGTTATTGATGCAAAGGGTATACTCCGCGTAGGTGGCCGTCTTTCTATGTCCGATTTTAATTGCGACAAAAAATGTCCAATTTTATTATATGCTGATAGTCATCTAACTAAGATTTTATTTCATAACGAGCGTGATCGTCTAAAATCTGGGGAGTTTCAAGACTCTGTACAAAACTTTGTATCCAAACAGAATATTGAGTTTGAGTTCTCCCTCGTATACGCTCTTAACTTCAGTGGTTTGTGGGAGGCCGGCACAAAGGCAACCAAATTTCATCCAAAAAGAGTAATGTGCACATCCAACTTAACTTTCGAGGAATTATCTTCATTGTTTGCACAGGTTGAGTCAATCCTCAACAGCCGGCCCCTCTGTCCTCTCAGTCCTTCCCCCAATGATCTCCAGTGTCTCACACCCGGGCACTTTCTGATTGGCAGGCCACTCATGTCCTTGCCGAGTCCACCTCTACTAGAAATCAACACCAACCGACTCGACCGATTTCAACGGCTGGAGCAGGCGCACCAGCACTTTTGGAAACGATGGGCTAACGTTTATGTGGCCGAACTACAACAGCGCACGAAGTGGCGTACAAGGTGTGCCACATTGAAGGTACACGACCTAGTTTTGCTGAAGGAGCCAAGCGCGCCTTCGCTCTGCTGGCGCCTTGGCAGAGTGACACAACTGCATCCCGGCGCTGATGGCGTGCCCCGCGTTGCAGACATCTCCACCGCTCAGGGCATTGTGCGACGGGCCCTTAACGGATCTGCCTGTTGCCAACTTCTTTCTCTTGAAAGGATCTTTCAAGGGCCGGGAGGATGTTCGCGCCGCTAGGATGTGTGTATACCTAGATATATGTGTCGAGTGACGTGACGCGTATAAAGTGTTAAAATGAGAACCCCGACATTCGAAATGCGGTCAGATAGACAGCTACGCGCGGCCTGTGCGTCCACCATGTTACCTATTCTCAATTCTGTACAGTAGTTATAATAAAGTGCTTTAAACAACATTAGTTGTTATTCGAGCTTGTTCGACACCTATCCTGAACAGTATATAATTAGTAGGTCAGGATATTAAAGTGGTAGATCTATGTTAATGTGGGGATGATGGAGCAACTTCCATCATGACTTTTGAATATTTCTTTGGGTATCGTTTAAATTATGTCGATGGGTGCTGGTGTTACGAACGACTAGATATTTAAATTATGCATTTCAAATGGATGCTTGGATTAAATAAAATCACAGAGGCACCATCTATATTATATGTACAAACATTACATTAGATCGCTACAAAACAAACGGGTAGACTTGTAGATTTTTGAGATCCGTAATTACTAATTATTTCTATGAGTGCCCCCTCTGAAGTGTTCGTCCGCGGGACATTACAGTTTTAAAAACTATGATTTTCCAGAGTATAAACTAGTCAATGTCCGTATCCGGAATGCAAGTTATATCGTCAAAATGGGTCAAGTGGATGGAAAGACAGCATACAAACATACATACAGACACACTGTCGTATTAAATAGGGGGGTCTTCCAAAGTACGTAAAATCCACGTCCTTTGTTAATTTTAAGTGTAATAACCATTTTAAATTATTAATATAATTATATAATTGTGACGTCACATGCCAGTATTTCATAGAAGCTCGCATAGTAGGTAAGCGCGTGTTTTGACGTTTGATAAAGAGATACTGATTTGACTAGTTATCAAACACCGGCTTATATACCTAGTTAGTATAAGCATATCTACTCATGTGGAAATTATGGATCAATGAATGGAGCTTACAAATTGGAAAAGCACCCAGCCTCTAAAACATGAATGAATAGATTGATAGCAAAAGCTTTCTGTTGGAACTATCGATTAGTTCATTTAGCTAGCCCAGCTTAGCACAGTTCAAACATATAGTACTTTCATTCACAGCTTGAGTGGAGTGCAGTTTAGCGTGCATTAGTGCTGGCTGCTGATCCCGTTAGAGTGAGGGCTCATTCACACTGCCAGCGTGACTCAACGTTTTTTTTATAGACTAGCGCTTGGCTACAATCAGACCTGCTGGCAAGTGACGTTGCAGCCTAAGATGGAGCGCGCTTACCTAGAAGATGCCTCTTCACTCTTGACTTGAGGTACTCCTATCAAAATTGGAGCAGAAAACTGATGCCGGAAGGGCATTTCATACCGGGAACTCGAGTGAATTTAAAACACGCTTGCGTTTTTCGATTTGTAAGGGGTTGTCGGGGTCAATTTACCCCTATTTTGATAGCATTTTGAACCAGTGTTGGATGTATATGACGATTCAAAAGTAGTTGTAAAGGTTTATTCGAATAAACTCTTTCTATTTCTATAAAAAACGCGCGAATAATACTTATAATTATTATAAAACGCGCGTTGTGTTTCAATTATGAAAAGACTCTTTAACAGCCTGTACCTACTAAAGTAGTTTATTTAGTTACCAATTGATCCCGTGGGTGGTGCCAACCAGTTTGCTGGAGATATTAAAGGCATTAAAGCCAATAAAGCCACTTTTACGACCTTTAATTACAAAATTTTATTATTTTTAGGATAATTATTAATCTATAGTTTCACGATTTACCACCACCGACTAAGCTAAAAGCATTTTTTAAAATTTCCTTGAAATTCATCAATTTGATTGAGCAGAAATTCCTTTTGATAAGTTAATAGACCATAATATTTTTTGGGTTCCGTTCCGTATCTCAAAAGGATTAAAGGAACCCTTATAGGATAACTTCGCTGTCCGTCTATCTGTCTGTCAAGACTAGGCTATCTAAGATCTCAGGAGCTAAAAAAACAAACTTCAAGTTTCCAAATTCGGCCATTTATTTCGCAAATAAATCAAGTACTGTAGGTAGATACTTCCCGTTGAGTCACGTAAATAAATACCAAGATGTCACAGTAAGTACAAATAAAGGTAAAAATCTGAAAAAAGTTATTTTGTAGGTATAAACCTACTCGTATCATATTATCTTACAACTGCAATTGAAGATAATTTCAGCAACAAACTAATTACACGTATCCTTTCAAAGCACGGAACCATCGGTGCGCGAATCCAACTCGCACTTGGTCGGTTTTTATTTTCTAAATGGAGTCTCTATAACCCCAGTTGGTAATCAAAGCCTTTGTTCTTTATAACTGAGAACAAAATCGCCGCGGGCATTTACTCATGTTAATTAAAACGCAGGGTTAAAAAAAACGGTCAAGTGCGAGTCGGACTCGCGTACGAAGGGTACCGTACCATCGTGCAAGTATAACACTATTTGTACTTTTTTTTTTATTTAATTTGCACGTCGCGGCGGCGGCTAATTTTAAAATTTCGTTATTTTCGTTATAGCGACAATACACACTGACAACTACCTATAATTATCATGAGATCCAGCCCGCCGCGCTGCCAAAAAACGGGCCCCGTTGCTTGGTACCCTACGGGTGCGGTACCCTAAAAAGTGTATTAAGTTTCTTGACAACTGATTTATTAGGGTTATCCATTGTTTTTGGTATAATCGAAAATTAAATACCACGACCATTAAAAATAGAGTAAGCCCTTTTTTTTAACCGTGTTATACGTTTGACGTGTGTATATCTGTGTATCTGTCTGTGGCATCGTAGCTGCTAAAGTAATGAACCGATTTTAGTTTAGTTTTTTTTGTTTGAAAGGTGGCTTTATCGAGAGTGTTCTTAGCTATAATCCAAGAAAATCGGTTCAGCCGTGTAAAAGTTAACAGCTCTTTTCTAGTTACTGTAACCTTCACTTGTCCCCCCGACAAGTGAATTGTTATAAATTTTTAATTTACACTTGCTTTCGAAATGGAGGCAATTTTTAATGGAACACCTAATGGAGGGTTTTAGTTTTTACTTCCCGTTGACCTAGAATCCAAATATGTTAAATGTGCAAAACATGTTAGGTTTTAAAGCACAAGTAAAGGAATCCGAAAACCGTGAATTTGGGGGTTACATCACAAAAAAAAAATGTTTTGTACAAATAATTAGTATTTTCAAGTTTCAAAGTAAGATTACTAATACCTAGGGTATCATGTGAAAGGGCTTTACTTGTACATTCTAAAATAGTTTATTTATTTATTTTTATAATATGAATAATAGTTTTTACAATTTTCAAGTTGATCAGTTTTAGAATATTCGCCCTTGTTCATGTTACCTATCCTGTCCGTTGTCCGCCCGTCCGTCTTTTTTCGAAATCTTTTCCCGAAACCTAGATACAAAGAGTCAGAATTAATGTCGATAACAGAGCTGTATTTTAAAAAAACACAATTTTGAGACAGGCGATTTGGCGCTAATTTGGTATTTATTTCAAAAAATTAGTTTAGTAACAAGAGCAATGAGTATTCCTATTTGGCAGCTAACTAGGTATCTACATGGATGAGTTCAAGTGAAGGTAATATTTACTTAACCACGTACCAAGCGTTTTCTCTTTTACGAGTAGCTAGGTACAATTAGAACGGTGTGCCTCTAATTTCATCAGAATATGTCAATTTTTATGCTTCCGTACCTGAAGGATGCCAACGGGGCCTATTAACGATGCCCGCAAACATAATATGAGGAATTTGTTTGACTGTGGAACCATACAGAGAAACATATTCAGGAGTATGTAATTTTAAAACTGTACATGGCAACCCTGTACGTTGGAAAATGTTGTCGAACAGACAGACAAAAAGTTGTCGGGGTCAACGACCTGGCGGCGAGTGAAATGGTATTATTGAGACTTGCCTTTATCAGCCTTATCGAATCTACACCTACGAGTATATATGTTACGGGCAACGTGATTAACTGGGCATTATTAATAAGGACCGGCCATTATTAATAATGCCCAAGAGCGATGGGCAAAGTGATTAATTTATCACTTTGGCCGACCATTATTAATAATGCCCGACGGTCCGTGGTCCATGTAATAAATCAGTGTTTGAGATAGCTTGAATTTATCACTTGGACCGGGCAGTATGAATAATTCCCTACTTGTAGCCGGGCAATGTGATAAATTGGAGCGCGGCCGTTGGCAGGGGCGCGTACGTGCGGGGGGAGGGCCTTAGGTTAGGTTAGCTCCTCTTCCATTGGCAGAGGAGACTCGAGTCACCCACTGCTGGTCATAAGATTATCGAAGCTATCCATCCCATCCTCGAGGATTGGACGAAGAGGAACCATGGAGCACTCACGTTCCACCTTGTACTGGTTTTTACGGGGCACGGGTGCTTTGGAAGATACCTGTGCAGGGTGGCGCGAAGAGAGCCCACAGAGGAATGCCACCAGTGCAGTTGTGTCTCAGACACAGCACAACATACGCTGGCTGAGTGCCCGCCGTGACTAAATCCATGGTGGACAGAGAAAGGGCCTGGCAAGCGATGGTCTCCTTCAGCGAGGAAGTAATGACGCAGCGGAGCGGCTGAGAGAGGAAGCCTAAAGCTCTCATCCCCTGCACCGCAAGAGAATCGGTCGCAGGCGAGCTGCACACGACCGTCGCTTGCCCCCTTGAGTAAGGCCTCCGGGTAATAGACACGGGGAGTCTATTACCCGCGGTAGAGTAGGTTCTCGAGTTGGAAGGCAAGCCCTTGTTTCTGGCAAACGGTGTTGGGGCCCCTTTTAGTCCCAGAGCTGGGCCTGCCTTGGCGGGCGCCATTAGCTGGGTCGCAGTTGAATACGTTCGTATCCCTGTGCCCAGCAACAACGATTGAGACGGTAAGCCGTGGGGTTTTAGTTGGTAAGAGTCTGACATAACCACCTCGCCTCCCCGAGCACGGTGGAATCCATGAGGATGAAAAAAAAGGTTGGGTTAGTTTAGGTTCTTTCATTTAATAAACAAAAACACTACAGTTCACCTATTTTATTACTTTGCCCAAGACAGGGTGGGCATTATTCATAATGGTCGGGAAAACTGATTAATCATGCTGTTTTAATCATATTGCCCAATTGAGTCGGGCATTATTAATACAGACCGGCCATTATTAATAGTGCCCGGACTTATCAAATTGCCCGTAACATATACATTACACATGCTACCTTATATAAACTGATTGGTTATTACTTTATTGGATGACAGGAACCTAAGCGCTTGTTTGCAATAGACAGATAGAAAGATGGGAAGTCTTTATACACAAATCACACAATACAGCAAAAGCACAAATAAACTAAAAACGAACATAATTTTAATACTTTAAACTATCGTGAGTGATTTACATTATATGTATACTTACTAATAATATAACTGTAGCAAAGTCGCCCTTATTGCTTACTAGAGGATGCCCGCGGCTTCGCCCGCGTGGATTTCGGTTTTTTTAAATCCCGTAGGAACTCTTTGATTTTCCGGGATAAAAAGTAGCCTATGTCCTTTCCCGGGATGTTTCCCAAGTCTGTACCAAACATTAAAATTGGTTCAGCAATTGGGCTGTGAAAACGTAGCAGACACTTTCGCATTTATAATATTAGTATGGATAGCAATCTTCACTAAGGGACCTTTAGTGCGATAAGTGGCAAAGGTTTGTACATGGTTTGTACTACTACTATTCTACTACTAGGTAGTTAGGTACACAGGTTGTGGAGTAGGTACAAGGTACCTAGTTCGCGCAATACCCATAATATTATCTTTCTATTTAGTAGTATTTATAGGTAAATATGAATGCATATATAATTTTATATGAAACTCATTTGATGGTAAACAATAATGCAGTCAAAGAAAGAAGAGCCCTTAGCTCTAACCATAGCTCTTCTAACCCCTAATATTGCGTAAAGCGGAATTTACATCACAAAATTAGTGGCACGAAATTAGTTTCACGACATTATTTCATTATCAATTGCATGTGTAAACATCTAATTTCGTAATGCATTATGAAATTAGACATTTACACATGCAATGGATAATGAAATTAATGTCGTGAAACTAATTTCGTGCCACTAATTTCGTAATGTAAATTCCGCTTAGGGTACATGGTAGTTAATTGAAACTTTTGAATATCATAAAAAGAAGAAATCCCTGCAGGTGTAACTGAGTTCACGAAGCTCGAAGTACGAACACACAAATCGATTTCTCACAAGTTTCCATGGCAAAACAACACCACGATTTTACTATATACTAGAGGTTCTCACTATGCTGTTATCGCCAGTCACAATCTACACCATTCGAAACTCGACAATAAATAAAGGCTATTAAGTCTCAAATTTCATTGCGCATAACATCAAATCGAATACCTCAAGGCCTGTTTAAATTACGTAATTCATTTTGAACTTTATTCCCTCGTAATAAGTGCGTCGCTATCAAATGATATGAGAGCGCATATTTTAGTATGTTAATGCGTTTTATCGATGTTTGTGACATTTTCATGTCTTCATATAGATTTCGGAGTAAAAGAGACTTTTTGTTTGAATAAAAGACGACCAAATTATATACGATACCTAATATAAATGTAATTTTAGGTAGGTAGGTACACAAACGTTGTCACCTGTCGGTCATTTTTAACCCCCGATCCAAAAAGAGGGGTGTTATAAGTTTGACGTGTGTATCTGTGTATCTGTGTGTCTGTGTGTCTGTGTATCTGTGTATCTGTCTGTGGCATCGTAGCGCCTAAACGAATGAACCGATTTTAATTTAGTTTTTTTTTGTTTGAAAGGTGGCTTGATCGAGAGTGTTCTTAGCTATAATCTAAAAAAATTGGTTCAGCCGTTTAAGAGTTATCAGCTCTTTTCTAGTTTTCTTGTAGAAAAGAAGGTTAGATAACCGTTAGGTTCATAATATTATGTCAATAGACAAATGTCAAGCTGTCAAGATGGACGTTGCCTAAATACATAATTATTTATTTGAAAATGATGTTTTGGAAAACTCAGATACTTTGGATCGTTGGGGGTGTTATAAATTTTTAATTTACACTTGTACAATGTTTATTAGTATTGAAACGCTATCAGTTCAAATTTGAAACGGGCACTTTTTTTTAGATTCTGTGCTGGACAGCGTATTATTGTAGTATTTCTCAAGAAATACATATGTATTATGTTCCATATGGCTAATCCATAGCGTTAGTGCTTTCTCACACGTTCCGGTTGCCGAGTGTCTATATTCCTAGTGAAGAAGTTTCCATTTTTTTTTAAATGAATTAGTCATAAAAAATAAAATAAACGTACCAAATATATGAAACAATCATTAAGATACTATATCAAATGAAAAAGTCATGGAACTTTAAAGTTGCGCTTGCAAAATTAATTTCGTAACACGCTGAGCGTGTGATGACAGAAAATAATATATAATTTTTTTTATTGCAAGATAGACTTGCGTGTGACGATATAGGTAAAGCAATGATGAGGCCTAGAGTGCGTCTAGGCCTAGTCGCACAAATAAATAAATAAACATTTTCGCTTCGAATAAAAGCTTGCTGCAGAAAATATCAATTCTATATTATTATATAATTAAATTAAATTCAAGTAATATACTTAGGTATTGGTTTATATTATATTCATTATCTTTCCTAATAGGCATCTTTCTTTTACGTAAGTAGTAAACTCGCGCGCGTTGATGTCTTTTCTAAGATACCATCTAAGACGTAGGCCTACGAGATCACTCCACCGATACAAGCATTATACTCGGCGGCATCTAGAAAATAAACTTATAAATTCTTTTCTTTATTATTAACTAACAAAAAAGGGACTTTTTAAATCCCGTGGAACTCTTGTTTTTCCGCCATTAATTTTAAATAGATAAACTAAGTAGGCACCTATAACACGACAGGTGGAGATGGCAATCGGTGTGGTGACGCCCCACACACCCGCATAGCTCCCGTAGTAACCCGGTGCGGGATAGCTCGGGTGTGCGGGCTGTCCCCCCGCCTCATACCCCGCTTGCCATCTGGAGCTGTCGCGTTCTATATCTAGGAATTACCTAGTTCCTAGATATAGAACTAGTTAATACTAGTTAATTGTTCGAAATTACAAAAGACGATTTTTTAGAGAATAATCGAATTCTATAGACGAGTCTATCATGAGCAGGTTTCATACAATAGATCTCTATTTAAATGTAAATTGCTTAAGTAAGTACTTATATTTCGTAAAGCTATCATTTTGTTTTCAGGGTTCTGTAACCGAAGTGTTCCAACGGGATCCTATAACTAAGTCTCCGCTGTTCGTCCATTTGTCCGTTCGTCTTTCAGCAGGCTGTATCTCATGAACCTTAATAGATAAAGAGTTGAAATTTTAACAGAGTGTATATTTCCAATAACCAAGACCAATTTCAATATGGCCGCCATGCAAATTAAAAGTAGGTAGTAGTATTATCTTGTAAGATAATGGCACGGAACCCTTCGGTGCGACTCTGACTCGCACTTGATTGATTTTTTATCGATGATAGTTGTAATAAAGATGAAGAAACACAGTATGCACAAACCTGAAATGTAAGGCAGGTGTTTAAAATTTTACCCATAATTGAGTTTTTATGCGGCATCGTAGGAACCTATCGGATCGTGAAATCGCTGTTTAAATCGTGAATAAAACTCTCTATTTAGTGAGTGCTTCTCTCTTTGTCTCTCTGTCGTATTCCTCATTGTTGAGGGTCGTGATCTCTTTCTATTAATCACTAGATGATGCCCGCGAATTCATCGTGGATTTATGTTTTTACCCGACTACGGCAAAACCAAAAGAAAGGGTTATGATCTTAGCAGTCTATGTATGAATGTATCAGATTCCGCGTGTTCTACCGTAACGCCTAAATTAATGGATCGATTTTGGTGAATAAGGTGTCAATCAATTCATTTTTATGGTGCGGGTGACATAGGCTACATTTCATACGAAAAAATTGCCTGACGGATGTTACATCCAAAAAAGTGGAGGTCTCCAAAAATTTTTATTGCTATTGTATCGAGTGGGATATCAAATGAGGAAAAAGTTCTAAGTTCATAAATATAAAATATATAATACAATGTTAAAATACACCGAGCGACAGAAAAGCAATTTTACTAAATCTATCGCTATTTATCGGCAGTTAGCGGGTAGTAGTCGGGTTTTAGTGCTCTTTAACTTTATTTTGAAATCGTAGGGGTACTCTTATATTTTCTGGGATAAAAAGTAGCCTATCTGTATACGGGACGCAAGCTAAGTATCTCTATTCTCTGTACCAAATAGGTGATGCCAATGACTTCATTCAGATGGTATTAGGTTTTATTGAAAATTCCGTGGAAACTCTTTAAAATTCCGGGAACAAATGTAGCTTGTATTTATTCCTGAGATGCAAGCTATCTCTATAACCATCAAAATCGGCTTAGCGTGAAAAGCTAACAGACAGACAGATACACTTTAGTATAGTTTATAATATATGGAAGTATGGATCATGTAATGGTAGGAATTTTCGAGGGATAATAATGACATTAATCCTAGATGGTCGAATACAAACTATACCATCTGCATTCAAAATGCTTCACCCATGCTTCACCAAAATACAATAAATATTTAAGTAGGTAGTAGAGCTTACCAGTACTTCCTATAAACATCCACCCATACTCCAAAAGACGCAATTCCTCAAAAGTGACAATCACAGACACTTTCACTTCACTTGTTATACATCTTTGCACTTTGCTCGTCACTTTTCACTGTACACACTTTTCAAAACACGCATAAAACTTTTACGTATCGTTAAAATACACAACCTTTTCCACCAAGAGAGTGTCGTAGACTAAAATGGCGCTACAACCGTATTGGAATTATTACTGCCTCGTTCGTACGTAAGAGTTTTCCGTGTGTATAAAAGAGATAGAGTATTTGAGGTTGCTCTGGTCTTCAGCAAGTAATTTTTCACCAAAAAAAGCTCTGCCAAGGGACATCGCAATGTTAAAGTACAATGTACTGCAATATGTGAGAAAGAAGGCTCTATACTTTCTTATAAAGGTGCTTTTAATGTGACATAACTTTGGAATAAAACCGGTAAAATGAAACCATTCTCTTTATCCCCTTTAAACAGGTTTTTCTCACACCTTTTGTCCCTTAAATTTATAGTGTCTGAGGTGTTTTATGGTCGTCTTATTAAGATAACAATCAGACTTTAAATTACGAAGTTTAAATAAAGTTTCCAACTCTAATTTGTGACTAAGTTGGCTCACGCCTGTATACAAGCCGAGCTTTTAAAGTTATGCCAACTACATATAAATAAACAAGTAATACTTAAATAACATTTTCTTCGAAATACGATATAGGTCTATGATCTAATACTAATAGAATTGGTCGTAGAGTCACCACAAAAAGAGAGAGCCTGTGAAGAAACGCTAATTTTTTTTTAAATTTTCCTTTGATTGCACTTTTGATTTTTAATTATTTGTCTTTGAGATTGCGTTCACCCCTAAAAAACAAACTGAAATCCGACAATCCATAGGTTAAATTGTTGGTAAGAAAATTTTTGAGAGTCCTCCATTATGATCTCAAAGGTGTAAACTCTGGCAATCTGCTTTTGGCCATGCATGGTAGGCTATGGCCTAAGCTCCTCACTCTGAGAGGACACCCGTGTTCAGTAGTGGGCCGTCGATAGGTTGAAATGATGATAATTTCAATATGATAGGTTCATCCGAACCGTTGTATCAAGGTTTACAATACAGTAAACCGAGTACAATAGCAATAAAAAAATCAAAGCGATAGCATCCAGCACTCCATACAAGTATCATACAATATGCATTACTGTATTCCCCAGTGTATGTAAATGCAAGGTTTTATGAGTATGGGATAAAATGTCGCGAATTACGACTCCCTGGGAATCGAAGTGGAGCGACGAGTTCTGTTTGTCGGCCGACATTTACTACACAACTAGGTACGTCCGATGCACTGCAATATAATATTAATTACTTAACTGCTTACTTATTAGTTATTCAAATGGAAATTGCTTCTTAATAAATACCTACAGAACTATTGATCCCTGCTTCGTTTGACACAACGATATTATACATTAATTAAATTAATACTTTTCCATACAACGTATTACGCCGATAATTATATTATTATTTGTTGTTGTAGATCTAAAATTTTCAAAAGAACAATAAAACCGACTTCAAAAACCACAAGCACTAAAAAGTAAAAAAAATTTTTGTTTCTACACTTGTAATGTATACATGAAGTCGAGCGAACATAATAAAAGAAACTAGAAATCCAAGTGTGAAGCTCGCCCGACTTCACACATACATTACACGTGTAGAAACAAAAAATATTTTTTACTTTTTAGTACTTGTAGTTTTTGAAGTCGGTTTTATTTTTCTTTTGAAAATTTTTTATTTCACAATTTTTAGTGGCCCCACTGTACTATAATATGCTATATCCGACGAATTGAGAACCTCCCCCTTTTTTTTAAGTCGTTTAAAACGAATTTAAATATCGATTTATCTCTTCATTAATGGCACCATTAGATACAGTTGTATAATTAATTACTTTATAAATATTGTTACTTTCTAATGGTATTTACCTAATTTATGATAGTAGCTGTTATTTTTATCGATACTTTTTGACATAACGATACTTTGGTAACGCTATAAAAAATATTATACAGGTAATTCGGTCCCTGAACTTAACAATAACAGTTTTCAGAATTTGGCCATAGAAGATCACACTTACCGTTATGTAACATGGAATCTAAATCAAGAGTTAGGCAGGTATTTACCCATTCATAGATAATCATAATAAAAATGTCAACTTCCCGCTATAATTTGCATAAAAACAAAAGCCGCATTTAACTCGTGCCGTATGGAATCAAAGGGCGTAAATGAATGCAAAAGGATATCCTATTGAGTGCTCAAAGGTTCAAACTTCAAACCCATTCAGTCATCGTTCACTCATTCAGTCATTCACCGGTTTGTCCAGAACGTGATCGAGAGGCTGTTTGGGGAATGGGGGAGTTAAAATCATACCTGAATGGGCTTTGTCGAGTGTTGAGGCAATATGTTTATTGAGCACAAAACGATATGTTTATAGGTGATAGCCTAGTGGTTAAGACGTCGGCCTTCTATTCAAGAGGTCGGGGATTCGATCCCGGGCACACACCATTAACATTTCGAAATTATATGCGTTTTAAGCAGTGAAATATCCCTCGATTTAATGGTGAAGGAAAACATCATGAGGAAATCTGCATGCCTGGAGTTCTCAGTAATATTCTTAAAGGTGTGTGAAGTCTGCCAATCCGCACGGGCAAGCGTGGCAGACTATGGCCTAAGCACTCCTCATTGTGTCAACTTTAATTAGGTTCCTAATTCGCTCAGATGAGAAGAAGCACTTATAACAACAAAATCAGCCAGGTTGCCTGTGAAGTAGGCGAGCATATTCTTGCATAACGTCGCTGAGCATGAAAATTCCGCTATGCTGAAAATCACAAGTTTTCAGGAGACCTTTAAATTTATTTATTTTTTGAAAAATATGCTTTACTTGTAGATAAAAATCACATAGCTAAAAAATTATCTTTTGAACTAGCACACAAGAACGGATTTCCACATGTACGTACGCCTTTTAAAACCAAACAAAATGTCACCAAAACGAAAATCTTGAAGCTTAGCTAAGAGAAATTCTGCTATTTGTTCACAGTTTGTTCCAAAGTGTAAACTGTAAACCATAGGCGGTAGAATCAGTCTCTTGTGTAAACCCAACATTAGGCACGTGCTTAGAATTGCCTCGTTGAATTCATTATCAAAGCCCGTGTTCAATTACAAAAGTTCAATTCGTTGAGATCTGAAGAAAAAAACAAATATTAGGCGCGTGATTCAAGTGCTTTACTAATTAATGCGGTTAAAGAGCTTCACGCTTGAGTATTCAACGTTGGGCCAGCGTAGCCAGTGGGCCAATGTTGGGCCAATGCACTGGGGCACATGGTATGGCCACTATAGTCTAGCTATCACACTAATATTATTATAAAAGAGATTTATCCCGGTTTTTATCACCAACATCTGATAACTGTAAATAATTAACCTAAGAGTCGAAATCTCGTGCTCTTTAGTCGAGTTATATGCGACCCGTAAGGATCTGGGAACCCACCACAATATTATCCCAAGAGAACACCTACCATTATAGGATTAATGGAAAGGGATCACGACTTGCAGTAATGAGGAATATAGTCCGGTGAGGCGGTTAATGTCAGAACAGATCAGGCGCGATGTCAGCTAGCACATAATATGAGATAGATAAAAGTAGCGCTATGTTTCAGCGGTTCCATGGTGTAATGGTTAGCACTCTGGACTTTGAATCCAGCGATCCGAGTTCAAATCTCGGTGGAACCTGACTTTTGTTGACAATGGTCACTAAATCAAATAACATAATACAAGAATTAAAAAAAACGAAGTGAACGGACAAAAGCTTAAGAAAATTTTTGATTTTTTTCTTTTTTGGATTATTTTTTATCATTTTGTAATTTGATGTTCTCAGATGTACAAAGTATTAAGTTTTGTCATAGTACTGTTTGCAGATGTAACAAATGATTACGGTTTGTTATAGTTCTGTTTTCAGGATCATCTTCCGTTCCGTTTCCCGTATCTCCATCACACTATACATCACAATATTATAAAGGCGAAAGTTTGTATGTGTGTGTGTGTGTGTGTGTGTGTGTGTGTATGATTGTTACTCCTTCACGCAAAAACCACAGGACGAATTTGGCTGAAATTTGGAATGGATATAGATAATATCCTGGATTAGCACATAGGCTACTTTTTATCCCGGAAAATCAAAAAGTTCCCACGGGATTTCGACAAACCTAAATCCACGCGGGCGAAGTCGCGGGCATCGGCTCGGCTAGTAGAAAATAAAAAGGAATCCTTATAGGATCACTTCGTTGTCTGTCTGCCTTCACTGTTTTTCACTCTTTGCCTTATATTAGGTATGTTTGTAAATGAATAAGATGGATCTCATTTGCTCTACTGTAAGTAGGTAGGTACATAGTCCAGGAGCAAACAAAGCAATTAGCAGTGTCGCATACACCCTCATTAAAGCTGTACTCTTCACATCCGTCTCAGCGCGCGGCCCACCATCGAGATAACACACACACATACACTTATTACACACACCAGGTGAGTATATTGAAGACTAGCGATCGACCACGGCTTCGCTCCCGAGGAAATTTTGTAAAAATCCAGCCTTATAGAGCCTCAATAGTTCAACGGTGGACTGAAATTCGAAAGTCGCCGGTTCGAACCCCACCCGTTGCACTATTGTCGTACCTACTCTTAGCACAAGTGCGCGGTGGGTGGAGATAAGGGTTCCGTTTTTCCTTCTGAGGTACGGAACCCTTATAAGATCTGTTGGAACTGGCTGTAAACTAAATTGTTTATATTTAAATATATTCTTATTCTTATTCTTTTTCTAAAATCCTTTGTTTTACGTTCGATGACTTTCCACTTCGATGACTGGGCACTTCCCTTTGACCTACAATCATGAAATTTGGCAGGTAGGTCGGTCTTATAGCACAAGTAAAGGAATAAATCTGAAAACCGTGAATTTGTAAATTTGTCATTAAAAAAAATTAAAATGTGTTTCAATTTTCAAAGCAAGATAACTATACCAAATGGGGTATCATATGAAAGGGCTTTACCTGTATATTTTAAAACAGATTTTTATTTATTTTTATGCATAATAGTGTTTGATTTAACGTGCAAAATGTCGGAAAAATTACCCGAGGACGCTCAGTGCGCGAGTCTGACTCGCACTTGACCGATTTTATAATATTTTTATCGCGATTCTCTACTTCGGTGGTCTGAATCGTCACAAATAAATGCAAGACGATCTCAAGTTACTAAATTCGGATGCTTCCGTATCACAGAACCGACAGCAGCCGAGTTCCCGTGCGTTGTAATCTTTCCGATGATTTGCTGCCCAATCATGCATCCATGCTGTTTACGCGCCGTGAAATCTTAGCTTTTGTTATATTTTTTAATAATTGTGCTTAAATTATCTACTTACAAAGTACGACTGTTCATACGATTGCTAAAGCATTTGACTAAAAGTTAGAGATACGCGCTCGGGATCGAAGCTCGGGCTTCCCGAATAGGAGACTGGTGTCTCTTGCTGATACACACTTTTTTATAGTGAGTACAAACAACACTAAACTTTACACTGAGTACAAGTCCTTCATACTTTTTGATATAAAATTATTCCAAAGGTAGAGACAAAGAAGTAGTAGGTATACATTGAGATGGGCACATGTTCTTTCTCATAATTCAACAAAAATGAATTGGAAATTATACATTCATAAAACCCAAACAAGTTGGCCGACTTTTATAATCTTTTATCTCGAGTGTCTACTTTTGTACAAACAGATAAAATTCATGCAAATTACCATACAATAGCTATACAGAACCAATGTGAGTGGTTAGAAACTTTGGATTTTTATGACTTATGAAATAAGTTCGCGGGATATTTTACTCATTGTATGAGCTGATGATGATGATGGTTTTACGATGCGTTTTTTTTACTAGCATGGCTATGGAACCCTACTTTATGGGTGTTCTGAGTGTACTGTACTGACACACATTTAACACATCCATGAAAAAGGAGGATAAGTACAATACTCATCATCATAATCATGGTCCTCATCAACAACAGATAGACGTCCACGGCTGGACATAGGTTTCTTATAGGCACTTTCACACGCCACAGTCTTGCGCCGCCGCCATCCAGCGGCTGCCTGCGACCCGCCTGATGTCGTCCGACCACCTAGTCAGGGGGTCTTCCAACGCTGCGCTTTCTGGTGCGAGGCGCCATTGCAACACTTGAGGTCCGTAACGTTTATTGGTTTTTCGAACTACGAGTATGTGCCCAGCCCATTGCTACTTAAGCTTCGCCACTCGCTGAGCACCTTTATAGGTACGCAATTGTCTATCGGTTTTTCGAACTATGTGCCCTGCCCATTGCCACTTCAGGTTCGCCACATGTTGGGCTGTGTTGGTTACACTGTTTCTCCTACGGATCTCCTCATTTCTGATTTGATCACGTAGAGTAACTCGAAGCATAGCTCTCTCCATACAATACTCATACCCTTTTAAATCCGGAGCACCTTTTTAAAAGTTTTAAAATAAATGGCACATAACTAATTTGTTTTTTGTTTGTTAAAATTTTTAATCTTATCCAATTAGCAGAAGTTAATTAGATACCATCATTCATTCAAAATAAAGCACCTAACTTTATTTTATTTTACTTTTATTCCGTACCTTTAGTACAAGTTTAAACATTTCGATAACGTTGATAGAGTTCAAGAATAATTAATGCGCGCAAAAGAAGAAGTCTAATCTGAACACGTACGTACGATAACTGTGCATTGATCACCGAAAACAGATCTCAGCCGAGCTTGAGTACAAGAAATAATTAAAAAAAAATTAAAACACTACTGCACTGCCACATTGATATTTCCCCCCCAAAAAATGTATAAGTTGTTGTCACTCAGGATGATGTAAGGGCTCTACCGATAGCCCATATACATGTTATCAGGGTTCATGATAATAATACACTCCTTTTGTTGGGCAAACAACTACATAGTGAAAACACATAGTTAGTACGAGGCACATAGTTTCGATATTCGAAATCTATAACCGTTGTCGAGAAGTGCGAACTCGTAGTAAGCCGTACGATCGCAAGACACGATCTCCCGCGTGGCATGAGATAATACATCTTCAAGCCAAAGTCTCTTTTGTTTTTGTATGAATTCTTTAGGTCTTCGAATAAGATAGGTATTCCTAAATCGCTTATTATACCTACTGATAACAAATCTAAATAAATACTTAATTAAGTAGTTTATTTATAAAGGCAGGCGTTTCATGGCAGTATATTCCGTGACAAACTCTGTCCACAACTGAGCAAGAAGCTCCTCTCAGACTACTTTAATGTTCAATACCATTTTTATCAGTTCAAAATGACAAACTTGGACTCAATTTTAGCATAGTTTTAAGTCTCTATGCTTGAACATGAGTTCAAGTTTGTATCTTAACTATTCAGTGATTGAAATCCTGAATTTTGGACACAATTTTAGTACAGTTCTAGGCTTTGGATTATTATGTAATAACTAGCTTAAGCTTGCAACTTCGTCCGCGTGGACTACGCAAATTCCAAACCCCTATTTTACCCCCTTACCCCTTTTCCAAAATCCTTTTTTAAAAACTTCAAAAAAGGAGAAGGTTCTCAATTCGTCGGAATCTTTTTTTTTAACGTATATCTACGTCATAAAAGCCACCTGCATGTCAAACAGCCTGATCCGTCCAGTAGTTTGAGCTGTGCGTTGATAGATCAGTCAGTCAGTCAGCTTTTACTCCTCCAAAGTTTTAGGCCGTTTTGCTTATAAATAAGTTCAGATTTTTATCCATTAAGCTCAAAAATTCGGATTTAAGAAAAAAGTTCTTATAAGTACACATTTTGATCAGAAGTGATTAGTAATCATACTGTTTTGTTCGCCTTCAAATAATAAACTACTCGAGCAACAAATTCCAACAATTTATACTTAACTGTATAGATCCCACATGCATTAGTGCAACTATAGCTGTGCAAGTGTGCATTCCCGGCCATTGTAAGCAAAGTGGCTGAGAGCACGGTCGTCGAACCTGGGACCTCTCGGATCGCAGCTTGACCTATCGTGCGCCCGGGGCGAGAGCATTATGCCTCTAAACACGTACACTAGTTATCTCTATCGATCGGAGTAATGAGCGTGTGAAAACATCTTTATTATGCGAAATTGTGCATTATGGGGCATTGGGACCACTACACTGATGATCTAGTCCAATATAAGCTAGTGCTATGAGTGGCTTATAAACAGACTACAATTTGTCTAAGTATCTGTAAATCATTATGATCAATCACCAGCCCACTATAATTGAGCGCAGGTCTTTTTTTATCCAGATACAAGTTAGTCCATGACTGCAAGCTCACTTGGTGATAAGTGATGATGCAGTCCAAAATGGAAAGCGGGCTAACTTGAAAGGGGTATAGGGTCTCATCTCGGAATGAGAACAGTTTATGTTGGAGGTTTTCTGACGATATTTTCCTTTACCGAAAAGTTACTCGGAAAAGTGCGAGGTGCGTGCCCGGGATCGAACCCTCCAAAGACGAGGCAGACATCTCAACCACTAGGCTATCAAGGCTCATCTTGGTGGTTACTTTGTTTAAAATACCCATGGCGTTTGGTAAAAATAATATCGTGTAACATTTTCGGCTACCCGCATCATGGCGGTCGGGCGGAGCGGAGTGACAGGAGCTCATACAACTGTCGGCTGCTTCATTTGGCTTCCGTGTGGTCACGCGGATCATTGGAGAGTGCCCTTTCCAAACTCTTTATAAAAAGTACTCTAAAAAGTTTTCGAAAAACCCCATTAAATTCAGAATTCAAATTCAAAATATTTTTTTTCAATTAGACTGTTACAAGTACTTTTGAATCGTCAAAAGCATCTACCATTGGTTCGGCGAAATTATTAAAAATCATTTTAAGAATTTTATGTACCCATGTTACCTACATGTATGTACGTTTTCGGATTTTTCCGAACTTTACTTGTGCTATAAGACCTACTACCTGCCCAAATTTCATGATTCTAGGGCAACGGGAAGTACCTACCCTACAGGTTTTCACGGCAGACACGACAGACGGACAGACAGACAGACAGATAACAAAGTGATCCTTTAACGGTTCCATATTTCCTTTAAAGGTACGGAACCCTAAAAATGGCAAGTTATATTTTTTTTTACAACATTCCTCGTACTGAACCCTTCGTGTGTGAGGCCGATTCGCTTGATCTGATTTTGATCGGTTTCTTTCCTTTGTGTGTGTGTAAGTTTGTGTGTGTGTGTGTCTGTGTCCTAACCTAACTTGAAGATACGAAAGCCACGCAACTCAAAAAATTGTTCTATTTTTACCCTTTAATCTTTGAAGATTTGTGCTAAAAATAGAAACCAAAAACTCTAATATACTAGTTAAGTATCTTCTTAGTTCCTACAATTCTTTCAAACAGTTCTTCTAAAATGGAGATAGATGATAATAATATTTAGTGAATTTGTAACGCTTTCCGATCCACCAAAATGATCAAATCCATCAAAGTTAAACGAGTAAAGCTACAGACACACCTGCGCGTTCTGCACCATGCGGGATGCCACGCGGGAGCATCCACGACGCTAATCTATAATAATAATATGTGCACAATCCACACCTACGCGACTACAATACGAATCGTATCTTATCATACTAATATTATAAAGGCGAAAGTTTGTGTGTATTTATGTGATTATGAGTGTAGGTATGTTTTTTACTATTTCACGCAAAAACTACTGGACAGATTTGGCTGAAATTTAGAATGGAGGCAGATTATACCATGGATTAACACATAAGCTACTTTTTATCCCGGAAAATTGGAGAGTTCCCACGGGAGTTTTAAAAACCTATATCCACGCTAAGGAAGTTGCGGGCATCAGCTAGTATTTTATAGTGCATTATTGCTGATTACTAGACGCGTGCATCCCACTCTGCAGACGTGGTCGAATCGCGTAGTAGTTGCGTAGGTGTGCATGGCGCCATTAGAATATCGTGGGAGGCGACCGCCGCGCGGCAGCCGTTCCCGCTTCGCACTCGTTTAGTCACGCAGGTTTGGATGATGCTTAACATAGCGGTGTTCAGCACAGTTCATCAGTCTTTACAAACAACCTCACAAACTGTGAAGGTACGTATTTAATTGAGCGTGAAACGTGGAATAGCGTTATTTAATTGACGTGCCAGCACTTTGTGCTTGTAATTGAGCACACAAATTGCCAATTTAGCCAAATTACATTTTGGAATTTACCTCAATCTTTCATTTTTAGGGTTCCGTATCTCCAAAAACAAAAAAATTATAGGATCACCGCATTGTCTATCAAGACCTTTGTGGTACCTATAGTACTTTTTTTTAATTTATAGACTAGCGCTTGGCTGCAATCAGACCTGCTATCAATTGATGACTGATGATGCAGCCTAAGATGGAGCGCGCTTGCCTAGAAGTTGCCTATTCACTCTTGACTTGAAGGTACCCGTATTAAAAGTATTTGTGCTATATTATAAGACTTTGCTGCCTACCCTACGATTATAGAACAACAGGAAGTAGAGGTTTTGATTCCCTTGACGGGGCTTGAAAGACAGACAGACAACGAAGTAATCCTATAAGGTTTCATTTTTCTTTGGAGACACTGAACCCTAAAAAGCACAAAAATCCTTTCCCATCCAAGACAAACAAACCATAACAATGCACATAATCCCAACAAAAACCCCATATTGTTCCAAGTCTAGACTCTACAGCCTAAGGAGTCACGAATGTTTAATAATATCATTCTAACACCAAGTCAATTGAAAAAGACTTTTATTTGTATCAAAATAAGGTTGAATACCGTAAGTCAATTTACCTAAGCGATATTTAAATCCCTCGCCTTGACAACTCTATAGCCTATGGTATTATAGCGCTTTATGGTTTTGTTTGAATGTTTTCCATAGATTCTGTTTCGATACCCGCTCGATGTTATTTTCGCTCACGACAAAAATGTTTCGCAAGTTTAGATTTAGTTGTACAATGCTCTGCGATTCTAATCACATTCCAGTAAAATTAAACGATAGATTTTCATCAAATATAGACAATGGACTAGGAGCCCGCAAGGGCCAGACCTTCGTTATTTTATAAAAGCTGAAAGTTTCTATCCGCATTGTCCCCAGTATCCCAACACAGGTAGGAACGATCAACGACTATGAAGTTTGGATTATGGTGGCTTTAGGAGATAACAGGTAACAAAGGCGTAAAAAATCTTACGTCAAAGTAAAAGTCTATTTTTTTTATTAAGTATACTATTCTGAAAAAAAAAATATAAAAATTAGACTTTATTTTATAACTACTTTGACGTAAGATTTTTTACACAGTATGTGACCTCCCAAAGCCACCACTATCCAAATCATAGTCGCTGATCGTTCCCCCTTGTGTTGGGTAGACTAGATAATACGCAGAGAAACTTTCCTAAAAGGGTTCCTTTTTCCTTGTAAGGTAAGTACGGAACCCTATAACGAAGGTCTGGCTTTCGCGAGCTCTTTATCTACAATGTAGGTGATTAGGTAGGTACTTGATTAAAAACCTGCATCTGCCGGTTAAGAAGTTTCTGTTGCCAAAGACAAAAATCATCATGATCAACTTATAACCGGACCACTACAAAGAACTAGTCTCCTCTAGAGTTAGAATAGCCATAGCCTATCGCGCTTGCCAAGTGCGCATTCGCAGACTTCACTCATAGAGAACTCTCAGGCATGCAGAGTTTCCTCATGGTGTTTTCCTTTACCGTGATATTCAATTACTTAAACTCCGTTGCTCTATACTGTGATAAATATTCTGGAACGTTAATTCTAAAGTCTTTAACTTTAGCTTTGTAACGGGCGCGGCCCCTGATTCCCGACGGGAAGCACTAAATAACTCACAAAGCTGCTCACAGCTGTAATGGGCTCATTGTGGATTCGTTCACTCACTCACCAAACAAAGGCCTCAGAGACCTAAGGGCGGTGATTTCAAAGCGCAGGCGGTGTCTTTGCAGCTTGCCTCCTTGCTAATGAATTAGCTTTAGAATCAAGGTTTATTTACTCCACTACGGCGAAATCAATCGAGAGTGAACCCCTAAAGTTAAACTACTCAAAATTGGCGCCAATTCTGACAGCATTTCGCTAAATTTTAATAGTATAATGTATTAGACTTCGATGTGTGCTATTCTGAAAACACACCTTTTTAAAAAACAAGGTGTCGTTGACCGGAGTCAGGGCAAATAAAAAATATATAAAGGAATGGAAACGACAAAAATAAATGGAGTCCGGGTATATTTTATTGTAAAAAATATTTTTTGTATCCTAGAATCTAAAATCATTAGAAAAATAATATTATATTGTATAAATAAAGTAAGTACATGTTAATTATTAATTATTATGCGTGTAATTTTAGTAAATTAGAGGTCGGAGTAATAGACTAATCGAAGGCTTGAATGTAAATAAAAACAACTTATTACAAAATCTTTTAAAGCATTTACATCAAAACTTGTTAAGGTTAATAAATTCTGATTTTATCTTTATTTGGCCATTTAACCAGAAACATGACGGCATATTCTCAGTAATCGCCGCTTATCATAATAGGTATGCCGTGTGATACCATTTTGTAAATTAATTTACTTAATGTATTTTAATTATAAAAAAGAAAAAAACAGCTTGTAATCTTTACACGCGGTTGAAGTAAAACTTGCGCTGCATTCGCATCTGCTATGTACCTTATCACGGCCAACAGCTTAACAGATTTTGATGACGTTTCAGAGTTAGCTTACATCCCAGAGACGGACATCCTTTTTATTTCGGAAAATCAAAGAGTTCGAATGGGATTCTTAAAGGATTCTTCTCATCCGTATAACTGATTTATATGAAATTTGGTACAGAGGTAGCTTGCGTCCCGGACATTGGCATAGGCAACTTTTTATCCCGGAAAAGCAAAGACTCCTACGAGACTTTAAAAAATCTAAATTCACGTGGACGAAGTCGCTGGCATCATCTACTTAGTATATTCTATAACTTAAGCCTATTATAAGATTATACAATGGGCGCCCATGCCCGCCCTGCAACGGCATAATCCGCATAACAAATTCAGATTTATAAAGTGACAGTTTAAATCCAGATTTACGTCTTTAGTTTCACTTGCGGTGACTATGAGGTGAAACAGGTTTATTGACCACAGAACAAAGGACATTTAGACAGAATTCCTGTGTTTTATAAAACGAAGCCACATCACACTGGACTCACAGCAAATATCTATTCCATAGCATTGCAATTTGCAGCTAGCTAACGCACGGCACTGTTAAATGAATCAATTTACGCTGATTCTAGGTATAATGCGTTTATTTCCTGTGTTTAATGATAGGTACATTATACTTAAGAATATAGTATACCATCTTATATATCTTTGAAAAAACGCGCGTTGTAATTTTCTTCATTTAAATAAAATCTAATAAGTATAGTAGGTAGGTAGGTAGGCTTTTCGCAATATATACCGTGCGGAAAAGCATTAGTTTTAGACCGGTCAATTTAGTTTTATTTAGAAAAGGTGTAAGTGCAATAGAATAATTATAATTAATCACTTTCACTCACATTGTAGAGGAATTCGTCTACGAAATTACGCTACATTTTTGCTCCTAGTTTAAACGCGTGCTCAATTACACTATGTGCGCAATGTTCTCTTTTTATGAACATATTTGTAGGCGAGATCACCATCCATCTTTTTCTTTAGTCTGTGTTCTAATCATTGATTTTCTAATATAGCATAGTTATCCATCTTTCTGTCGAGTCCAATTATCCGGCAAATTAAAATTTATTATGATACATGGTGGCAATAGAACGATAATTCTCGTTATGCTTTTATAAATGTTATTTTATATATAAAGTTTTTAATAATTTTTATTGGATAGGTAGGTACGTACCTACACGATATTCAGTTATTAATAACATTATGTAAAAAGTGCGGTGCAATTAGGATGGAATACAACTTGTTTGTATTGATGCCAGCTATTGATTGATGCACGTTTTATGCGTGCCCACTATTCTGAAAAAAAAAAATGGCGGACATGTAGATGGGCTCCATACTGAACACAGACAGACAGACAGAAAACAAAGTAATCCTATAAGGGTTCCGTTTTTCCTTTTGAGGTACGGAACCCTAAAAATGCTAGATTTAGAATTTTGTGGTAAGTATATGTAACTTTCGTAGCAGATCAATGCTTTCGGAGAATAGTTTCAGGGATTGTCAGTCACGCGCTGCCTAGACGACCAGGAGAGCAAGACCAAAGGTCAAGGGCTCAATCTCTACTAATACCTAATATGAAAATAGTTCAGGTAACCGCTAAATGCTATGTACCATAGTAGGTATGACAGCTGCCCTGTAGCATAGAGAAAGTCATTTAAAAATGCACTACACAGTTCCACGCGAGCGCGTAGCTCGCACCGAGCGATGTTATCTGTGTGTGAATTATCACTTGCCTTGTTTACTGCTGCCCTAGTGGATTCAATCCCATTATTGTACCTCTAATGTAATTCATTCATTAAATGTGGACGTAAACTAAATCATTTACTCTCCTAGGTAATGTGAAAAATGTTGAGTTTCACAGCTTTTTGACTTGTTAGATAAGGTTAGATTTTGGAACGCTTAAATCAGATACAGTTTACTGGAAACGACTAGCTATTTACCTTTTTCGGGTTCCGTACCTCAAAAAGGAAAAACGGAACCTTCATAGGATCACTTTGTTGTCTGTCTGTCTGTCTATCCACCTGTCCGTCTGTCGTGTCTATCACGAAAACCTACTTCCCGTTGACCTACAATCATGGGCAGGTTCGTAGGTCTTAAAGCACAATGCGGATGCGTTGATAGATCAGTCAGTCAGTTAGCTTTTCCTTTTATATGATTACTAGCTGTGCCCGCGACTTCGTCCGCGAAGATTAGTGACCGCGCTTTATATTATAGCCACGGACGCTCAAGCGCGCGTGATTCTTTAAATTGACATAACTATTTTATTTATGAACCGATTGACATGAAATAAGCACTAAATGCTAAGTGAAGCTTACTACAATATATTAGTGAAAACCGTATCTAAATCGAATAAGCCGTTTCTGAGATTAGCGTGCACAAACACACAGACAAACAGACAAACAGACAAAAAAAAATTAATTACAGTTTCGGGTTCGGCATCGATATAATAACAACCCCTGCTACTTTTTTTATATATTTCCATTGTACAGACACCACTTTTCTACAATTTTATTATATGTATATATAGATAGGTTAGCTCTGTTAGATCGTCATGTTTTTCTGATAGCAACACTTTTACCTGCAATAACAACACAATACAAAAACGTCATATCTACAAAATAGCATTTAACTTTATCCCAAAATCTCCATTAGTAGATTACCATCGCGCTGCGTTGGGAGAGCATTGCGTGCGCAATATTATGGCTAAGCCTCAGGCTAAGATAAGATAAAGTATTTGAAATATGTGGGCGTTGGGACTTTAAGCCAGATTATTTTGATCCTTCAGACTAGGTGTGGGGATTTAACTAATGTAATACTTGTCTTCTCGTCCAAAAATCCTCACTGATTGAAGACCAAAGTCTTCGAACAGCGCGTGTTGCCAATGATGGCATATGGATCCGAGACATGGTCACTAACTATGAGCCTCGTAAGAAAGCTCGGAGTCACTAAGAGAGCGATGAAGAGACCTCTGCTTGGAGTTTCTCTATCTGATGAGAAATGAGGAAATCCGTGGGAGAACCAGAGTAAAGAAACTATTTCGTATTCTTAGTTCCGACGCATTGTATTCGTAACTAGGTACCTATCTACTGGCAAACTTTTCAAACTCAAACTCAATTAATTTATTCAAAGTAGGTACCTACTATTGTACCTACTCCTTTCGATGCTCAGAGTTGTAAGATTTGCAAAATGATATAGTGTAGATTTCAGAAACCTTTGGTTTTGTATTACGTAAGTTATAGTTAGGTACTGTATCTTTGATATAATAAATAATATATTCAATGGAGATTCTGTTTGGTAACATTTAAGTACAAAACCGAAACTCAAGGCATTGCTGCCTTACTAATAACAACTGTTCATGAAGAATGTTCAATCAAAGCTACCCCAGTTTCCGTTGTTGCGAGTACCAACTACCAAAGCAAATAATTCCAATATTAAAGCGCATGACTTAACAATAAAACAGTTTTGATTTATTTTAGCCTTTATTAGCAGATGTTATAAAATCGAATTTTTAGCTATTCATTCATTATAAAGTTACGTGCTAAGTATGAGCGGGGAAAGATGAAGGTTTCATTATACTGTTGGCAACACCTCGTTCTCACGTTCGGTGTTGCTTGGTGTTGGTGGTTATGCTGTGGTCGTGACGTCAGAGCCCCCTCCATCGAGACGAAAAAGATGGCGCTAGGGCGAGGACGTGGCGTGGAACGACAAGCCTCAGTTGCTGTTTGCGCTCCGACCGATTTACATTGCATTATACGGGTTGATTTTACTATCTGAGAGTTTAATTGTTAACATCAGAAGTGTGTAGTAACTTACGCTTTGAGGAAAAATCGGTCGAAACGCAAACGTATTTTTCCACCTAGAGGTCTTCAAGTGCCAGGACACCGTCGGCCGCGATGGAAACGTAATAAGGTATCTCGTAAAGATACCGAAACTGTGAGTACTTTGAATAATTATTAAAGATTAAGTGAATATGGTTTAAATTACTAAATCGTATTCTCAAACTTTTGTATAGTCAGGTGAGATAATTCGTTACTAAACTAAGTTGAAGGTATCAGCTAAAAGTCTGGCACGATTTAATATTGCGTACAGTCTATAAGTGGTCCTCGTGGGAATAGTGATCGGTAAACGAAATTGTCTTTTAGTTCCAAATTCAAAGGAATATGTTTTTAAAATGGTTAACTTTTAGTTTGTTCGAATTTTATTTTGGAACTAAATGTTAAATTCACGTTTGTCTCAACTTTTTTTTTTCGAACAAAATATTATTTAAATTATAGTGGGTCAATTATTATAGTAGCATCAGTAATATACGTCCTTAGAAGATAATAATTTAAAAACGTGTGACGATTGAGCTAGTTATTTACATAGAAGTTTTTATAATAAAAATATTAAACATGTGGGTAGTATACGTGACGAACAAGTTAAAATGTTATAGTGGTAGTGGTAAAAGTAATCGAAGAATGTCTTAGGTTAGTCAAACTTCACAAGTGAAATGTTAGCTCAGATATAAATCATGATAACCAATCCCGAACTCGTATACTGAAATGAAATGAAATTTATTTATTTGCTGAATATCAGTTGTTGAGTTCAAAATTATAACTAAGTAGCGACCTTCATATTCTACTTCATAAGCATGCAAATATTTAATACTCATCAGGAATAATCCGTACAAATAATCCTGATGAGACCAAAAAGTGAATTAATTTCTATGGTAACATGTCTCTTAATTAAATGTCAATATTAATATTATAATAATAAGTTATTATATTAATTGTAAGTAAATTTTACATAATATATGGGGTTAAAAAGTGTATATTTTTGATACATGTCACGAGGCGTTTATGGATACCGGAAGTAGTTGTCCGCGCATATCAAAATCGTTAGTAAAGGGATTTCAGTTTAAAAACATTTATTTATCAATAAAGAGCATAACAGTCTTTTAGATATCAGGAATTACAGCTATTTACATTTACAATGGTAGGTACTTACGCACATGATATCAAGTATCCATTTTAGTACTTCATAATATTATCTACATTGAATAATTGTGTGGGTAAGTAATAACATCCATACGTTTATAATACTAGTTTTTAGGGAAGTTTTCGTAATTGTTCTTCTTTTAAAGCATAATTGGGAGTGTATATATCCTGTTATTATTTTCCTGATAGGAATACAAGTTTGAAGCGCGTACGAGTGACTTATATTTAGAATTTTCGTATCTTTATAGAGGTAATTCTTTATTCTTTCTTTATTTGCATTTATGTCTTACATCATAAATAAAAAAATATCATAATATTACAACATGAAGCCCCGTTGGGGCGTTGCAAAGTAAAACATATGTAAATAATCAAAGGTAATATTACAATTCTTATGAAATATGAAATATGAATAGCAAAAATTATGAATTAATTATACGGTCATTAAATAAAAATAAAATAAAAAGGTCACATATAAATAAAGATTATGGGAGTTTTCAAATTATGTCCTATTATAACTAATCAGACTAAAAAAAAAAGTACTTACAAATAAAAAGTGGTTAACAAAGTTATTACAATCTTCTTATATCGTATTATCATATTATTGAAGTATATTCATTCAATAGTTCATGCACACTGTAGTAACATTTTTGGATTAGCCATTTTTTTTTTAGTTTTGTTTAAATATTGTTTCTTTGTTTCATCTGTTATTATTGCTATACAGGTTATTTAAATCAGTAAATATTTAAAAAAGAGCCTTTGTTGCAGTTTTAAATAAGTACTGTACAGGTTTACCTTAGTGCTACCTTAGTAAATAATCAATTAGATAGATAATAACTTTAAATTATTACAGTAAAGATTATTTACGTATGAAGTTTTAGTTTTGTTTTTTTTTATATTCTGCGTGCTCATCGACATAGGCATCCCCTTTTCGATATACTATTCAATATACAATAGAATAGAATAGACTAGACTAGAATAGAATATGATATAATAATTCAAGTAAACTTTTACAAATGCTTTTGAATCGTCAAAATAATTTACCATGCATTACAATATGATGTTTGACTAGATCGTTATAATATTAGGGCGTACTTTTGGCATACAAGATGAATAATTTTACGTAAGGTTTCTATTTAAAGATAAAGCTGAATTTTTTTGTTGATACAAGGGTTTTTAGCAGAATTACAAAAAGGTAATAAAAAAAATGTGTTAACATTCCTTTTGATTCAATTGCGTTAAGCGAATTTATTTTTACGTTATAGGTATGTACCTATTGGGTACTAGGGAGTAATAACTTGCTTGGACGGAATGTAACAGAGTGATCCGATTTGGTTTATCCCCGAGAAAAGTAATGTAATAGTAGTAGACTCGTGTACACATTGACCTCTGAAAGCATTTTAGCTATTTTTTGTCCATCCAAACAGAGAACCGTTTTGTATACATGTACAAGTCGATTAGATTGAACTAGAACGAAGGTAAAAGGATTGTACATTATATTTTAATAAAATAGACACAGACAGACTAGTAACGATGAAAGTAATATTTCTCTTTAGAGTTAGAACTATTGCCTTAGTCTGTTCAATTCAAAAGTTTTGGTGCATTTGATGTGTACCTGCTTCAAAAACAAATAATAATTACGGATTGTGGTGTGTATAATATGATAATGAAGCTTTATTTAGATTGTAAAGTCATAGTATATCATTAATAATGCAAATTAGAATAATATTTAAAAAAAAATAACTATGATTTATGTTGGTAGTTAATACCTAATATTACAAATTTGGGTAAAAGCTTCACATTTGCGTTGAACAAAGAAATATTCTTGTCCGGATAGCTAAGTGGGTATTATTAACTTGAGAAATTCTCATTTAAAAGATTACAATAGGAGGGTAGACAAATGCAACATTTTTATGCTCTCAGCTGCAATTCTGTGCTATAATCAGGACAGGCCAAAAATAATAAAGAGTGACAGTAAGAGTATATTGTGCGAATAGAAATATTAGATAGCATACAGTGGCAGTAGATGAATTCCCTGCGTGAATGGACAGATGAATGAGTTAAAAAGAAAGTCTTGGTTTTGGCAGTGGCATGCATCGGTGTCGCTCATAATCCATGACTCTCTGTTTATCATTTTTAATTAGCCTAATAATTATTTGAGATAGCGTAATTAATATTTGCATATATGGAATATGAAATACCAATTATTATTATTGTTTGATACTAGAGTAATTCATGAATTAAAATAGTTTGTGGGTTATAAAATTATATTTGGTGACCAACCCTCGTAATTAATAATGCAGTGAACTAGTGAAATCATTAATATAACTGCAGTTAAGATATTGATTAGTTTAAAAAGTGATAGTTTTAGTATGATAATAATTATTTAAAGTTAACTTTGATAGCACCAGCTTTACAATCAAATGATCCGTTTATAATAATAAAGCATTGATAGTTAAAATAAAATGGATGAGATCAAATATGATTCTTATGAGATCAAATACCTTGTATTATGGTGAACTAGGCACCGGTGATCCCTTGCGTGGATGCGCGGTAGATAAAGATAGTGTGGTGATTGCATACGTGGATGAATAGTGTCGGAGCACTGTGTGGGTGCACGATGCTATGGCATTGAGTATGTGTTCAGAATTTAGTAAAGAATTTTGAGATTTAGTAAAGAGGTATGATCTGATTTTAATCGTGAGTGCTAATGCATTGCTTCTTTAAAGAATATTCATGGAGTATTAAAAACCGTGTTGGCAAGGCTACCTTGTGTATTATGTTGAGTAATCTATTTAAAATTAAGTATGTATAGCAACATAATTGATACAGCGAGCCGTGATAAAATTTTGGAAGATTAATTAGTGGGAATATTGTACCATGAATATAAAATATCACATTGGAATACGATGCTTAAACTTGAAGGCGAACTTGGTACGCTTAAGTGAGTGAAAGAAGTCGGTGAAGGATCTTGGCGTTTTATTAGATAAAAAGTTGCTTTTCGATGAACACGTCAGCCACATATCTAGTAAAGCTTATAGGATGCTGGGATTTGTCCTAAGAATTTCCAAAGAGTTTAAATTGCCGTCTACACTTGTACTACTCTATAACTCGTTTGTTAGGTCTACTCTGGAGTATGCTTCCACGGTATGGAGTCCTCAGTATAAGGTACATAAAGAAAAAATTGAAAAAGTCCACAATCGGTTTCTAAAACGACTTTCATATTACATATCTCAAAATAGTAACAGTAATGACATTCCCCCTTTGCCAGTTTCACCCGATGGCAGACGTATTCAAAGAGATCAAACCCTTTTATATAAGCTCCTGAACAACGGCGTTGACTCTCCATACTTAATCTCTAAAATATCCTTAAGATGTCCACGGATTAACTCTAGGCATCGTAAATTGTTTTGCATAGCACCAAGTAAGACAAAACATGCTACCAACACATTTATCAGAAGAAGTTGCAACCAGTTCAATCAGCAATTTTCAAAATACGACATTTTTCATCTCTCTCTTCAGAAATATAAATCTACAATTAAGGACATTATATCCAAAACTGACTAGCTTCACTAGTCAGTTTTGTTTCGTTTTTGTTTTTACTTTATTATTTGTGTTATCTACCTATTTCTGTTCTTTTTCTATGTACCTTCTTTTCCCGACTATTGTGTGTTTTAATTCTGTGTTAACTTTTCTTTGGAGACTGTTGTGGTGTGTGTGCTTTGTATTTGTTTTGTTTATTGTTTATTGTTAATACTGTGTGTCTCCAAAAAAAAAAAAAAAAAAATGCTCTTTAAGTGCAAGTGGTCTTCAAGTGATCTTCTACGATGCTTGACCTTGATGGCGAACTTGGTACGCTTAAGTGAGTGAAATGCTCTTTAAGTGCAAGTAGTCTTCAAGTGGTCTTCTATAATGCTTAGAACTTGATGGCGAACTTGGTACGCTTAAGTGAGCGAAATGCTCTTTAAGTGCAAGTGGTCTTCAAGTGGTCTTCTATGATGCTTGGAACTTGAAGGTGAACTTGGTACACTTAAGTGAGCGAAATGTTCTTTAAGTGCAAGTGGTCTTCACCAACTTGGTACGCTTAAGTGAGCGAAATGTTCTTTAAGTGCAAGTGGTCTTGACCAACTTGCTGCATTTAAGTGAGCGAAACGCTCTTTAAGTGCAGTTGGTTTTCAACTACGACAAATCTGGTCCCCTAAGTGTGGCAAAGTCCCTTTAGATGCGGTTGTTTTGTTCTTTAAATTGAAAGCTGTTGTTGTGATGAGTGATAACGAATGGACAATATTCCTGGATCTTACGAGTACATAGTGGAGGTGTCTTGTTAAGTTGCGAGCTGTCGTATGATTGTGAAGTGATAAGTGACAATGAATGGGCAATATTCCTTAGGAAGTTAGGAAGGATCCTTACAAGTAGGTAATGTGAATCAGGTGTTAACGGTTGTTTATTTTGCAGTAATTTTATCCCGACTCGTGGGGTGCCCGGGGCGGGCACCATGCAGCATGGCCGTGTTGGCAACACCTCGTTCTCACGTTCGGTGTTGCTTGGTGTTGGTGGTTATGCTGTGGTCGTGACGTCAGAGCCCCCTCCATCGAGACGAAAAAGATGGCGCTAGGGCGAGGACGTGGCGTGGAACGACAAGCCTCAGTTGCTGTTTGCGCTCCGACCGATTTACATTGCATTATACGGGTTGATTTTACTATCTGAGAGTTTAATTGTTAACAATACCTCCATAATCCAATCACCAATTATATTATTAAGTGCAGTTTTAATTTTTTTTTTTTAGTTAATGAATAAAGACAATAGTTATTTAAATCATAATACCTAATATCATGATACATTTTATTGACTTTTGTTCTAGGTACATAGGTACCTACCTACCTAGAACAAAAGTTAAAAATGTATCAACTCAAAAACTTACGATTACTACTAATCGTAACTACAGTTTTTTTCCGTACAGATAAGTAGGTATCTACATACCTACTTACCTATAAGTAGGTATCTACATACCTACTTATCTGTACGGAAAAAAACTGTAGTAACTAAGTTTAAGATGCAAATATACAAGTACAAGATACAATAATTTTTTTCTATTTTTTTTTTTTTAAATTTTCAGTCGATTATTATTATTATTAAAAAAAACAGTTTTTCTTATTTTCTGAAACACTTTTTTTTAAGTCAAAAAAGTTTTGATACTGTGCTACTAGGATTTCAAATGTAGGTTGATATTTTTTAACAATTGTAGTGTGATGTGATAATTCTTTTACATTTTATGTTTACACTTAACTCAGAGCCTGAGTACTTCCGTGAGCATTTTATATGACTTTTAGATCATCGTATCTTAGATTTTTTTCAAAGAATAATTAGCCATGCTAATCATGACTAATAGTCCCCTTTCCCCTCCAATTACGCGTAAAGCTTGTGCCAGGAGTGGGTACGACAATAGTGCAACGGGTGGGATTTGAACCGCCGACCTTTCGGAATTCAGTTCACTCCTCAACCGTTGAGCTATCGAGGCTCTGATTTTCACCAAAAAATAAGCGAAGAAACAAATTCGCTCTTCGTTGGACCATACCTTTAACATTCCTATCTCAAAGTAGACATTAGGGGGCCGTGATTAGGAGTCCGACGGCGCATGGAGTTGTTATAGCCATACGCTTTAATTCCGCCGATGCTCGATATAGCCTTGTTAAATATTCAACGAAAGTGAAACGCATTTCAGCCTACTGGGCAATGTTTATATTTTGACGAAGAGATTTTATAGACATATCTATTTATTAGATAGTTTAGATGTCTAGATAAATCATCTAGTATCTTCTATACTTTGTGGGGTATATATATATGACTCCGCTGGTGTTAAATGATACACCCAAAGTTATGTACACTGGTTTATTGTTACCCACATTATATAATACACAATAAGAAAATTTACACTAAAGTTGTATTTACAATGCTAACTAATTATTTACATGGAACAGAATGCGTTCTATTCATTATCGCGAGTCGTCCACGAAGGGGACGCAACGAGTGTCAACGTAGACTGATGAAACGCACTGAACCTGGGAATCTGGGGAAAGCCTTTTTATAGTCTTTCCCCGTCCACCGAACTTGTTTACGCCAAAGCCAGTAAATACCGGTTCTTACCGGCTGCGCGCAGGTGTGTTTAGCAGGTGCGCTCGCAGCTGCGATATGCAGGTGGCATTCTTGGAATTTGCCCGCCGCGATTTACCGTCGTCACACAACAAACAGTTGCGCGACGACCAAAACGCGGTCTAACCAACCTACAGTGGTCGGTCGCCACAACTTCTATACTAATAAATAAAATTGGAGTGTCTGTCTGTAATTTCGAAATAACTACCGCATATTATTAAGGTCATATGGTTATTTGAACGATATTATAACTGAATCACATGTTTTTAAAATTTTTGTCTGTCTGTCTGTCTGTCTGTCTGTCTGTCTGTTTGAAAAGGCTAATCTTCGGAACGGCTGAACCGATTTTGACGGGATTTTCACAGACAAGTAGAGAATTGACCAGAGAGTAACATAGGCTACTTTTTTAACCGACTTTCAAAAAGGGAGTTGTGTTTTTCTACCTATGTACACCGAAATCTCCGAGATTTCTGAACCGATTTGCGTCATTTCTTTTTTAATCGATAGAGGAACTTTGCAACATTGTTTCATAAAAATTTTGGAGTCCAACTCCTCAATCCTGATGCTGCAGGGGATCTGACCAATCCACGCGGGCGAAGCTGCGGGCATCAGCTAGTCTAGTATAAAGATATCTAGGTATACTTATACACTTTTTGTCAAACATTGCCCAGTAGTCTTTGAAATGCGTTTCACTTTATGTCCGAATGGATTTTGGTGTATTTATAATTATAGAGAGTCTAAGCCATAGTCTACCACGCTGACCAAGTGCGGTTTGACCATCAGACTTCACACACCTTTGAGAACATTGTGCAGAACTCTCAGCACGCATGCAGGTTTCCTCACGATATTTTCCTTCACCGTTAAAGCAAGTGATAATTAAATGCTTGAAATACACATACTTAACTCCGAAAAGTTAGGGGTGTTTGCCCGGGATCGAACCCCCGACCTCGATAGGAGGAGGACGTTTTAACCACTAGGCTATCACCTTTTTTATGCACTAGGTGATTCTTTCGCATTCGATTTTTAAATGCTGTGGGAACTCTTATGTTTTAGTAAGAATCCACGCTTTCTAAGCCCTAGGCTTACAGAACAAGTTAATTCGTGAAATTCTACATTATATAAACCATTTTTCTCACGCACCAATCCAGAGTTTTCGTGCGAATAATTTTCTCCTCATTAATTAGAAGATTCTCGGGATGCTCCTGCAAATGATTCGCCTTAACAGAATAATAACGATGCAGCGGCGACGTAAAGTGCAACTAATATGGCTGTGGGCGGCTAGAAACTACATCGCCTTGAACATTGATTGGTCTAGATAAGTACTGAGTTCCCATCACGCTCCCATAAATTGTTTTAACTGTAACTAAATTTATGATCAACTAGCTGATGCCCGCAGCTTCGCCCGCGTGGATTGGTCAGATCCCCTGCAGCATCAGGATTGAGGAGTTGGACTCCAAATTTTTTATGAAACAATGTCGCAAAGTTCCTCTATCGATTAAAAAAGAAATGACGCAAATCGGTTCAGAAATCTCGGAGATTTCGGTGTACATAGGTAGAAAAACACAACTCCCTTTTTGAAAGTCGGTTAAAAAAGTAGCCTATGTTACTCCCTGGTCAATTCTCTACTTGTCTGTGAAAATCCCGTCAAAATCGGTTCAGTCGTTCCCAAGATTAGCCTTTTCAAACAGACAGACAGACAGACAGACAGACAAAAATTTTAAAGACGTGTGATTCGGTTATAGTATCGTTCAAATAACCATATGACCTTAATATGCGGTAGTTATTTCGAAATTACAGACAGACACTCCAATTTTATTTATTAGTATAGATGTAAAACCCGGAAAACTATAAAAAGTTGTAGTAGGATAGTTTATTGCAATAAAACGTAGTACATTTTTGAAGTCGGTTAAAAACAAGAAGAAAAACAACTGTGCTTGGGTGAAAAGGCGGCCTTATCACTAAAGTTATATATGTTATAAAAAGAAATCAGTGATAAGATGTTTTCAGATTTTTCTGTATTGTAGGGAGAAAAGAAAACGAACGTTTTGACGAAATGTGATTTCCGATTTAAGCTCAATAAAGCTCATTTTCAGTACTGTTTGTGCCTTTCACTTTCGTACAGGTCTTAACGTCTTGTCTTGCTATATTTGCGATATTATGGTCTATAACATAACACGCATACCTACTTAATATAATATGTATCTTAAATTACGGCAGTGGTAGTAAGTAAACTGAGGCGTAGTGTTCTTAAAGGCGCTTCAAAGGGATTCAAATACTGCTGGTTCCGTAATTTTGAGAATTTAAAATTGTATGCATAAAAATATAGGTGTCTCTAGTTTAGGTCTGTGTAGTTTGGTCACATGGTATCTAAGTGTAAAAGTTACCGAAACTAGTTTAGATAAGATATACGATCTTATTTGTAGCAGAAGGATCACTATACATGAGAAGTGCTGTCTCACGTAGTTACCGGTGTAATGTCTAACATGTGTCGACGTCAGCCACGCCTCTGACTGATCTAGAAACCTGTTCAAATATCTACTAGTAATTGTAGTGTAAGAGACGGTGCCAAGTTTCATATCGAATGAATGTAAAAATGATTTGGCGCAAACTCCACGGGAAAGGGATGAAAATAAGCAAACCTGCAGTAGGTAGGTAGTTACTGCATTAATTTAACATTTTACTTAAAATATTTCTTTGACGGTTCTATTATAGTGTAAAGTTAAAATGAGGTTAGCTGATGTACCTATTTAATATACCTACGCGAGAAATCATGGAAAAATCTATTGGAATCCAGAATTTAGGATTCGCTAGCAAAATAGATAGAGGATCATAATATTGTCTAGGCAGACTGTGATCACCAATCATTTTTAAGCTACTGATAGTTAAGTAGGTATCTGCAGGTTTCAAAGGTATTTCAATTAGGTATCTGTTTCCACCAAGATTTTGCGAAATGTTTATAATATGTGAAACATGAATACATATTATGTGAAGAAAGAATCAATGAGCCTCGATAGCTCAACCGTTGAGGAGTGGACTGAATTCTGAAAGGCTGGCGGTTCAAACCCCACCCGTTGCACTAGTGTCGCACGCACAAGCTTTACGCTTAATTGGAGGGGAAAGGGGAGCATTTGTCATGATTAGCATGGCTAATATTCTTTTTAAAAAAAATGTTGCGGTAGTCTCTGAGACTATAAAGAACTTGTTCTAAGAAAAACTGTTAGAAGTGGAGTAATTATCCCTTTCTCAGCGTTGGGACAGTTGCCAGAATGTCCACGCTACGTGCTACGAGCGTGACTGCGACCCGAGCAGCGATGTCGAGTAACGGTGGTATACGACATTATTAGCGAAAGATTAATCTGATTTTTTTTTTAAATTCGATCTAATAGCTAGATCTTAACTGAGCTCTTACCAGGAAGGGATGATGCAGTTCTAGACGAGAGGCTATTGATTAGGTCACACGAAGGGTTGCGTACCATTCATAATATCATGACATTTTTTTACTTTTTATAGTTCTGTACCTCAAAAGGAAAAAAGAAACCCTTATAGGATTATTTTCTGGTCTGTCTGTCTGTCCGTCTGTCGTGTCTGTCAAGAAAACCTACAGGGTACTTCCCTTTGTTGACCTAAAATCATGGGCAGGTAGGTAGGTCTTATACCACAAGTAAATGGAAAAAATCCGAAAACCGTGAATTTGTGGTTCACACAAAAAAATTAAATGTGTTCACGAAAATTTTAATTTACTAAATCACATATAGATGGCGCTGTTGTCATTAACTTGCTGTATTGCACATGAAAATGTTAAAATATTTTGTACGTTGCTACGGAACCTTTTGTATGCGAATCCGACTCGCACTTGACCGGTTTTTTGCCAAGTTCATCCTCCACCATTACATTTTCACATCTTATAACTTTTTATATTACTTACTACTATATTATACTATACTACTATAAACTACTGTAAAACTAAAGCTACGAGGGTTCCAAACGCGCCTCGTTCTGAGAAGAGCCTACCACAAACTCAGCCTGGGAAGTTTTATTGCAGGCAGGTTGCAGCGGCAATATCTTTCTGAGAAAATTTCAACAGCCTACCTATGCCTACGTACGGTTCATGAGATACAGTGCGTTGACAGACAGATGGATGGATAGCGGAAGCGTAGTAATAAGATCCCGTTGGCATCCTTGTACGGCACCCTGAAAAGCAAATTTTTCACGTATCTACCCTCATCAAAAAGCTTTACATTGCTGTAAGCTTACACAAGTTGCATTATATAAGTTTCCACGTTGCAATATCTCTATTAGAGTGGAGATATAAATAAAACAACGAGTGGTCGCCAACTGACGGCTAAGGAAGGGGTACACAATAATCACATTCCTCGCCCGCCCCTCCCCTCCGCCTTCTGTCCATCGGCAAATATCTTTGGAACGGACCTAATGGGCTATTATTGATAGCTCCAAGTTATAAGAAATCGTTATTTTTAACCCCCGACCCAAAAAGAGGCGTGTTATAAGTTTGACGTGTGTATCTGTGTATCTGTGTATCTGTCTGTGGCATCGTAGCTCCTAGACTATTGAACCGATTTTAATTTAGTTTTTTTTTGTTTGAAAGGTGGCTTGATTGAGAGTGTTCTTAGTTATACCTAATCCAATAAAATCGGTTCAGCCGTTTAAAAGTTATCAGCTCTTTCTAGTTACTGTAACCTTCACTTGTCGGGGGTGTTATAAATTTTTAATTTACACTTGTTATCTCATGATGATGATCTTATCTGACGATGATGATCCACTTTGCAACTGTGCATTGTGGACTCTACATCTCCTGAGAATGCTTTCGTGTCATAGTGAAACATACGTTGAGTGTGTTTTAGATTTGTGTGGTGTTGTGACTTATGTGTAGGCGTGTGTATTGCTTGCTTTTCCTGTTTCTTTAGTAGTAGAAAGGCAGGCGGTGCATATCGCATGCTGCACATTGTACCATACAAAGTCTGTTTTGACATATTATTATAGCGAATTAATCATATCCGCAAAGCAACGCCTACGACTTCTATTCAACAGAATATGATGCAGTTTTGATTGGAAGTGCAATTTTTGACCATATCCGGTTCTGATAATATAATTACTTCCATCGCATTGATACACTAAATTGATAAATTCGTTTGCGATACGAGTTTAGCAATGTATAAGTAGTAACTGAAAGCTATGGTAAAAAGTCCCAACCGGTTCTACGAGTTACTCGTAGCATCAACCGAAAATCGAAGCTGCGATGTTTGTAGTATAGGACTACAGACGACTTACCTAAAAAGTAACTACACAAAACGATTGTAAAAATACCTATAGAGCGCGGAGTCTAATAGACACTGTTTTTCTACTTCTTCTAAATAATAATAATAATTATAATATACCCTTTATTTACTTAAACGTGCAATCATTACATTTTATCTTAATAAGTACTAGATTTTCCATCTTAAATATATAATATGTACATAAACAAGACTTATCCTATTTACATTTATATTTATTTATACATCATCACTAGTTTTTTAAAATTATTAATTTTCTACTAATTTTTTACTTCTTCTATACTGGGTTTAAAATGTATTCTCCGTCCAATGAACCATCTGAAGGTTCCCGCAAGAATTTTAAAACCTAAATTCACGTGGATAAAGTCGCGAGCATTATCTAGTCTAGAGTCTAGACATATTTTATCAATTAATTATTATGCTAACACGCTGGCAGCCTATGGCATGTGCCGCCTGCATTCTGGTCGCCGCCTGAAGCCAAGAAACCTCGCCGCGGGCTGCCTTACACCACTTAATTCCTTACTTATTTTTAACTTTAAGTTCCAACTTCCAATTACCTGTTATCGTTGTAACTTGTATTACATCGGAGCCTATGTGTTTGCAGTGACAAATCGGTTTTATTCATCTGGCAATGATGTTTCTATCTCTGAATTCGAGACAGCTTGCTTTAACAGGAGACTCTTCGACGCTCGCTGCATACAAACGTCGTTTGGTTTTGTTGTAATTTTGATGACATGTTCTAGAAAATCATATGATCTCTAAATCATATTATCTCTATTGTGGTTTGCCAGTTTTCTCTAAAAATAAACAGTTTTAAAATAAGATAAGTAGATACACGTGTTTAAAGATTTTGTATCTAAATTCTTGAGACCATTACTTATGATCTTGCTCGATCCAGCAATGCGCGGACTGATTACTTAATACTGAAAACATGCTGAAAATGCATAATATTGAAAAGAAAAGAACAACCACCGAGTGTGCTGCTGGTTCAGGTTTTCTGGTTTCGGAAGGAAAGGCGTTCCGAAACAGTGGCAGATGCGTTTGACGATTCTAAAGTACTTTTAAAAGTTTCGTTGAATAAAAACAATTTTTATCTCATGTTATTATTTCAACGAAAATTTGGAAACCACACTACAATCTACATAGATATTATTTAGTTCCCAGAATATTTCTACAAAGATTAGGTACTTAATCCGGTGTCAAATCAGTATATTTTTATAAACGTCAAAACACGCGCTTAGAAAAAAATCAAAATATTTTTATTCAATTAGACTTTTACAAGTTCTTTTGAATCGTCAAAAGCATCTACCACGTACCATCTTAGTGTGCGAACTTGTATGAAATACTGGTGTGTGACGTCCCAGTGACTTGAAATGCTTTTTAAAATGGTTATCAGGCTTGAAACTTTTGGAAGACCCTCTATTTAATAATCAGTGAAAAATAATTTATTTTTGACATGGGCAAATATCGTATTAAGTTTGATTGAAGTATTCAAAAGAGAGCCAATTAGCTAGGTAGGTACGTTTGTGTGCAGCGCACTACGAAGAAGCCCCTCTTAAACCGGTTCGCTAAGTAGAGCAAGTACAGGCCTCTACGTATATGTAATTTACTTTTTTATCTAACTTTTCCGTTAAATTAAAATGTATATCACTTGAGACAAGCATCCGGTAAGGGCCATACATTTAAACATTTTGTCTGCTCTACAAAGCTTACGCACTCGTAACTGTACGAGATCATCGTATTAAAGAATTTTTAGGGTTCCGTACCTCAAAGGGGTAAAAAATATTACGCAAATTGGTCCAGAAACCTCGAAGAAATCGATGTACATACACTAAAAAGGGGGGGCCGAATTGAGAACCACCTCCTTTTTGGAAGTAGGTTTAATAAGGAACCCTTATAGGATCACTTCGTTGTCTGTCTGTCTGTCTGTCCATCTGTCCGACTGTCGCGTCTGTCAAAAAACTAACTAAGCCTAATATTTGACATAAATCGTCAATTCAGCGGCTCGATTGCGGAAGCTACAATGTCACGATCGCAATCATCCCTGATTGGTTGATGCTCGCTTACTATTGGCTACAATGTATTGTTGCAACAAGAATACCATAAATTCAGCCAATCACAACGATTGCGATTGTAATAATTGATGCAGTTTTCCCTCAATCGAGTAGCAGGATCAAACCGAGAGTTCCCTCCAGTTCACTCTGCTATGGCGTAATTAAATTTAAAGCATGTCGCTGTAGTGCAGCATTGAAGCCTGGACGACACGTTCATTTTATTTACTGCTTCCATGAAATATGGCTTCGAGTTTTTCAACTTTGTAATTACACTTGAAACTACTTACTTTGTAATATACAGTGAAAAGACGGGTATGAGCTGCTTAAAATAATTCAATTTCCTTTTTGTCTTAAAAATACTTATAAAAGGAAAAGGTAACTAAGGTCGAAATCTATAGAGCTCACTTTGACTTTGCTTAGACCTAAGTTTCAGTTAAAATGAGACAGATTTGTGCCAGCTGTCTCGTTTTAACAGCCTGACTGACTGACTGATCTATCAACGCACAGCTCAAACTACTGGACAGATCGAGCTGAAAGGCATGCAAATAGGTATTATGACGTAGACATCCGTTAATTATGGATTTTTGAAAATTCAACCCCTTAGATGGTAAAATAGGGATTCCAAATTTGTGAAGTCGTGGACGAAGTCGCGAGCATAAGCTAATCCATACTAATAACGTATTATAAATACAAAGGTGTGTCTGTCTGTCTGTCTGCTAGCTTTTCACGGCTCAACAATTTAACCGATTTTGATGATATTTGGTGCAGAGTTAGCTTACATCCCGGGGACGGACATAGGCTACTTTTTATCCCGGAAAATCAAAGAGTTTATACGGGATCCTTAAGGGTCTATCCATATAACCGATTTATATGGAATTTAGTACAGAGGTAGCTTGCACCCCGGAAACTTATGTACCTATACAAATCCGGACAATCAGAGATCCTACGGGATAGTAGTAGTACAGTATAGTATCATCATCTCTGTTTATTACAAGTAATTAGGTATACTGCACGAGCCTACCTCGAAAATTATATTAATTGGCACGTGTAACGTATTTAATGAAGTCCTCAAGTCCAGAGATTGTTATTGTTAGATACGTCACAGCAAGTCGCGTCTTGTGGCATAACGCCATAATTAAGTGGCCATACAGAATGGCGCACGGCATCCCAGCAATGCGAGGCAAGAAACATTTCAATGGGCTGAGGGGCGACGACCTGCGATTCGTCGCCGACGCAACTTGTTCGCTATATACAAATAATTATGGTTTTGGCATGGGTGCTTATGGTGTGGAACTGTGAATTGTAGAGAATTGGAAAGCTGTACGTTCGCCGGTTTGAATGGTGTAAATTATCCCAAGAAAATCTCTTAGAAAATAAGAACTAGCGAGAGAATCAAACTTGGAAATTCGAATGTAGTCTAAAATGGACTAAGAGCCAGCGCGTGCTAGACCTTCGATATTTTACAAAAGCTGAAATTTTTCTCTGCGTATTGACCCCTACACGGGGAGGAACGATCAGCGACTATGAAGTTTTTGAATCATGGTGGCTTTGGGAGATAACAGGTAATGAAAACACCTAAGTAATTAATTGCCAGATGGCAGGCCCCCTGCCAGACAACCTTAAAATTTAATAACTTGATTTTTTTTTTATTGAAAATATATTACAATAGAACTTAAAGCTAGCCTATCTAATTACTGTACAAATCATGCCCGCGTGAAATCATCGGTGCCAAGAATACTGGCTGCATTTCCGCGCTGGACAGCCAGGTTTATCCGTTGCGTAAAAAATGAGCCAGCCCTTCTGTCACCAGATGAGGCAATCAACCGCGGTGAAATGTATCTAAAAATCTTAACGAAGATGACATACAGGTACTTTTACTATATAAGTTGAAGCAAAGTAGACAAGGCGATATATAAGCCATGGTAAAGTAGGTTGTGTTTTATACAAGGCTGACAAATTACATGCATCCAAGTTCCCTTACAAGGAGTTTGTTCAATAAATTAATTAAATGATAAGATTTAATAATAATTGCTCGCACTTGAAACAGCAAATTGAATAGGCGATGGAAATAACTCACTCGATTAATTGCTTTATCGTCGAGTCGAGTTGTTAATTAGTTCATTTGTATCTTTCGTTTAGATTGCGACTCGTAAGGTTTTTAAAAATGCACTTTAAAAAAAAATAGTATCTAATAATTTAATAATTTATGAAATTTTAATACAAGAATGAGTTTCCTATCCTCTGTACTAGGAAAGACCTGTATTGCAGAATGTTGTTCCTCAGGGATACAAAAATTTTCTAAAAAGCACCAAAATCTAATAAATATGTATTCGTTGGACATATCCATGTAAAAAAACACGTCAATCGTTGCTCCGCTGAGGTGTGATTGAAGAACAAACATATTTTGACATTTATAGCACTAGATGATGGTCGTGACTTCATCCGCGTGGATATAGGTTTTAGAAAATCCCATGGGAACTCTAGTTTTTATTTATGTATTCAGATACAAGTTAGCCCTTGACTGCAATCTCACCTAGTTATTAGTGGTGATGCAGTGTTAGATGGAAGCGGGCTAACCTGGAAGAGGTATCCCAGTTTTTATTAAACCCACCCCTTTGTCTTCTACACGGCATCATACCGGAACTCTAAATCGCTTGGCGGCACTAGGGTGGTAACTAGCCGAAGCCTCCCACCAGAGCAGCCCTGTGATTTAGCGATTATAAACCTGCCGGGAATCGAACCCACTAATAAAACAGCGCTTACCACTGCGCCAGGGAGGTCATCGGAGTTAGTAAGAGTCTAACAGTCTTATTCATAAAAATTTGTAGAAGCTTTATCAGCTTGTTATAAGCAAAGTTCTCAAAAACATTATTCATAAACGTTCAATAGTGCTAAAAGTGTTCAATAGCGGCTCCATAACTTATAGTAGGCTGAACCCTACTATAAACCCTTATTAAGAACAAGATGGCCGCCGTCTTGTCTTAACAGCTGATAATTTGTTTGTTATACGAGATTGAAGTGAGGTTATTTTGTTTTGGTTGATTGTAGTGTCATTGCATTGTAATTATTATTTAAGTACGTTATTTATTCTGGATTCGAGAGGCTGTGGTAATTGACCAGAGTTGCAAGTTTTAACTGCCATAAGATGCTAGGGACGTCGTGAAGTAGGTACCTAAAAGTTCCTACTTAATTTCGAAGTTTCTTTTCATGTAATCATTCCTTTAATTAAGTATGTGATTTCTTCTAACGTAAGAAATATGGCGATGATGCAGCTCAGAACCTAACTACATAAACCGAGAAGGATTTGGGTAAAAAAGGGCTGGCTCATTTTTTGCGCAACGGATCAGCCTGGCTGTCCAGCGTGGAAATACAGCCAGTATTCTTGGCACCATTCCACACGGGCATGATTTGTACAGTAATTAGATAAGGCTAGCTTAAAGTTTTACTGTAATATTTTCAATTAAAAAAAAAGGATTTTATTCCATGAATGTCCAGGTACTGTATCTAATACATACTTTTACCTAATACATGTTTTTTTTAAATAGTATAATAAAATTTAACGCTAATTTCTAAATTCCTTTCTGTTTCCATTTTTAGTTAAATAAATCGGAACAAAACTCCGAACGATAATACCTAACTATCCTCCAGAACTCAGACAATTGACCGAAAACAAATGTCACACCTGCGTCACTTCTCTGTGTAGAGCACAGTTTTTTTTTGCAATTTTGTCTATGAATTCATCAGAACGACAACATAACAAAGCGAAACTAGCCTATAGCGAGAATTTAGTTGTGAGCGGTTTATTGAACCTTTATGAATAAAGAAAGTTATGGAACGTTTAATAGGCCTAATGAGCATTTTAGCTAATGAACGTTTTAAACCTATAATAAGGGATTTTTATGAATAAGACTGTTAGTTTTTAAAAAAACCAGCCAAGTGCGAGTCAGACTCGCGCACTGAGGGTTCCGTACTCGGGTATTTTTCCAACATTTTGCACGATAAATCAAAAACTATCATACATAAAAATAAATAAAAATCTGTTTGGAATGTATACGTAAAGCCCTTAAATTATAATATGATACCCCACTTGGTATAGTTATCATACTTTGAACATTGAAACACATTTTAATTTTTTTTTTAATGATCTAACCACAAACTCGCGGTTTTCAGATTTATTCCTGTACTTGTGCTATATAAGACCTACCTACTTGCCAAATTTCATGATTCTAGGTCAACGGGAAGTACCTACCCTATAGGTTTCTTGACAGACGGACGGACGGACGGACGGCTGAACAGACAGACAGACAGACAGACAACAAAGTGATCCTATAAAGGTTCCGTTTTTCCTTTTGAGGTACGGAACCCTAAAAACAATATAAAATAACTAGGTAGGTACCTATTAACTAACTATTACTAGTTGACACTCAGTTGTTGCTTATAACCTCTCCCTTCAGCTCCCCTGTTAGTTGTAACGAGACCCTTGAAGCCTTAAAACGCCCAAATCCATCAAATCCATACAATAGACTCGCGCCAACTCTAAGCTAGAGCCAAGTAAGGATTACAACCCTCTTCAACTGATATCATATTCAGACTATGGCTTCGATACCAAGTGCTTTCTTAAAAGCGCAAAACATATATTATAGATAGTTAGATACCTACTGGCAGTAACTTAATCTATTTCGGTTACAACTCCCCATCACTCGCTCCATACAAACGTAGTTTGGTTCTTATTTGAATATCAATATTAAATCTAATTTTGTAGACACGTTCTAAATCGAGAAACTAATAGGCCTATGTTATGACTTAGGCCAATTTAGATGGAGAAAATTAAAAGAAGAAATAGGGTATCACTAAAGGTGTGGCCACAGAAATCCTAATAACAAGGCATATATTCTGTGGGTGTGCCACTTAATTGTTACATTGTAAATCTCGGGGTACGGGTTCAACACCCGGGCAGATCACGTTGCCGTAAAAGGCGCATCACGAGCGATCGATCGATTCGCCGATTAGCCGTAAATCGATATTTATTTATCGATATCACATTTATCTCACTGAGTTATTGGACAATACTAAAGTTATTAACTTTCTTTGCGAAAACAAATAAAGTAAACAATAGGTGATAATCATTTCAACTAATCGACGACGACGAAAAAAAAAAAAAAAAATATATATTTACCTGCATATACATAATATTGAGAAAAAATATAAAAAGACAAAAAAGAAAGGAAAAAATATATTAAAAAATTACAAAAAAAAAAATAATAATAATAATAATAATTAAAAAAAAAAAAAAAATTAGAGGTAGGCTAAAATAATAATAATAATAATAATCGACGACCCACTGTCTATTGAACATGGGTCTCCTCTTAGAATGAGAATGGTTACGCCATAGTCCACCACGCTGGCAAATGTGGATAGGCAGACTTCATCCTCGGCACGCATGTCTAACTTTTGCAGTTGTGTGCAACGGAAAATATCGTTAAGAAACCTGCATGCTAAGAGTTCCCCATAATGTGCTTAAAGCTGTGTGAAGTCTGCCAATCCGCACTTGGCCAGCGTGGTTAACAATGGCCTTAAATCCTTCTCATTCTAAGAGGAAACCTGTGCTCAGTAGTGGACTGGTGATGGGTAGGGAATGGAGATGATGAAGTAGATTGGTTTCACTCCCTGTTCCACTTTTAATAGAAAAATAGACAGACAGACAACGGAGTGATCCTATAAGCAGACGGACGGACAGCGGAAGCTTAGTTATAAGGTCCCGCTCACACCCTTCGTGTCATCATAATCAACCCATTGCCGGCCCACTACTGAGCACGAGTCTCTTCTCAGAGTGAGAAGGAGTTTAGGCCATAGTCTACCACGCTGGCCCAATGCGGATTGCTAGACTTCAGAGTTCATACAATACATGGAAAACTCTCAGACATGCAGGTTTCCTCACGATGTTTTCCTTTACCGCTAAGCAAGTGATATTTAATTGCTTAAAACTCACATAACTGAAAAGTGCGTGCCCGGGATCGACCCCCCGACTTCCGATTAGAAGCCGCACGTTCTAATCACTAGACTATCACAGCTTTTTTTCCTCCCTAAAAATAGGCTAGAAAAGTTCCCTCTTATTAACTTAGTAAATTGGTTCCAACGTCCCATATACACCAGCTGCCATTACGAACTCGTTTGATTTCGTAATCAAAACCAGGTAAGTAGGTAATTTAGCGAGGAATCGAAGCATCACGTGCGAAGCTCCAATAAATTGTCGCACGCGAGGGGACTCGTAGCGTGGCGTGACCAACAGACATTACGGTTACACCTCTATTTGTTTGTACACATGCCATGACTTACATCTTGATCTCTCTTGTGCTATATTCCTCACTAGAGGATGCCCGCGACTTCGTCCGCGTGGATTTAGGTTTTAAAGATCCCGTGGGAACTGTTTGATTTTCTGGGATAAAAAGTTGCCTATGTTAATAACAACAAGCTACCTCGGTACCAAATTTCATACAAAACGGTTTAACGGATGGGTCTTTAGGTATCCCGTGGGAACTCTTACAGTAGCTTCTTAGGTAGCAGACGGACAGACAGACAGACACACTTTCGCATTTATAATATTAGTATGGATTTCTGAGAGTTAGTGCCCCTCCATTAATCAAATACCTATTGATGAAGGGCTTCTTGGAAACAAATAATAGCTGGCTCCCAAATCTTCTAACATTCATCATGAATGATCAACCCACCACCGACCCACTACTGAGCACGGGGCTCCTCTCAAAATGAGAAGGGCTTATGTCATAGGCCGTCACGCTGGCATGGGCAAGCATACCGAGCATTCTTCAATAAATCAATAAATCATTGGGTACTGCGAATAATTAGCGGATTTTATACACTTTTGAGAACATTATGGAGAACTCTAAAATATGCAGGTCTGTTGACGATGTTTTCCTTCACCGTTAAAGCAGCTCCTAAAAGTTAGAAGTGGCCGGAATCGAACCCATGACCTCACGAATAGAATGCCGACGTCTTGACTACTAAGCTATCACCGCTTAACATTACAAAGCTTTTTTTAGTCTAGGTAGGTATGTCAAGTTAGCCCTTGATTGCGATCTCACCTGCTGGTAAGTAATGATACAATCTTAATTTGGAAGCGGGCTAACTTTAGCTTATTTAGGTAAACCCTTCACCACTCCAGGGCCAGGGCATTCACCCCTCGGCTTCTACAATACAACGTACTGGAACGACAAATTTAGTAGCATCACGTCTTTGCTGCTAGCCTTCCAAGCCACACCAATGGAGTTGCAAAGGAACATTGTTTGATGGAAGTGCCACCAAACAATGTTCTTTAGAAACTACACCTTGGTAAGACCTCAATCTGTCTCGTTCAGTGGTAAGTGATGATGCAGTTTAAAATGGATCGGCATAAAACATGATCTTTCACTCAGTTGCAAAAAAAACTACAGGTAGTTAAGAATGCAGGTGGTATAAATGAAATCAGGTTCGCAAGGTATCGGTGGCGAGTGGCGACCGCGCGAAAGCAACTCGATACCGACAGCCAATACGATTATACGTATCATATCGGGATTATAGCAGCTCAGGAGCGTTGACTTGAGTGGTGTTGACTTATATTCAATTAGATACCTTTCATCAATATATTCAATACAATCAATACAAATCATACATACAACGGATCAGCCTGGCTGTCCAACGCGGAAATGCAGCCAGTATTCTTGGCACCATTCCACGCGGGCATGATTTGTATAGTAATTAGATAAGGCTAGCTTTAAGTTTTATTGTAATATTTCCTTTCATTATATCGTGGACTTCGATTTTCCGGGGTAAAGAGTAGCCTATAGGGATGCAAACCATATTCTGTAATAATTCTGTAATAGGTAGGTACTAGTATCTCTGTAATTTGTACGAAATACCTAGGTCCACGTGGAATTAAGTTTCTAAAAATCCCGTGGGAATTCTATAATTTTCGGGGACAAAAAGTCCATCCCCAGTGCAAGCTATCTCTGTATCAAACGTCAAATAAGTTAAAACGGACGGCCCGTAAAAAGAAAAACAGACAGACACACTTTCGCATTCATAACTTGAAGTATGGGTGTAGTGAACGAAGGGATAAAGAGTAAGAGGGATAGAGAGTCTTTACAATTAGACATTGTAAGGTCTACATCTCCTGAGGATGCTCCGGTGTCGGGGCGAAACGCGCGTCGAGTGGTGTTGGAATTTGTGTGGTGCTGCGTACCATACAGATTTCATTGGTTTGGCGGATTATAGCAAATTAAGCTTTTGGTTCCTTGTATATCATGGACTTCCGCAAAATAACGCCTGCTTCTATAATACATGTATAGAGTAAAGTTCCTAATTAGTATGGTGTTTTGTAGACGTAGCTAACTCAACAATGAGGCAGTCGGGAGCGATGTACGTGCTCGACCATACCTAACAGTAGGAAGATCTGTAACCAAGAGCAAACCGGTGTTGTGCTTGGGAACCCAGCTGGTCCAACCGTTGTATTTTGTTTTTGGAATGTGTTAGGTATGCTGTTTAGGCCCAATTATTCAGCATGGCCGAAGGGTCCGCGAGCTTTGCCCGAGGGTGAGCCATAGGGCTCGATGAAAGGGAACTCGAAAGCTCGGAGGTAACGTCTTCCTAAGGGCGCCTCTTGTGAGGAGGTTGATAGTTCTATACAATTTTATAACTATCCACCGACATGTATTGTACGGTCGGCCTCAGAACTCGAATAGCGATTTCGCGAAACTATTGCATCATTTGCCAGGCGAATATGATCATCAAGATTCAAGATGCTAATCGACTTATGGCCTTTGACTGTACCTACGTAGGTACAATATAATATGTTGGTGTAACTATGTGTGCATGACGGTGTAAGTAGACTGGATGCTGCTTTGAGTCCGCTGCAAACTTGACTGTAAACTTGATCGCGTATTATGGCCAGAGTACTTACTAGCGACATCTATGTAGTAACCCATAAGGCAATAACAGTTATCTAAATGAGAGGGTAAGGTGGAGGGCACCAGAGGCCGAGGAAGGTCGCCCATGCGATGGACCGATCAAATTAAGTCTGCTGTGGGTGGTCCCTTGCACGAATGTACCAGGATGTCGGCCAGCAGGGAGGAGTGGTGAATGCTCGTGAGGCATCTAACATCTGCCCTCAAAGAAATTGCTTCGTGATGACCACGACCGCTCTGCCAAAAGTGATACGACGAAGAAAAACAAGAAATGATAGCAGGTATTATCTATGAACTCAGGTAAATAATAATTGATGAATGTTGCAGGCTTGCCGCGAGGATGTGTGCGCCCGCAGGCCGGCGGGGTCTCGGGTAGGTACAACGTTTTCGTCACGATCCAATCCGATCTACTGGCTTTTGTCACGATCCCTTTGTAGTTACATCTACCTGTTTTATGTTGATAGCTGGCTATCTGATGCAACCAACAGAAACGAGTAGGTAGGTACCTATTATAGATCATTGAGCCTCAATAGCTGAACGGTTATAGGAGCGGACTGAAATCCGAAAGGTCGGCGGTTCATCCCCACCCGTTGCGCCATTGTTGTACCCACTCCTAGCACAAGCTTTACGCTTAGTTGGAGGGGAAAGGGGAATGAGTCATGATTAAAATGGCTAATATTCTTTAAAAAAAATTGGTCAGATAATATCTGAAGATTCCTTTGTAGTCTGTCGAGTACATAGTTGTTGAGCGAGAGAGGAGGGTAGTTCTAATTACTATAGTGCATATTAGTCAATTGCGCTGGGTAAGCAGCGTTGATCAAGTCAGTAAATGGATAGGTGGCCGACCGTGGCTTTTATTCAAATTGGATACCATTGTCAATTAATGTTAGGTAAACTTAACTAAAGCGACGAGGTTCCAAACGCGCCGGTCTGGTTATGGGTATATGGTCTGTGGTCGACACACTTCCTTTGTTCTTTGTAAATTATTGTTACTGAGCGGTTTCTGCTTTTCTTATCTCGAAATAGATAGAGCGAAGAGATTGTGTTAAAAGCCTAGGCAGGTTCGGGCATAAAGCGTCCAAGATTACTGATAAGGATGCACGCTGCCACCACATTGTTGCGACTTGCGATACAACCACTTATGTGAATCTATTCAGGAATCATCATCATCATCATTAACCGATAGACGCCCACTGCTGGACAGTCCTTGTAGGGACTTTCACGCGCCACGGTCGTGAGGAACCTCGTTTGATATAGTCTGTCTACCTAATTCTGGTTCTTCCGACGCTATGCTTTCCGGTGCAAAGTCGCGTCCAACCCAACGTCTATATCGGTTTTTCGAACTATATGTAACCAACCTGCCAATAGCTACTTCACCTACGCAACCCGCTGAGCGATGTCGCGGTTTCTCTGGTTCTCCTCATTTCTGATTTGATCACGTAGAGACACTCCAAGAATACGAAATAGTTTCCTTACTCTGGTTCTCCCACGGATTTCCTCATTTCTCATTAGATAGAGAAACTCCAAGCAGAGCTCTCTTCGTCGCTCTCTTAGTGACTCCGAGCTTTCTTATGAGGCCCATTAGATTGTCTCGGACCCATGACTTTTTGGTCTTCAAGCACAGAGGGATTTCGGACTGTAGGTATGTCATCGCCATCATAGTTATGAATATAGAAAGAACTTACATACCTACATATTAAGGAATGGGTACCTACTACAAACATGAACCCTTAACATTAGGTACACTTCTTTTTTGGGCAGTCATGTAGGATATACCTATACTTTACTTAATGTCTTTGAGACACGAATGCACCTACCTGCGGCATAAGAAACATCGTTGACGAATAAATTACAGTCAAAGTTCACTCTAAAACACATTAAATTAACTTTCGTTTAAGATAACTGCCCACCACAGCACTAACTAGCGGTTATCTACATCTAACATAGTGAGCATTCGAGTTCAAACGTTCCTAACGACTTTAATTGCTTTTACGATAACCTACTGACGAATAAATGAGACACTCTTAATTAAAAGTACAACTTTTACGAAATCCATACATAAATTAATGTAAAAGTAAAAATAAATTACTATAAAAGTTTTCTTCGTTACCTGCCGCGCATTGCTGGAGTCAAAAAAATCAACGCTTTTATGTAGGTATCTACAAAAGCTTCGATTGTGTAATATTATGCTTATTTCAGAAGACTTAAAAAAAAAATTGTGTAAAGGCAAGTCTATAGATCGCGGAATTTTGTTACAAAAGATTACAAACTGCTTTCGGAGTTTCATGAAGCAGAGCGCAGGAGTCGCTAGTCGTAGGTAGACTTTTCTAGTTTGCCTATTCACGCAGATCATCAATTTTCTTATAACTAAAAATATTTTGTCTTATTCTTTTTACAAGAAAATTCATACGCACCATGGCACCGTTACCTACCACTAAAAACGGCCAAGTGCGAGTCAGACTCGCGCACTGAGGGTTCGGGTACTCGAGTATTTTTTCCGACATTTTACATGATAAATCAAAAACTATAATGCAAAAAAATTTATAAAATACTGTTTTAAAATGCACATTTTTTGGGATGTAACCACAAAATCACGGTTTTCGGATTTTTTCCTTTACTTGTGCTTATAAGACCTAGACAGACAAAAAGTGATCCTATAAGGGTTCCGTTTTTAGGGTTCCGTACCTCAAAGGAAAACCGGAACCCTTATAGGATCACTTTGTGGTCTGTCTGTCTGTCTGTCCGTCCGTCCGTCCATCGTGTCTATCAAGAAATCCTATAAGGTACCTACTTCCCGTTGACCTAAAATTATGAAATTTGGCAGGTAGGTAGCACTAGTAAAGGAATAAATCTGAATTTATGGTTACATCACAGAAAGAAAATTAAAATGTGTTTTAATTTTCAAAGTAAGATAACTATACCAAGTGGGGTATCATATGAAAGGGCTTTACTTATAATTTCTAAAAGATTTTTATTTATTTTTAAGCATAATATTTTTTGATTTATCGTGCAAAATGTCGGAAAAATACCCTAGTACGAAACCCTCGGTGCGCGAGTCTGACTCGCACTTGGCCGGTTTTTCTTTTTGAGGTATGGAAACCTAAAAAACGCTACCTTGATTCGTGGGATATAAATAGTGTCCCACGATTGACCATTTTGTTACGTAAATTGACCATTATACTGGTATCGAATTTACTTTATTACATTCAAAGAACTTTTGTGGTTTAACAAAGAATTGCGAATTCAAAGCCTATTCTCCAATCAGTTTAGTACCTAAAGGTCAAGGGTAAACTGAATAGCAAGTACAATAGGTTGCATGGAAAACCAGAGTGACGTCGTAATCAATTCAACATGGCTTCCGTCATTGGTCACAGTTAGTGACTGCCATGTCAAACATAATAAGGGCCCTTATTGTTTTGACTGTTGACTTGATAATATAAACAAGTGTAAATTAAAAATTTATAACACCCCCGACAAGTGAAGGTTACAGTAACTAGAAGAGACCGAAAAGACCTGATAACTTGCAAACGGCTGAACCTATTTTCTTGGACTATTCCGCGCCTACTATCTAAAGTATCTGAGTTTTCCAAAACATCATTTTCAAATAAATAATTATGTATTTAGGCAACGTCCATCTTGACAGCTTGACATTTGTCAATTGACATAATATTATGAACCTAACGGTTATCTAACCTTCTTTTCTACAAGAAAACTAGAAAAGAGAGAAGATAACTCTTAAACGGCTGAACCAATTTTTTTGGATTGTAGCTAAGAACACTCGATCAAGCCACCTTTCAAACAAAAAAAAGTAAATTAAAATCGGTTCATTCTTTTAGGCGCTACGATGCCACAGACAGATACACAGACACACAGATACACACGTCAAACTTATAACACCCCTCTTTTTGGGCCGGGGGTTAATTATGACTAACGTCATAAGAAAACAGGGAACCAAAACCTATCATCCGCTAAACCAAACAAATCTGTATTGTGCAACATGCAGCATGCGATATGCACAATTTGCAATTTGGCATTGTAAGGTCTACATCTCCTGAGGGTGCTCCGGTGTCGGAGCGAAACGTGCGTCGAGTGGTGTTGGGATATATGTGGTGCTGCGTGGTGGTGGTGCGTATTGCTTGCTTGGTGGCTGGCTTTTCCTGCATGTTTACCAGTGGGAGGGCGGGCGGTGCATATCGCATGTTTAGACACACACACAGATTTGTTTGGTTTAGCGGATTATAGGTTTTGGTTCCTTGTATATCGAGGACTTCCGCAAAATAACGTCTGCTTCTATACAACACGTCATAACCTCAGTCACTCAACGGGCGATGGAGAGAGCTATGCTCAGAGTTTCTCTATACGCTCAAATCAGAACCAGAGTAACCGACAATCGACATAGCACAGCAGACCTCCATTGGGGGATTAGCTAACTCAGTGTCTAACACTGAATGATAGCCACCAAGCTCATTTGATATTGGTTGTTTCTACATTGCTGCTGCACTGAGTGATATCAAAATATTTTTCCCTAGAAAACCTTCAATGGATTAAAAATAAATGTCAATTGAGCTCGGTGCTATTATTCAGTGTCATTAGACACTGAGTTAGCGAATCAGTAGGCTGGCTGGACATGAGGCTACACTAATACATAATTTTACTATTATACAGTATGGACTAGTAAATCACATAGCAAAATCAACATAAAAGAAACATTTATTATATTAATGTAAAATATACCTAAATAGTTTATTTTTACATTTAACATTTTTTTTTTTTTTGACTACATAGTATGTTAACTAGTATAGGTCCGTACTAAATTTTTGAGTTCACTTATTAACCTATCTTCATCTGTGGCAATGTTTACAGAAAGTATTTGACTATTTAACATTACAGAATTATTTAACAGTACCGCTTGGTGAATAAATTTAACACTTTCCTGACTTTTTAATCGTTCGCTACATTTAGTTACAACATTCAAAATTTGTTTCTTACTTAAGAACTTAATCCATCTTTTCGTTATTAAATTATATAACTTCACATACGAAACTACATCTTCAATATTTAATGATTCAATGTGGGGTAACAATTCATAAACTATACTTAATATCTCATATTCGATATCGCTTTTAACTTTAAAATCCGTCAAACTATCAACTTTTGAACTACTTTCACGATAAAATTTACCGCAGTGCCGCGCGAACAAATGCAGAGCCATACTATATATCATGTTTTCTATGAAAACGAATGTACCTTTTAAAATAGCCGTGTTACCTTTCTCTATATTGCGTACAACGAAGTGTAACCACGACATTATACCGTAACCTTCGACCAAGATTTCAAAAGCTCTAGGTATGGCGACCATTGAATTTAACGCTCCAAGAATTTTTAATTTAGTTTTTTTGTCAGCAATGGTAGTGTTATAGAAATCCATTATCATTTTTATGCACATAGTTTTAAAGACCACGTTGACATCTGTCATAGTTTTAGTCCCGTCTTTTATTATGTCCAGGATCCAAAGTCTCCTTTCGAGTGATTCGACATCACTATCGTGGAAGAGGCTCAAGAAATCTGGTACTACTGTCAAATCGACAAACTGTTTTGCTATTAAGAAGTTATTGACAGGTTTATATAGAGGTTCAGTGGGTGAGGTCGAGACCATAAGTGCTCTAGCTAAGTATAAGGCTCCGATTGCGGGTAGTTTTGGATTTTTGAATTCGTGTAGTTCTCCTTCTTCTGGGCTGTCCGTGGCGGAGGATAAACTCTGGCGCAGCGTCGTGATGAAGTCCGTGAGCAAGAGTTTGTCGTTCTTGTGTCTCCTGAAACGAAAACGAAATGGTTATATTATATACTAGCTGATGACCGCAGCCTTGCCCGCGTGGATTGGTCAGATCCCCTGCAGCATCAGGATTGAGGAGTTGGACTCCAAATTTTTTATGAAACAATGTCGCAAAGTTCCTCTATCGATTAAAAAAGAAATGACGCAAATCGGTTCAGAAATCTCGGAGATTTCGGTGTACATAGGTAGGAAAACACAACTCCCTTTTTGAAAGTCGGTTAAAAAAGTAGCCTATGTTACCCTGTAGCCCTGGTCAATCCCCTACTTGTCAGTGAAAATACCGTCAAAATCGGTTCAGCCGTTCCAAAGATTAGCCTTTTCAAACAGACAGACAGACAAAAATTTTAAAAACGTGTGATTCAGTGTTGGTATCTTTCAAATAACCATATGAGCTTAATATGAGGTAGTTATTTCGAAATTACAGACAGACACTCCAATTTTATTTATTAGTATAGATACAGGTATAGCTCATAACTGAATAGGCTCCAGCGGTAGTGGCGCGGTGCGGGAGGGCGACAGTTGCCACGAGTTGAGGAATCACTGAGATCTCGCGTCACGTCATCACACCCCTCTCGCATCGCTCCACTACCGCAGGAATTTGAATTGTTTGAATTGTTGAGTAAATAGAATCTTTTTGTATTTGCGATTATTCGTTATAAAGAAAGAAAGAAAAAACTTTTATTTTTGAGATTTATGTAGTTGTACACAAATCTCAAAAATAAGTTTCTTTGGATTAATGTAAAACAAACTGACTGACTGACATGTTACAACAACATAAATCGCTATTGCGTTAAGGTAGGTACTTGAAATTTTGCATGTCAGTTCTCTCTATAACAAACTGTAGGCTCCCTTTAACAGAGCTCTCTCCGTCACTTACTCCATACAATCGTAGTTCCCATTTCATTTGAATATTAAGCAACCAAAGTCCATGAAATTTTGCAGACATAGTCTAGAAACTAATATCTGTGTCTGTGGTGTTTTAGATTTTTCTAAAAATATGTAGTTTTAAAATTACAGGGGCTCAAAGATTTGTATTTTTCTTTAAAAAAAGGCCCAACTTTGTGCTCGTTTTTCTAGACAACGAAGCAATTTAATGAAATTTGGAAAAACCACAGACCTAGAAAATTTAATGAATATTATGTAGTAAAAAAATTATCGTTATATATTTTATATTGTTATAATTATGTGGGAACTACGAAAACCAGAAATTACACCCAGAAATCTTGAAAATTTCGTGCTGTCTCGATTTGTGCAAGCGGGGTGGTGAAGTGCGGGGGACGACACGTGAAACTGACAGAAACTGACAGTCTAAACACACGGGCCACATTTAGACTGCACCCAACTCCAAACTTGTCGATAGGTCTAACTAAATACACTGGTACATTTCAACTTGCGTTAGACGTATGCGTTACCTACTCAGACGTTGCCTGTAGATAAAAATATGTCTCATGTTTGCTGGCAATAGCGCATGCATCAAACCCTGCAAGTTGCAACTCTCTTGCAACCTATTCCTCACGCAATACGCACAGCTTTAATATTATAATTTTTGACAATGTATACTATATGTAATGCCATATCACAGGTCACTCTCTGATTTATTGCTAACAATTTACTTCCAAATGCAAAGAAATCTAAGTGTGTTGAATTCACACTGCCCAATACCAGGACCTTAAATGTCATAAATTCATTGATAAATAATCATATGTTGAAAATAAAGGAGAACCCCGTGTTTCTCGGTATAATGTTAGATGCAAAGCTTCTATGGAACACCCACATATCAACACTAGATGGTAAACTCAGCTCTGCTGCTTACACTGTTAGAAAAATTCGACAGGTACTGACGTGGAAACTGCAAAAATTGTATATTTTGCCTATTTTCACTGTATTATGTCTTACGGACTCTTGCTATGAGATAAAGCGGTAGATATTGAGAAAAAAATGTATTACAGAAAAGGACAGGACGTGCAATTTATAATTTAAAACCGCGCGCTGCCATACAATAAAAATATAAGGAAATAAGTACCTTATCTATTATCTTATAGTAGCTTCTAAATATATTTACAACTAGCTAATGCCCGCAGCTTCGCTCGCGTGGATTTAGGTTTTTAAAAATCCCGATCCTTTCATTTCCCAGAACAAAAGTTTCCTCTCCGTAATAGCCCGTCCCCGGGATGCAACTTGTTTCTGTATCACGTAAGAATATTTAAACGGATGATCCTTTTCAAATCCCGAGGGATCACCAGGATTTAGGAATGCAATTTCTTACAGCATCAGGGTTGAGGTCAACGACAAAGTGTTTACTTGGTATAGATACCTTCAATATCAATTAATAATCGACACTTTTTAAATCCCATTAGCTTTAGTAGTCAGGTCCCCTGCAACATCAGGGTTGAGGAGTTGGAATCCAAATTTTTTATTGAACAATGTCGCAAACTTTCTTTATCGATTAAAAAAACTACCCAAAATTACGCAGTTAGGTTACCTGCCAAATTTCATGGTTTTGAGTCAACGGGAAGTACCCTAGAGGTTTTCTTGACACACACGACAGACAGAGAGATAGACAACAAAGTGATCCTATAATAGACTACAGGCCCATGTTTAAAAATGGGTGGGTCATATGAACCACCAGGTGACGTATACAGGACGATATAAGAGCATAAAATAATAAGTTTCAGCACTATGCCGTCACTTGTAAACTGTCCAACAGAGTGCTGGTGAGAATTGAAAAGTGCACGTAGAGTGAGTACATTTTGGTCATATATTTTTGTACGGCATTTTTACCATCGATAGATCCATGAAAAATAATAAGAAAGCGCGCAGTGCCGTAAAAAAATGGTGCGCCACAAAGTCAGTAAATGTTTTGATTTTCTGACAATTTCCGGGGTAAATTTGGTCATTTAATTCTGTACGGCACTAGTTTCATACTGTTTCAATACAGCCTCTAATCCATTATTCCGCAACGCCGTACAAAAATCATGCGACAAGGGGAAAAAATTGAGGGTAGCAACCCCCTCTCTTTCCGTGGTCCGGTGGGTGATTTGAAACAACATAAAATTAATTTATTTTGAAAATGTTTTATGCATAGATAATATTTTTTTACATGCCGTACATTTTCGTTGGTCCAAAGGTTTGTAGGGGATGTGGATATTATATACACACCCGTTCACTTCAGTTAGACGGCATAGTGATTTTATCATATTATCAATTGTTCTCTTCAAAAATATGTTAATGCCGTACAGTATCAGATGGCCATAAAGTACTACCCTTAAAATGGTAGCGTCATTTTCATCAGCCTAAAAGATATGGTCTGCATTAAAATGTACGGCATAATTTTTTCCTAATTTATTTATCTTAATACTATTTAAAACAAGGGAAAAGCGTAGAAAATTGCTATATTTTATTAATCTATGAATATTTAAACTTTTGCAATAATTTGAAAAATTTCAGTTTTTGTATTTATCTATAATTTTTTTTAGAACAGTTTCTTTTGAACGGCAATACTATATAACAATAGTATTTTACACTATCATGTTAAAAAAAAAGTTGCCGTACAGAGTCAAATGATTTTACAGCTTTAAAAATTAAGTATACCATGAAATTAAGATAATTATTGATACACATTCAAATGAACACTAATTTTTTTACGGCATTATTTTTAATAGTACTTTTGAGTGCTAGATAATGTTTTGGAACCAAAGCCGTACTTTCTCAAATCACCCCCCGGACCACGGAAAGAGAGGGGGTTGCTACCCTCAATTTTTTCCCCTTGTCGCATGATTTTTGTACGGCGTTGCGGAATAATGGATTAGAGGCTGTATTGAAACAGTATGAAACTAGTGCCGTACAGAATTAAATGACCAAATTTACCCCGGAAATTGTCAGAAAATCAAAACATTTACTGACTTTGTGGCGCACCATTTTTTTACGGCACTGCGCGCTTTCTTATTATTTTTCATGGATCTATCGATGGTAAAAATGCCGTACAAAAATATATGACCAAAATGTACTCACTCTACCTGCACTTTTCAATTCTCACCAGCACTCTGTTGGACAGCTTACAAGTGACGGCATAGTGCTGAAACTTATTATTTTATGCTCTTATATCGTCCTGTATACGTCACCTGGTGGTTCATATGACCCACCCATTTTTAAACATGGGCCTGTAGTCTATAAGAGTTCCGTTTTTCATTTTGAGGTACGAAACCCTAGAAAACGTAGGATCGGCATTCCGAACCAGTGGTAAATTTTTCTGACCATCCAAAAACACTTTGAAGTTTACCTAAAAGTTTACAGGAATAAAAATTTATCATTGTATTCCATTCCATTTCATTCTATTCCATTCTGTTCAAAGATAAATAGATAATAAAAATATTTGTCACCGAAACAATAATTTACGATTCATCGACGACCAATATCAATTTTACTGATGACAATCTGACTATTACCAAAGTGAACGACTACTATAATATCTATTATATACGACTAACATAATATGTATTATAAATTGTGTGCCGTTTGCATTCTCACTAGGTTCTCATTAAGTTTGTTTTATTTGGTTAAACTTTCTGGCATTTATATTGTTATGACGTTTAATTGGCAAATAGTCTGTTTATTGGCTGAAACTCAAAAATTCAGCCAATCACAACAAAGAAAATATTGTAATAATGATTGATGCAGCTTTCTGTAATTGAAAACAAAATATTTGACATTAACTTGAATGTGACAGTGTTTTCCGAATAGGGTTGCCAGAGGCCCCGTATTTTACTGGTTACCCCGTATTTCAGGATACAGAAACCTGTAATTATGAAAATAAAATACGGGGCAAATAAAACTAAATATTTTTAGGGTTCCGTAACTCAAAAGCAAAAAAGAACTCTTATAGGATCACTTCGTTGTCTGTCAATCTGTCAGTCTTTCCGTCTGTCCGTCTGTCCATTTGTCCTTCTATCCGTCTGTCATGTGTTCATGAACAAATATTAGTATTTTCAATTTTCAAAGTAAGATAACTACATATATCAAGTGGGTTATCATATGAAAGGGCTTTACCTGTTCATTCTAAAACAGATTTTTATTTATTTTTATGCATATTTTTTTAATGCATAACAGTTTTTGATTTCTCGAGTAAAATGTCGGAAAAAATACCCGAATACGGAACCCTCGGTGCGTGGGTCTGACTCGCACTTGGCCGGTTTTTTACAAATTCAGTAGGAGCTGGCTGGCGAAATCAAACACTGACGTTATGTCCAGTAGAAAGAATATTTTCCTTTTGCGGCAATGCGTAGCCGAAACCCACTCGATATTGATCATGGTCGTAGCCAAGGCGGCGGGGCTTGGTTTGAGGATGTAAGCCTTTTTTTATACAAGTTAGCCCGTGACTTTGATCTATTCTAGTGGTAAGTGATGATGCAGTCTAATTTCTTGGCCGTTAGGGCCATACTAACCATATAACTAGCCATGACCGAAGCCTCCCACCAGACCAGAAATTTTGAAATGGCGACTGCGCCTGGGAAGCCGTCAAAAACCTAAGCCTAAAATAATACTTACACTATTTCTTGCATTTGCTTACCAATTTTTTTTTTGGAAATATATCAAACATTTCGCGCTCACTTCACTCGCGCTTTGAATTTCTATTACTTGGTGTAAACCCCGCAATTTCGTTTGCATGAATTTAGGTTTTTTAAAAATTCCGTGGGGGATTTTCCGGGCTAAAAAGCCGCCTAAAAAAATGTCTGGGATGCAAGTTACCTCTGAATAGTAAGTACCAAAATTTTGGTAAAGAAGATGGGCCGTGAAAGGGTAACAAATAGATAGGCAAATAGATATACTGTCGTATTCGTAATATTAGTATGGATAGGAAGCTTTAAAAATAAAATCTTGCTATGGCTACACTCGTTTCCCTTTCACTTTAATTTTTTCTGTATTGAACCAAAAACACTTACGCTCACTGCGCTCGCGCTTTTTTATTGTTGTATTTTATCTCACTGTCAAATTGAAAGGCGAAATTCCACTAACCAGGTAATTAGCCCATAAAGTTGAGCGAATGTTTTTTCCTCATGACAGGATTCAGTTCCGGCCCTAATAAAACCTCTCCCGCAATCGATTCCTGGCTACGGCCATAGTATTGATACTGTGAAGGTGGAATTACAAATTAAATGTAATTTTAAGTTGAAATGAGAAGATTGTATGCATGAAATGTATAACATTTTGCTTTACAACACTAAGAGTTTTTAAAAGCTATTTAAATAAATAAATCTTTTATTTAAAACCACATTGCAAACACAGTTCACCAATCAAGATACGGCAACATACAGAGAAAAAATACAAAACTTATAAATAAACTGAAATATCTAAATAGGCTTTCCATGCATTTCAGAGAGAACCACCGCCTATTTCTTCAAATACTTCAAATTTTCAAATTTCTTCAAATCTAAACCCCGTATTTTTGATGGTGGTAGCCTGTAAATCAAAAAGAGCCAGGTGGCAACCCTACTTCGACCTAGACAGAATCAAAAATTGTTTTCATTACTCGGTATGCCTACTGCCATAGTGTGACAGAAAGTGTGACGGTAGTTGTGACCTCTGATTGGCCGACTCTCTTTCACTATTTGCTAAAATTGATGATTGCAACAACAATTTTTTCTTTTTTGTAATCGAAAACAGAACACGGACGTCAAACAGGTTGACTAATTGCAATCATTTCTGACCGGCTAACATTATTCCGCTAGTGGCTCAAACTCACTGTCGCAGCAAGAACATGGTAAATTCAGCCAATCACAGCAATTTGAAATTTGGTTATCACAAATGTACCGATCTAGGAACCGAGAATGCACGAACCAGGGCAGATAGAGATAAGAACAATAATATCATACGTAGGAAATCGACGGGGGATCGTTGGCAAGGATAGCCTTAAAAAGTTTTAGAAATTACACTAGCCATAAACGAAATTGAAATGTCTAAATGTATTCTTTTAACATCTTTCCCTGATGAAAATTGCACTGCTTTCAAAAGTCACAAAAGTAAGGCTTGACTTGACTTTGGGTTAAAACGAGACAGGGTTCAAATAAATCTGTCTCATTTTAACTGTAGTCTTATGTCTAAGGCAAGTCAAAGTGCACTCTACAGATGTCAGCTTAATTAAGAGGGCTCTCTCCGTCACTCGTTTCATACAATCGTAGTTCCAATTTTATTTGAATATTAAGCACCCAAAGTCCATGAAATTTTGCAGACATATTCTAGAAACTAATATCTATGTCTGTGGTTTTCCAGATTTCTGTTAAAATATTCGGTTTCAAAGTTAAGTCTTAAGAATTTTCATACAAATCTTTGAGCCCCTGTAATTTTAAAACTACATATTTTTAGAAAAATCTAAAACACCACAGACACAAATATTAGTTTCTAGAATATGTCTGCAAAATTTCATGGACTTTGGTTGCTTAATATTCAAATGAAATTGGAACTACGATTGTATGAAACGAGTGACGGAGAGAGCCCTGTTAATATTTCTTACTCACGTTTCAGTTTCCAGCAGCAAGTGAAATCTGTGCAGTACATGATAAGCCGCCGCGCGCATCATCCCGCACTGCGAACTGAGACCCATCACCGGAATAGACAACAGGCCACACCGCAACAGCTTGAATGAAGAAGCCACGGATCCTGGAGCGAGAAGATGGCTCAAGAGCGGAAAAAGAAACGCTGGATCATAAATATTGTTATCTTCTTCGACATGAGCCTCCGCTACTACATCTTTTTCTCGCATCAAAGCCAAAACATGACCAATTTCATCCCTTGAAACTAAATTGTTTATCGCTTCTTCTACATCCTTGGAACTTTTAGCTTTTCGATCATGCCCTATTCTATCCAAAAAATTCTTCACTGAAGTTTCATTAAAACAAGCGTTAGATACTTGAAAATTGTAATCTAATTTTTGACTAACCGGGAAGTATTTTATAGTTTTCTCAATTGTTTCTTTGTCGAATAGATTCATGACTTGGTTCGGTGTGGGATGGCCCCATAGTGTCGATGTTCTGGATTTGCGAACCGCGTAATGGTTGGCCGCCGAGTCGCCCCATATGTAAGGTTTGTATTCGTTTACTGGCAAATCATTGGCTTCGTAAAATTCGAGTATCGATAGCAATAATCGATCGCAAGGACTTCTCGTGGCATGATAAGCGCTCAAGTACACTGGTATTTGTTGCGTTTTCATCACAGATTTGTTCGTCGAAATGAGGGTAAAAAGAAATTCTAACAGACGCAATTTGATGTCCTGACTGTGATGACTGAGCATTACATTTAAAAACTCCGAATGAGAGGTTACCATGTCGAAAAGATTGACGATATCTTCGTGATCATATGGATAAAACATCTTTACTAAAGACGATAATAGAGACAGAAGTTTTGGCTCAGTTACGTTCTCATTATGAAGAGTTCGCACTTTTAAAGAATCTTTCAAGACACTTTTACAAAAGTTCTGCCAAATGCCACTCTCTGTTATCTTTTTGAAATCCTGCTTTTCATTCACTTGATAAGCGTTTATCGCTTTAGATATTTTGAGTACGACACTCATATTTTTGGATAATACATCCAAAATGTGTGTTTTACTTTCCTTCATAGCTATCACAGCTATATTCAGCGTTGATAAAAAGTAGTTTATCAAATACTCTTTCTTCTGATACTCTTCAGAAAGACATAACTTCAAAAACACAACTTGCAAAAGTTCTATGTGACTTAATTCGGCTGTTTCAAATTTATTGTTTTTCGAAAATATCTTTTCGCAATCTTGAATGTCCATACATTCTATGACTAGTTTCGTAAGGAATTTAGAAGAATTGATGTATACTTGACCAGCCTTGTGGGGCTTCTCTAAGAACTTTTTAATATTAGATTTGTATTCTTCATATATTGTTTTTAAAATATCTTTGTTATCTATTAGGAATTGGTTGTGGTGGATTAAAGCATTACCTAAGGGCAATGTTATTTCCCTTTGACTGAGCACTTCAGGTCTGTTGATTTCTTCTTTGAATATGTTACAAAATTTGTTATTATACTTCAGTAAGACCAGAGCAAGTTGCGATGTTGTCTTTCTTACAGTATTAGCATAAAAGAACTTCTTAAAATGTGCTTCGCTTATTTGGATTGCTTGATGAGGTTTATTTTCAAAATACTTTATCAATGATTCTTCTATGTTCGTCAAATTTGGAGTTACCTCTTGGTAGGTGAGTAAAGTAAAATACAAATTCATGCATTTTTTCATCGTACCATTAGGTATTTCCAGTGTAATAGATTTAGCATAATTTTCTAAGAGCACTCTTAACAAATCAAAAATTAGAGCTGGTTCTTTGTCTTTAGAACATAAAACTTCAATATCAATACCCAATAAAGTCTCAAGTACTATAAGATCTTCTTCATTAGATAACCCTATCGTATTTAGAACTTTCAGTATAAGATCACTGCTTACATGCTTCTTTTTATTGACTTTAATAAATGCTTTAGTAATTTCTTTAGAAGTCTTCTGTTGATATGAAATCAGTATTGAATACTTCTTGTGCAGATAATTAACAATGTCTTTATTCTGTTCTATGATTTGCAACATAAACTCTGTTGCTAATACGTTTGATGGACTTTTACCGAAATCAATTGGTTGATATACTCCCAGAAAGTGAGAATTTCTAAACAAATTCAAAATAATATCTCTACAGATATTTAACGCATGATTTTCTTTTGCTAAAGCAATAATGATTTCAAAATAAATGAGGGTTTTCCTTTGTTGATCAACCGTATACAGACCCAATTGTGTTAATCTCACTACACAAAACATTAGATATTTTGCCCAAATAAATAAATCTGTGCTATTTATAGGTTTTGTCATATCTATTGTATAAGTAACATCCAATAACTTCAAATCAGTTTTTTCTGATGATTCTATTAAAGGAAAAATTGTTGTTAACTGTATATCTTCATTTTTGATGATAGACTTGGAAATATTTTTTAAAGTCTCATCTATACCGATATCTTCGGGTATAGCAGTGGGTTTTGTTGTCCAATCAGCGATGTAACTTCTCACATCTAATTTACAGTCACCGATCATGACTTCAGTGAGATCCGGTGAGTAGTTGTGGTGCAGCAAGTTGGCTACATACAGATTTAAAAACCCTTTTAAAGTCTTCTTTGCATCCTTGTTAGAATCTATAAAATGTATGCATCTCATGATAAATTGCGAAGGCACTTTTGTAGCTAAAAATACACTGCCTACATTATTTTTGTTATGCATTAAGTAATCAAACAACAAGTCTAAATTTGATGAAGTGCCTTCTTCTGAAACCTGTAATCCGAAATCCAGCTTGTTTTCAGAAACATGATCCACCACTTCTGCTATTAAAGATATAGGGTTTATTTTAGTGTTCCTCAAGGCATACAACATTAAATATACTTCATCTTCATCGCTTTCATAGAGATCTGTGTTTTTGAGGAACAGCTGCATTGTGTCTTTAGCTTCTATCCATGTGTCGTCTTCCTCACTGGTATAGACTTCGAGAATCATAAGAAATAAGTACTTAAACATTGCATTATCGGCAGATAGAGCAGAATTGCATAGTATTTGACATAGACAGATCGCCTTGTATTTTAAAATTGTACTACCAGCAGACATACAGGAATCAACAATCAATTTAATTTCAGGTGACTCTTCCAGAGCTTCAAAGGATGCTGGATTTATATAATAGTTTAGGAGTAAAACTTCTAAAAGTGACAATAAAGAATTAGCATTTGTTATTTTCGGTAGTCTATAATCATTTGTTGTTTCAACATCTTCCTGTTTTTTAATAATGTCCTTCATCAATGAGATTATAGTATCCTGAGCAGGCATATGTTTAGGGAGAAAATTTTCTAATTTATTTTTTAATTCCAAAATATTAGCAGGCGAGTCTTCCTGTTCTAGCAGTTGCATGTACCTTTTTAGACTTTGTAACATTTTCACTAGAACTTTTATGCAATACAGTGAGATTGTTTGATCTATTCCTATTCCTGTATTGATAAGTTTTAACAGTGGCACAGGCATGGTTATAAATCTTATGAAGTTTGCAGTTTGCGCAGGATTGAGATTTGTCAATTTGGTCACCATATTTTCAGGTTTTAACTTGTCTAATAAACTTATGACGAATTCTATAGTCTTTTCCCATGTAGGTGAATGTTGAGGTTGAAAACTTTGCTCGATAACATTTATTATCGCTCTATGGAGATCAGGGCATCTATAGACAATTTCAAGGATAATTTCCCCTTGATGTTTATTCTCCCATGGTCTTTTTAATGTTTGCAAAGCTTTGTATAGATTTGGGTTTTTATTAGCATCAGTAGTGCCTAAGGAATGATCCAGAAAATACAGTCCAAGCTTGTGAGAGGTAAACAAAGTAAGGATGATATCTGACAATAATGTCATTATTTCTTCACGAGCTTCGGGTGTCTGTTCATTGTTTGATTCAGGTGGTCCCTTCCATGTAAATAATTTGAACATATTATGCAGCACTTGGTGGCTGAAAGTCTTTAACTTCAATGTTTTTGATATTAGAGTGTTATCAATAACATTCTTTTTTAATGTGTTTAGAAACATCAATACTGCAAACGCCTCATCGTGCACTAAACCAGGGATGACTAATGATAGTAAACCTTGCTTTTCAAGTAAAGCTTTAATCAACGGCAAATGTCCATCTACAAGAAAAGATGTCATGAAATGGACAAATGAAGTCCTAACATTGTCTTTTTCTTTATAATTTGGCTTTTCAACAACATGTTGTAAACTTTTAGGTGTTAATGGTACTTGATTGAGAACTTCTACTCCTAAATCTGGGCTTAATGTCACCATCGATGTGAGGAGGTTTAAAATAATCTTTCTATGCCTCGGTCCAGAATTTTCACTTATCATAATTTCAACTGTCGGTATGAAAGTGTTAAGGAAGTATCGACAAGCTTCTTCTGTTATGACTATCATGTGGGGTAGTGAGGATTGAACTTTTAGTATAATCAAGTGGAATAAGTGAAAAGCAGGTGTGGCTAATGAAAGGTTCTTCTTATTGTCCGGAGAGATTTGTCGCAAGATCTCATGAGAGTTTCCTCCAACCTTCAAATACTCTAACATGTAGTCCACGTCGCTATCTGGATTCAGGCACACTTGCAAAAACTGAGTCAATGCTGAAATGAAAAATTATAGTATCAATTTTATGCTGAGGTGATAGTGTTATCTCTGCTTATAACAAGATAAACTGACTGACTGACATGAAGCACAAGTAAATTTTACAGTGTGTGTGTGTGTGTGTAAAGCAATTAAATGTCACTTGCTTTAAAGATGAAGGAAAACATCGTGAGGAAACCTGCATAGATACCTAAGAATGCTCCACAATGTTTCTAAAGATGTATGAAGTCTGCCAATCTGCACTTGGCCACCATGGTGAACTATGGCCTACGCCCTTTTTATTCTGAGAGGAGCCCCGAGTTCAACAGCTGACTGGCGACAAGTTGACTAGATGTAGATGAAATTTTACTCTACTTTCAAGGTTGGAATCACAATTGATAAGTGGTTAATATGCAGTAGGATAACTTTCTAAACTCACCCATCGTTTGACCCTGTTTCCCCGCTAGTTCCTTTCGAAAATGTTTTATATCAAATAGGGGGGCTTTAATCGGTTTTGGTGCTTTAATTTCAGCTGCTTCATCATTTTGGGGTTGTCCTGAAGCCGCTTCGTGATTTTCAGAATGTTCTGTAATGCTTTCCCTTTTGTTTCTTTTTGTACTGTCTTTCGACTCGCTATCATACTTTCTTTTACCCATTTTTATTTAAATTCCTCTAGACAAGCATTATTCAAAAACTGCAACAATGAACAAACATTAGATCGCACGTGTGCTTGACACTTGACATTTAATATGATTTAATATTAATTTTTGTTTTGACAAGTGACATTTTTTTCCACAGATAAAGTTGTTTTTGTAATTCCACTTCAGACAAACTCCCTATATTGGACTTGAATGGACTATTCAAAACTAATGTACTCTACAGTAGAAACGGGTAACATTGGTGTAATAGCATATAGTGGGGATTTTAAAATGTGCTAAGGCTTTGTTTAAAGATTTTGTGATCACGTGATAATACACTTAATACCTTAGCTGATGAACCAGTTCAGCGCTTTCAGTGAAACTGAAACCCATATAAACGCTTATTACGACGCAGTCGACGAAAACAGTCGGTCTCAAAAATGGAGGTCGAAAAGATTGCAGCGCTATTGTTTTATTACGATTTCGCACTCGATTGGGTTCTGTTCCATTAGGACCATGCAAAAATGCGCCGCACGCATTTCCTCATTCAAACATGAGCCTTGTGCTAAGAGTTTACATAGAAAACAAAATCGCGCTCAACGATCCAACCGCTAGTGTTATGACCCTAATGGGTTGATTACACCTAACGAGTACAGTGGCGAGTCAGTGTCCTCGGCCGAGTGCTCGGTTGGTATAAACACTTTAACGAGTGCTCGGCCGAGTGCTCGGTCGAGCATAGAGGCGAGAGAGTCACTAGAATCCCAATCTGTTTACTAGGCCGAGTACCCACCTCCCCGCTTCATTCTTCTGCCCCCGCAGCGACTCGCTGTCCCGCTCGGCACGCGTGAACACGCACTCGCTTGTCACTCGGTCACTCGCCACTCGGTCGTTCGTCACCAAGCAGTGTGCGTGTTTATGTTTTTGTTTTCAAAATTATTATCCTAATTTCAATTAAAATGGCCGCTAATAACAAATGGAGCTTGGAAACAACGATAAAATTTATTCAGTGTTACAAAATACATGAATGTTTGTGGAATTTTTCATCACCCGATTACAAAAACAAGGACAAGCGTAATGCAGCACTAATTGCAATAGTAAATGAGATGAACATCAACGACTTTGGTGTCACAGAGGTGAAGAACAAAATCAAAAATTTAAGATCAACTTACAGCCAAGAATTGAAAAAAATTGAAGACTCAAAGAAATCGGGAGCTGGAATAAATAATCTTTATGTCTCAAATATAAAATGGCTCAAGGAAATGGAGGAGGTATTCATGAATGATCTGAAAAGAAAGACGTACGAGAATGTGAGTATCAATATTTATTTACGTTTTTACAACTTAAAACATAACTATTACTTATGTAGGTCTTTTAGTTAATCATTCTATTTTGCCATGGAACGGCGCCTGGGCCGGAGAAGTATTCTGCATATTTGTTACGTAAATCTCTTGCTACCCTCCCTGCATAGTTTGTGTTGTGGACGGTAATGTTTGGCAAGTTGTTAATAAGTTCTCGTCTCCAAGACCCCTCAGTTATAGTGCCTGAATCAGTGTCTTCTTCATCAACACAACCTCGCCGAAAATATGTACTTGAACTTGTCTTTCGTAGCCAATTATGAAGAGCGCATGAGGCTCGTATGATTTTATCAGTTGTGTCAACATCAGTTGGTATACGCCTTTGGAAAATTTGAAATCTGCTTGCCAGAATACCAAATCCGTTTTCAACTATTCTGCGCGCTCTGGATAAGCGGTAGTTAAAAATTTTTTGCGTCGTTGTAAGATTGGTACCACTATACGGTTTAAGTAAATACGTTTTTAATGCGAAAGCATCATCGCCCACTAAAAAACCTCCCTTTGGTAATAAATTATTTTCGAGACTGTGACGTAGTGAGCTTTGTCTGAAAATTCCTGCATCAGAGTTTCTGCCATTTGCTCCTACATTTAAATAGCGAAAACAATAATCATGGTCAACTACAGCCAGTAAAACAATACTGTTCGAACCTTTGTAGTTGAAATATTCACTTCCAGAATTTGGAGGCGCATCAATCAAAACATGTTTGCCATCGATGGCACCATGACATCCAGGAAAATTCCACCTAGTTCTGAAACCATCTTCAATTTCTTGCCATTCATTATGATCTGGTATCTGAAACAATTTTATTTTGTTAATTACAGATTCAATCGGTGTCTCAAATTCACGGTCATCAAAATGCTGAGCAACAACAAAGTGATTTACAATGCGTAGCCTCTTCTGAACAAGCAAATCGTTCACAATCTACAGTCACTGATGCCAATGCTACAAATAATACATCTACTGGCACTTCTGCTACTCCTTCACGACCAAAAAAGAGGCCTAGAGAAATTGTAAAAGCCATTAATGATTTAAAGACGATGCACGATAAAGTATTTAAAGAAGAAGAAGAAACACCATTCGACTTATTTGGTAAAAGTGTTGCAATGCAATTAAAAACAATGTCAGTGGAAAATGCGTTAAGGGCACAACAGAAAATTCAATGCATTTTAACCGACATTGGGATAACTGATTATAGGGAGAGAACAGCTTCATCAATCTCTACCTACGAGTCAGTTGCGACTCCAGCATCTACTTATTCAAGTTACGATGAAACGCTGACGGCCGGCACATATGAAGTTGGTACTGAAGATAGTAATGCTGTTTATTCTTATATTATCCAAGAACCAGAAGCATCAACAGAAATTACTGCCACGGATGATCTCATTCACTCAGCTATGCAGGCTGCTTCTGTTAGTAGTAATAGGTCTGAATAGTTTTGAGTACTTGTGTAGATACTGATTTTTATTAACAATAAACCGGAATTAAGGTAAATAGTGGTTTAATTAAATTATATAACTACATAATTAACCTATAGCAGTCCAACGCTGCACGTTCACACTCTGCTTTCAATCATCCTCTTGAATAAGTAGCGGACCCCGATCGATAGGTAAGAGTAAAAGGCTAGGGAAGATAATGATGATGATCATGTGCCATACTCATTTCACAAGTAAAACACTTACCCTCACATATAATTCTAAATAGTTTACGATGGCGTCCAGTACTTCTGGTATAAACACTGATATCGCAGATCGAGACACTCTATAAAATGCTTGCAAATATCGATAGCTTATCCCAGCTGCTAAATAACTTAATGTTACTTGCAGTTTAACCTTTGCTGGTATAGCTTCTCTCAAAATTGTATCTTGTCTTTGTATATATGGTGTTATGTTCTCCAGCAATGTCTCAAAACGTTCTACAGTCATTCTCAAAAGTGCCTTGAATTCTTTGGGATCTTCTGACTGCAATCCATTAAAAAGGCTATTAGTTGCTCCAAGGACAGTTCGCCTTAAAATCCATGTTCTGGTCCAAATTCTTCGGTCTTCATCTTCTAATAAATCCCACAATTGTTTAATAATGTCTGGTAACAGCCGGTTGAAAACCCGTTTAAATTCTTTTTTTTTGCGATCCATTGCAGAGCGTGATCAAAACTGAACTGACTCCCCACTGTAGTAAATACGTGTGAACACCCACTCGGTAACGGCGACTCTCTCGGCCGAGAGCTCATTTACTGACTCGCCACTGTACTCGTTAGGTGTAATCAACCCATAACCACTCCACTTTATGGAATATACTTTTCGATACAACTAGCTACCAAGAGCTATTCAGACTGAAAATTACAAAGGACAAAAAGGCAAGCACATCATCACTTTTAACTTTAGTGCATAAAAACAATTATTTTAAAGTTCAATCACTTTATTTTTATAATATAATATAACAATATTCATTGTAGGTACTCACTACGTAGACGTAGATAGATACCTTTACAAAAATACAAATTTAATAAAAGTGAATAAAATTATTACGAATTAGAATTACGTTTAAAACGTAATATGAGTGCGACAGGTCGACATGGCAATCGGGGTGAGGCGGGGAACGCCCCGCACACCCGCACTATCCCCCACGACAAATTGACAATATTGATCTAAAAGTAATACTATACTTGTCACAATATTCTCTTTGGAAAATTCAGAAAGTTGAAAGTTCTCTATCCACGGAGAGAAGTTAATATAGGATTCTCTGTTACGAAATCCCATACAAATGACAAAGACACAAAAGTCAGTGGGCGTTAATTATTATTAAGTGACCAACCATTCACGAACAAAGCTATGTTTTCTGTACTACTCTTTAAGAAAACCTATTTTAAAAAAAACATTCGAAATTAAATTCGAAAATATAGGTTCGTTTCCGATTGGTTGGTCATTCAAAATGGTTAACGAACTGACTTCTGTCTTTGTCATTTGTATGGAATGACGTAACAGAGAGAACCCTATTCTTAACTTCTCTCCGTGGATAAAGTATAATTTTAGACTGTCATCTGAGACGTGTTTACAACAGATAAATTTAAATGTAAGCATATCTACTTATTATAAAATTAAGGCGACTGGTCAATATCTTTTATTTACTTAATTTATAATTTAAATTTGGCATGATTTAGTATCAAATACTTATACTATACTTAACATAATATTTATCTCTTTTCCTGTAAGTTTTGCTTTGATCATAATATTATTACTCTGAACTATTTTGAAAAACTTAAAATTAAATGACACAACTTTAATTACAAATAAGACGTATAAAATAAAAGTTAATATATTATTTTAAAATTCTTACAAATAAAAATGCAATAGACAGTCTATATAAACATCTAACATCCAACATCAAGTTAACTATAAATTTTAAAAACATAAAGGTAGGTCCAGATTAGAGCAAATTGTGGTTTTATGATATAATCTGGAGGTACCCCAATAGAAAACCAACAAAATATCACGAATGATGATGAATTTACTGCCTAATATCTCAAAATCAGTCTCAACATCTCTGTCACCCTCCCACAATCCACCCCCTACGTATTCCTAATTTAGAGTATCTGCATCTTTATCTTTTTAGTATTGCTTAAGAAGAACGGAAAATGAATTTTAAATTTAAAAATTCCAATTAGTGTTCTCTACAAACAAGCTCGCAACTTGAGAGGTCTTAAACTAAATAAGGCTTGTCTGTCCTTTTCTTATTATATTGGTAAGAAAAAGAAGCGAATACTCTAAAATTTACTTGCGCTCCGATTCAGCACCAATATTTATCTTATTTTAGAAAAAGTAAAACACACCCAAAGAAACACAAATATAGGCATGGGCTTGAATTCAATCACACCCAAATTTTATTTTGTTTTATTCAGATACAAGTAAGCCCTTGACTGCAATCTCACCTGGTGGTAAGTGATGATGCAGCCTTATTCACTTATTTCACACATATTTTTTAGTCACATATTTTAAAATAGCACTGTCTGTCACATATTTCAAAGCTATAATGTTTCTCGCACATTACAGAGCTACTACATCTGCGATTACAGCAGATGATGTTTAGGCTTTAAACTTTTTACTTAAAAATAACACAAATATAAACGCCATTTTATGACGTTGCATGATATCACGATTCAAAATGTCATTAAGTATTTAAAAAAATCAGGCATCGTCGCGTCGACGGATGCCTGACAGAAGCGAAGCTTCTACGGAATTTTCGGTGAAAGTAATTTAGATCGGACCGGATCGGTTTAGTCCAATCCCATCCCATTCAGTCCAGTCTGTCAATTACTTGGACGAATTTAATTCATCCAAGGTAAATCAATATGAAGAAGTCAAGTAAAATAAGAAGTCGCTAAGAAGCTTCGCTTCAAAAAATATAAAAAACAGAAACAGAAAAAACTAAACAATTACTATAAAAAATATTACTGTCATTTTGATATACAAATTTTTTTACCAAAACCATAACTAAATAATTAAAAGAACTAATTATTATCAAGCTATCCTTTATGTTATGAAAAGGATTGCACTAATTTTAGTCCACTTTATATTTAGTTAAGTTATAGAGTACAACACAGTAACATAAAAAAAAAATAGATCAATCTCTATAGAAATCAAAATATGAAATAACTATAAAAATAGTTGGCTTAAAACTAAAAACTAACAAAAAAAGTAAAATTTGTCATTCCCTCTTCATGATCATATTTTCAAAATCGGGCTCCAACTCCCGTATTTTGTCTAACAGTACGTCAGCCAAATTTTGATTTTTGTCAAGATCTAGAAAAAAAAAAATAGTTAAAGTTAAATAGATAAATTGATTTATTTTGGCTTACTGCATAATAAAAATCGATGGCAACTACGTATAAGTAGTTAAGTCAGGTCAATTGCAAAATTCTAATTTTACAGGGACGCGTGTCAAAGATTTTTTTAATTTATATTACGTCTTAATCCCGTGGGAACTCATTAATTTTCCGGGATAAAAAGTAGCGTATGTCTTAATCCAGTGTATAATCTATCTCCATACCCAGCCAAATCCGTCCAGCAGTTTTTGCATGAAAGAGTAACCAGAAACTTTCGCTTTTATAATATTAGCAGGATGTTAGTTGACGAATAGGTTGAGGAGCCATCGAAATGACGTATATTCAGCACTACCACTGGTTCGGAAAGCAATTTCCACTGAGATGAGATATAGTTACCATCGTAAAATACGAGTTCGCATTTGTCGCGACTCTCGGGGTTCTTCTGGACGATGGAGCGCAGCGTGGTGCAGAAGTCGTGAACCAACTCTGCCGGCTCCACGTCGGCCAACTCTGTAAACGAAAAATTGGTCGCACCATAACAGTAACAGACCTTCTTCTTTTCAGCGCCCTGTTTAAAGGGGGATACTTAGGGGGTTATAATAAGCTGTCTTCTTTTGAAGCCCCCTGTATTACGAGGAGAGGGGGTTATACCTACTACCTACCTACGACTACACCTACACGGAGCACTTATGTTTGCGGTAGGTGACATGATGCATGTATGCTTGGTATATTAACTGTTGTCTTTAAAACATTTTGCACGCTGTATAAAGAATGATACTTAGTTGGATTTAATTGACTGGCGTAGACAGTCTCCTTTTGAAGCATTCTGTATTAAAGGGGGATACTTAGAGGGGGTTATCACCAACCTTCATAAACGGTCTTCTTCTGAAGCACCCTGTATAGCGTGTGTAGAGGCGTCGCACACTCGGCCGCGAGGTACACGGGGCGCTTGTGTTTGCGGTAGATGGCGTAGGCAGAGTTGCGGTAGGTGCGGTTTTTGACGCCCGCCACATCCTTCTCCACCTCCTTTAGCGACTAAACCAAAATAAAAATAATAAATTAAATGTAATAAAAAACTTTTGTTAAAAACTGAATTTATACTTAGACCAGAGTTATTACTAATATGAGTACTATGACTGTGTTATTGTATTATTGCATGCCGTAAGGTAGAATTTGGCATAACCTAAAATAGTATTAAAATCTGTAAACTAAACCAATTCACAGTAAAGTTATGTAATTGGATTGAATTGAAACTTTCCTCGTTTCTTATTTGAACCGCTAGAATTTGGAACACCCTTCCAGCATCAATTTTCTTCTGTAATTTAATATGAGCACCTTCAAGTCAAGAGTGAATGGCATCTTCTAGGCAATGCTCCATCTTAGGCTGTGTCATCACTTGCTAGCAGATCTGATTGCAGCCAAGCAAAACTTTACCTAGAAGGTACTAATATGTATCCTGCGGTTATATCACCTTAAAAGCATTCCTGAAACAAAATACAACTGACCTGCTCACTAACCTGGCACGCCTCCAAGTATGGCAGGTCGGGGTTGGTCTTGTTGAAGTGCTTCAAGTCCGGGGGACAGTACAGCGACTTGGTGATGACCAGGAACAGTCTCTTGACCGGGAACACCACGCCCTGGTTAGCTTCGAAGATGTTGATGTTCTCCTATAATTTAATTTCATCATCAACCATCACCAGCCCATTACTGAACACGAGAATCCTCTTAGAAGGGCTTAGATTATGGTTTGCCACACTGGCCATATGCGAATTGGCATATTTCACACACCTTTGAGAACATAGAGAATTCTTAGGCATACAGGTTTCCTCATGATGTTTTCCTTCACTGTTAAACCAAGTGATATTTAATTGCTTAAAACGAACACTCCAGAAGTACTTTTAAAAGTTTATTTGAATGAGAATATTTGTATTGAATTCTTCTCACCTGGAAGCCCACAAATTTCTCAGTCCCATCGCTGGGCATAATGTGCGCCAAGTATCCCTCGTAGAAACTATACGCCATTCCCGTGCCGTAGTTGATGATGGAGTACGGTTGCTCCTGGAACATAACATGGCGCAGGTATCATTTGGTGGCTTATGGTAGGTATTTTAAACGACTTAAAAAAAGTAGGAGGTTCTCAATTCGTCAGAATCTTTTTTTTATGCATAATAGTTTTTGATTAACCGTGCAAAATGTCGGAAAAAATTAAATGAAAATACAGCTGAATTCGGAATCCTCGGTGCGCAAGTCTGACTCACACTTGCCCGGTTTTTAACCCCCGACTCAAAAAGAGGGGTGTTATAAGTTTGACATGTGTATCTGTCACAGATACACATGTCAAACTTATAACACTGTGTATCTGTCTGTGGCATCGTAGCTCCTAAACTAATGAACTGATTTTAATTTAGTTTTTTGTTTGAAAGGTGGCTTGATCGAGAGTGGTCTTAGCTATAATCCAAGAAGATCGGTTCAGCATTTGAAAGTTATCAGCTCTTTTCTAGTTACTGTAACCTTCATTTGTGGGGGGTGTTATAAATTTTTAATTTACACTTGTTTTTTAACTAAGTATGTAAGCTTGCGCTTGACTGCAATCACACCAAACACAGACATACAGAGACACGCCCTCTGGCGTGGCCAACGTGATTCATCAAAAATGGAGTCAATTAACTTTTCTATATTTCTTAATTAAATAATAATTATCTAAAATTACATAATAAATATCTTAAGAATAATAAGATATTTAATTAATATCAAAACAAAAAACAGAAGGTCATAGTTATCAACTTATAAATTCTATTAGGACAATAATTTCTAGTATTGGCGCCAATTTCAGGAAACTCACACTAGGCGGCGCCAGGATTGTGGAGGTTTTTAAACAAGGTTCTTTAATAAGTCTTAGACCGAAAGAGGTTATTACTAAAGAAGATTCCATATAATCCTAATATTATTAATATTATAAACTAGCTGTACCCGGCATGCGTTGCAATGCCGTAAATAAACATGATTATTTTAAATTCATATATATATAGTTAGTTTTTTTGATGCAGGAACCATCTCGGGCGCCTTCAGAACATCCTACCAAAGTTTCATAACAATCTGATCAGCGGTTTAGCCGCCTATAGAACACAAACATACAAACATTGATTTTTATATAATATAAGATGTGAAAGTTTGGATGTTTGTTACTCAATCACGCAAAAACTACTGAACGGATTTGGCTGTTTGGAATGGGGATAGATTATACCCTGGATAAACACATGGGCTATTTTTATCCCGGAAAATCAAAGAGTTCCCGCAGGATTTAACGTAAATCCACTAACTAGTAAACTTATAAAGCAAACGCCTACATAATATACGTACCATTTCTGAGAGTTTAGTGAGCAGGTGTGCAACAAACATAAACATGAAGTCATCGCGCAGCACGCTCTGTCGATAGTACAGCAGACACGCGAGTGGGGCCGCCAGGAGCAGCACGTACAGCTTGCAGCGCCGCCACGCTGCCTTGAGCTCCTCTGGCGCCTCTACCGAGCTGACGGCTAGCGAGCATCCCTCGTGGATGCCTTTTATGATTAGCATGTAGACTATGTAGCGAGCTGGAATGAAAACTCCATGCTAATATTATAAATGAGAAAGTGTGTCTGTCTGTCTATAGCTTTTCCGATTTTGACATTGGTACGGAGATAGCTTGCATCCCGAGGATGCATATAGGCTACTTTTTATCCCGGAAAACCAGAATTCCGACAATTCTTGCAGAATATCATGTAGTAATAAAACACATCCGAAAGTGTGTCTATATGTTTGTTACATAATATGTATACATATACAGTACATTTTTTAATACGCTGTTAGATTCTAGAACAAGTAGAATAATAGGCGTAATACGTTTGTATGGAGAAGTGCTTAAGAAGTGTACAGTTAACAATCCGAATCGATTAATATATACAATTTATACAGGTCAGGTCGACATGGCAATCAGGGTGGAGACGCCCCGCACACCTTCCGCGCTAACCCGGTGCGGGGTCGCACGGGTGACGTGCGGGCGTGCGGGTTGTCCCCCTGCCCCATATTCCGATTGCCATGTCGACCTGTCGCGTACTATACGTTGTTTGTCACAACAAGGCTAGGTACTTGCATATAAAAAAAATACAATGAAGTCACTTACCAAGAACCACAGCCCATTTTTCCGTATTCTCAAAATTTAAGTTCTGTGACCCTAGAATCATAAAGCATATTGCTCGTATTACCATTATCAACCCCAACCACCACCCAAAGTGCTCAGAAACTAAAACGTCAACCATACTCGCGAACCAAACAAACTACTGTAACTAATAACTAACTGACTAGCTGTGTGACGTTCATTATAATAAAGATATCTTTGTTTATAAGAATGTCAGGAAACCAAAAAGCAATGCAGATCTTACCCTCGAATGGGGAGGCGAAAGGAAATTTTTCCATATATCAAAGTAATGGACCACTGGGTCCCAAATAAAATACAGAGTTTGTTTATCTAGGAAACAGACGTACTAACTTAATGATAAACAGTGAACAATAATTAATCACCAAGCTCTACACTAATGCTTCACTGAGTGATATCAAAATAATTTTTCGTAGAAAACCTTCAATGAATGAATTAAAAATAAATGCGAAAAATTACGCCGATTGCGACGTGTTTGAAGGATAAACCAACAAACAAACACACTTTCATTTATGATCATAATTCATATGGGTGGTGATTGTGCTACACATAACCAGGTACTTACTAACTTATAGGTAGGTTACCCATGTTACCTTCACCACTACAAATAGAAAAAGCAGTGGCTGACAGTGAAAACAGGGTTTAGCTCAGCACAATGCTGTATGCCCTTCTGAACACAACTGAAAGTTGTGACCCTCGAGTAGCGGCTCGGAATTCCATAAATACAGCTAAATAGTATTAACATCACTAGGTACTTAGTTAAAAATTCGTGGATACCTATACTTTCTGTGACTTGTCTTCTTCTTTTCGCATCGCTCAATAGATAGGAATAACAGCTTATTTTAATGTTTTAGGCGTATACAATGCGATAGTAAATTAGCATGACGTGGCATTCCATACCAAATACCATTGATACTTTAAACCAACTGCCAAAGTTCAAAATTTATTTTTAGGTACCTACTAGCTAGCCTGTCCTGGCTTTTCTTCTGATAGGAATTCTGAAAATCCTTACTTTTGATGGGGGATCTACATAATACAGAAAACCTATAAGCAAAATTTTGTTTCAAGACTAGTAGGTAATAATTCTATGTTCTATAGCCAACAGTTTAAGGTCTATGTTGAGTCAGTACATGTACAGTTAATTTTATCTAATACATAGTTAAACAGCAAACAAGTATAAACCTCACTGGGCTAGTTGTAATTTACCAGAATATTGTATTTTCAAGACAACACTTAGGTTTTTACAATAGAAACTATAGTTACTACCATGCTTACTTGTCTAATAATGTGTGCTCCTTGTTAGCTTTTTATAAAATATGACATTTATTTCAAACCAAATGATGCCCACAACTTTGCATGAAGGTTTTTAAAAATCCAGTGGAAATCCATACTTCTTCAAAATCGGTTAAACGGATGGGGCGTGATAAGGTAGCAGACAGACATACCTTCTCATTCTTTCTCATTAGTAATCTTAGTATGGAAGTAAGAATTCTCAGAACACTTGAATAGTCAGCCAATTGTTATGATAAAATAACAATATTCATCTATCAGTTAGGTACGTATCACGTACGTAACATTATACTTCCCACGCAATAGGTACCTACTACATGCTTGTAAGTTGTACCCATATCGATAGGCATTCGCATGGACTTAAAAACCAACTTCTAATAAAGTAAGTTCTCGAGTTTTGTCGAGATCAGAAATAAGGAGATTTGTAGACCGACAGATAGCTTAACAGGTTGTGAAGCTGAAGTGGCAATGAGCAGACACATAACTCGAAAAACTCTGCTGGTATGGCGACCTCGCACCGAAAAACGCAGCGTTTGAAGATCCCCTACTAAGGGCTTGTACACAAAACTGTGATGCGTCTTTGCATCGCAAACACCTGCGAGATCGCAAGTCGCGTCGCAAGAACTTGCGAATTGATTCGCATCCCGCATTCCTTCATGGTCATTCATGGTCACCTTATCGTGGGAGACGCCTTGCCGCACGAAATCGCATCGCAACAGTTCGTGTCGCAACTTTCTGCGTTGCGAATTCGCATCGCAGTTTTGTGTACAGTCCCTAAATGAACAGATAACATCAAAAAAGGCGAAGGGAGCCGCTGGATGGCGGCGGCGCAAGACCGTGGCGTGCGGAAGTGCCTACAAAAGACCTATGCCCAGCAGTGGATGTCTATTAGCTTCTAACGATGACGGTGATGTAGGCCTTTCAGCGACTGTTCAATCCCATCATTCATTAGGGCATAACACCAGAGGCATGGCACATGAGTGTGGTGGTTCTGTTCTTCAAAAAGGGGGATAACACCTTGTTGAAGAATAATTCACCAAACTAGTGAAGTTTTAATATCATTAATATTATTAAATATTAAAGAATATTAGAAGAATATTCAAGTGTTAATAATCATAGAAAATATAATAATAGAAAAAAAAATTAATCTTAGAAAAATCTTTCTGACAGTGAAAAATTGAATAATATGTTGTTTTTTTGGTTAGTAAATATTTTTCATGTTTTCATAGCACAGAACTACAGATTTCTAACTTACCTAAAGATATTCCAATCGCGAATAGAAATTCTATGCCATAGATAAATATTTTATTGTTATTATTCACCATTCTGAAACAAATAGGTATTATATTATTATATTATAATTCTGATTAATAAATAGTACCTAAAAAAATCAGGCAAGGAGATGGATTAGCACTTGAATGGTTCCATACCAACATGCAAGAAGATACGCTTTAAAATTTTATTATTTGTTCTTACGTTGTTGTTATGGTGGTAACAGAAAAAGTCCTATTCTCTACCTATTGAGGTTTACAAGCCACAGCCCGCTGACAGACAGATGGATAGATGTCTTGTTGTCGCCCTATGGGTACACAACTCTCAAAAGCATTTTAAATTTTAAGGGTACATTAACTTGTAAGGGTACACTTCCACCAAACAATAAAGGAAGGGTACACTTGACATCGCGACTAAAATAACGAATATTAATAGAATCTATATTTGTTTAAAATAAAAAACTAGAGAATGTCCGGAAAATCAATGAGTTCCCACAGGATTTTTAAAAACCTTTATCCACAGGAAGGATTCACGGGCATCAGCTAGTATCATTATAAATGCGAACTTGTGTTTGTTTGGTTTGCCTTTCTATCACACTGCAACGGAGCAATGGATCAGAGTGATTTTTTGCATAGATATAGTTAAGGATCTGGAGAACTACATAGGCTACCTACGTTTAACCTGGATAATAAAAAATTATCATGGGATTTTAAAAACCTTAATCCACGCAACTGAAGTCACGTGCATCAGCTCAGCTAGGTAATTGATAAAATAATCGGGTAAAATCGTCTTTCGGCGGTCGGCCAGCCAGACATTTTGATAAACTCCAGATATACTTATCATATAATCTTAATGAAAGCCTGATGATTAGTTTACTAAATTATTCTTTAACGTATTATGTGACATAGATACTATAAGAGTAGCAACTCAAATAACAAAATTGGAAACTGGAGTTATGGAAAAGAAAATTATTTTATACATACTTTTCTGTGCAATTTTTATTTCCTAATTCATTGCTTTCAGTTTTATTTCTTCATGAATTGCGATTTCAATCAAAGGTATCATTTAAAGAGGGGAAATAGAATACTTATTTAATTATCTTTTAGGTTATTTATTTTTGCCATATTAAATGGTTGTGCTCTCTTGTTGACGAATTTTTTTTTTGTTGACCACAGATCAATCACCTCGTATTTGTGTTGTGTTATAGACAATTTTTTTTTTTTCTTTAATCTGGCTTTACTCTGATTAGCCAATGTCAAGTTTGTGATATTTTCAAGTTATTGAATTTATACAAGTATGGACTCCGTCTGCGCCGGCGCCCGCCGACATACGCGCGGCGCCCCTTTAGAGCGCTTCCCAGTCAGTTCCACCACCAAAAAACACCAACTAACACAAAAACCAGCCACTCTAAACAAAAAAAACACTCCAAACAAGCACAGCACGCGCGCCAGCAAACGCCATCGCAGACGAAGTCCTTATAGACAATTAACATATTATTTTTCAAGGCTGCTTCGCTCTGGGTTCTTTTTCAAACGGACTATTCAATGATGCAAACATTTCATTAATAGTGTCTGTGTTAATCCTAGTCTGTGGTCTGCCTGGTCAAAAAGAGTTCTTTGTGGTTTCAAAAGAGCTAGAACACAGAGCCGTAAAAACTAAAAACCAGTTTATAAAAATAAAAAAAAATGCTCTGTGGATTTTGTTTTCTGTCGGTGATTTTATGATTTTTAAAAGTTATTTTGGAAAAATGAACCTTGGTTTTTAAATGATTTTTTAACTGTAAAAATGGCAATTTGTAAATATTTTCAGCAAGGCAATTGCCGATATGGGCATGGTTGCAGATTCGATCATATTTATGGTTCAAAATATTCCTATCGAGGTAAGGCCTAGGGTAATAATGTTCAGAACTTCTTATAATTATTTATACTTAGGTACTTAATGGTTACCATTATTCCATACGAGAACTTTTTCATGTTCTTACATAGTTTGAGTGTTAATTCGAATACAAAATATTTTTATTTAGTTAGTTTAGACTTACAAATACTTTTGAATCGTCAAGAGCAACTATCAGATGCAGTTAATTAGTATTACTTATCAGTAAGAACACAGTGCAAGTTCTGACCAATATTGAAACAGCTTATCATTTATAATGGCCATAAATTATTTAAAAAAAAAACTACCATTGCCATTTCATTTCAGCACCTCAAGTGGAGTCAGCTAAAAGTAGCAAGGATGTCTTCAATACGAACACATCTCGGCAAGCCAGTTCAGCATCATCATTATTTCGGAGTGCAGTACAAAATACCACTCAACATTTTGACAGTTCATCATCACATATGTTTGCACAAAATCATCCCACCAGACCATCGGTCTTTGACAGATTAGGTCCACAGCCAAGCAATGCATTTAGCAACCAAAATAACCAAGCAAACCAGGCTAAGTCAATTTTTGCTCAAGCAAATCAAAGCATGTTTGAGCAAACACATTCAACTCCTAATGTTTTCCGATCACAGAACCAATCACCCAATGTGTTCCAAACTCAAATTCAATCTCCAAATGTGTTCCAAATTCAAAATCAAACTCCAAATGTATTCCAAACACAAAACCAACCAAATGCTAAATCCCTATTTGCCCAAGCCACCCAAAGCATATTTGGCCAAAGCCAGCCAACCAATTCAACTTTTGTGAATGAACAGAATAGATTATCTAATAATACAAGCACACACAACAGAGATGTGTTTCAAATATCAAATAAACCCACATCCAATGTGTTTGGTGTAAATGGTTTTGAAGCAAGTCAATTCAATGATGATGATGATATTTATAGTAAAATAGAGGAGTTGTCTAAAAGTGATATTGAAGCTTTTGAAAGTGAAGACTTTAAATTAGGTTTTATACCAGAGTTACCACCGCCTAGATCTCTTTGTGTTATGTAGTTTATTCACTTAGAAATGGAATTTGCATTAGAGTCTGTGCCTTTTGGTCTCTCTGACCCATACTGCTGTGGTAATCGAGAGGACAAGTCAGATTTTTAAAATCATGAACTAATTAGGTTATAAATTACAATGTATGGAATGTTCGTCAAATGATCTTTTTTTCTGTGATTTATGGATATATGCAACATGAAAATCAAGTTTAGTTTTTAAGGTTCCGTACGTGTAAGATGCCAACAGGACTTGTATCGCTATCTGTCTGTCCATCCCCGTTCTCTGTCAGCTGGCTGTATCTCATAAACGGTAATAGTAGTTGAAATTTTACGCCGTGTGTAATAAAAAACCAAGATGGCGTACTTCAACACTGCCATCATGCAAATTAAAAAGTACGGAAAGTTTATCACCAACAAATTTTCTCGAAACTGCCTTTTCTGACCTAATGCCATCTCAATTAACATGGCACTACGAATATTCGTATATGGCAGCATAGTTAAGTATTTCTATTTGAACATTATAGTACGCGACAGGTCGACATGGCAATCGGTTTGGGGACGCCCCCCTTGTGAACCCGGCGCGGGACAGTGCGGGCGCTGGGCGGGTGTGCGAGGCGTCCCCGAACCAATTGCCATGTCGACCTGTCGCGTACTATACCTTGGTTATATTTGGACAGCATTGTAGGTTGCCTGAAACTTCTAGTACTACTTAGGACTGCTAGTTGTTTACAAAGCAAACTAAACTAATGGAATAAATCATTTGCTTGCAGAAAAGTACCTACATAATATTACAAAACCAATGTAGCTTAGTTTGTTTTTGCACAACTAATTTCTGTACACATATATTCCTAATGCAACTAAAAGCTCTTGAAGTGAACGTTTTGTTGGGCAACCTGTAACTAAATACATACCTAGTAATTTTAAGTTGTAAATCATTGTATATTAAATTATTATACTAAATGAGAAGTATTATTTATCAATTTTTCCCAATGTGAGTTACCCTACCTATCAATGAAAATATGTATTTTTCATTTCTCATTAGCCTGCCTTCTTACTTTCGGAGATGTAATGTGCGTTTTAACCATCGATGTATTTTAACTTTTAACCATAGGCATAATAAACCTATTGGATAAATAATAATATCACTATGAGGAAACCTCGATAATACATAATGTTCTCAAAGGACTCCGACTCCAACCAAAATGTATGTTATGAATACATATTGCGTTTTATTACACTACTAACGCCATCTGTCGCGGCATTTGAAAAAAATCAAGTTACAGCAGTTTATTAAAAAATTCGCATCCTTCAACTGGAAGGATTTGAGTATTTTTAAATCATGAAGGGGGTTTTTATAATAATGGTACCATTTAGTGTGATAAAAAAGTTTAATTATCAATTTCGCCCAAGTATATCTGCTTGTCGCTGGAGGCCGACAGCACAATGGGCTCGGCGCGGTGGAAGTGCACGTCGTTGACGGAGCCGTTGTGTCCGGGCAGCTTGTACAGCACGCGCCGCGATGTCGTGTCCCAGATGTACAGGAAACGGTCCGAGGAACCGGCGGCGACCTGGACAACATATACTTCGTGCTACTAAATGTTTTATAACTAAATAGATTATGTCCACGACTTCGTCCGCATGGACTGCACAAATTTCAAATTCCTTTTTTACCCCCTTAGGGATTGAATTTTCAAAAATCCTTTCTTAGCAGATGTCTACATCATAATAACATGGTGGAATAGGGAAGGAAAAGTCAAAAAGAAACAATTTTTAGTGATTATTGAATAAAGTGTCTTCCAAATCCCACATCCTGAAGCATTTTGATGTAGATGTAGTGGAGAGGGCGGGAATCCGGGTATTTACCGAATGCTTGGCTTGCTGAGGTATCTTACCTGGTTAGTGGAATTGTTTCCCTCAACCCAATCTTTATTTAGCAACATCCCTATTTATGTAAAACAGAAATCCATCCGCCATCTTGGATGGCATCAAAGGATTCATTCATACCCCATCTAAGCCACTTTCCATCTTAGACTGTATCATCACTTATCACTATGTGAGATTGCGGTCAAGAACTCATAATACATAATTAAAAATACAACCTTAGAACCATCTGGTGACCAGGCACAGCGTAGCAGGTTTTTCTCGAAATTGTGTTGGTGTCCAGACATTAACTTAACACATCTCTCTGATGGAGCGAAGGGTCTGACGTCCCATATCCTTAATGTGTTGTCCATTGAGTTAGATAATAGGTACGAGCCGTCATATGAGAGGGACATGCCTGGAAATATACATCACTTCTATTAATGCACGGCGTAATATATTTTTGCACAGTATTTTTCATTAAAAACTTGAATTTGAATCAGCAATAGGCGACTGTTGCAATCAAACAATCGAATGAATCATACAATCGATTGTCAACTTACTCCTCATCACGAAAAACAATCAAATAAAAATCGACAATTGATTGTTTGATTGTTTTTTTTTTCAACTCTCTTGAATCGTTTTATAAACTTTATTACAGATGAATGCGGAGCGCACAGTGAATGAATAAATCGGCAATCTAAATCGTATTGCGCAATTGTATTTAATTTTCGATTTAGGCGTCCTTGACCCGTGTGTCCGCGCGCTAAGTAACAGTACTGAACAATCGAAAACAACCGATTGTTTTAGATTGTTACAAATAATAACAACAATCGAATGATTCGATTGTTTCTCGAATTAATCCTTTTTCGCTTACAAGAGGTTAAAAATTAAAATCACAAACAGCTAAATTCCATCTCTCGCTGAAATGTCATGAAGTTTATATGTATGTTAAGCCACTGTACAAATTACTACCCATGTGAAAGTGAAGGGATGAGATTTTTTTTGCAAGGATATCATTGTAGAGTGACATTAGCTACTTTTTATCCTGGAAAATGAAAGAGTTGCCATGGGATTTAGGTTGGGAAGTGTACACAGGCAAAGTTGCGGGCATCAGTTGGTAGATGATAAAAAAAGAGTTTTTGCTCACCAGTAATAGTGTCTGTGTGTCCTTTAATCTTATAAGATATCTGATTATTCCTAATGTCCCACACTTTGATTATATTGTCTATGCCCCCGGATATGACTTTCTCTGCAGTATCATTGAAGAGCACAGATGTGACTGGATAGCCGCTGTCGAAGGAGGCTATGGGGTTTCTCTTTCTAGCGTCCCATAGTTTGATGGTGTTGTCGTCTGATGCTGATACTATTAGTTCTGGGCCTCGTCTTGCACCTGAAATGTATCAAAGGAGTTCTTGGTTCTACATTGGACCGCCAATGGGTTGATGATGATGCCCATGATATAATGCAATTGTTTTTGATGCATATAGTTAGAACAGTGACTCTGACTAGGCTACTTTTTATCCAGAAAAATAAAAAAATTGCCACATAATTTTTAATAACCTTAATCTATGAGAATGTAGTTGTGGACATTGTCTTAAAAAAAGTAAATTTATGGTATTAATGGCTTGATTTGTTAAAAGACAAAATGGTATTAAATGGTCAAATGTTCTGTTTGGTGGCTATTCTTGGCTTTTCAACTTCCGTCCGAAAAAGGTCAGAGTTACTCTCAACTTGCGCCTAAAGAAGTTTTACTTAACAAATTAATTATTAGTTAAAAAATTAAATTACCTGATACAGAATTAACGAAATTGGCATGTCCCTTTAGTTTCTTGATCCTTTGTCCTGTGGGCACATCCCACACCGCCACAGTGTTGTCCGTCGCTCCGGTGTACATGTGAGCCCCGTCCGGAGAGAAACAGAGCTCCATGATGGCTCCTGTATGGCCCTTCATTACCATTATGTTTTCACATTGCCCGTACACCGTCCAAAGAACTGGGAAAAATATCAATCATTATTGTCAGCTTGTGGACACCCATGGCTGGACTTAGACCTTTTCTAATGACTACAACACCCAGCCACCTATTGCGACACTTTATATTATTGTAAGCCCATTGTGTCAGATGGCACAGGGAGAGTACCTAGGTACTTATTTTATAAAAATTAAGTAACTTAAACTCACATATCTGCCTGTCAAAGCCAGCTGAGGCTAAATGTTTGCCTTCAGGGTGGAACTTGGCTGTGAAGATCTCACCCTGGTGTCCTTCTAGTAACATTATTGGAGCATAGAGATTTGATGTTCTCGGCACCTGAAATTTTTTTTTAATAAAAAACCTAAATAAGAATGAAATTAACCTTATGTCGGACCCTTTTTGTCCCAAATATAAATCATTTATTTACAACATTACACGTCTAAACAGTAAAGGTGTTTGTTATTCATTAAAAACTTGTGTCCAGGATTTGCATCCGAAACAACAAAGCCATTACTTATTAAAAACTATCCAAGACAAGATAAATATATGTATATCAGAGATTGTGCATAGAATTTAGTGTTTAAGTGAGATTATTAAAAAATTTGTTTACACTTACGGAAGAGGTTACCACGGCTTTTTCTCTTGTTCCGATAACCGATATTTCATGCCGGGTTTTCTTTGCGGGCACAACTGAATATTCTTCTCCTCTTCTTTTAATTTCCATTTCGGGCATTATCAGCGTTTTTATCAACAAAAAATTCCAACACTTGCAAATTACCAAACACAAATATTCCAAAAATTGTTTTGACTTTTTACTTTTTAAATTGTCTTTGAAGTTTGACTGGAAATGGAACAGAATAGGCCAGCAGATTGGACATGGATTCTAGAAATTTAAAAAGATCATAGAGAAAAAGACAATAGTCCGAATAATCAACCTAATCAACCATGGTACAACACTCATGTTTGATGGGTTATTCGTCTATGGTCAAAAATTCAAAATTTAATTTGAATGTCAACAAATGAAAATATTTCAAATGTGAATTTCCACTGAAAATGAATTTAATATTTAATAGCATAATGCCTTATCTTTCAATGATTTAAAAATGCCTAAACTACAATTAACATTGGCTATCATAAAGCCGCACACAGTCAAGAACCCGGTCGCTCTTTCATACATAAGAAATGTTATTAAGAATAATTTTGTCGTTATTAAAACGAAAAGAATGATTTTAGACACTGAAGCAGCGGGGAACTTTTACAAGGAACACATTGAGAAGTTTTTTTACAATCGTTTAGTTACATTTATGGCAAGGTCAGTATATTTTTTGGTTATAGGTACTTAAAGATATGTCATACCACAAATATAATAAAATTGCGCAACTCCGTACCCCATCCATACCCAAACCAAAGATTGCCAGTTAGAAATTCGAATTACCAGCAGCAGCTACCGCCCACCACTGATTGAAACAATCTCAAATTCAGCCTGTTGACAATCTTAAACTGAGATTTCAATTTGCAATGCTTGAGGTTCCTCTTTCATAAATGATATTGGCTGAGATGTATACTTTGACTTTGCTCAGACATAAGTTTTGGTCAAAATAAGACAGATTTATGCCAGATATAAATTTAACAGTCCAGTCTAATGCACCTAACTATAACAAGAAACCAATGGTATTATACCATAGATATGTTGGTCTATATTGATGGTGCATAAAATCTGTCCTTGCTGATGTAATATGTAGTATCCCTATTTATGTGTGCTGATCAGTAAAACAGAAGATATAAAAAAAATTATAATTCCAGTGGCAGCATAGATCTACACATAATGGGACATACACAAGCCGTGGAGGTGTGGCGACAGATGCTAGGACCCACTAAAGTTTACAGGGCGCAATTCCAAGAGCCATACAGTTTGAGAGGCATGTTTGGTATTTCTGATACGAGGAATGTCGCTCATGGCTCAGGTACATTTTTCTTACTATCCAATAACATTATCATCATGATCAACCCATCACCAGCCCACTACTGAGCACAGGTCCCCTCTCAGAATCAAAGGGTTTAAGCCATAGTACACAACACTGGCCAAGTGTAGATTGGCAGGCTTCACACACCTTTGAGAACATTATGGGGAACTCTCAAGCATGCAAGTTTCCTCATGATGTTTGCCTTTACCATAAGCAAGTGATTAACATGACTCCGAAAAGGAGGCTGGTGTCTTAAACACTAGGTTTTATTCAGCTATCATCACTTATTGGCATATTATAAAAAAAAAGTTAAATGGGCATGTCCAGAATTGACCCTAGACCCCTCACCCCCAAATGGGAGGTGGATGTCTTAACCACTTTGTATCTGTCATTGCTTACATTCCATTATTTCTGTTACAGATTCCCAATCATCAGCAGAAAGAGAGATAAAATTTTTTTTCCCCGAGTTTTCCTTCTATAACTGGCACACCAACGATGAGATCAGATACAGAAAAGGCCCCATCGTATTCAACAATCATCTGTTCCAACACGTCAGAAAATTGTAGTCACCTATGTAATTATACCTTCCATTCCAAGCTCAAATACCTGGCAATGCTTATTAACTCTAAGTAGCTCCTTAACTTTAAATTATTGTACCTAGGATATCTGGAGTTAAATATCTAGTCTGTCTCAGAGATAATATTATGTTCACTAATATTTTGAGGTATGCTTAAAATTTAATAAGCATGCATTGATTTTAAAAGTTCGGCTGTTAGATTATAAAAATTTTGTTGCCTAGTTTTAAATAATAGCAATATGGTGTAATGTACATCTACAGAAAAAAATTCAGGGTTCCATACCGACTCGAGGGTGCCAACAGGTTCATAGAAGCTTTGTTTCTGATGGGCGACCCCGACGCAACACCGAATTTTTTTAATCGTAGGACTGCACTATCGAAATTCAGTAAATGATTTGAGTTCTGGCAAATACGATATTTTCAGTATATCAATTTCAATTGTACCTATGCAGACAAAATACAATAAATAGAGTCGAGTTTGAGTTGTTATAAAAAGCCAGTCAAGTGCGAGTCAGACTTGCACACGAAGGGTTCCGTACCATCGATTATTTACTTTTTAATTTACATGGCGGTCATTTTCAAATTTTTATTATTTATTGTTGTTATAGCGGCAATGTGCAATAGGCACATTGAAAATTTCAACTCTTTATCTGTTACTGTTCATGAGATACAGCCTACCGATAGACAGACGGACGGACAGTGCAGGCTTAATAATTCAGGGTCCCGTTGGCGCCCTTCGTGTATGGAACCCTAAAAATGACGCTGCGCCTCCACTACTTCACTGTGACTAGTGTGTATGTGTGCGTTACGCCTATCGTTTCCTTTTGTCATAGTTGTTAATATTATAGTTAGTACAATTTTATTAAGAGTTATTGAATAAATGAATATTAAGTTATTTTAGTGTCATTTTATTTTTAGAAATAAAATATTGTTAGAACCTAAATAATATCCTAACACAAAGTTAAATTAAGTATATTTATTTTGATAATTTAGGATTTCTATTTGATTCAATTTTTTTATTCAAATCTCTAAATGACAAAGTGGCTTCATTTTAGGGGCCTCCCAAATTTTTTCTCAATAATACATGTTACAATTTTCCTATTTGAATGCCCAGTATATGTCTATCTACGATTTTGTGAATTTGCTTATCTAATAATCAAATTAATTAGAAAATCAAATTAATATAGCACATGTATTTAAATCCAAAAGTAATACAATCACTGTAAATCATACAAATATATTATTACAAGGAACATACAACATATAATATTACAATATGTACTAAATTATAATAATAATTAACTTACTGAATTATTGTATCAATAATTTCACAGTAATATGGTCACAGTCGGTAACAAGAATTTTAATTTTAAGTAGGCACAGAACAGAAAAATCACTTAGAACCATTTTTATAGGAAAGCTAAAGAATTTTCATAGTTTAAGAAAAACATTGAAATAAAATGAATACTGACTGAATTAGATAAGTCCATACTTTACAAATATCCATAAAACAATATAATTTTGATATTATTCAAATTATGCAAAAGTTATAGTTAAATACCTACTAGCAATTTTCAATCTCTTAAATATCATAAAATGTTTGTCATTCTCCTATCTTAACAAACACTTTGGGTCTAGAAAACACTTTGATGCCCTCTTCAAGTTTGGCTAATTGCTTTTCGAGCTCCATTTTTCGGTTCCTCATTCTCAGAGTATCAGTTTTAACTGGCATTTTGTTTAATTCACTTACTAACTCAGCAAAACCTGTAAGCATTCAATTTTTTTCACTAAAAATGGGATTACAATACATCAATAATTCCATACTAATATTAATAAAAAAAAGTTGAAAAAACTATAACCCGACTACGGAAAAAATAAGACAACTTGAACCCGACTTGGTACAAGTAAAATAAACTAAAAAGAAAGAAACAAGATTGTGCTTAGTGCTATCATCGTCTTGATTGAGATTCAACACAAAGGCCGTGGTCGTGCGTTGTCGACAGCTTATTTCTTATCCTTGATTGACGGAAATTCCAGTGATTTTATTTGTCTACCAAATTAGAATATTTTCTTTTTGCTGTCGACAACGCACGACCACGGCCTTTGTGTTGAATCTCAATCAAGACGATGATAGCACTAAGCACAATCTTGTTTCTTTCTTTTTAGTTTATTTTACTTGTACCAAGTTGGGTTCAAGTTGTCTTATTTTTTCCGTAGTCGGGTTATAGTTTTTTCAACTTTTTTTTATTTGAAACTTTTCCGTTTTAATAAGTCTATGATGCGACGATTAACTGAGGTCTCGCAAATAGCCAATAGGTGGCGCTGCTGTATGAAAAATAATAAAATTATAATAAAATGGGATTTCTGTCGCTTGGTATATTTTAATGATAACTATTATACTATATATAGCTCGATTTATACTATATATAGCTCGATTACCACTCACTGACTGACTCATTGACATAATTGTTCTCCTAGAAAGAGACGGAAAATGATATAATGATGTAGGGGAGTTGTGTTCGGTTTCGGGAACCCTCTGGGGAAAAATTATGACATTTCGGAAAAACAAGATGGCGGCCGACGTGATTTTTGCAGCTCCTTTGTTTTTTAAGGGACTCCGTTCAAATTCGCAACTATTAAAGAATGTAGTAAACGATTAATGGGAAATGTCGAAAAAATTGGAAAAACAAGATGGCGGCCGAGTCGTAGCGTTTCAAAATTTTTGATTTTTCGACCCCGAACCGCGGCGCCACAAATCCGAGACGGGGTAGTCGAGGATAACTATTTTTTCGTGTTTCGCCCACGATTATCGTGTATTTTGACAGAATGGGAGTGGTTCTAAAAAATTCAAAATGGCGGCTGTCATGGCGGCTGTTTTGTTCGAGGTACGAAAAAACGCAATTTTAAAAGTTAAATATCTCAAAGTTGGCAACATCGGAGCGATTCGGTTTCTATGAAGCGATTGTACGTATAGACTCGGGGTATAGATTGGAGGAAAAAAATTACCCCACTTTTAGGGAAATTTCAAGATTTTCGGGAAATTGTAAAAAATCGAAATACGCACTTTTAGCAAAATCCGAGTATGAGCGATTACGTGTTTTGCTCGTACAAATGACATTTGGGTATTTTTGTCGCCGGAGACTGGCAACACTGGAATTTATCAAAGAAAAAGTGATTTTTGGCATGGTCTTTTTCACGGTATCCCCTTTCGCGTGGGTGCGAGCGAGAGGAAAGATTGAAACGTCATCGGAAGCGGTATATCCTGTAGTTAATAGGAAAATTATGAAACCGTGTAAAATCTTTCTGTGAAACGAGTTGGCGGCCATTTTGTATTTTTTTTAATTTTTCGAAATTTTGATCACGTTTTTGAGGCAGTTGGCAACATTTTGGAAAGTCGACATGTATCAATCGATTGTGTGACTCAACCAGCAGTATCGAAATATGTAAACAGTGTTGCCACTTTTGGGGAGATTTTCGAGATTCTCCCCAAAAACTCCTCCTGTAAAATTTTGTATGAAATTTTTTTTTTCACTGATGGTTTCGTATAGAAAACAAAAAAAAAATCGAGGAAAATTTTGGAAATAGCTGATGATCGAGGATGTCGGAAACGGGTAAAGGGTCCGCTCAAGGTATTGAAGATAGGTGGGGGGTGCTCGACCAAATGTCATTCATGACATCATCCAATTGCCAAAAAGCTGAAAAAAAATTGAAAATGGCGAAGAAAAGATGGCCGCCATACAAATTTCGCCGGCGTCCAGCTCGGAGGGTATAAAAGATGGAGGTGCGGTTTCTTGGCAAAAGAGGATCAGGATCCAAAGGTCTACTCGATGATTAGAAAAAAAATTCAAAATGGCGGAATTTATTTTTCCATACATTTTGTATGGCGATTATGAATGTCTCATTCTCCTAGAAAGAGACGGAAAACGATACATTGATGTATGGGAGATATGTTCGGATGCGCGATATGAGTAGGGGAAAATTATGAAATTTCAGAAAAACAAGATGGCGACCGACGTGATTTTTGCAACTCTTTTGTTTTCCAACCGATTTCGTTGAAACTCGCAATCTTTGAAGTATGTAGTAAACCATTAATAGAAAAAGTGGAAAATTTTGAAAAAACAAGATGGCCGCCGTACAAATTTCGTTGGTGTCTATCTCGGAGGATATAAAAGATGGAAGAGTGGTTTCTTGGCAAAAGATGATCAGGGTCCGAAAGTCTACTCGGTGAAACAAACACTGCATGCTCGCGGACCACTTTAGTGGTCCGCGCACCCACGCACCCTACTAAATTATTATCCTAATTTACAAAAAATAATATAGATATCGTTTTCAGGGTTTCCAGGGCGCTGACTTTGATAATGACATTTATTTTCAAATCCAAGATGGCGGACTTTCATTTTCTACAAAAAATAGAAATGCCTGTCATTTTATGGGGTTTTTCGGGGTGAATTATCTTAATAAATCAATTTGGTTTTATATAATAAAGTTAACCTTACCACGTCACGTGAGCTGCTTTAGCAGCTCGCGCACCGAGCAAAAACTAGTTATATTATACTATATATAGCTCGATTACCACTGACTCACTGACTCACTCATTGACATAATTGTTCTCCTAGAAAGAGACGGAAAATGATATAATGATGCAGGGGAGTTGTGTTTGGTTTCGGGAACCCTCTGGGGAAAAATTATGACATTTCGGAAAAACAAGATGGCGGCCGAGGTGATTTTTGCAGCTCCGTTGTTTTCCAACCGATTTCGTCGAATTTTACAATCTTAAAAGAAAGTAGGAAACGGTTAATAGAAAATGTGAAAAAAAATGGAAAAACAAGATGGCGGCCGAACCGTAGCGTTTTGAAAATTTTGAATTTTCGACCCCGAACCGCGGCGCCACAGATCCAAGACGGGGTAGTCGAGGATAACTATTTTTTCGTGTTTCGCCCACGATTATCCTGTATTTTGACAGAACGGGAGTGGTTTTAAAAAATTCAAGATGGCGGCTGTCATGGCGGCCGTTTTGTTCGAGGTACGAAAAAACGCAATTTTAAAAGTTAAATATCTCAAAGTTGGCAACATCGGAGCGATTCGGTTTCTATGAAGCGGTTGTACGTATAGGCTCGAGGTATAGATCAGTGGGAAAAAATTACCCCATTTTTAGGGAAATTTCAAGATTTTCGGGAAATTGTAAAAAATCGAAATACGCACTTTTAGCAAAATCCGAGTATGAGCGATTACGTGTTTTGCTCGTACAAATGACATTTGGGTATTTTTGTCACCGGAGACTGGCAACACTGGAATTTATCAAAGTAAAAGTGATTTTCGACACGGTCTTTTTCACGGTATCCCCTTTCGCGTGGGTGCGAGCGAGAGGAAAGATTGAAACGTCATCGGGCGCGGTATATCCTGTAGTTAATAGGAAAATTATGAAACCGTGTAAAATCTTTTTGTGAAACGAGTTGGCAGCCATTTTGTATTTTTTTAATTTTTCGAAATTTTGATCACGTTTTTGAGGCAGTTGGCAACATTTTGGAAAGTCAATATGTATGAATCGATTGTGTATCTCGGCTGGCAGTATCGAATTATGTAAACAGTGCTGCCACATTTGGGGAGATTTTCGAGATTTTCCCCAAAAACTCCTCCTGTAAAATTTTGTATGAAAATTTTTTTTTTCACTGATGGTTTCGTATAGAAAACAAAAAAAATATCGAGGAAAAATTTGGAAATAACTGATGATCGAGGATGTCGGAGACGGGTGAAGGGTCCACTCAAGGTATTGAAGATAGGTGGGGGGTGCTCGACCAAATGTCATTCATGACATCATCCAATTGCCAAAAAGCTGAAAAAAAATTCAAAATGGCGAAGAAAAGATGGCCGCCATACAAATTTCGCCGGCGTCCAGCTCGGAGGGTATAAAAGATGGAGGTGCGGTTTCTTGGCAAAAGAGGATCAGGATCCAAAGGTCTAATTGATGAATAGAAAAAAAATTCAAAATGGCGGAATTTATTTTCCCATACGTTTTGTATGGCGAATATTGAATGTCTCATTCTCCTAGAAAGAGACGGAAAACGATACGATAATGTAGGGGAGATGTGTTCGGGTGGGCGAGGCGAGTAGGGAAAAATTATGACATTTCAGAAAAACAAGATGGCGGCCTATATGATTTTTGTGACTCTTTTGTTTTCCAACCGATTTCATTGAAACTCGCAATCTTTGAAGAACGTAGTAAACGATTAATAGAAAAAGTGGAAAATTTTGGAAAAACAAGATGGCCGCCGTACAAATTTCGTCGTTGTCTATCTCGGAGGCTATAAAAGATGGAAGAGTGGTTTCTTCGCAAAAGATGATCAGGGTCCGGAGGTCTACTCAATGGAACAAACTCTGCATGCTCGCGGACCACTTTAGTGGTCCGCGCACCCACGCACCCTACTTTATTAACCTCAACTACCCCGTTTTTACAAAAAATGATATGGATGTCGTTTTCAGAGTTTCCCAGGGTGCTGATTTTGATAACGACATTTATTTTGAAATCCAAGATGGCGGTCATGCATTTTTTAAGAAAAAAATCGATATGGGTGTCGTTTTATGGTGTTTTTGGGGTGAATTTTGAATCTTAATAAATAAATTTGGTTTAGTATAATAAAGTTAACCCAACCACGTCACGCGAGCTGCTTTAGCAGCTCGCGCACCGAGCAAAACACTAGTATACTATATATTTAAATAGTAAAAAGAATAATCAATTAATAGGGTGCAAGAACTGTATTCAACTACGTACTATATGAGAAATTCTGTGAGCTATGCGTTGTAAGCAGCTAGTGGCGCCATCGGTTATGTCTAATCGAAACGAATTTAATTATAGTAAAATGGGGTTTCTGTCGCTTGGTATATTTTAATACTAACTTAATTTATATTTATGAACTCAGAATTTTTTTCTCTTTCGTTGGACATCCCACTCGACACAATAGCAATAAAAAAAAATTTGAGACCCTCACTTTTTTTGATGTAACTTCCGTCAGGCCGATTTTTTTCGTATAAAGTATAGCCTATGTCACCCGGGCCATTACAAAGAATCGATTGACACCTCATTCATCAAAATCGGCCCAGTAGTTTAGGCGCTACGGTGGAACACACAAAATCTGGATACAAACATACATACATATTTACATACATACATACATACATACATACATACATAGACTGCTAAAATCATAACCCTTCCTTTCGGCTTTGCCGTAGTCGGGTAAAAATCCACATAGCTGTGCCTAAGGGATTAGATTTGTGCCTCCTATTCTGGAGGTCAGGGCTTCGATCCTGGGCATATATCTCTAACAGTCCTTCCTTTCCATATTGGCAAAGATAAGGGGCTGACCGGACACTCCTCATGCTGATGACGTCCTTCCCCCAAGTGCCAACGACAACTGTACAAAATTTAATACTCACTATTCCTAAGCATGCGCAGTGTCTCTTTCCTCTCTACATCAGGCAGCGGGACATGTCCCGCGGGACAGTCCGCGTACACCTCACTCGCATCTTCTATCTTATCTTTGGCTATTTCCTTCCGTTCGCGCAGGTACTTTGGTACCACTCCTTTTTGATAACCTGGTTTAAAAAAAATGGGATATTATTTTATACATATTAAATGTTATTTTACCTCTATTAAGTGTTTAAAAAAAGGACAATCACTGAGTTTCTTGCGGCTCTTCTCAGTAGAACTGCTTTCCGTACCAGTGGTAGAGTATTGACATATCATAAGTAGCACAAGCTGTAGTATGTGAAATAAATAAATTCATTTTCATTTTCAATGAGACACAACTGTGTGAATTTAGCTTTTCAAACTTCTGTAAAAATTTCTTTTATGGAAATGAAATATGCTGCTAATAATATTCTAGCTACACTCTGAATTTATATTTGACAATCTTTAAGCCTTTTTAAGATTCTTTAATTTTAACACAATGTGTGGAATCAGTAAATACAAGTTTGTTTATGGTAGAAAAACTGATTCAATTTGACTCTTAAAGCGATTGTATTTTTATATTATAAAATCAATATAATTCTCACCTGGAGGTACGTACGGATCCTTATCCTTCCTTTCTAAGATAGCATTTAGTCGACTACGGTTCCTCTCCTCCATAAAATCATCTGCCATTCGTCTTGGAGAGTGTGGTCTAGAACGTGAAGGGCTGTGCCCCACCGAGTCCCCACTGGCCTTCATCTTCTCATGGTCATTCTCTCTTGTGGGGTACAGCATAGTCAACTTAGTGTTTTCTGTCAGTTTCTGGGATAAATTGGACTCTTCAGTTTGACACCCTATATCTCTTAACCGTCCGGAAGATTGGGATGATTTAGCGTCGTCATAAACTAGTTCTTCTTGCTGTTGTGATCGCATCTCTTTCCTTTTCAAAAACTCTGCCATATCACCTTTTTTTATTCGTATATCAGTGTGTTTTTTCCGTAAGTTTGTTGAGTTCGCTTTGCCAGTGTTTAAAGCAGCTCTGCCGCTCTTATTCGAGGGTGCAGATTTCACCTGATCTAAGTTGGCGCTAGCATCGATCTGGGCACTAAATCTCGGTGGATTCACTGATTTAAAGGTAAATTTAGCTTCCTTGGGCGATTTCCCCTGGATTAATTTGAGTTGCTTCATGTTTTCCCTAATGAAATTCTTTTTTTGCTCCTTTTCTGAAATCAATAGTAAATAGTTTTTTAATATCACTTAACATTATTTATTCGGCACTTGTTTATCTTATCGCTAAAACTATCCAATGAAGATTTGTGAAATGGCAATAAATTTTCATCGCTATAACTGCTTGGTCAATTTTATTGGGTACCTTCAATAACTTGTGCTTATAATTATACATTAATTTTAAATATAACGAAAAAGGCTCACTTACTTGGTTCAGGAAATATACCTTTCAAAGTATACATTTTAACCGATAACAACAAACACTGAGTTCAAAAAATATACACTCATCATTTAGGGTCTATTATAAAGTACTAGATACACTTTTCTGATCAATATTTTTCCTTCATCGTGCACTGTGAATATTTTAAGAAATTAAAATATTTTCCTTTAAATTTCGTTCGGTTTTTGTCACTTTATTTTCAAATAACTGTCAAATGGCTGGCCCATAGACAAAGTTCTATCTGGCCACTTTTGTTTCTTATTACAGTTTTAAACAACTCGCAAGTTGCAGCAGAACATGACAGAAAAGACAGAAAAGTTTTCGATTTATCAACTTTCTCTGAAAAATTTGCTTTGGATAAATTGATTGCTGTTAAGTGTTAACCTTTCGCAATACGCAATAATGACGTAGGTAGTCATCGCCTAGGTGATTAATCCATAAACTGATTAAATGCCTGCGTGGTCGTTGATAAACGGATAACTATACTAATTATAATATCGAAGTTATTAATTAAAATCTCTTTCAAAGAATACTTCGTTTTATGAATTGGGATACCTAACTTTATTGTTTCCAAGCTAAAATTGTATATAGGTGCGCACCTAATAAGCTATAGGTGGATTATTCTTTTATTTTTGTGAGTCTAATGTTACCCGCTTTGACATAAATTAAGACGAAAAACAAAACTTTTCTTGTACCTTCATTTCCAAAGACAGTTTGTAAATAATGACATTTTTGAAAAAAAAAAAAGAGAAACTAACTACCGAATTTTTAGCAATTAAATAATTAATTAAAAATCAAGACTAGTTTACGAGAATCTCCTCTAATGGGGAAATATAGATTGTCGAGACGAGGAAAGAAACTGCAGTTGTCTGACGACCAAAGAACATTGATAGCATTGCCAAAGGACGTTCCTGAACGCACGTGGTAAGTGGACATGGTACAAGGTAACTGAAGGTAACACCACATCACAGAGCTTTTTGACCTGGTACCTCCTTCACCCGTAAGGCACTCAGAGAGTTAGCATATTCCTTGCTCCTTCACCTTTCTACTATTGTACCGCAAGGCATCTTTAAGGCCTTCCACCGTACGTATAGTCAAAATTCCACGAAGCGAGTACCTAGCTTACTCGTTTCTAATTTGAACCGCTAGGCTATGGAATGCCCTTCCGGCATCAGTTTTGCCCTCTTTTAATACAGGTACCTACCTACTTAAAGTCCATTGAATAGGGATCTTCTATGCAAGCGCGCTTCATCTTAGGCTGTGTGCATCATCTGCTAGCACGTCTGATTGCAGCCAAGCGTTAGTCTGAATTAAAAAAAGTCTACTTACTTCTTCTACTTACTTAACTTTACTTCTAACAGTAGGTAGGTATCTTCCAGGAAGGCTCACTCCGCAAAGGCCTTTCAATTTAGGCTTCTATTGGGAATTCCTTGATCGATTTTTTTTGGCCCGAACGGGGATCGGGAATCGAACTTAGGACCTCATGATCAGTAGCCGAAGCAGTAGACCAATAAGGCAGTAACAAAGACGTAATATTTCCTAGGGCAGAGATTCTACAGAAGGAAGACAACGATCTGTTTATCTTCGACATTCGTGAGGACATACTGGACGAGGTGTTCAGAATCTGCTACCAGAAGTACATGGCCAAGCAGAGTACATTGTTTACGGTGTACTGCGCCGCTGAAGCATGGCTCAAACTTGTGAACTGGTATTTAAATAGCGTAATATACTTTTTAAAGTATAGGTACAAACGAACTTAGGAGCCGGCAGCATACACCACTTTTAAATGGCAATCATACTTGAAGAAATTGACATTGACTTTTCTTAAGTAGGGGATTTAATAAACGTTGTTCATCCTTCTGGTATGTTATCAGTTATCATACCAGAATAATACAGTTTTTTTCCTTGCTTATGTCTCTGCTTATGTCATTTCAACTTGCTCGGCTTATAGGCCTCTTTTCTTAGACCGTTGACAGTTAATAGCTGCTTATGCGATGTAGATCCACCGTTTCTTTGGCCGGCTTTGGGACCAGAAGAATATCTCCTGGTGTTTTCAAATGCAACATAACTGATATTTTTTAAATTAATACCTATGGTTTTCAAGGCTTTTTAGGCGAAAATTCCAAACTATGCTTCAAAAGAAATCTCTCCAACCAGGTACTTCTTCCGCCATGACCCAGGTGAGGACCCAAGCGCCTATCCCCCATGTTACATCCCTAATCGTGTGGAGTCGTGGGTTCCGGACGACCTGCCAGACCCGTCGCCTAAAGACACGTGGTGCCACCAAGAGCTCAGCGTGCTGGACGACTGCCAAGAAGAAGGTTTGAGGAAGTGGCCTAGCAGTTCCTCTGTTGACATGCCTGTCGTTGAAAGTATACCGGAAGAATATTGGTGATTATTACTATTATTACTGAACTATATGAACAGAGCTTGAAGCAAGGAGCATTTAGGTAGTAAATAATAACTTTACTGGCAAGAGGGCAAAGTATATTTTACCAGTCATGTGTGTGTGACAGATCATCGGTTGTTCAAGTTGCCAAACTACATTAGATTTTATACTTAATTAAATAATTATTTGTTGGCTTTGCCCGAGCGACGAGTTTCATAAATCATCATCATGCCTACCCATTGCATTGCCAGCTCACTACTAAACACAGGTCTTTTTTCAGAATGAGAAGGGTTTAAGCTGGCCAAGTGCAGATTGGCACACTTCTCTGACTCTGAATAGAGATTTGGTCAGATTAATAATGACAGATTTTTCTAGGTTCCCCGGCAAAGTAAATCTGCCAAAAGAATACAGCACCAAATCGTCAGAGGATGTAGCTAGTACGATCTCATACGTTAGTTTACATTATTATGTTAATTGTATTCCAATTATAGGATTTTTGTAGGAAATATCTTCATTTAGCTCTATCGGTAAAATATTTGTTGAAATTGTAAACTAACCCAAATTCGCAATAAAGATTATTGTATTGAATTGAATATGAATTGAAAGAATACGATATTCCAAAACCTACCTTGGTAAAACCCGACAAAACCCTTTATTTGAATAAAGTACCACACACAAACGTTTCATATTTCGTCCATTTTAGAAAGGACATCTAGAAAGTGAAAATGCACGTTATTTTCATAATCAGTGCCCCAAAAACTATAATCATATTTTATCGATCACTGAAAAAAAAGGCAAGTGCGAGTCAGACTCGCGCACCGAGGGTTCCGTACTCGAGTATTTTTCCGACATTTTGCACGATAAATCAAAAACTATTATGCACAAAAATAAATAAAAATCTGTTTTAGAATATACAGGTAAAACCTTTTCACATGTTAAGTAGCCCACTTGGTATAGTTATCTTAGTTTGAATTTTTTTTTGTGATGTAACTACAAATTCACGGTTTTCGGATTTTTTCCTTTACTTGTGTATAAGACCTACCTACCTGCCAAACATGATTCTAGGTCAACAGGAAGTACCCTATAGGTTTTTTTGACAGACACGACAAACGGACAGACAGATAGACAGACAAACAGATAACAAAGTGATCCTATATATAAGGGTTCCGTTTTTCCTTTTGAGGTATGGAACTCTAAAAAATCGATTAAGTATGAGTCGTCGTTGTTTTACTGTAAAGTGTCCTTGCAGGAGGAGTCTGTATCTGACAATGTTTGTGCTGAAAGTGAGGTGCTGCAGAACGTCACCGACTATAGCACCTCGGAGGACGTTTCTGCTAAGGTAGGTACTTTTTAGTCATGATGGAAACGAAGGCGGATATTAGTTGTTTGGTAATATAGGTTGAGTGGGTTTGCGTGTTTTTATTACCATTTTCCGGATGAATTTCTCGGTGATTTTTCTTCTGATTCTGGGAAAAGATTTTAAGCGTTTTTTTGCATTATGCATGTTTTTATGGCTATAGGCCACCAGGGGGCGCTATAGTAGTGCTTATTTCTTATAATATATTTTTAACATGTTCAATTACTTGTACTAAACTGCAGGTTCTCATGGAACTTATATGAATTTAATTACCATAAAAATACAACGAAATCTAAATTTCGCATCCCAACCTGATGCTGTAGAGGGTAAATTACCCTATTAAGTAGACATAATATAAACCTAAGGTCTTGTTGGATTTAGATTGCCTAAATGCCTCAAATACCTAGGTAGGTACTTAGATTTGCGTAAAAAGTTGCAGGGTTGACCAATTTGGTCAGCAAACGACGCAGATCGCGGCATAAAATTAACGACCTACCTATGTCCAGCTGTGGACGTCTATCGGTTGACGATGACGATGTGGTTTTATTGGTCTAGGAGTCCACAATCAGCGGTGTGAAGAACACGACCCCCGTGCCCAGCTCGCTCCAAGGTGCGGGCGACTCGGCCGGCGGCGGCGGACGATTCAAGACTAGACAAAGGAGCGAGAAGAGCAAGCTGTTTAGTAGCAAGCCGAGGTATTATGTGGTGGTATACTCTAGGAGTCGACAATCAGCAGCGTTTGAAATACAACCCCCGTGCCCAGCTCGCTGAAGAGCGCGGGCGACTAGACTCGGCCGCAGCGGCGCGGCGGCAGAGCGGTGGGCGCTGCAAGACTAGACAGAGGAGAGAAAAGAACAAATTGTTTAGCAGCAAAACACGGTACCTACTTACTGTCATTTGCTGTTGTAGGGCTTCATATAGATCAAATCTTTGAAAAGAGCAACCGCCGAGTTTCTTGCTGGTTCTTCTCGGTAGGAAAGGCATTCCGAACCAGTGGTAGCTATGCTTGTGACGATTCAAAAGAACTTGTAAAAGTCTAATTGAATAAAAATATTTTGAACTTGAATTTGAATTTGAGTAAAAACTATCTATTAATCTAATAATATATTTAAAAAAAACAATTGTCATGTTTCAGCGTGGCGAGCAGATCGAAGGGGTTCCTGCCGCCGCTGGACGGTGACTCCAGGTCAAGGATCAGCATCATCTCCGACTGCCGCCTCCGGAACCTGAGGTAGTGAATCATTCCCTCAATTTATTTTTCAGCTCATTTGCCCGTAAGTTTCGTTTCATATCAATAAATGACTATGAAGGCCTACCTACTAGTCTGTCATATTTATTTTTCCACAATGGCGGCCATGCATAAAATCAGAATTAATCAATAAACAAGTACCTATTGTACGAGACGAAATATTCCAGTGTAACGTTTCGTAAAGAAGGCGTCATCAGAATAACAGTCTGTCCACCAGTACAACTTTGTAATTGCATTGCTCTTGCAATGCCATTTGTAATTATAGGTTATGGCCGCCAAACAGAACGGCTGTTTCAAGGCTGAAATTTTATATAGAGGTGTTTTAAAGCACCATGTAGGAAAAAATGGAGAAATTCAACGAAATCTTTATTAAACGTAAATTCACGCGGATGAAGTCGCGAGAATAACCTAGTAAGTAGGTAAAACACAACAAAGGATTTACAGAGATTCAGGACAAAGGATTTACTGAATTGAACATGAAACTATAAAAACCCCTGTGGGAAACGACAATATTATATAGCGCACGTGCGTCGCAGAACTGACGAAAGAAAAGCCCCGTCCAAATAAATGATTTGTTAGGTTCACGAGTGCTCTGAACCCCATATACCTATGCAGTAATCATATGTAATCAATATGAATATAATACATAATATATAATATTTTTATTTAAATAAACTTGCACAAGTGCTTTTGAATCAAGGAATGTCATGTCTATACAAAAGATTTTGAAAAATGCTAACGAAACCTACGCCGATGAAGACGGGAGAATATTATAAGCTAGTTGATAAGTAGGTAAAACATAACTAAGGATTTACAGAGATTCAGGACAAAGGATTTACTGAATTGAACATGAAACTATAAAAGACTCTGTGGGAAACAAACGGGCATACAGATTACAGAATAGCGCACGTGCGTCGCACAGCCGACGAAAGAAAAGCCCCGTCCAAAGAAATGAGTTGTTAGGTTCACGAGTGCATCGACCCTCTCACGTATGCAGTAATCATATGAAAAGGTAATCGGAGGGAGGTAAAAAACTCGTATTTTATCAATACGGTGTATTGTATTATCCCTTGAATGCATTTGATGTGGACACTTGGGAATTATTGGTTAGGGTTGGCACTATGAACTTTTTTCAAGAAAAACCTTTTTTAGTAGCTACCGTTGTCACCTGAAAATCGATGAAGTGAAACAGCGACACTAAAAAGAGATAAGTCACATGCACGTTTTCGTGCCACGGGAACTGTCTTTTCCTTTGTCCTAAAAATAACAACAAAAAACATACTAAACAATTTGGTCCAGTTGTTCTCAAGTTATGACGTGACCAAAGAAAATAGGGATTCATTCTTATATATAAGATAGATGATCTCAACTTCATCAGCGTAGATATATCTTTTTTTTTAAGTCCCGCGAGAACCATAGATGTTTACGGGATAATAAGTAGCTTATTTGGTGAATCCAAAGTATAATCTATCTCCATTCCAAACTTTTTACAAATCCGTCCAGTAGTTTTTGCGTGAAAGAGTAACACACTCACACGCATACACACACACACACACATACACACACACACACACACACACACACACACACACACACACACACACACACACACACACACACACACACACACTCACATACACACGCACGCACACACACAAACTTTTGCCTTTATAATATTAGTGTGATGTGAGTGTTGACACCCCTAGGTTGTGTACCCCAGGTGTGAGAGTTCGATGCCCGGGGACAGTCCATACACTCGGCTACTAGGGAACAAACAATTTCCCCCTGGAAAGTTTCAGGGATTAGAATAATGTACCTACTATTGACCCCCGAATACTGAACTGCATCTTAAAAGCGGTCTGTCTGTCAGCGGGGTGTATCTCGTGAACTTTAAATAGGTAGAGACCTGAAATTTCCAGAGAATGCGTATTTCTATTGCCATTATAACAACAAATACTAAATATTTCAAAATTAACCCCATGGAAACTTAAAAAAAACTTAAAAAAGTGCTGTTTCTTGTGCGATGATACGGAACCCGTTCTGTGCGAGTCTATTACTATTCTAATACTAAAAAGATGCAGATATACTCTTATTAATTTAGTGTAGAGAAAAACATCTTTGTTTATTAAAAAAAAAAATTAAAAAAACTAATTGAATTTTTAATCCAATATTTGGTTTTGGGTCAACGCCCTACACCAAATACCAAAATTTCAGGTTTGTAACTCATTTCGTCTACGAGCTAAAAACCTGTGACATGCGGACAGACAGACAGACAGGTGCGACATTAATAGGGCTCCGTTTAGGGTACGGAACCCAAAAAAAACCATAGCTCTGTATTTGACATTTGTAAGTAGAGAAAAATGACAACAATTTTTGGATTCTTTTCATACACCAGTATACAGTATAGAAATATCAACCCCTGTTTGCCGACGCCCACCCGAGCGAGGGCGCGAGATCGTCGCGCGGCCCTTTGTACCGCTAAAAGCTTTTGTTCATATCTTGATGAATGGCTCGCGAATTACGGGCCACGTTTTCATTTACAAAAGTGTTTGTACAACCTCAAGGTGCCATGTTATTGGCATTAGACATAATAGATGGGAGGAAATGGTGACATTAGCGCCGGGGAATAATGGCCTTATTTGTTTTGATGTTTTTCATCTAAATGTGCTATGCTTAGTACAATATTTCGAGGTAAACTTGTACGAGAAACTGTCGTTGATTACGAAGCTATAGAACACAGCATGTTTAAACATAGGCTTTTTTTAAAATCCCATGGGAACTGTTGGATTTCCGGTATATCTGTTTCCCTGTGATGCAAGCTTTTCGTCACAATCCGTTAAACAGATCGGTCATGGAAAGCTAGCAGACAGACAGACACAGTTTCGCATTAATGTAATATTAGTAGGTATGGATAGTAGGTTGATCTATGATGCGCGGATCTTATACTTATCAATGCACGTGAATTTAGATTTTCAAGAATCCCTTAAGAACTCTTTAATTTTCCGGGACAAAAAGTAGCCTGATATATTTTTTTGTTGCTGCTGAGGTTAAACTTGTAGTGTAGAGTCAAGATTTAAAATTTCTATGCCAGAAAATGCATTAGTAAATTGATAGCTTTTATTTGAATTTCATATCGCTTTGCTATGAAAAACTCTGAAGAAAATAAAAAGCATTTTCATTAAATTTTCCTTTTTGATGTTAGATGTTGAAAGGTTTCCCCTGTTACCGAAAATTTACGGTAAGAAGACCCCAACGTACGCATTTCGTAATGGTCAATAAGTTGTGGGCATGGAGGGTTGAATTGAAGAGCTATGCATGCATACGACGACGTTGGGGTACGAAAGACCACTAAATTAGATGCTTGTTCAATACGATAACCCTCAATTCAATCGCCTCACAGACTACAAATGCGTCGTAATCAAAGAGGAACTAAGAGTGGGACAAAGAGACCCCCATTCACACTGCCCTAATTTCTAACTACCTACATTTTCGTACACGCGCTTTAAGCTCTATGGGCACAATTTTAAGGGTTAAAATTACGTTTCTGAACTGTAAATTAAGTTATTTTCAGCAATTACATGCGTAGGCAATGTGATCGTTTAGAAATTTGGAATCCTCTTTGTTAGTATGTTACGTACAGTGTGTTTTTTTTACTGGGACAGCATGGGGAAATTCAAAACCATGAAGGAGATACAGGGAAACTGTCTGAGGAACCTTCATGTCTTTTTTTGTGAAAACAATTTTGGCATAGTCAATTTTTGGGCAAGCGTGAGTTGTCCATAAAATTAAATAAATTGACTATTTTTTTACTGCCGATCAAATCAGTTTTATGTAAGGATCAGTTTATTGTATTGGATGAAAAAATCGGACAGCAGAAGTTGGTCATATTATGTTATAGAATTAAAGGTTCCTAAGACAGTTTCTCGTATCTCCCATGGTTTTGGATTTTCCCATACTGTCCCAGTTAAAAAAAAAGCACTCTGTATATTAGTTAAGTAACAATATTATAATTGAGGTTACTCGGAATGAGTTTGTATGTAAAGTTCATATATTTGAGAAAGTTGGGGACGCGCGCTGAATGGGGTATTCAGTATTAAATCACATTAATTTAATTTAATTGATGGAAGTTCTTCTTTGATGTAAGGGTAACTTGGAACTTCGTTTCTCAGATCTGGGAAACATTTAACTCAAATTGAAACTCAAAATTTCTTTGTTAAAGAGGCCCTTACAAGTTGTTTTCAATCGTCAACTCTTGTTTATTGCGAGTTGCGACTCTATCAAATTCGGAGTTTTGTTTCTATGAAGAGAATCACTTACTTATTGGTAAGGTAACTAGTGTAACCTATATCGTTAATCATAAATTGAAAGTTAAAAAAAATTAAAGTCAAACTCAAAGCTTTTTAACGTAGGCAGGTACTAATAATGAAGGGTATTGAAACTCACTCATTAAAAACCGGTCAAGTGCAAATCGGACTCGCACACGAAGGGTTCCGTACCATCATCAAGGAATAATACTTTTGTTTTTTTTTTAATTTTCATGGCGGCCATTTTGAAATTTTTACTATTTTTTGTTATAGCGGCAATAGAAATACACATTCTATGATAACTCTACATATTATTACGGTTCACGGACCGACAGCGGAGGCTCAGTAATTTAACCCTAAAAATAATGGCGGGATATACCCAAGTATGATTGTACGCGATGCTACCACAAAATCAACCCTACAGACTTTTGGCCATCAGTTGGTTTCAATTGTTGGTACTCGTATGTCAGACGATCTTAGAAAGAAAGAAAGAAAGAAAAACTGTTTATTTGGTACCAACAATAACTTAAAATAAATAAAATATAAAATGGGACGCGTGGTGTGTGGTGCCAAAATGGACTCCACTCAGCATTTGCTGCGCCTGTGTCGGGAACGCAGGCACAGCGCTGGTCTTCCGTGAAGCCAGAAGTTTCGGACGGTAACTATAGGATGCAATATACAAAATACAAATACAATACAAAATAAATAATGTGGTTAGTAGATATAGGGTTAGTACAATAATTTAATGATAAAGTAGGTATATAATAAAATAAAGTAGAATAAAGATGTGGGAGGACCTGAACTACGCGCCTTCCTCACCCTTTTGCTGACGCAATAACAAAATTCTTAAATTTGATCTTAGCGATCACAACTCACAGCATCAGTCCGTGACGTCAGCATGACACGGCCGAGTCCAACTCCCAGTCAATGCCACCAGGTGAACGGCCTGTCACCTCACCCTCCTGGGTTCGAGTCCCGACGTGAACTGTATAATTTCACAGCCATTATACAAACGTGGACAGGAGAGGTAAAATTAAGCAGGACCTCGGAATTCCTAATACATCTTGGGTGGTGACTAAATTTCAATTTTTACACGACCGGCTACTGCCCAAAAAAAGACTCAGTGTACGTAAGGTTTTCAGAGTTCATGTGTGTGAGTTTCTTTATTTCACCGTATCTTCTAAATGCCTGAACAGATATGGATTTGCGTTCGGAGTTGCCGGAACTTCTTTTAATATGTGCTGAGGATGGCCGCCGAGGGGTTTTTAGTAGATAGATATCCTACAAGCCGATGTCTCCCCAAAGAGACCGGGTATCTTAAGATTCCCCCCCGTCAACAGTTTTCATGGGTACCTTCAAGTAAAGCGTGGAGAGGTATCTTCTAGGCAAGCGCGATCCATCTTAAGCTGCATCATTACTTGTTATCCAAGCGCTATTCAAAAAAATTAAATAGTTAAATATAGAAGTACCTTCCAAGATGTCCCTAGAAACATTGTGTGGGCAATAGATTCAGCTTGCGCGGGAAATGAGCCTATTGCCTATCAATGAGTGGCTCTAGCACGCATTATGCATGCCTGCCATCTACAAGTCACCTTCGAATTTCCCGGTCACCAACCGCGCCTCAGGGCAGTCTTCTCATAAAACGGAAAAAAACGAGAATAGGGATGGTGCCTTTTAGGGAACAGTTAGGGAACTTCTAACAGAAGACACCGGCAGTCGTCAAATGTTAGGACAATTGACGTAGGTAACCCTAAAGTAGCCCTGTTTTTGTCTGATTTTATGTCATCATAGGCTAACATTTGACATATCGTCGATTCAGGATAAACCGAGAGTTCCCTCACTCTACATAGTTCACTCTGTTACTGGTCAAATCAGCAACTTATCACTTGCTTTGAGGGTGAAGGAAAATGTCGTGAGCACCTGACAGTTCTCATAGGGTACATTAACATATAGACTACTTTTTATTCCGGAAAATCAATAAGTTTCCACGGAATTTTTAAAAACCTATATCCACGGGAACGAAGTCGCGAAGTCGCGGCTAGTTCATAATATTTTCAATCAAAATAGGTATCATGGTATTCAACGACCATGAAATATAAATATCAAGGGGTTGATGATGACCCCTATGATGCCTACCTGTGCGTCATTCTGTGCACGCTATTGAACGGTATGGACACCGTACAGCGGTTCCTTGTTGGATACTTCCGGTTGCCACTGAGTTTTTATTTAATTTATAGATTAGCATTTGGCTGCAATCAGACTTGTTAGGTTAGCAAGTGATGATGTAGTCTAAGTGGAGCGTGCTTGCCTGTAAGCCTGTAGGCATCTTGTAAGATGCTAAATACACTCTTGACTTGAAGTAGCCATATTAAAATTGGAGGGAAAAACTGATGTTGGAGAGCGTTCCATAGCCGGTTTACATTAGAAACGAGTAGCAAATCGTACATGTCTTGATAAAAAGTCGCTGATTTGACTAGTCATCATCCTTCTGTTATACAAGAAGAGACACGAACTTTGGGTGCTTTGGGCACTCAGCGTACTTGTTAAGATTACGGGATAGGCTTGCTGGTCCAGTTGATGTGAAACGTCCACCGCATCGCACTCGCTTTAAATGCGCCATGTTAGCAATTGTAATAGCGCCAAGGCTCTGTCGGTATGTCAACGCTCGATAAACTAATTCGCTGCTTCCATTACCACCTTATGCCCATAACGATTTGGAATTTAGATGCTGAAAAAATACCATCTTGGTACTTGGATGTGTTATTTGATAGAAAATCCAAGACGGTCCCAGCCCGGTTTGGCTTGAGAGGAGATGGGTGGAGATGTGTATAGCAGACAGTTCAGATTATATCCATGCTGACAAAGACGTGGATTTAGGTTTTTAAAACCCCGTGGGAATTCTTTAATTTTCAGCTCTATATAAGATATTCATTATTCATGCAAAAAATTACGCCGGACATAGAAAACTAAATTTTTTTAGAGGTTCCCCTTATAATTGTAGACTTTTCGAATTTGGAATTGCTCAAAATTCCCATGGGATACCTCATACCTAATTAGGGAATGAAGTGAATGCGAAAGCATTTATAATCGTGTGTTTGTCCGTTTGTTCTGCTAGCTTTTCACAGCCCATCCGTTTAACCGATTTTAATGATATTTGGTATAAGTACATATAGCTTTCCTATCGGGGACGGACCTGGGCTACTTTTTATCCCGAAAGTCAAAGAGCTCCCAGGGATTCTTAAAGACCCATCCGTTTAACTATTATTATGTTTTTGTTTAGTACAGCTACTTTTTATCCAAAAAAAAATCAAAGAGTTCCTACAGGATTAAAAAAAAACACAAATCCACTCGCAAAAAGTCGCGAGCGTCAGCTATAATATTTTTTTATTATATATAGCTAAATATTAAACTTTTTTATAAATAAAATGGCTCTACCTTATTTTGACATTTTATCAAACCATAAACACAAACTGCTTATTTATGATTATTGAAGCTCAAGTCCTCAATTAGATACACTAGGTACCAAAAACATCGATTATGTTATCGATAAGTGATAAATTACAATGTTGTTCACAGATTGGACACGCAGTACGAGATAACTTCGGAGAAAATCGATACCCCGCCCGGCGCGGCGCTCAAGCGGAAATGAAGATACCTACTTACTTACCAATACCCACAGTTCACGATAGTTAGGGAACTTTCTAAATCATTTTTACCTTCGAGGAAGAATCCGAACCTGTGTCTTCTGGGTTCGCGCCCGACGCTCTGACCGCTAAGCCACGGTTCGCTTTCTGCCAGTGACGGTGATATTATGTGTTTTCTCTGACTGACTGATAAACAACCAGCCCAAAGCTTTGGATACAGAAAGCTGTGCAAAGAGGTCCCCTTTAAGAGGGCTGCTCCGTCACTCGTTTCATACAAACGTAGTTCCAATTTCATTTGAATATTAAGCAACCAAAGTCCATGAAATTATGCAGACATGTTCTAGAAACTAATATCTATATCTGTGGTTTTCCAGATTTCTGTTAAAATATTCCGTTTCAAAGTTACGCGGTCTTAAAATTTTACATACAAATCTTTGAGCCCCTGTAATTTTAAAACTACATATTTTTAGAAAAATCTAAAACACCACAGACACAGATATTAGTTTCTAGAATATGTCTGCAAAATTTCATTGACTTTGGTTGCTTAGTATTCAAATGAAATTGGAACTACGATTGTATGAAACGAGTGGAAACGAGTGACGGAGAGAGCCCTGTTAATGGTTGAATTTTCAAAAATCCTTTCTTAGCGGATGCAGACCGATCCGTCCGGTAGTTTGAGCTGTGCGTTGATAGAGCTGTCAGTCAGTCAGTCTCTATTAGTTTTCGTTTTATATCAAGATTGTGTTGATTTCACGATTACAATATAGTACCTATAGTAATTTGGTGTTAGCATTAGTAAGATAGCCCTTGACTGCGGTCTCACCTGGTGGTAAGTGAAGATGCAGTCTGAGATGGTAGCGGGTTAACCTGGAAAGGATTGGCAGTTTCATTAAAACACATACTCCTGGTCGGTTTCTACGCTAAATCGCTTGGCAGCACTGCTTTGCCGGCAAGGTGATAACTAGCCACGGCCAGGGTGGCCGTGGCTAGTTATCACCTTGCCACCAGACCACCCACCAGACCAGAGCAGATACCATTTAGAAAATATGATTTTTCAAATTGCCCGTGCCAGAAATTGAACCCGGGACCTCTCACTTATAAGACCACAGCGCTCACCACTGCACCAGGAAGGTCGTCAAAAGCTATTAGCCTCTGTCAAAGTACAAGAGGCATTGCACGGGATGGTAATACGGGATGAAACTAAAACGCTAGCAAAAACGAAGACAGATGTTATAACTGATGATTACTGATAAGATACCATAAAAAAATACAAAAAAATTAAAAAAATCCTGTCTTTTTCAAAAGTTCACAATATATTGCAAATAAAACATCTGACTGACGCTAGAGGTCAACAAATGTTTCGTGAATAGTTCACTCGAAGTCAATGCCGCGTCGTAGGTGGGGCATCGACCCGAGTTTTGCATGTTATACAATACGGGTTTGAAAAATACTAAATCATTAAAACTACAAGATAGGGCAAATGGTTATTGGCATTGGCTTGTGTTATGAAGTATAATAATAAAGCTAAGTTTTTGCTAGCGTTCTGGTTAGAGCCTGTATTTTGATGCCTTTTTAAAAGTCAACTTTAGCTGGCTCAGTAGGCGGGTACTAGTAAGCGATGGCCACCATAACATTATAATATCCCAGTTTATAGGTGCTTCGAATGCGCATAATCATGCAAATTGCGCCGCTTTCATCATGTTATAAGTTTTTACGATTTTTCCAGCTTTTATATTCGGTCGGATAAAAGACAATGGCTTCATAAACCGGTATACTGATAGCTTTTTGTATCTAAAATCAGCATCAGCGAAACACTGTAATGTAGGCAACAACAACTTCTTTATACTGGTAATTCGTAGGCTTTTAACGGCGGGCCAACATATTTTAGAGGTATGTTCGTAGATGTTCATTCATTTTACTCAAAGGTGCGTTAAACACCGCGCCTTTTTTTCAGTCAGATACAGGTTAGCCGTTGACTGCAATCTCACCAGGTGGTAACTGATGATGCAGTCTAAGATGGAAGCGGGCTAACCTGGCAGGAACCTGGGGGAAGTTTGCATTAAACCCATACTCCTTTGGATTCTCCAAGTTAGCTCGCTTCCATCTTAGATTACATCATCACTTACCACCAGGTAGATAAGATAGCTAGGTGAAGGGCTACCTTGTGTTGGTATAAAAAAACAGATGGGTACAAATCGGTAGCCAAGAAGAATGTGATATGAAATGATAGTGCATGAGATCACGTGCGGAGTTGATGGCGTAACATAACGTCATCACGGTGGAGGGTGCAGTAGGGTGCGCATTCTGTTTGGAAAAATACTAGCCTGTTAGAGTGGTTACTGATTATAGACAAACTGCCTTATTTTATCTTATTTTTAACCCCCGACCCAAAAAGAGAGGTGTTATAAGTTTGACGTGTGTATCTGTGTGTCTGTGTGTCTGTGTATCTGTGTATCTGTCTGTGGCATCGTAGCGCCTAAACGAATGAACCGATTTTAATTTACTTTTTTTTGTTTGAAAGGTGGCTTGATCGAGAGTGTTCTTAGCTATAATCCAAAAAAAATGGTTCAGCCGTTTAAAAGTTATCAGCTATTTTCTAGTTTTCTTGTAGAAAAGAAGGTTAGATAACCCCGGTTCATAATATTCAAGTGTCAATTGACAAATGTCAAGCTGTTAAGATGGACGTTGCCTAGATATGCATAATTATTTATTTGAAAATGATTTGTCTTGAATATTTATTTGGGGGTGTTGAAAATTTTTAATTTACACTTGTTTAAGGTACTAGATGATGCCCGCGACTTCATCCGCGTGGATTTACGTCACTTCTGTTTGTACTTTTTGACTAAGTACATTTTTTTTATTCCAATAGATACAAATCAAGCCTTGATTGCGATCTGTATCATTGGTGGTAAGTGATGTACATCGATGGTGATGACGCAGTCCAAGATGGAAGCGAGCTAATTTGGATAGGCCTATGTCCAGCACTGGACGCATAGACTGATGGAATGGAATGAAAAAATTGCAGTTTTATTAATCCATACCCTAAACTATTAATTTTACACGGCATCGTACCGGAACGCTTAATTGTTTATCGGCACAGCTTTTCCTACTGGCCGCTAAGTACAGCGTCACCGAGGAGGTTGGCGTACGCGAAGCTACTGGGGGTGAGCCCTATCTATCAATCTGCCTGTTTGCGTCCACTGCTGGACATGGGCTTTCCCAAAAGCACGGCACCACACACGATGCTCCGCCTTCCTCAACCAGCCACTTCCCACTATCTTGAGTCGTCAGTCCAGCGGGTTGTAGGTCGCCCCACACTGCGCTTGCTGGTAGCGGTCTTCACTCCAGAACTCGTCTGTCCCAGCGGCCATCAGCCCTAGCAGATATTTTCCGCAGGATTCCCGGCTTTGGAAATGCGAGCTCAGATTAATCCCGTAGCAATCCTATGACCACAAATGCCTGGTCACCGTACAGTGGTTCCGGGCAAAATACCAAGATACCTGGACACGTAGCTCCCGGGCGCGCATATTCCGCCATGCCGCGCTCAAATAACACCCCAGCGCCGACTATTTGCGCACGTAGCGCTTATTTCATACCGTTTCATACCGCCCGAGTCACATTTATACAGCCTCTGTAGCTAGTAAGCTCACTCCAGCATTAAATGTTGCACACGTAGGTTTTATTCCATACCGTTTCATACTGTCTGTTATCTGTTTCTGTATTTAGTGAATTCACTCCAGCACTGAATGGTGTTATTTATGCGTCAAAAGTGTAGATATTTGTGCTCAGGTTATTTGCACACGTCTGTATTTAGTAGTTCAGAGCTCAATTGAGAAGTTCTCATGTACACAACTTCCAACACTTAGTCCAGTTACTTACTATTTAACTAGATTTTTCAAGAGGTCGTAACTTTACTGGAATTTAATAGCTTCGTAGTTCACATTTTTCCGGTAGCGTTATAAGACTGGACTGTTGTAATTTATACTTACTACTGGTATAATGTAAACCGGCTATTATTTTTTCCGTCTGTGAAGAATTCTTATGAAGGCTAGGTTTGGGAAATTTGGTATTAAATTCAGCACACGTATCAATCGATTTCAGATTATTTTTAGGCGCAAAGTGATTGATTTTTTTTTGTGAAAAACACCACAACAGTACATTTTAGTGCAATCTAAAATAATTGAAGTCATCATTCGGTCCACTACTAACCACAGGTTTCCTCTTAGAATATTAAGGATAATATAGGCGATTGTCCACCGCTCTGGCCAAGTGCAGATTGGCAGACATTGCAGACCGCGAGCCATACATTGTGGGTTTTTGTCGATGCTCAAAAGCGCCCCAGGCTGAGCTACTCTCGCAGTGTGGTTAAAGATGTGACGGCGCTCGCTATCCAGTGTAAAATAAACTAGATCTGAGAGGAACTAACTGCTCTCACTGGTTCATCTTGGCTCGCGAGGCCCGCGCACAACCTTTCTTTGCCTCGAGAGCCACAGCTCGCGAGCAGTGCTCGCTATAATAGCGTCGTCTCATGTGGTATTAGTTTTGAAAAAAATCCAAGTAGGTACAAGTTACATAAAAGCTAACTGTAAGTATGATGAAAGGCGAACAATCCACCGCAGGCTATGCATTATATATTAAAGCGGTTATCTACATGATTATGTGCATTGAGAGCGCCACACAGTGGGGCATTACAATATCATGGTGAGGCCATCGTTTCACTAAGCAACGTACGCTCAGATTTTAAAGTGGATACGAGATAATGGAAGCTTATAGAACCATCGCGCGTTTCTATTTGATTCTATGGTTACCAACGACCTATTATGTAGTAAGTACTCTACCACAGGAAGGAACATTTCAAACAAAAATGAAATCGTAAAACAGGGATTTGGTGTAGTCCACGCGAACTAAGTCGTGGGCATAGGTAAGCTAGTGGTTCCATAAAACTTGGCTATGAATTCCAGTATAAGACCGCTTCTAGTCCAGGATTTTGTTTTGGGTTGGGTGGATCATACTTGTATTAGCCGACATCAAACGAGTCCAGGGAGCCGCTGGATGGCGGCGGCGCAAGACCGTGTCGGCGGTCGGACAGGTTTCTTTAGGAAAAAAGACGTTCTGATTTTATAGAATACTAACTTATGGTCACGACTTCGTCCGCGTAGACGACACGAATTTCAAAGTCCTATTTTATGCCCTTAGGGGTTAAATTTTCAAAAATTCTTTCTCAACGGATGCCTACCTCATAATACTATCTGCATGCCAAATTTCAACCCGATCCGTCCAGTAGTTTGAGCTGTGCGTTGATAGATTAGTCAGTCAGCTGTTCCTTTTATTTATATAGGAAGCATTAATTTATTATTTATCATATTTTACAAATAAACGCAGGCGTCCGTAAAAAATGGCGATAATTTTAACGAAAAATCGCAAGAACGCGACGAGTGTTCCTCGTTAAGGGAAAAAGGGACCGTTTTGGAGATTGATAAAGGGCTTCAAAAAGGCCGGGGAAAGGGCCAGCTCAGAAATAGCCCGGGGCAACCTGCCCGGGAAAGGAATCTATTTGATAAGGAGATTCTTTCGATAAATTCACTTCCTCATTGAGTTATGTCGAGTTGTCGAATATTTTGAGAAAATAAATGAGAATTGTTTTGAATTCAAAATGAACACGATATTGTTCAACCCTACGCGTCGCCGGCTCATTACAGAGCACGGGTCTCCTCTCAGAGTGAGAAGGGTATTGACCACAATTTACCACGCTAGCCAAGTGCGGATAGGCGACTTCCCACACCTTTGATAACACTATAACTAAATAAATAAAATCAAAATAATATAGAATAAATTATGGACAACTCTCAGAGGCATACAGGTTTCCTCGCGATATTTTCCTTCACCGTCAAAGCAAATGATATTTAATTATATAAAACGCGCATAACTCCGAAAATATAGAGGTGCGTGCCCGGGATCGAACCCTCGACCTCCGATTAGGAAGCGGACGTCCTAACTACTAGGCTATTACAGCTTATCGATATTGTTGTAATTTACACGGAATCGGGAATCAGCTCTATAAAAAATAAAGTAAGTTTCTGTTAAGAGTGCTCTTCATGATCATAGCTAATTGTAATCAACATTTACGGGCGGGACTACTAAAGAATGAGATGCGTGATGAGTGAAAAACTATTTTTTACAAATTAACATTTATTAATATTTATTTTATAAATTCTTTATTAGGCATTAATAATATTTTACAAAACATACCTATATACAAATAATGTTATGCTTAGTTATTTGATATTTACAGGCAGGATTTTTAACATTTCAAACTAAAATAAAGTCAATTTTTTCGTTTCTCTGTAGTTGTACCCAAAGGTACTCAGTTATGTATAATGGAAACTCAAAAAATTTCGGTCAATTTAAACTTTTACATAATCACATCCGCGCTGTAATGTACGCAGCTCAGCACTAAATGGTAATTAGTTTGCAGTTTTAAAGGTCACATTACGCGAGAGATGGAGCGGGCAAGGGGGGCCTCCGGGGCCCTCGCATTAAGCAGAATTGCGTTTCGTCCCCCAAATAAATTACATATCACGCGAGATTGCTTCCACTTTTGTGAGCGACCCTTGCTTATTTAATTGCAACATGATCTATCTCATATCTGCCTATCTGAAAGTCGGAGGTATGTTTCCAAAATTTAAATAAGTAAATATATAAAAAAATCCTGTCTCATCAACTCCTGAATCATTTATTTTGACGATTCAAAAGCACTTATAAAAGTTTATTTGAATTAAAATATACCTATTCTATTCCATTCTTTGGACCTAGAAAACTAGCTGTCTCCTCTCAGAATGTAAAGGGTTCGGACTGGCAGATTTCATACACCTTTGAGGACATTATGAATAACTCTCAGGCATGCAGGTTTCCTTACGATGTTTTCCTTCACGGTTATAGCAAGTGATAAAGATTGAAAAAGTCAGAGGTGCGCCCATTCCATTCATTCCATCAACCTGTATGCGTCCACAAGTGGAGATAGGCATTTCCAAGAGCACGCCACCAAACACTGTCCTCCACCTTCCTTATCCACCCGCTCCCCGCCACTTTTTTCAGGTCATCGGTTCAGCAGGCTGGAGGGGTGCGCCCGGGATCAAATCCGGACCCCCCGACTAAGCGGTCGACGTTTTAATCACTAGGCTATCATCGCTTATATGTTTTTGTAGGCAACGGGCGACAGAACTCCACAAAGTTACGCCTGCCTATCTATCTATCATCATATCATCTATCTTTATAATCTATCAGGACATTTAAAAAGGACACAATTACAAGTATTTATTACGACCATTACAGCACTAAAGACATTACCAGCATTCAGAACGAATTAGGTGAATGAAAAGAGAAACATTCCTCAACAAAAGTGGCCGTGATAGATGTCCGAGCGGGCGGGGCCGGCGGCCGGGTCGTCGATTAATTTGCGTGGTGGATCCAAACCCTTTCAGCTTTATTGAATAATTGATGTCGGAATGGGGGTACTGTGTGATGCGATGCCATGGGAATCGACTTTTGGTTAACTATATATGTCACACTGATCTGCACCCCTACATACTTATTCGATATTCCTAGGACTCGTAAGAAGCGCTTGGTTTCCTTGTTTCTAACACGCACTGTTAAAATATTGAATACCTTTCCGGCTTCCGTTTACCTCGTCAATTTCAATATTAAGACAAGAAGAAGAAAAAAACAGTTAAGACCACATATCTAGTTCACTCTGACCTTATGAAGAAAGCCTAGGTAGGTACATGCTAAATCTGAAGTGTCTAGACCCATTTGAACATACGTTTATATGTTAGTCAATTCGTTTCCCTTTGTGTAGATATATAAAGTATATTGAGATAACAGGTAGATTTTATAAGCTCCCTTGTTACCTAAGTAATAAAATTGTCTCCGATCGCGATGTCTCGAATTGGATAGCCTAATAAAGATATTCTAATGAAATTCCTTTGGCGTTCTTCGTTCAAGGCTGAAAAACAAATAAAGTGACGCCATTCCCAACGCGCTGATAATCCCTTGTTTGCGACAGGTACCTACGCTTTTCAGTCACGCTTCAATTAGGACACGGAAACACCTAGAGATGGACCATTTCACAGGTGACATGTGAAAAATCATGTAAAAAGTTTTTTTTAAGTAAGGAAAGCTACTTAAAGTAGCATTATTGTGAAAAAATCGCGAAGTGAAAAGTTTGAAAATTATTACATTATTACCTGCTTTATTTTATTTATTTATGCGCGCTCACGATAATTGACCCGAGCTAAAGAGTGTGCGAGCGAGAACACTCGAACCGCTGCGTTGAAAAAAATTCCTGTGAAATAACGAAGCTGTTATATATCTTATCATAAATACTAGTTCTATTAAGCAGCTTTCAAACATCAAATCTACTTCGTTTTCTTGTCCTCGCTTTTTCTGTAGATTCATCTTGTGTATCTTATACTTTCCTGACTTCAATCATAATCCATTCACTATTATTTATGTTATCAGTTTTCTTAACTCTCTATAGTAGTAATTTTTTGTAAGCGTGAAAATATGAAAAATCATCATTTTTTTGTGAAGAAAAAGCTCACCAAATAAAATGATTTAAAAGTAGCAATAATTAATCGTCTCTAGCAATACCCAATCTAAAGTTGCAGTGATTCTATCCTTTTTCCTGATCTTGATGATGATTGAAGATCGTGCACAAGCACATGGGAGTTAGGGAATCTGATTGAAAAGGGTTCAAAGCTAGGAAAACGAAGTACTTAATAAAGGAAGTTCTTTGTACAAAAACACGTTTTTTACTACTTTCCTGGCGTCGTGGCGCTGCCACTGTGGCAACTTCTATCACAGCTGAGTTAGTTGTGGGCTTCTTTTCAGACCAGGGCGCGTTTGCAACCCTCGTAGCGTAGTAGCTGCCGCCCACTGGGCTAGTGCGGCTACGAAATGCGGCCCTGAGTGGTTAAGCCACTAGAAGTATCCACCAGTCGCAGCCTCTGCTGGTTGGATGCTTCTGTACATATGAGGTACTACTAAATACTGTGATAATGATAATAGGTAGGTAGGTACTCTACATTCAGGCACCTCAGCAAAGTATGCCATAAATCAACAGTATTTGCCGTAAACGCAGAAGCGACAATACGTACTTAGGTACATAGGTACATTTTATTCATCGTAAAACAACAGCCCGCAGTAAAACACCGCCTCACAGAGGGAGCATATTCCTTTCATAGTTAACGTTTTCGGAGCATATTTGCCTACGCTCCTGTGTTCACATGTTTGGAAAATTACCCTGGTTTTAGGCAAAATTACCCTACTTTGAAATAATGAAAAAGGTAAATAAAATAAGGGTGCCTGCTTAGGTTCTATGATTGTAAATAAGAAAATATTGTTTTTTTAATTTTGAGATACCTAGGCTTGCGCTTGACGATAATTATTCTGAATTAAAAGGAATGATAGGATCTAGGTTATAGGTAAGTTAAAGGTTCACTATTTCCTAATAGGTATTTAGGTTATACGTTGCAGGGTATTTCACACCTTAGCGGTTCATATAAAAAAATGTTCTTTGCAAGCATTGCCATAGAATAAGCGCACCTGTATCTCAGCAACTTGCTTACTACTCGGTCAAGCTTAGTTTGCACCTCGCGTCGATTACGTCACACTGACGCTTAGGTACGGTAGCAAGTACAAGTGTATTATCTATGGCTGATTTTAGTTTCACGCTCACCATCAGCGCTCATAGCTCAGCGCGTAGTTCGTCAGCGCTGACGCTCAGCGTGGCTCGTTTCAGTATCGTACTGACCGCCTTAATGTACAGACGACTACCAAAATGCGGAGTGTATTAATTATTGCTGCTTTGTACTACCTATCCCAAAGAAATGAAACCGGCGATTCGCCATGACTGTACTCGCTGACTACATCCGCTCCGCTCGACACTAGAACGCTCACTGAAGGCAATGGTCAGCGCTGACAGCTACGCGTGCGGCCGCGTAGCTATCAGCGCTGACTACCGTGCGCGCTGATAGCTACGCGTCTTTCAAAAACGCTTCCTAAAAGTTATATATCTCGGCCATCAGCGCCAACGGTGCGCGTGTGGTCAGCGTGAGACTAAAATCAGCCTAAGGGTACGGTATGCGAACCGCACTGACGCGACAAGACGATCGCGGGGAGGTGAGCCGGGAAGTGGAAGAGGTACCGCATTCCAGCGAGGTGCAAACTTAGCGCGACCGAGTTATAAGACCGTCCGTCCTCTTAGTGGAGAGTTTCCCAATTCTGCCGTTTCCAGAGCGAGGTCACTCTTGAAGGACTTTTGGGCCTCAAAGTCTAGCAGTTTTTAATCTCACCCTTGAATTGCTACTTTAGCTTCAGGTCCCCTTGAGATATGACGGACCCTCTGGTTCTTCTACGGTTCTCCTAATTTCTGATTTTAAAAAAATTGGGGAGCTTAGAAACATGTTGGCTGACAGCACTTTTACCCTCGCAATATGGGGGACGATAAAATCCTAATATTATTCCTATATTTCAGTTCGCTAGTGGGCCGGCAGTAATTGCGCATTCTCTGCGCGACGTGATATAGTTTTATGGTTATTTTTGAGCGTAAAAGGGGTCCGCTGTAAAACGATGTCATAGGAAGTAATAGCGTGTGGTTTCAGCGATATCCAAAATGGCTTCTGAAGTTATGGATCATACTTTTTAGATATTTTTAAGCAAGGGGGCATCCAGAAAAAGATAGATCAATTTTATTCTTTATCTAGGTTATGCTCGCGACGTCATCCGCCTGGACTACACAAATTACAAACCCCAATTTATTCCCCCAAGGGTTGAATTTTAAAAAAATCTTTTCTTAGCAGATGTCTACGTCATAATAGCTATATCTGCACGCCATTTTTCAGCCCCATCCCTCCAGTAGCTGTGTGTTGATAGAATAGTAAATCAGTCAATCATTTTCCTTTTATACATATATTTAGAAAATTGTAATGCGAAAGTGTGTCTGTCTGTCTGCTAGGTTTTTACAGACCATCCATTGAACTGATTATGGGTACAGAGATAGCCCGCATCCTGGGGAAGGACATTGGCTATTATTATTCCGGAAAATTAGAAAATTTCCCACGAGATTCTTAAAAACCGAAAATCTTTTATGTGAGAGTTGCGGGCAAATTAAAATAGACATAGCTAGAATCCTGCATCTTACATTTCCATACCTGTCTTATCCCTGTTTGCAATATATCCCTTCCAAGTTAGCCCGCTTCTGTCTTAGACTGCATAATCATTCATCACTTACCACCAGGTGAGATCGCAGTCACGAGTTAACATGTAATGGAATGAAAAAAGCCGGATCTGCTCGGTGGAGACGGTTTTGAGTCTGTGTGATGTGCGACGACGTTTATATAATCGTAGTCATAGTTAAGTTAAATATAAGGCCGTTAACATTTGAACTTGCGTGCATTAACCCATTGTGTGGAGTTAATTTACTCAAAACAGTAAAACTGGGAAACTGTACGGCATCACGCGACGCTACCCCATCCTGGCCCGGAAAAGTAATGAACGCAAATGTTTTAATACTTTTTTATTATACCTTTACACCTTTTTAACCACGAGTGGTGTATTTTGTCATATTTTATGGTAACACTAGTATTTAGGCAGTACATCTAATTATGTAATAGTGTAGAAGCTACATATAGCATTTGGGTACATTTCAATAAAAGGAAAAGGTCACTGACTAACCGACTGACTGATCTACGAGTATCAACGCGTAGCTCAAACTACTGGATCGGTTTGAGATTTAGTATGCAGCTATAGCTATTTGAGCCTCGATAGCTCAACGGTTGAGGAGCGGACTGAATTCCAAAAGGTCGGCGGTTCAAACCCCACCCGTTGCACTATTGTCGTACCCACAAGTACAAGCTTTACGCTTAATTGGATGAGAAAGGGGAGTATTAGTCATGATTATTAGCATGGCTAAAATTCTTTAAAAAAAAGATCTCGTTTTGTACATATTATATGACGATTTAGATTGTAGGTAGCTCTACATCTACAGTCGTTATCACATCTTGTTGTAACGCCAACCCTTCATGTATTTATTCACACACGTAGCTCAGCAATATACTACGTGACGTATCTCCTAAATTCACCCTTTACGTGAATGTATCTTATTTTCAGGGAAATTCAAAGAGCCCTATGGCACACCGGCGTGAATTTAAGCCAAGAATCCCAAGTTTGGTTCGTTATTCTGTAGCTTCAAACCTGCAACTTCTTGAGTTACGGGTTACTAGCATCAAAAATACGGGCCTTAAATTTTTTTTACGTGTTTACATGAATATTTTTCTAAGTACTTATTGTTTCAAGAAAGAGCTTTTAAAAGCTCTTTATTTTGTGAAACACATGTATAAAAGTATTTACATGTTAACTTAAAATTATATTTAACTTGTAATTCCGCCTTCACAGTACCAATATTTAGGCGGTTTCGGCTAGGAGTCTGTAAAAAATACGGGAGCTTGATTTACCCCGTATTTTATTTTCGCAATTACGGGTTTCTGTATTATGACGCCCTAAAATACGGGGTAACCCGTAAAATACGGGCTTCAACTAGTAGTAGTATACTTATGTGCCTACCTACTTATTTTGTACAGTGAAATGTATATTTTAATCTTCTAGATATGTATATATTATGATTTGTGTATAGGTACCTACTGCTTGCAGCATCCCGCGCTCTACTCAACTAAATCCTTTCACATTTTCTTCTTGTATATACAGCAAGTTTGATAAAAACCTACTTAATATGATAAAAATGAAATAGGTATGTACCTAGTACCAAATAGTACCTAATTGCCTAGAGATTCTTTCGTTGTCGTTGTTCTACTTGACAAACGTTGAAAATCAAATAGCGTAGAAAATAACGCTCCGAACTTTAAATCAATTACTGCCTTTGAAAGAGTAAATTGTAAAGATTGCAGGATATTTTCTGCCATATTTGATGATGCAAACGCCCCAATCCCCTTGACGGACGCCTCACACCATGTTTAATCTTTTATGCATTAAAACGCAAGCATCTCTCCGGCCTTTACTTTACCCGTCCCATCCCATCACACACTTTATTATGCTTTTGAGGGATGAAAAAATATAAAAATGTAAGAAAAATGTTATTATAGGAAAACGTCAAGACAATTTCACGGGCCGCAACTCGCTGCCGGCTATATGCCTTGAACGATTGGAAATGGCGAACTATTTAAAACGAACTTGGCGAAATGTATCCGCAAGGAAAATATCCAAAATAAGCACACGATTTTTTTTTATTACGACTTGTTTACAATAGTAAAAAATATCTCTAGTATTTCTGTGCGTAAGTCCGTCATTTAGTATGGACGGGAAAGGGATGTTTCTTTATTCAGATACAAGTAAACAAGATGCTATCTCTCCTGGTGGTAAGTGATGATGCAATCTAAGATGGAAACGGACTAACCTGAAGGGGTATAGAATTTTTTATTAAGCCCATACCCCTATGGTTTCTACACGGCATCGTACCGGAACGCTAAATCACTTGGCGGTACGGCTTTGTCGGTAGGGTGGCAACTAGCCACGCCCGAAGCCTCCCACCAGACATAAACGTACTATAACGTTGTGATTTGACATCTCCTATTATGTAACTTGAAAAGATACCCTAAAATATGCGAAATAGAGCCCATTATAAAATGTTTTTTTTAAATTATAACAATAGAGAAAGTATCTAAATGACCAGACTATGTAGTATTTTTTTAATTATTTACCCATAAATATTAAATGTACCGCTCGGGGCAAAACAAAATTTCATAAATAATTTATATCCAAATCTTTTCAAAGATCCTGAGGCGCGCCCACTAGCGTTGTTACCAAAATAATAATAATCCTAACTGTAGGTACCTAATGATTTTATTTAGGTTTCGGTAAAACAATTAAGAAATTATATTCCAAGATTTTTGGGGATTCCATTCCCTCGCTAAACAAAATTTTCACTTGAAACAAAGCCGGGGCGGATCAGCTAGTCTGCTATATAATTTGAAATGTACCAATAAGGGCCTACCATGATTATAATAGCAATCTTGAAATGAAATTCATTTGCATCAATTATTGTTTCATCAATGGATGTTTTTTATTTGATTTTTTTTAGGGACTTTTATAGGGGACCTAGTATATGCCAGCTACATCTTTACTAACTATACTAATAACATACTATACTTAAATCTAAAACTATTACAATTTGAGAGAATCATTAAAAAACAATGGATGTATATCGTATAATATGTACCTACTACGTATCTACATCCATTGATGAAACAACTACGTATGTTCATATCTGGTTCATGCAGATACCTACTCTAAAAATTTAAATTAGTAAAGACTTTACAATCCACGCCATATCTAAAATTTCGTCTTTAAATTTTCCCAACAACTGTTTCTACCTTTTAATTAAGTTTAGGTACAATAGACGAAACACCTCACAGCACCTATTAAAATATTATACAAACTCCAAACTAATACAGGGCAAAATCACTTTCAATTCGCTAGCAAGTCTATAAATCATTCTGTACAAGCGTCGTGGCGTTATCGCCTTCCATCGGCTAAATAGAAATCGGTCGCAAATCGGATCGCCACCTGTCTTACGCGCACACCTGCGGTGGCCATTTACATTTTATCGGCCCTGGGTGAACAACTGAACTAAACTAGTCTAGCTAAATGAAAGTAGAGATTTTTAGTAATAAAATTATTTAAGAAAATTCTCTTTGAACTATTGCAGCATGCATTATGGGGTTTTCACTATCTATAATGGTCTAAGAGCCAGCGATTGCCAGACCTGCATTATTTTATAAAAGCTGAAAGTTTCTCCGCATATTGAAAAACGTTCAGTGATTATGAAGTTTGGCTCATGGTGGCTTTGGGAGATAACAGCTAATAAAGGCGTAAAAGGTGTTAAAAATCTTACGTCAAAGTATAATTTTTTTATATTTTTTGCAGAGTAATAATATAAATCACGTCATGCATTGCCAGTGTAGGGGTGGCTCTTTCAAAATCAATGATTGCCAGACACATAATATCGCGGCAACTCCCTATTAGACACTCTTAAACTTTTAAACTTTACACCGTTTTTACCTGTTATCTCCCAAAGCCACCATGATCCAAACTTCATAATCTTTGATCGTTCTTCCCTTTCTTGCAGAGAAACTTTTCAGTTTTTATAACATAACGAAAGTCTGGCCTTCGCCGGCTCTCTGCCTATTACCTTTGTCAGGCGATATAATGACTGAAGGTAATTACTATTTGACAAATCGCAAAAATGCTGTACTTTGAAGTAAATTGTTTATTTTTCTAAAGCATTAACAGCTATTAAATACATGCAATTAAAAACTTCAGTCTGTGAAGATTATAAGGACTTCTTTTAATTTAGTATACATTATCCCAATAAAAAAAAAAACCAAGTTGAAAACATTGCTGTTCGCAACTTGTTCTGTAAAAGTTTTCTTTAACATCTTGATACTTTGAAGCCAACCTCCAGAAAATGATATGTTTAGGTTTAGCAATCAATTTTAACTGTTAGTTTTATACTAAATGTTTTTCGTTTCTTAAATAATCTAAAACTAACCAAAAAACTTCCTGTGCTATTTATTTTCTTGCAGGCGCTCTATGGAATTCAGTGTCCACTGGACTGTCATGGCGGAAGGACTGTGCGCGTCATTTCGTCGCAAAATATTATTTAAAATGAATTTAAGCTTATTATTTTTGAATGAAAGTTGTGTTTATAATCGTTGAAAAATAAAATAGGGATTTTTTCATTTCTAAATGAAGCCTGCTTATATACTAAAATTTATTCGAAAGTTACGGTTTTACCAGGTAAATACTCGGAGGTTGTCATAGATTATGATGACAGATAGTAAGTGTTCTAAATAGGTATTATACCTATGTTTTTTAGGAGATAGCGCGCCTCGTTTCGGGCGCCGTGTTCCGAAATGGATTTCGTAGTAGTGCAAGTTTGGTGTAAGTCCCACATGACGGAGGGGTATGCGTCAGGCATTTCCTGTGTACAAAAAAAGACCTATATTTCGGATCCATTTTTCATCACTGACATCATGCACTATTCAAAGACTGGTCTTCAAGCATTGAGGAATTTTGGACGAGAGACATCTCGAAGGTTCCCGAAGGCTGCCTAACTGAGTTAGATTTGTCGGCTAGCTAGCTTTTTTTGAAATTGGACCTACTTAGCTGGATTATGTGTTAGAGATTTCTTATGAGATATTATATGTACATAATATAACCATCATAAGGAAGCTCAGATTCATGCTGCGGGCAATGGGGAGAGCCTAAAGGTTGGAACGCCATTTCTGCGGCCGTGTTTCCTGCCATATATACCATAGATACCTGCAAGCCAAGAGTGAATAGGCATCTTCCAGGTAAGCGTGCTCCAACTTGGACCTCATCATTGCTTTCTTTAAAGCATGATTGTCGTCAAGCGCAAGCGCAAAGATTCAGGCGGCGCAAACCCGTAGCATGTGGAAGACCCTATTAAAGACCTATGTTCACTGTGGACGTCTGTCGGTTGATGTTGATGATTATGTCTTTAGTGCAAGTAGTTCAGTAGTTTCAGAGTTTATCGATAACAAACAAACAAACCTTTCCTCTTCATAATATATGTACTTAGTAGCGCAAACTTGGAAAAAATCTCGTGGAAACTCTTTGATTTTCCGAGATAAATGTCATTTTACCTGGCAGCCCTAATCAATTTTATCACTGATAATAATAACTAATTCATAACCGTTAAACCTAAGAGTCAAAATCTCGTTTTTCTAGTCGAGTTCCGTAGGCTCTTTGAACCCACCGCATTATTATCCCAAGAAAACCTACCATTAGATGTAGGAATAATGGAAAGAGGTCACAACCCTCAGCAATAAAGAATACGATGCGGAGAGAGATGTCACTCTCAAGGTCTTTAAATGTATCCATGCAAAAAAACCACGTCGACTGGTTGCTCCGTTGCAGCGTGATTGAATATTAAACCAACAAACACACTTTCGCATTTGAAATATGGCCAATGATTATAAGAAACAGTTTAAATCTCTCTCTGCTCTCCGAGAGACGTTAGGCAAAGTGAACACGAATCTATAGTGAAATATGACACTTCTGTGTTCTTATACAAGCTTAGGTCTCTCAATTTTGTCAATTAATGTCAAATTTCTTTCTCAGATCAAAACCTAGTAAGTGGTTTAAATTCAAGAGAAGTTTAGGCCGTAGTCTTCAACAAGAAACTCGGCGGTTGCTCTTTTCAAAGATTTGATATACAATATTAAATTGCTTAAAACGCACATAACTGAAAAGTTAGTAGTGCGTGATTCCAGGATCGAACCCCCGACCTTCGATTAGGAGGCGGACGTTCTAACCACTAGGCTATGACAGTTTTTAAATTAAAGGGGTTTAAATATTTTAGTGTGAAGACTGACCTACACATTTATTCATTAGATGTGCATCACTTTCTTTTTTAGGGTTCCGTACCTCAAAATGAAAAACGGAGCTCTTAAAGGATCACTTTGTTGTCTGTCCATTTGTCCGTCCGTCCGTCAAGAAAACCTATACAGTACTTCCCGTTGATCTAGTATCACGAAATTTGTTCTCGGATTTATTCCTTTACTTGGGCTATGAGAGTTGAGACCTATCTACCTGCCCATAATTCTAGGTTAACGGGAAATACCCTATCGGTTTTCTTGACAGACACGACAGACGGACAGACGGACAGAAAGACAGACAACAAAGTGATCCTATAAGGGTCCCGTGTTTCCTTTTGAGATATGCAACCCTAAAAACATTATGTAAGTATGCAAAGTATTTCCCTTGCAAACCATATTTAACAGTTGACATGTAGAGGTCATTGACTTTTCCTATCTTACTTTTAAGTTTTAATGCATCATTAAGTATTTACTGTTTTGACATGGTATTTAGATAATGGGTGATATTTATTTTATTTAATCTAATTCCTTTGAAAAACTTAGTAAGGCGCATTAATCTATAAAAAACCTAGCCAGTTCATAGACTTACTATGTTTTAAAATGGTCAAAGCGACTTACTAGCTTTTAATTTTACTTTAATGTGGGTGTCCTTACAATACAACGGGACATACTATGAAAGTTAGGCTTATGACATAAAACGATTTTCGGAAAAATGACATTTACTTTCTTTTGATATGGGGCGGTCGATATAATTAGGTACTAGGGTAAAGGCTCAAGTAAATGAACAGATTGGACGTTATTACATGTATTAAGAGCTGGAATAAAAAACCGGCTGATATACCTTTTTTAAATATTTTCTTACAAATTCTTACACTTTTTTCAATTTCAATTTCAAAACCGTGTTCCGTTCAAACCGTTCAAAAGTGCGTGTGCGTGCGTCCATGTGTGTGTGTGAGTGTGTGTGAGTATATACTTGTCTGTATTTTTGTACGAGTGTTTGTTAGTGTGGTATTGCGTTGTATAACCACATGAGTAGCGAACAGAGTCAAAGCTTCATACAAGCGCGCTACGATAGGTACACTACTACAAGCTTGAGGCGCGTGTGTGCGTGAGCACAGGCGCTACGTCGCGTACGGAGAGAAATCGGTTTATACCGGCTCGGCCTGTGCTCAAGCTCAGGGGCTGCAGTACACGTCGCGCGTCGTGTTTTCATTTAATTTAATGTTAATGATAATAATTTAAATAGTGTTTAAAATCTATTTTCTTGAACTGTCATAGATTTTGTTCAAAATCAATATCTGAGGATCCCTAGGATCACAAAACAGGATATTGTTACCAAATTTAAAAAAATCGACGCCATTTTGAAATTCTTTGTTAATTGACCGATTTCGTTCAAAATCGATATTTAGAGCTCCCTGGGATCACAAAATAAGAAACTGTTACCAAAATTTAAAAAAGTCGACGCCATTTTGAAATTCTTTGTAAATTGACCGATTTCGTTCAAAATCGATATTTAGAGCTCCCTGGGATCACGAAATAAGAAACTGTTACCAAAATTTAAAAAAGTCGACGCCATTTTGAAATTCTTTGTTAATTGACCGATTTCGTTCAAAATCGATATTTAGAGCTCCCTGGGATCACGAAATAAGAAACTGTTACCAAAATTTAAAAAAGTTGACGCCATTTTGAAATTCTTTGTTAATTGACCGATTTCGTTCAAAATCGATATTTAGAGCTCCCTGGGATCACGAAATAAGAAACTGTTACCAAAATTTAAAAAAGTCGACGCCATTTTGAAATTCTTTGTTAATTGACCGATTTCGTTCAAAACCGATATTTAGAGCTCCCTGGGATCACAAAATAGGAAACTGTAACCAAAATTTAAAAAAGTTGGCACCATTTATAATTCTTTCTAAATTGACTGATTTCGTTCAAAATCGATATTTAGATCTATCGATCGATATTTAAAGATCGATATTTAAACTAGGCAATCACAACAAAAACAAACTTTACCATCTTGTTGAACAAATAACTATTGTTAATTAAATTGTATCCTCCAGTGCCAACCCTACCAAAATAGTTATAAATTTTGCCTCTGTTTGCTACTCTGTGGTATAACACCATGTTAGTAAATCTTAGTATATTTTTAACCGACTTTAAAAAAAGGAAGAGGTTCTGAATTCGTCGGTATCTTTTTTTTTATGTATGTTCCCCGATTACTCAAAGACGCCTGGACCGATTTGGATTTTTTTTTGTTTGATAGGGTATACTTTGCAAGTGGTCCCATATAAAGGTAAAGATCTGATGAATATCTTTGAAGATGGAGAACAGAACTCCTCAATGGATAAGAGCAAATTCAATTTTTTTTTTAATGTATGTTCACCGATTGCTCAAAGACGCCTGGACCGATTTGGATTTTTTTTTTTTTGAAAAGCTAGGTATACTTTGCAGGTGGTCCCATATAAATTTGATGAAGTTCTGATGAATATCTTCTGACATGGAGAACAGAACTCCTCAATGGATAAGAGCAAATTGCTCGCGATCAGTGTAATTGCTTAGTAAACAGTAGGGTTTTAGCTGGGCATGGCACATTATTATAGTACAGTGGGGCCACTAAAAATTTTGAAATAAAAAATTTTCAAAAGAAAAATAAAACCGACTTCAAAAACCACAATAACTTAAATTATTTTTTACTTTTTAGTGTTTGTGATTTTGAAGTCGGTTTTATTTTTCTTTTGAATTTTTTTTATATTTATTCTGGTATTCTTCTTTCTTGTATATGGATCCCTCTTGGGTATCCCCATTTCTCTCTGTCTTTGGTACTATCAAGCTAATTTTCTCTCGCGATTTGCACAATAGCATTAGACCAACGCGTCTTCGGTCTACCTACCTGTTCTTCTTTTATCTGTAAAAATCGATACAATATGACCATTTGCATTTCAGTTTTAGGGCATGTCTCAAGGTGTCTGTAGGCTTTGTCTTTTTTCTTATGTCTTCAATTCTCACTTTGAATATTTTTTGCTTAATTTATGCACCTTGCCATCGCCCTTTAGCAAGTCACTATTTCTTTTTATATTCTTTGTCTGGACCCATGTTTGGCTGGCATAGGTAAGGCATGGCAGGATGCATGTATCTATAACGGATCTTTTAAGATGTACTGGGTAAGCTCCTTTCATTCTTTCCTTTTGTGCCCAGTAAAACAAGCATACTCGGGCTACTTTGAGAACCCATTAGCAGCTAACAGCAAGGCCTGGACTCCAATTTTTATATGTGGAAGCTGTATTTCCTCGTTGCGTTTATGAGCAAATAAGAATAGTTAACTACTTTTACTAAAAAAAAATTTTATAATTTGGCGCGAACCATCTAAACACCATGATGATTATTATTTCTGCGTTGTGAATATTACCAGAAGAAACAGCAAAAAAAATTGTTCCAAGCGGCTCTATTGTAACTTGCAGTCTACAATTTGAACGATTCTGACTTCTGGTGATAAATCTGTACCTCAGCCCCAACCCAGTACCTCTAATCTACCATTTCAAGAACTTTCAGAAGGTAGTGACGATGTAGTGACTTTTTTACATCTCAACTTAGACCATTCAATCAAAATTATTTGGATCACTTAATGAGAGATCTTAGATTGTCTAAAAAGCATCAGAACATGTGGCTCAAAGGAACAAATCTGATAACATCAGACACTTGTGTTACGGTATATTATTCTCACTACTCTTAACACATTCAGTAGCTGATGTTGCACTTCCAGCGACTTGGATGCAACAAGAGCGTTAAGTTTCATTTTCTCTGTAGTCATTTGGACTGTTTTCCAGAAAATTTAGGTGACTTTCAAACTAAGATAACTATACCAAAGGGGATAATATCATATGAAAGGGCTCTATTATACATTCTAAAACAGGTTTTATTTATTATTATTATGTAAAAGAGTTTTTGATTTATCGCGCAAAATGTAGAAAAAAATATACAATAAGTCAAAAACTGAAAATCTGACATTTTTTTTAAATTCCAAGCCGAAAATATACTTAAGAATTTATTAATAGGAATCGAGAGTTTATGCACTAGATAGAGTTTGTTCATTCACTGAAATTCCCAGTTCATTTACTGGCAATTTATCCTTTTGTTAAATAAAATAATTTATAATAATTAATACCACGCATTTTTTTGCGTTTTTGATATTTAAATAATTTAAGAGTGTATACCTACTGTGTATAGACACAGATAAAAAAAATATATAAAAAATATATATAGAACGATTCTCATATATCTTAATTTTAGGTCAAAGTCAGGGTAGTCCTTATTCGTTCATTTACTGGATCTTTTACCCTCCTACGTCAAAATACTAAAAGTCCGCGTAAATTTCGCAGATTGAAATGTCTGCTTGATTAATTGTCAATAGAGGGTCATGACATGTCGAAATTGCTAGTTTGAAGGGGAAATCGTCAATGTCATTCGCATAGGTTTTCCTCTGAATGCTTGCAACTCGCCTGATGTCGTCTGTCCATCTAGTTAGTTGAGGGTCAACCAAATGATGTAACCACGTTTTCCGATGTATGTAGTGTCGTATCAGAGTTTAGGGACCTCAAAATCGATAGATCCCGCCTATAGCGGGCAGGCTGATCAATAGAAATCGGTCAAAAATCGGATCTAATTATCATCATCTATTTACTTATTGTTTTACTTTTTACTCTTTTTAGAACCTAGAATCATGAAAGGCAGGTAGATCTTAAATAGCACAAGTAAGTAGTTTTTTTGTACAATGGTACGGAACCCGATCGTGTGCAATTCCGACTCGCACTTGGTAGGTTTGTTTTTGTTGGGGGTTTTTAAATTTTAAATTTTATTTTATAAAGATTCATTTACGATAGATACAATCAATTGTTTCTGATTTGTAGTTCGGTGCAACAGGCGTCCGTTATTATAGTTTATTATAATTTGTAGCAAAGCGCATGGAAATGAGCTAACCTCATTCAGACCCACGCCTCTGGCTGGTAGCTTTATCTGTGGCGCCTATCAGCTGTTAACCAACTTGTACAAATGAGAGTGCTGTTTATGTGAGGCAGCCTTCACAAAAGATTATGTGAAGTAGGCCAATATTAATAGAAAAGTGTTCATTCAAATAAGCTTTTGAATCTCTGGTAGAATGGGTAGGGTAACTTCCTTAGATGCTTCAAAGGTATCTTCTTATAGTAGCAGTATTAGCAGGGGCTGTGCGGGGAACGCTCTGCTCAGCCCCTGCGCCCGCCTCATACCCCAATTGCCATCTCGACTTGTCGCGTACTATACTTTGTTTAAAGTTCAATCATGTGCATAGGTATTTCGTCTTTGATAACCTTTATTAAATGCATTAGGGTTGAATATGACACACGTCTGAATGGTCTTCTAAAGAAACCCCTAACTTGACTCTGAATTCTAGTGAATACTAATTATCGCCTTTTCGTGCGGAAAATCCGTGATGGATACCACCGGCCACGGGGGAGCACAGTGGTTATGTCGGACTCATACCGACTAAAAACCTCACGAAGTTCCATCCAATGAAATTGTTAACTATATTACCAGGGTACACCGGTCACCGGCCCAAGCGCTGCTGTTACCCGCAACACTCAGGCACACGGGGGTACCGGCCAGGTAACCTACCTGGCCTGGCCGGTGCCCCATACTATTATCGCCTAGATCTCAAGGTAAGCCCACGTCATCAGATCACGGAGTAGTATGGTAGGTAGTGGTGCCCGACGCAACGCCGCGGGGCGGCGCTAGTCCTCGTTACTCAGTCTCGCTACAACCTTTCTAATGATTCTGTGGCGCCGTGAAGAAAGTGCGACTGACATAGAACGTAACCAATTCTTGCATCACTAGCCGAAGCGAAGAAAATCGCAAGTGTATAAGTTTGTCGGTTTGTTCTTCAATCATTCCGTAACGGAGCAACGGATCGACGTGATTTTTTGCATGGATATACTTAATGACCTAGAGTATGGCATAGGCTACTTTTTATTCCGGAAAATCAAAGGTTCCTACGGAATTTTAACGGACGTCGCGGGCACCAGCCAATCTGAAAATAAAAATGAAATTGCTCTACACCATCAACTAACCAACCAACTATTCCTATTCATTCTTATAACATTCAGGCGCCTTAAAACTTAAATTTGAAAAATCTTTCAAAATTTAATTTCTTCCAAATTATAAAGAATCTTAGAGTATAAATTACTAAGTAGCTAGTTTTGTAGAAGTAATTAAATGACTAGCTAACGTTGAAGGAAAACTACTGATACTAAGAAAGTTACCTTCTATTTCTCTGACCTTTCTAGGCGCCGCCGGTTCTTACGCTACAGTTAGGCAGTACGCACATTATAGACCCGTAAACACCATTACTCACCATTTCATTTCCAACCCTAGTCTATAGTCAATAGATTTCACTTTTGAAAAACATAAAGTGGACGTGTGATTTTTTTGTAAAGTTTAGTTTTGAGTTGAGGTTTCCGCGCGCCCTGAGGCTGCCCTTTGTGATCAAAAATTCGACTGAGTTTTTGATTGGTATAGTTGATTAGAATATTGTAAGTCAATTTTTTTAAATTAATGACACGCGACTTTGGGCAATGCAATTAGGTTTTGTAATCGAATTGTTTTTACCCGACTACGGCGAAGCCAAAAGGAAGGGTTACGTAGACTATTAGGTATGTATGGTGCATAAACATGATTCTAGGACCTAGGTCAACGGGAACTACCTTATAGGTTTTCTTGACAGACACGACGGACAGATGGACAGACAGACAGACTGACAACAAAGTGATTCTATAAGGGTCCCTTTTTTTGCGATACGGAACCTTAAAAATAGGACATGGAATTATAATACACTAGCTGATGCCCGCAACTTCGTTCCCGAGGATAAAAGTTGTTAAAAGACCCGTGGGTTACTCATTGATTTTTCCGGGATAAAAAGTAGCCCATGTGTTAATCCAGGGTATAATCTATCTCCATTCCTTTCAGCCAAATCCGTCCAGTAGTTTTATGCGTAAAAGAGTAGGTAATAAACATCCATCCCTACATACTTACAAACTTTCGCGTTTAGTAGGAAGATCGCAAGCATTAACTAGTAGTGTATAAAAAAACCGGCCAAGTGCGAGTCAGACTCGCGCACTGAGGGTTCCGTACTCAGTTATTTTCCCGACATTTTGCACGATAAATCAAAAACTATCATGCATAAAAATTAACAAAAAACTGTTTTAGAATGTACAGGTAAAGCCCTTTCATATGATACCCACTTGGTTTTTTAGTTTTATCATTCTAATATTTTAGAAGTTAAGTTAGGGGGGGGGGACACATTTTACCACTTTGGAAATGTCTCTCGCGCAAACTATTCAGTTTAGAAAAAAATGATATAAGAAATATCTATATCATTTTTGAAGACCTATCCATAGATACCCCACACGTATGGGTTTGCTGAAGAAAAATATTTTGAGTTTTAGTTCTGAGTATGGGGACCCCCAAAATTTATTGTTTTTTTTTCTATTTTTGTGTGAAAATCTTAACGCGGTTCACAGAATACATCTACTTACCAAGTTTCAACAGTATGGTTTTTATAGTTTTGGAGAAAAGTAGCTGTGACATACGGACGGACAGACAGACAAACAGACATGACGAATCTATAAGGGTTCCGTTTTTTGCCATTCAGCTACGGAACCCTAAAAAAAACAATAGATTCGTCATTCAGAGCCCATTAATGTCAAGGTGGGAACATGAAAGGGTTCTAAATAACACGTTACCCGTTACTATGAATGAGTTAACCCAAATGCGTTCTTTGATCTCGTGTAGTGTTTATGAGACGCGGGGAACACGGGCACGGATAAACTAATACATCCGTTGTTTAAGTTATGGTAGCAGAAAAGAAGGTGAATGAAAAACCAGTTTATTATATGGGTTAAGTACATGCCTATATACTCAACTAGCTGATGCCCGCGACTTCGTTCGCGTGGATGTTTTCTTAAAATCTCGTAGGAACTCTATGATTTTGCAGGATAAAAAGTAGCCTATGTGGTAATCCAGGGTATAATCTATCTCCATTCCAAACAGACAAATCCGTCCAGTAGTTTTTGCGTGAAGGAATAACAAATACACACACACACACGTACACACAACACACAAACTTTACGCCTTTATTATATTAAAATACTGTGATGTGATACTGAGATTTTCGCTTTGAGACTGAGTGAGTGAATTTCAAACGCCAACTAACACTCGTATTATTCGGTAAAATTAAACACATTCTTCAAGTTTTAAATGAATTTATTTCTTTCATTCATTTAGGTCTACCTGAGTGACCTGACATAATCAAGACTCTACCACCGATTCGGAAAACAAGTTCTACTTTCTCTACCGTAGTTTTTAACCCCCGACCCAAAAAGAGGGGTGTTATAAGTTTGACGTGTATATGTGTGTATCTGTGTATCTGTGTATCTGTCTGTGGCATCGTAGCGCCTAAACGAGTGAAACGATTTTAATTTAGTTTTTTTTGTTTGAAAGGTGGCTTGATCGAGAGTGTTCTTAGCTATAATCCAAGAAAATCGGTTCAGCCGTTTGAAAGTTATCAGCTCTTTTCTAGTTACTGCAACCTTCACTTGTCGGGGGTGTTATAAATTTTTAATTTACACGTGTAGTAGTAGTAATTAAATATCATATTTGAAGAAACCCGCATGTCTGGGAGTTCTAAATAAGCCTATAATTTATAACCGACCAATGTTCTATGTGCCCTCAAGCTACTCGACACTGGCGAAGTGCATTGTGCTGGTCTGGCACTACAAAAAGCCAAACAAGAAAAGAAGACATCTATAATATTCCCAAAACTGTGTGAAGTGTACCAATCCGCACTTGACCAGCGTGGTAGACTTCTTCTAGAGGAGATCCGTGCTCAGTAGTGACCCGACGATGGGTTGGAGATGATTATGATGATGCAATAGGGATGATCACTACTAGTCAAATCAGCGACTTTTTATCAAAGGTCAAAACGCTCGCTCAGTATGGGAGCTTGTATGAAATACACAGTCATGTGACGTCAAAAAATTTGACGTAATTTGACGTACCTACTTTTTTTATTAAACAGCGAATGTGGACTTTACAAATTTCGGAAGACCCTCTATTTACTACATTACTAAGAAATTATTTATTTTTGACCTAGGCATCATCCCCATTGTTTTGGAAATCAAAGACAGCATCTTGCTTGACGTCGTTGGTATCAAATCTAGAGTATAAATCAATCGGACAAAATAACGAGATTGCAGATATGTTATTGGGTCGAATATCATTCGTTTGTCATTAAGTAGGTATTTATTCTCGTCGTGGGCGTAAATACACCATAAATTATGTTAAATTATCATAGAGTGTCGTGTTTTGTAACAAACAACAGAAAATTATGAGCGATATGTTCGTATACCTACTACATGGAACATAAAGTCTTGATGTAATGATCGAGATGTTATTTTTTACGATTATAGCGGATGTCTTTATTCAATTCGAAAGCAGTGGTTAATTTATTGCTAGTTACAGCCTACGGTTTTGCTGGTGTAGCCCACGAACAGAACACAGTTTTTTTTCACTGTTACCTAAAACAAGTGATTTATTTTAGATAACTTCAAAAAACCGGCCAAGTGCGAGTCAGACTCGTGCACTGACGGTTCCGTACTCGGGTATTTTTTCCAATTTGCACGATAAATCAAAAAATATTAGGTATGCATAAAAATAATTAAAAATCTGTTTTAGAATGTACAGGTAAAGCCTTTTCATTATGATACCCCACTTGGTATTTTTTTTAATGATGTGCCCACAAATTCGCGGTGTTCAGATTTATCCCTGTGCGTAAGTACCCTATAGGTTTCTTGACAGACACGACGGACAGACAGACAGACAACAAAGTGATCCTATAAGGGTTCCGTTTTTCCTTTTGAGGTACGGAACCCTTAAAATTAGAGGTAGGTACGTCTACGTGCCCGGAATCGAACCCCCGACCTCTTGACTAGGAGACAGACGTTTTAACTATTAGGCTATCACAGCTGATGATTTTCTGTGTAGTTAGCTAATATCAGTCATTCAACATTTGTCGATGTACAAATATTTAGTGCCACGTACTATAGGCAGCTTACCTATGGCAAAGTCACGGCCAAAGTCAGTTTAGGTATTTCTATTTAGTTAGGGTTGGGAACAGCTGCTACTTCGTTACCGTTCTTATTACAGCTTTTTTTACCCCCCTTAGGGGTTCAATTTTCAAAAATCCTTTCTTAGCGGATGTCTTCATTATTATAGTTATCTGTTTGCGAAACAGCCAATCCGTTCAGTAGGCTGAGTAGATAGTTGGGTTGATAGATCATTGAGGCAGTCAGTCAGTTTCTCCTTTTATATATTTAGATTTAGTGGAAGAATAATAATCGGCGTAGATCCGGACACGGAGCGTTAACGTGCCGTAACCGGAGTCGTTTCCAAATCACGAATGAAGCTTTATTTATTTTCTGCGCCATAAAAAGATTTTCATAGGCGCGTCGTCCGACCAACTCGGAGTAGCGTCGCGTACGAAAGCGCTTATGGCTAAAAACCGTTCTAGTATTTTTAGAGTTCCGTATCCGAAGAGTGCGAAGGGTTAATTTAATGACAACATTGACTGTTATTGTATTATTGTATGCCCTTTGGTAGAATTTGGCAGAACCTAACAATAGTATTAAGATCTGTAAACTAACCCAAATTCGTAATAAATATTGATTTGGATTTGGATTTTTTTTTATTTATTTATTAGGCAACCAAAATTACAATAATGATTCTAACCTGATTCTTAAATTACTACATTATGACCTTATTGCAATCCTATATGGTCGCACAACATGACCATGGTTTAAGGCACGCTTAGTTATCTATACTAATAAATAAAATTGGAGTGCCTGTCTGTAATTTCGAAATAACTACCTCATATTAAGCTCATATGGTTATTTGAACGATACCAACACTGAATCACACGTTTTTAAAATTTTTGTCTGTCTGTCTGTCTGTCTGTCTGTCTGTCTGTCTGTCTGTCTGTCTGTTTGAAAAGGCTAATCTTTGGAACGGCTGAACCGATTTTGACGGGATTTTCATAGACAAGTAGAGGATTGACCAGGGCGTAAAATAGGCTACTTTTTTAACCGACTTTCAAAAAGGGAGTTGTGTTTTTCTACCCATGTACACCGAAATATCCGAGATTTCTGAACCGATTTGCGTCGTTTCTTTTTTAATCGATAGAGGAACTTTGCGACATGGTTTCATAAAAAAATTGGATTCCAACTCCTCAATCCTCATGCTGCAGGGGATCTGACCAATCCACGCGGGCGAAGCTGCGGGCATCAGCTAGTTACTTAATATCAATAAAGTAAATTTAATATAAACACTTAATTTGGTGCCAACAAGGTGCCAACAGGACCTTATTACTAAGTCTCCGCTGACCGTCCGTCCGTCTGTCAGCGGGCTGTATTTATCTCGTAAACCATATTGGGTAGAGAGTTAAAATTTTCACAGAAATTGTATTTCATTGTCATATCAGCAGTAAATATACCTACACATTCTGTGAAAATTTCAAGTCTCCGCCTATTACGTTTCATGAGATATACCCCACTGACAGACAGATGGACGGAAGGATGGACAGCGAAGGGTTAGTAATAAGACCCTGTTGGGACACTTCGGGTACGGAACCCTGAGAATACCAATCAATCAATCAATTTATTTATTTACCAAAACGGAAACCAGATCTTACAATAAATTTAACTAACTAATGCTGCGTGGTGGTGGTGCGTATTGTTTGCTAGGTGGCTGGCTTTTCCTGCATGTTAAGCAGTGGGAGGGCGAGCGGTGCAAATCGCATGCTGCATGTTACACCATAGAGATTTGTCTGCTGTTGGTTCCTTGTATATCATGGATTTCTGCAAAATAACTATCTATACAACAACTTTTTTTTTAATAAAGTTTAAAAAAAAAAAGAATATTAGTAATTTTAATCATGACTAACATTTCTCTTTCCTCTCCAATTAAGCGTTAAGCTTGTGTTAGGAGGAGTGAACTTGCGTTAGGAGCGCTTGTGTTAGCTTACGGATTTCAGTCCACTCCTATAGCCGTTGAGCTATTGAGGCCAAAGTTATCACCTCTTTAGCTGAGTGTACCGCGTGTAGGCACGCCACGTGTCGCTGTACACGCCGCGCCCGCCCACGGCTACAATTACACACGCGCATGCATGCATGCCGAGTATGCATGCATGCTACATGCTTGTAGCTAAACATCCAAAATGTTTTATTTTCGGACTCATTTTATTATTATGATAAAGTTTGTGTAGGAAGCTATCATTGGTTCTGCATTCCACACATTGTAGAAATGATCTGTGATACAACTTAGTTAGAATGCTAGATAATGCCCGCGTTTCGTCGGCGTGGATTTAGGTTTTTTTTTCTGGGATAAAAAGTAGCCTACGTGTATGTAGCCTCTAGGATGCAAGCTATCCTTGAAACAGATGATGCCCGTGACTTCGTCCAGCTGGATTTTGGTTTTGTGGAATTCCTATGGGAACGCTTTGATTTTTTGGTCAAAACATATCTATTTTTGTCCCTGGGATGCAAGCTACCTCTGTAGACAAGTACCAAATTTCACCAAAATCTGTTAAACAGATGGGCTATTAAAAGCTAGCAGACAGACAGACACAATTTCAATCATGCGGTAATCAATCATCAGCTTAGCTTAAGGTAAAAGGGTATAAAATAAAAAAGTTTTCTTTCTTTCGCATTTATAATATTAAAACCGAGTAAGGATAATAATTACTTACTATGTTATTACCTATTAGTATGGATAACATATCATAAATATTATGTTATCCATACTTAAGACCATATTGTTATTGTCTTGTTGATAAATCAGTCGGTAAGTGAATCAGAATTTTTCTTTTTCTACATAATATGTATTTAGATAATTGTTTAAGGTCATACCTACTGGATTAGGTAATAACAATAATATATTATATTATGTTTATTTTGGAAAATAATAGCATTTAATTATATTTCCTTATCGCATTGCTGAATGACTAAACAACGCTACACAGTGTGATGAATTGTGCAGTTTATCGAACACACACACACACACACACGTTTACACGTGACTGCCGGTCTATTTACTGAGCTACACCATTCGCTGAGTTCGCTAATATCTTCGCTAAATAATAATGTATTACTTACCTAGTTTTATAATCGTAAAGGAGGATTTTATCAATCCAACCTAGGAGGCTTCGGCCATACTGGCTAAGTCGTGCCACTAAGCGATGGAAAGTTCCGCTACGATGCCGCGTAGATCAGGGGTTTAATGAAACTTCCATACCCTTTCCAAGTTAGCCCGCTTCCATCTATTGCAATCATCACTTACCACCAGGTAGATCGCAGTCAAGGGCTAATTTGTATCGGGATAAAATAAGTATTACTAGGTAAAGTAGGTAAATACTAGTTGCAACGAGGATTAGGGTGGGTATCTATGGGCATCTTCTAGGCAAGCGCGCTCTTTCTTACTTATCATCACTTGCCAGCAGGTATGATTGCATTGCAGCCAAGCGCCAGTCTATCCTTAAATTAACAAGATAAAGTTGAAAACCAAACCCGACTGCGATCGTCTTAATACACGCTGAAATATTGGAGTAAAATTGTTTTTCTGTCGCTTGGTATATTTGAATGTTGTTGTACACTTGTATTTATGAATTCAGAATTTTCTCCTCTTTCATTTGAAATTCTTGAAATTTTTTGAGACCTTCACTTTTTTTGAAGTAGGTAACATCCGTTAGGTCAATTTTTTTCGTATAAAATATAGCCTATGTCACCAGGACCCTTACAACGAATCAATTGACACCTCATTCATCAAAATCGGCCCAGTAGTTTAGACACTGTGGTGGAACACACAGAATTTGGATACAAACATACATACATAATATTTACATCATACATACATAGACTGCTAAAATCATTACCCTTCCTTTTGGCTGTCGGGTAAAAAAAAAGAATCCAAATCACTGTCGCCATCAGGTAAGGAGAGATCGTGATCACACCATCGATGAAAGAATAGGTATGATGCGTCAGCCAATAGATCACACTAGTATTTACCTCTACACGCTATTTATGGCTTACAAAGTAATCGTTAGTATTGTTTACAAGTAGTTCTGAACAAGTAATATGCTAATAACTATTCCACGTGTCAGAAGCTGCTAAATGACTAGTATTATAACCCAACTCCTAGACATTGTGGCTAATTCTGTTCTGCAACGAACTGAAATCACATTTCTATAAGTTATTTCTTTCATCTTCTGTCTGAAATCACATTTCTATAAGTTACCTTTATTATTGCTAGATATTTTCTTGCGACAAGTGTAAATTAAAAATTTATAACACCCCCGACAAGTGAAGGTTACAGTTACTAGAAAAGAGCTGATCACTTTCAAACGGCTGAACCGATTTTTTTGGATTATAGCTAAGAACACTCTCGATCAAGCCAACTTTCAAAGAAAAAACCTAAATTAAAATCGGTTAATTAGTTTAGGAGCTACGATGCCATAGACAGATACACACGAATACACAGATACACACGTCAAACTTATAACACCCCTCTTTTTGGGTCGGGGGTTAAAAAAGGATAGCAGTTAGCACTAGAATTGGATCGGTCAGTAATTTAAGTTTAGTTCAGAATTTGTATAACAGATCGAGCCACAAGTAATAAGTAGGTACTTTTATTTATTTCTCATGCTATCTTAATAGTTTCTACATAGTATTGTAAGTGTTACCTAGGTATACTTTGAAGGATTTTATATTAGGAAGCATTATTTTTTTTTAACCCCCGACCCAAAAAGAGGGGTGTTATAAGTTTGACGTGTGTATCTGTGTATCTGTTTGTGGCATCGTAGCTCCTAAACTAATGAACCGATTTTAATTTAGTTTTTTTTGTTTGAAAGGTGGCTTGATCGAATGTTCTTAGCTATAATCCAAAAAAATCGGTTCAGCCGTTTGAAAGTTATTAGCCCTTTTCTAGTTACTGTAACCTTCACTTGTTCGGTGTTTTAAATTTTTAATTTACACTTGCTATAAATTTTTATTTGATTGGATTTGGAAAACCAATATCTTAACAAACTAAATGATTATGTAGTCTTAAAATTAGTTACCAAGAAAAGTATTTTGATTAGAAGTGTTTTGTTCGCCAGTTCCTTTATATCAAGTGAGTGCGTGCGTTATTGCGTGCATCAGGGTTTGATGCAGGCGTTATTCAGTAGATTCGTCTGTTAAGAGGGGTCTCTCCGTCACACACAATGGAATTTTGTAGAAACGTTCCGGGAACTAATATCTATGCCTGTTGTTTTCCAGATTTCCGTTAAAATATTCGGTTTCAAAGTTAGGAGGTCTTAAAAATTCACATACAAATCTTAAAGCCATTGTAACTTATAAACTCCATATTTTTAGAAAAATCTAAAACACCACAGGCACAGATATTAGTTTCTAGAATATGTCTGCAAAATTTCATGGACTTTGGTTGCTTAATATTCAAATGAAATTGGGACTACGATTGTATGGAGCGAGTGACGGAGAGACCCCTCGTAAGCAAGAATGTTTACTTTACTAAATGTTTACTTTAAAGTGAAGGAGAGAGCCCAAGTTGAAAGCGCCAATATAGCATATATACCTTATCAGTTATATTCGCCTTTTTTATATACATAATACTATGTACACTGTACAGTTCAGCGATGATACACATATATACAATATGCATCCCTGCGAAGGTCACACGTGTGCTTTATTGTTTTGTGGCGGTGCTGAATGGGTGCTATTGTTTAATTTATTTGATTAGAGCGTGCAGATGCTCATTTTACGCGCTGTAAATTATAAATAAGTACAGAGTACAGTTTACTAGGATACTGAACGCCGCGTGATATATATAGCACATAATAGCACAGAACTCCAAATATATGTATATATACTAAGGCAAGCCTACTGGTTATAAGACGTCCATCTCCTATTCGGATGATCTGAGTGGAAAATCTGAGCCAAACATTTTCATTCTAAGAGGAGACAAGTACAGTGCCCGGCAAACAACGCGAACATTGCCGCGATGGGCTGGCGAATGGCGGATGCACGCGATTGGTTGATACGTCGACATTC